>NC_050578.1:264660630-265366463 GCF_011100635.1 Trichosurus vulpecula | reverse complement strand
GAACTCTACACTGGGAATGCAAATCTTAGCTCTGACACTTGCTTAGACATCATCCAGCTGAACCCTTTCATTTTAGAGAGGAATAAAATGAGTCCCAGAGAAATTAAATGACTTTCCCGGATTGACATGCTACTTATCCTAGAGCTGGAATTCAGACTTACGGGGTTGTCTCCAAATCTGGAGTTCTTTCCACCATGCCACCTATCTCCCTGTTTTGTAGAGAGAAAGCAACTCATTTCCTTTCTCTTGGCCTCTCTCATGGAATTGGAGAAAATCTTCTATAGAAAGACCAAGAGAGGACTAATAGCTTCGCTAAACACATGCAACTTCTAAGTAAATGCTATAGCCAACTTCCCAAGTGGTCTCTTGTCATCTAGCCAAGCACTCCTATCATTGCATTTCACCACTTCTTTAGCATATAAGAGAATCTATAACTGAAACCCAGTGCCCTTAGCTCCATCATAGGGCAAATTCTCACAATAAACCTTGTTTTATTTTAAGCTTTATGATAGTTATCTCCTAGCATACTCAGAGAATATTAAATAGGATTGTTTGTTATCAATCTCCTCTAACTTTCTTCAGGATTTCATTGAGCAAAATAATCTAGGGTGAAAGTCAGCACAGTATCGTGTGCATGTGTGTATGTGCAAGAATTATGTGACAAATTAATTTCGTATGTACCTAATTAGTTACATGCTGTCTCCTGCATTAGAATGTGAACCCTTTCAGATCTGGGACCATGTGTTGACTTTTCTTCGTATCCCCATCAATAAGTACAGAGCCTAGAATGCTAGAAAGCTCTTACTAAATGTTTATTGAGTGTTACCTCTTACACTCATGTATATGAATAGGGACCTAATATAGTTTTTTAAAGCAAGCCCATTTTGATTAGATTTGCTGCTAACTTTGAATATCCTGTTTTTCAATACAAAATAGTCATTGAAATCTTGAGGAATCCTTTGAAGACAAGATAATGACATTGGCATTTGTCTAAGACTTGAAGAATACAATGGACACATGATCACTAATGTAGATTGCAATTCATCCATGCCTTCCTATCTTTTCTGACTCTAGTCTGTCTCCTCCTATAACATATGAAATGAATTTGTGAAGGAAACTTATCATTAGTCATTTCCTGTGTTGGAAAGTAATAGTTCCTGATTTTTGAAAACAGCTTACTGTAGTCATCATCATACATAAGTAAGAGAAAACCAGTGGGAAGGACATAATGTCAAGGGAAACAAAGGAGATAAGAAAGGTTGGAACCCCAGTGGAGGATCTCCTATTCAGTGCAGCTCCATCCCTTGTCTCAGCAGACTTGAAGGCCAGGAGACCCTGGAGGAGCTGGGGGAGAGGACAGGTAAGCACTCTGTGTAGCTCCCATCCCTGGTTTCAGGAGAAGCTAGAACCCAGAGAAGGTGGGTTTGGAAGGAATCTAAGAGGGCCTTGAGGTAGAAGGAGTATTCAAGTCTTTGGATTCAGGTGGCTCTTCAGTCAGCTCTCCCCCAAGTCTCACAAGACAGATCAGGTTTGGTCACAGGAGGATGAAGATAAAAGATATTTTGACTATGAGCAGAGATGTTCTGGACCTTATTGTATTTCCAAAAAGCTCCTTCCTGTCTTGCCCAGGCTGGGATCTTCTGAAAGGAATAGACTTTCACTGGGCAGCCCTTAGGTGTTCACAAAGACTTCTAGCTCTGGGGCAGCCAAAAGAAATCCCCCAAACTGTCTCTGTTTATTGTGGACAACAGGAATAGACTGTTGCCCCTTTGGAGATGCTTCTGCTTTGAATTCTTCAGTCTAGAGTTCATCAGAGATACTGTGTCTGGAATCGTGTATAATGTTCTCCTGGTTCTGCTCCCCTCACTCAGCATCAGATCATATAGGTCTTTCCAGGTTTTTCAAAAATCTGCCTGCTCATCCTTTCTTATAGCAAAATAATATTCCATTATATTCACATACCACAACTTATTTAGCCATTCCCCAATTGATGGGCATCTCCTTGATTTCCATTTCTTTGCCACCACAATGGGTCCATTTCCCACTTCTATGATCTCTTTGGGATATAGCCCTAGAAGTGGTATTACTGGGTCAAAGGGTATGCACTTTTTTATTGCCCTTTGGGCATAGTTCCAAATTTCTTTCCAGAATGGCTGGATCAGTTCACAACTCCACCAACAATGTAACAATGTTCCAATTTTCCCACATCCTCTCCAGCATTTATCATTTTCCTGTTTTGTCATGTTGGCCAATCTGCCAGGAGACATATGGTACCTTAGAATTGTTTTGATTGACATTTCTCTAATCAATAGTGATTTAGAACATTTTTTTGTATGCCTATAGGTATCTTTAATTTCTTCCTCTGAAAACTGCCTGTTCATATCCTTTGACCATTTATCAATTGGGGAATGACTGATCAGTAAAAGTTTATTAAATGGACACTATATGCTAAACTTAGCACTCTTCTAGGTGTGTTTCAGGGGGACACAAATTCAAAACTGAGACAGTCCCAATTCCCCTAGGAGATGCAAGACATATAGGCAAGTGGAAGCAGGGGAAGAAGAGTACTTTGGTCTTGGCAGCCATGGATGTTGCTTCCATGTGAAGCTATAGGGCCATATGTTACTGAGCCCTTTCCAGGGGTTGATTTGCTTATTGTTCCCTGAGTATAAGTGAAGAGAAGGGATTGGGAATGTGTGTATAAGGTGTCTCATAAATGGCAAGATGTCCTTGCTGCCTAGATCCTGGTGTCTTATAGATGTCTAGATGGGATATAGCATAGTCTGGGACATCTGGGACAGCTGGAAAACAGAAGGGTGAATTGAATGTCCACTTACCACCCATGTTTCAATTCAGACATCTTCACCCCCAGTGCCCTCAACTTTGAGGATTAAAGTGGAAGGTCTCTGGAGGACTCTGGACCTAGTCAAAATGATACCTGTGCATTTTTAGTTTGGGACAGACATGCATATAGTACCAATCGGTGTCCAACCTCATGTGAGCCAGTTCAGTTTGCTCTCTTCTATGACCAGAGCCCATCCTGTGTGTACACATGCCTTTGGTCACTTATGGAATGTGTTTGGAGAGGATATTTTGATCCATACTAGCCCATACTCAAAGCTGGAAAAAATGTTAAAAGTATGTGTCTTACAATGACGGTTTTAGCAGCATGTGAAGGACATGACCCCTTGCCTTTGGATCTTAATGGGTATCTTTCAAGACCTTTTGTGTCCATTGCCTCATTTTATTCTTTAAACAACTTAAATCTTCTTTTCTCCATGCTAACCATTCCTGGTTTTTTTCCAATCGACTCTCATATAGTACAGTCTCTAGGTCCTTTGTCATCCTCCAGCTTATCAATGCTCTCCCTAAACTATGAAACCCCAAACTAAGATTTGACCAGGGCAGAAGTCTTGGTATTAGCAGCTCCATTGTTCCAGACACCATACTTCTCTAACTGTAGCCTAAGATTGTGTCTGCCTCTTTTGGCTACCATTCCACCATATCTTTTTGAATGGAAGAGAATGCCAAATTCATGTTTCATGTGACTTCTTTTTTCTTCTTACAGCATTAACAGTGGTCTCATCAACTCACGGGAAACTCCAAAGGGAACGTATCCATTCTTTCCCCAGCCAGGTCCTATTTCCTTCCCACAGGGTCCAATGAAGATGCCTGTGCAACTTTATAAATCAAAAACATGCCTGCAGAAGTTCCTGAAAGGGGAGCCCAAGGTGCTGGGGGTGAGTCAGAGTCCCCATTCCTGGGAAGGAGATTCCTATACTTCTGTCTGGGAGAAACTTACAAGAATTCCCTCCACCCATATATCTAGGCAACAACTTTATCATTCATAATGTTACGAAGTTGCTAGGACTAAGTAAAAAGTTCAATGATGTGTTGGGGATCACAGCATCAGTTCTATATAAAGGTTAAGAGGACCTTAACCCAGGTCTTCCTGATCCTTAAGCAATATCTCTATCCACTATGTTTTTCTGCCTCTCTTGATCTTATATGATTTTAGGATTTTGGAGCTGAATAAGGCCTTAGAGATTTTTTAGTCCAATCATCTATTTCACCATAGGGAAGCTAGGTGGTAAAGTGGATAGAACACTGGCATTGGAATCAAGACTCATCCTCATGAATTAAAAACTGGACCCAGACACTTATCAGCTGTGTGACTCTGGGCAAGTCATTTAATCACATTGGCTTCAGTTTTCTCGTCTGTAAAAATGAGCTAGAGAGGGAAATGGCAAAGCACTCCAGTATCTCTGCCAAGACAGCTCCAGATAGGATTGCAAAGAGTTGAGCACGGCTGGAAGATGACTGAACAACAATAGAGGAAAGGACTTGTCCAAAGTTCTAGAGATTTTAAGGAGTAGAGCTAGGAACTGATCCTATTTTCTCTGACTTGAAATTTCAAATAATTGATCAATTAACCAATAATAAATTTTTATTAAGCTTCTACTACATGCTGGTTATTGTGACCTCTTGCTCATACCCAGTAAAATTCTATAAAAACACATTTGGGAGTGGAAAAAGAACATTGACTCCATTTCTAGAGAGAAGTGATTCAGTCCTTTATGTACTCATCAAAATCTTTTTCCCTTTTAGACTGTTCAGATCATGATTGCCCTGATGAACTTTGCCTTAGGGATGGTTCTTATTTTGGTTCCTATGAAATTTTTTTATATTCATGAGTATTTTCTGCTTAACACCGGCTACATATTCTGGGGAACAGCATTTGTGAGTATAATTAATGAAACCAATTCTGAAACATGGAGTTTTTCCCTTTGTTCCTTGGAGACAGGAGGCAATCTGTTTGTCTACAATATGTCCTTTATGCCCCAGGGTTTCCTGTTTGCAATTTCCAGTAGTGGAGATAGGGAAGGGTTCATATTGTAATATATATATATATATACACACACACACACACACATATATACATACATATATATATACACATATATATGTATAATGCATTGTATATTAAATTGATATATGACATATATAATATATAAAATATGGTGATATATGATATATGGTAATACGATACATATTATATACGTTATAAATATATAATCTACTCCACACAGTATACTGGGATGATAGATAAGTAGATAAATGGATAGATAGTTAGATAGTATACAAGCCAATGGTAAGGAAGCCCAGTCATTTTTTATTATCAACAATGCAGAGTCCAGTAGGATCAGAGTTGTAGAGCTGGATAATGTTATAGTCTATTTCCCCTTATTTTTACAAGCTCAGAGCCACGAAGTAACTTACTGAAGGTCCCAGAGCTACTGAGCACCACAGCAAGAATTTGTATCTTGGTTTTCCTAGGTACAAAGCCAGCACTCATTCTACCCTGCCTTGTTATTGTGTGATCGTTTGAAGAGAAATGAGCTTTTTACCCTCGACAGATTAATGATAGCAATGGCTCATGATTTACAGATTTCAGAACCACCTAATCACAAGAACCCTCTAAGGCACATAGCACAGGTATTATCATCCCCATTGTACAAATGAAAAAACTGAGATTCAGTTGTTGATAGTCTTCCCTAGAGTTATGCAACTATTTTGTATGTGTGTCAGGATTATGATGCAAAGTACAGTGTTCAGCTAATTCTATGATAATGCTAAGCCAACCAAGTGACTTAATTTAAAATAATTGAGATACGCAGCACAACAGCTCATTTCTCTCAAAAAATGATATACTAATTGGAATCCTTTTTTTTAAAAACTTTTTTTGTAGCCTGATTGAGGGATTGACCTTCCCTGCCTCTCTGGGCTGATTCATAAACCCAATGTACCACCATTCTGTAAGGTCAGGTTTTTCCCAGAAAAGTGTTATCATCCAAAGTAATTCAGAGTCATAGGTATAATGCGGGTTCATGGTTAGATTCACCCTTATCATTTTCCATTGGAACTCCCAAGTCCTACTTGAAATGCTCTGTGTTTATACAAAATTACTCACCATTGATTCTTGTGTGTGAAACATTTATCAAATAAGAAATCAAAAGCAAGAATAATCATAGTATTTAATAAATTATATGTAAGGGCAGGAACTCATTTTACTCAGCAAAAGAAATAATCAAAATATAACAGTTCACCCATAAACATGTGCCTCTAGCCATTGGAGAGAGTGAACATGCACCTATGGAAATCTTTCAGGAAGACACATATAAAACAATTCAACTCTGAATTGATGAACCATTGATGTTCAAGAAACAGTCTGTACCTTGCATCACCTGCTGGGCAAAGGAACTCTGCTATCAGCTCCCCCCTTCATACTTACAGCTCTTCTGCTATGCAAACCCAACTATCTGTGACTGTTGAGCCATGGAAACAATATCGAGCTCTTTTCTCATACAGCTCTCCTTCTTAGGAGGCTAAGAAGCTTACTTTTTAAAAAGGAAAAAAATCAGTGTAGCTCGTAGAAATGAAGATGTAAATCTCTTCTTTCCCTCTCTTTTTCTTCCTCTCTTGAGATACATAGAACTTTATAGGGAAACACAAATAATCATGAAAGGCTTCCCCTCAATCAGGAGGAAGATGGCATTAGATGATAATAAGCTTCCAACAGGAGAGGTTTGTGCTGTCTCCAATTATCTTTCCCCAAAGGAATGTCTCTTTTCCAATAGAGTATTTATGCCTTTGGTAAGCTCTGTCAGTGGACTCCACCTGAAACATCTGCTTTAATTTTTTGATTCAGTCACCAAACAAATATTTACTAAAGGCCTACTATGTGCCAGTTACTCTGCTGAGAGCTGGGGATACAAAAAGAAGGAAAAGACAGTTCCTGCTATCAAGTAGCTTGTAATTTAATGGGGGAAGACACTACATAAAATTAAATTGAAAACTGAGGGCAGGGGAAAAGGTACCCAGCATGGGGACATGATTAAGGTCTATAGCTAAGTAAGAAAGAATGATCTTGGAGGAGCTCTCATACCCACCCTTTTCAATTAGAGGGAAGGAGGGATCCCAGGACCGAGGAGAACTGATGAGGTATAAGCTTGAGAATTGATGTCATTGTAGAAGAGGTTTCCTTTACTCTTCTTTAAGTACTAGGTAATAAGTGATAAGTACCATGGTCAGCATCCCTCTTTAGGTGGCTTCTATGTCTCATGTTTGATTGATTTTCTGATCTTCCTCTATCCTCCTTCTTTTCTCCTCTCTCCTATTCCTTCTAATGCCTCAAATCAGGGTCTCTTTGAATTTAGTGACTCCTGACTACCTTATGATGTGAAACTCAAAATATCCACTCTTCTTCCAGGTATTATTGGAGCAACCCTATATAATCTTCCAGTATTTCCCCAACTAGTTTGTAAGACATTAATACTAAAACCAGGTATATGTAAAAGAACTAATGGATAACAATGAACCACAACACCATAATGATCTCAGTCAATGTTTGCTTTCAAACAAGTCCTTTCAGTATATTAATTTGAGGAAGAAGTTTTTTCTCAAGTCCTCACAATGATTTGTGAATCTCATTATACACTCAGAGACACACGTGAAGAAAAATACATACAGAAACAAATACATACCCATGCACACATATATGTATTGATGGGTTGAGAGATAGCTAGAAATACATCAGAGAAGCCTTGTTTCTTCTCAAACTTTCATCAAATATAAGCCATAAGAGACTAGCCTTGCTTTCATTTTTGGTATGGTTACTTGAATTCAGAGCAATTTGTGTTAATTCCCATTATGAAAGAATGCAAAGTCGACAATTGCTCCTTGTTAAAATGTTTATGAAGCATGTAATGGAGTCATCAGAGACATCAGTTCTCAGGGATAGGAGAGACAAATCTCAGTGACTGGCTGGGCAAGGGTGAGCACGGTGGGGAGTGAAATGAAAGTTGTAGGGCATTCATGTATGACATCTTTTGTCCACAGTTCATCATCTCTGGCTCCCTTTCAATTGTTGCAGAGGATAGAACCACAAATACTCTGGTGAGTGGCATTCCTTCTTTGTCTGTAGCTCAAGAAGGAGACATTTTTGATCTTTTTTTTCTGCCCTCTGGAAAAGAAGGGGATAAATGAAAGGTCATTGAGAGACAGCCTCAGCATCCCTTGTCTGGGCTGTAGCATGCTTACCTGACCAATGCCTATGTTTGGGTTTGAAACCTGGGGTCACAGAGGGTATGAATCACTATTGGTCACTCCCCCATTGCTACCTGGGAAAGCCTGCAACCATACCAGCAGAAATCGCTTTTCAGTTTCCCTGACCTCTTCAATTGTCTTTATGTAAAAATACATGAAAAGGGACAGCTAGGTGGTGGTACAGTGGATAGAGTGCTTGGCCTGAAGTCAGGAAGACTCATCTTCTTGAGTTCAAAGCTAGCATCAGATACTTACTAGCTGTGTAATCTTTGACAAGTAACTCAACTCTTTGTCTCAGTTTCTCATCTGTTAAATGAGCTGGAGAAGGAGATGACAAACCACTCCAGGATCTTTGTCAAGAAGACCCCAAACAGGGTCACAAAGAGTCCGACATGACTGGAATGACTGAACAACAACAACAAAGGATCCTAATGCAGATGTTGCGTTGCCTAGAATGTAAAGACTTTGGGAACTAGGCAATTGTTCAACTGGTCCTTGGATCGGGAGAAGCCTGTATAATCTTCAGCTCATAGTAGTTGTTCAATAGGTGTATCTTTCTCTTGCTGTTGGATGCACACCTGTGTCTCAAACAGGACTGGACACATGGTAGTGACTCCATAACCACATGTTAATGAGTTGACTATTAATGGATTCTTGCTTGTTCTTAGGTCCGAAGCAGTCTGGCAATGAATATTGTAAGCTCAGTGGTGGCAGGGCTGGGAATCATCTTTTTCTCAATCAACTTGTTGATGATGGATCCAATGCATTTTTTTTATTACTTTGACAGTTCCTGTGATTCCTGTCTTTTGGTCTTGCATCTATTGCTGGTGAGTACTTTCAAGCTAGAGTCAGTTCTGACCATGGATCTTTGGAATGGGCAATCTTTATAGGCCAGGGCAGAGACATTGACACCAAGTGTCCTACAGAGCTCTGAACCTTTGAGGAGAAGCAATTTGCTTGAGTTGGGAAACAAGAGGAAATTCCTTAATATTTCTGGTTATTCTTATCTTCTGAGACAGAAATGTGAATTCTGAGAACTCCAAAGGATCAAAAAGCAATGAGCATTTTCATTCAGTTCAGCTCGTTCCCATTCAATTCAATTCAGCAAACAAGTATTGGGGTATGCAGTTATCACTACTTGTGAGGTGATACGCTCTGCACAGGCGACACGAAGATAATAAAAATGCCACGGTTTTTGCTGTGGAAGAACTTACTGTCTCATTTGTTCTCTGTGGAAGGGAAAAAGAAATCTGTGCTAGAAAAGGGCAACGTAAATGTGATTGAAAACTTCAGGAAGTGTTTGAGGAGAGGGAACCCACTTTCGACTGAAGGAGAGAGTGGGGTCAAGAAAGTCTTTAAGGACAGAATGCTAGCTCAGAAGAATCTGGAAGGAACAGAAGAACCAGTAGATAAATACAGGCCTATTCCTGGCGTGCAGTCAGTATGGGAGAGATCAGGGCAAGAATGGGGAATAGAAAATATCAAAAGTTAGCCTGGATAGAGATTAGAAAAGAAGAATGTATGCAGTAAGATCTTCAAAGGATGACCAAGGCAGGAACTACAAATGAGAAACAAGCTTGGCAAGATAGAGCTCCTCTAAGAAATGCTTTTGCTCCCGAGCCCTCCTCTCCCTTCCTCTGCCCTCCCCTCCCCTCCCTTCCCCTTAGTGGATTATAAACTTTTAAACACACTCAGGATTGAGCCTCTGACTGATGGCTGCAGACACCATTGTAGTATGGGAGACTGCTGGGATTGACAGAACACCTGAGAACCACCAAATCTTCAAAGAAAACAGACATAGAAATTGACCCCTGGTCAGAATTCTGTCTCCTTTTAGAGGGTTTAGGTTTTCCTTTATCAACCAAAACAATGTTGAGCATCCGTGATATGCCCAGATGGATGCCAGCCTAGGTTGTGTATGGGATAGAGCACAGGAGAGGGATGCCTGTGTGACCATAGGAGGGTCCTTTTTCTGACACCCAGTTTGCTGATATGCAAAACAGGGGTGCTCATCCTTCTACAATATATGACACAGGATTATTGTGAGGAAAGTGTTTTGTGGGTCTTAAAAGTGATATTATTATTGCTAATGGTAATTGGAACTAACATTCATTTGCATTTTAAGGTTTGTGAAGAACTTTTTAGACATCTTAGCTCTTGTTTCCAGACAGTCACCCTCCTCCTGTCTTGCGTCCTTTAATCTGCTCTTTCACTTTTTTTCTTCCTGATTTATTCAAAGTGGGGCCTTGTGTCCAGACCTCACCATTCTCTCTTTGATCTGTATCTGTAGGGAATCAATGTGATTCTGCTGATCCTGTCTATTTTGGAACTTGCCATCTGCCTTGCAATATCAAGCTTTGGCTGTAAAGCCACCTGCTGTAATCAGGGTTCAGTGAGTATCATGTGGCGCTTCTGTAACTTTGGTGAGACTGTGCCATAGGGCTTCTCCTGGGAAGATCAATAAGTGGGACCTTTCAAGAATTAGTGAGAGAACAGCCTACCTTCAGAGAGGATGTTTGTGTGTCTCTGCCTCCATATCCCTAAGTGTCATATCTAGTGTCAGAGACCAACCATCCCCTGGGACCACCAGTAGGGATGTTAAGAATCCTTAGCCACCAAGAGGTGCACCCTTTCTCCCTAACCACGAGTACTTGACTGAGGCTACATCATTCACCTTTCAAATAGTTAGGCATCATACGGTAGATAAGAATGAAGAGTGAGGAAACATTTTGTTTTCTCTCCCTTGGCTCCAAAGAAAAAGCACAGAAATTGGCCAAGGGAGCATTTTAGTCAATTTGATGACTTAGCAACTTAGCGAATCTATATCTGGGGTACTGCATCTACCTGGAAAAGGTATGAGGCACATCCATTGACAACCTACTAAAGATGACTAAAGGGGCACCTTCTGGGACATGCCCAGATATGCCCCACCTAGACTGAGGGCATATTTTTAAGTTTCATTAGTTGGTTTGGTTATTCTGGGCTTTCTGGCTTAGTGTCATATCTTTGTATTCAGCATAAATAAAGGAAGCAATTACAGGATCAAGGATCACTCTCTCCCACCTCTCTCTTTTCAGAACTCAGAGAGTAGCCCATTCAAGAGTGACCTTATAGCTTAACTGTGAGGGCTTGAGGGGAAGGATACCTTAAGCTAGAAAGATGGTAGGCAGAGAGGAGAATAGTGTTGAAAGTGAATTGGAAGAAATGTACACAAGAAGTTGGTCAGCCAGTGCCATTACAATGCCATCCTTCCATTTGCTTTTGGCCAAGGTCAGCCCTTGGCATAAACATGATGTCCCTAGAGATTTTCTGTCCTGATAATTGTTTTACTTCTCTTTCTGCCTCCTTGGGTGACTCATGAATACAGTTTCTGTTTACCTTATAGGTTGCCCTTGTCATGTCTCCTCCACCCTATGTACCAGAGAACCCAGGTGCTGAGGCCTCCCAAGGAGTGACAATGCTTCAAAGCACAGTTGCTGACACTGCTACATTGCCTGGAAGGCCTCCTGACAGTTTCATATAAAACGCATGCTTTCCCATTCCCAAGGAAGGCTCCTTCTGTTACTGTCTGTTTCTCGATGAAACATAGAGGAAAGTGATTCTATTTTCCTGGAATTCTTTGTTAACAGTTGACTTCAGCTTTGGCTATGGACTAATCACATCTGCTTTCTTATTTTCCACAACACCTCTGATTATCTCAGTATTTGCTCACAATAGAATCAGCAAAAATGTCAATAAATCATATTTTTTCTTGGCTGTACACCAGGCCTAGTCTGTCTAAGCCTATGGATACTGGGAAATAGAGTCCCTAGAAGATAAGATAAAGGACAAGAAATGGAGTTGGTTGCACAAAGCTAGATCCTTTCCCATCCTCCATGAATGAAGATTCTTGACCTTTGGAATTTTCTGCTGCTTTTACCTGGTAATGTACTGTGATTCTATCCCCAGCAGTCTGGGCTCTGTCATCTTTGCTCTTTGACCTCTCTCTTTGCTCCACCCTGGCCATTGAAGAAAATACCTCCTTTCTACCTGCTTTCCTGTCAGTGAGACATTTTAGGAGGAACTTACTCTGATCTCAAAGATTCTGCATCCTTTTCTGACCCCACAGTGACCCACAAAATCAGAAGCTTCTTCATAATTGCCCCACCCTCTCCCACCAAAGTCTCCTTTTAAGGCTTCCTGATTCAGTGTATTATAAAAAAACAACAACCTTTGGATTGGGAGTCAGAGGAGCTGGGGATGCAAATCCTATCTCTGCGGCTTCCTGTCTATGAAACTGAAGCCTTCCTTTTTTCTGAACCTCAGTTTCCTTTCTTTTAAATTAAGGAGAGCCAGGTCTAGCCTGCTTATCTCACAGGACTGTTGTGAGCATTACATGGCATAGCATATGTCAAGTGTTTGTAAACCTGAGAGTGCCAGTAAGTGTCAGCAAAGCAGAGCTGTGCATAGTGCAATAGTAAGAGTAAGGGAGACCTGAATATACATCTGGCCTCAGACTCTTAGCAGCTGTGACTCCGGTCAAATCACAGCCTTTTTCTGCCTCAGTTTTCTCATCTGTAAAATGAGGACAATAAGCACCTACCTCATGGAGCTTTTTGGAGGATCAGATGAAATAATGTTTGTAAAGTGTTTTGCCAACCTTAATGGGCTATATAAATGCTAACTAGCTAGACATCATGTCAAACATTTTTATTTCTTACAATTCTTATTTCTCCAATGTTCCCTCTTCTTACAGTATAGACTTAGATGAGCTGGCCGCTGTAATCTGGCAAAATTTTGGAAACAGAGGAAATTAGGTCAAAATATACTGCAGTTTCCCTTGTTCCAGATGGGATCTGAAGTTCCAACTCAAATATTAATTTAAGTAAGATTTTATATCTATTATAACAATAACAATGACTATGATAACAATAAGCAATGACAACTAGCCTTTATTTTTTAAGGTTTGGAAAATACTTTACAAATAATTTGTCATTTATCCTCACAGCAACTCAATTCAGAACCAAGAAGTTCTTCATGCCATCAGAAAAAAAGGTCTCCAGATACAAAAGAAAGGTGTATTATGAGGGCAGAATTTATAGTTTCAAAAAGAATCATATATATGTCTGAAAGGTTCGGAACCGCTGGATATAAGGAATTCTCAAAGTAGGAGGCAGAAGAATCAAAGCATATATTTAGGCTCCACAGTAACCAACCCACAAACCAGTATCCCCATTTTGACATATTGATCAAAAGCTTCCAGGCCCAATTAGTCTGCCTCACAAGAGTAACCAGGAGGCCACAGAGAAGCATGATGGTATAAAGCAAAATCACATACATGCTTCCCCTCTATGGCAAAAAGATTACCCACTGGCCTCAAGTCCTTGTTCAGCACTCCTCAATCCACACCTAGGTCAGCTCTGCTACTGGCAGCTCCTGCTTCAGCTTTGGCTGTAGCTGTAGCTGTCTCTGGCTCCAACGGAAGCTGTTTTTAACCATCCAGCTAGCAGCTTCTGCGGGGGTGTAAGGTACGCCGGGGAAAGCACAGGTTCTTTTGATCTGCTTAATCAAGGGAAGCAAGGTGAAGGGGCTGACAAGCTTACTTTAATCCAGCATTCAGTCAGTTCAGGGGAAAAAACCAGCACCCCAAACTTCAGAACATTCATTTAGTTCAGGGGAAAAAGCCAAACTATTCAAGGGCACTTGTTGACTAAGTGCTAAGGAGCCCATTTTTGGTTACCAACACAAAAGGTCATTCAAACAACCCAATACTATTCCACATCCACTAGAACAAGGAGCAGGAAATGGGATAGTATGTTCCAAAGAGCACTGGAACTCAGAGTGAAGTTCAGGGTGATCTCTCCTTCAAATCTGAGCTTTACCATATGAGACAAAAGACAGATGTTAAATAATAAAGAGGTGGTTGAAGCTTTCAAAAAAGTAAACCAGAAATCAAAAGATTATTTCCTTCTTGAATACCTGAAATAACAGAGGAGTGAAAAAAATTCTGACTGCAACATGAACAGAGTGACAACAGACAGACCAGTAAGAGGCTTATTTCTAAAAGTATACAAGGAGAGAGGGGTGAATGGGGATAGAATCAGTGACAAGCAAATGCTTCTTTTATGGGAAAACATAACATCATAAGAAGGTGTGTGAAAGCAGGAGAGGGGCATAGGAGGAGAGAGAAGTTATACATGGAAACCAAATGAAAGGCTAATAATGAGGGGAAGGTGATCTTTGTGGTCTCAGAAAGAGAAGAGCCTACAGGAGAATGGGTGATGAGGAGAGGGGAAAGATTGAAAAAGGGAATATGGGAAGATTATAGAAGAGTTTTTAGAATCAAACAGTAGAGATATCCATATTCTTCATACAATCAAAGCTTCCATGGTATCCATTCTCAGCTCTATCCTCTTTGTACTTTCTGCCACTGACTTGTAGGGCTGACACTGTAGGGATGACACTGACCTGTCATCAAGGAACTTACAGTTTAATGAAGGAAGACAACACATAAAATGAAGTTGAAAAAAATGCACAAGTGAATCTTACTCTTTTTGTGATTGGAGTCATCTCTGTGCCTCAAACAGGACTGGACACATAATGGCAGCTCCATAACCACATGTTAATGGGTTGACTGCTTAATTAATTCTTACTTGCTTTCAGTTCCAATGCAGCCTGGCAATGAACACAATTAGCTCAGTGATGGCAGGGCTTGGGATCATCTTTTTCCTCAGTCAACTTGGTAATGGTTGGTCGATTCCACTATTACTGTTAACCATCACATTTCTTGTGACAGTTATTGTGATGCCTGTGCTTTGGAGCAATTTATATTACTGATGAGTATTTCAAATTGGGGCTGGTTATAACCACAGATCTTGGGATTGGGCAATCTTTACAAGCCAGAGCAGAGACGTCAGGGGTCCTCCAGAAGTTCAAACCTTGAAGGAGAAGCAGGTTGGTTGGATTAGGAAATTAAAGGAAATTCCTCAATACTTCTGCTATTGTTCTTATGGTGGTCTTAGTAAAATATGTGAATTTTGAGAACTCCATAGGGTGAGAGGCAATTCATATTTCTATTCAGCTCACTTCATGCCCATTGAATTCAATTCAACAAATAGGTATCCAGTTAAACAGTTACCACTATGTGTGAGGATGATACACTCTGTATTGGGAATACAAAGATAAAAATAAATGCCACCGTTCAAGATGTCAAAAAACTTACTGTCTCATTTGTTTTTTGAAGAAAAACAGGTATAGAAAATAAGAGATCTTTGAGTCAGGAAGACAAGATAATTGTGAAGTAGAGCTTCAGGAAATGTTTGAAAAGAGAGAAACCAATTTCATTTATTATGAAGGCAGACTGGTGAATCAAGGAAGTCTTTAAGGAGTGAATGGCAACTGAGATGGACTTTGATGGAAAAGAAGGACTTTAGCAGAACATGGCATGTACTAAAGCCTATTCCTGGCCTGTGTTTGGTGTGGGCAAAGCCAATTATAAGGGAATTATAAGGGAAGAGAGCAGGGCAAGGTTAGGAGATTGAATGTCTAAGGCTAGCCTGGTTAGAATGTAGAAAAGAGGAATGAATGCAGTAAGAGAATGATGGACATTGGAACTACAGACTAGGAAAGAGTTTAGCAAGGGAGAGCTCCTGAAACCAATATCTCTGCTTCTCTCTCCATAAAAGTGGATCATAAGCTTTTAAGTGCCCACTGAGGATCAGGTCTCTGGTGGCTACAGGCACCATTGTGAACTTGGTGCCCTCACGGCACTTGAGCAAACCAGAACCACCAAATCTGTAAGAAAAAGACATGAAATTGAGCCCTGGTTAGAACTCTGTTTCCTTTTAGGGGATTTGGGGTTTCCTTTATCAAATAAATCTGTGCTGAGCAACCGTGACATACCTAGGAGGATGCCAGCCTAGCTTGTGTGTAGAATGGCACACAAAGGAAGAATACTTACATGATCATAGGCAGGTTAGTTTGTATTTCTAATTCTCAGTTTGCTGGTCTGCAAAATTGGGGTGTTCATTCTTGCACATTCTTGCACAATATCACACAGGATTATTGTGAAGAAAGTGCTGTGTGAATCTTAAAGTGCATTGAAATGTGACATTATTATTGAGGATGGTGATAGCTAATATTTGTAATTGCACTTCCAGGTTTGCCAAGATCTTTATATATGTCTCAAGTTTTGTCTCAGGACAATCTCTCACTTCCCGTCTAGCCCCACTCAGTGCTCTCCTTTACCTTATTTCTTCCTGAGTTGTTAGAGGTGGGGCCTCGTGTCCACCTCTCCTCATTCTCTACTCAGGCCCTTTTCCCAAGGAATTATGTGATTTTGCTGATTCTAATTGTTTTAGAACTTTCCATTTCATTGATGGTCTTGAACTTCATCTGTAAGGCAATCTGCTGTGGACAGGGTAGAGGGAATAACTGATGTCATGTGGTGACCCTCTCAATTTGGTGGGAATGTACCATATTTTTCCTAGGAGAATCAACAAATGGGTCCTTTCAAGGACTATTGAGAAGACAAGCTTTATTCAGGGTGTTCAACCATGGAATTTCTTGTGTATCTCTCTCTTCATACTCCTAAGTATAATTTCCAGTGTCAGAGAACAATCAGTCCCTAGAGCCACCAGTGAGTACATCAAGATTCACAGGCATTGAGGGACAACTCTCTATGCAAACCTTTCCTACTTTTCCCCTTCCCTAACATCACTGATATTTCAGGACTTCACTATTCATCCCACAACTTGACAGTCACCATATCCTTAGTAAAGAGTAGAAAAGTCAGGGGTGCATCATGTTTTTTCCACCTTGGCTCCAAAGACTAGGGATAGGGATTGCCCAGGGCATATCCATGTCTCATTAATTGGGGATAGTTTGGTTATCTGGGGCTTCCTGGGACAGTGTCATGTCTTTATATTCAGACTAAACAAATGAGACAATTATAGGGTCAATCTTCTGTCCCTCCATCCCTCTTTTGGGCAAGTTCGGAAAGCAGCAGCTAAGACGGGTCTTGGAGAAAGAGTAAGAGAACCCCAGGGGAAGATGGTCATAAGCTAGAAAGGAGGTGGGAAGAGAAGAGGGCAAGTGGATGGAGGGGTTGAAAGTGCAAAGGAAGAATGAGAGGACATGAGGAGCTAGCCAGTCAGTACCCTCATAATGCCACCCTTCCTGTCCAGGAAGCCAAGGTCTTAGCATAAAGGTGATGGTCACTAGAGATTTTTGCCCTAGCAATCCCTTCAACTCTCTTCCTCACTTATGTATGGGATTTCTACTGGCCTTACAAGTCACCTTCTTCATGCCTTTCCCTCCCCACATGCCAGAAAACCCAGCTGCTGAAGCCTACAAAGGAGGCATGTGCTTCAAAGCCCAGTTGCTCATGCAACTGCATTGCCAAGAAGCCATACTGAGAGTTTCATATAGACCACATGCTTCCCTATTCTCAGCAAAGGCTCATTCCCTGACTGGCTGTTGCTCAATGAAATACAGAGCACGTTGGCTGTATTTTCCTGGAGTTTTGATAATAGTCACCTTCAGCTTTGGTCATGGACTCCTCACTTCCTCTTTCTTATCCCTCCTAATAGTCCTCCAATAATCTCAGTATTTGTATCAGCAAAAATGTAGATGAATCATGTTTTTATTTGTCAGTCCACAAGCCCAGCCTGCCTCAGATACCCTATGGATAATGGAAAACAGAATTCAAAGAAAATAAAGGAAAAGGAAGACTTGGAGATGGTGGGACAAAACTGGATCGCCTTCTCTCCACGAAGAATACTCATTCAGGTCAAATACTCTCAGCTGTTGGGATTTTCTGTGGCTTTTACCTGAGGAGAGACTCTGATTCCACCTCCAGTGATCTGAGCTCCATCATCTTTGTTTTTGACTACTCTCACTGTTCCTTTAGCATTCTGGCCCTTGAAGTAAATCTGTCCTCTCTGTTTTTGTTGTCAGCGGCACATTTGCAGAGGAACTCACCCCTATTCTCAAAGTGTCTTCTTCTTTTTCAGACCCTGAAGTTGTCCACAAAATCACAAACTCCTTCACAGCTTCCCCTTCCCCTACCACCAAAGTCTCCTTTAAGGATTTCCTGGTTCAGTGTTTTGTAGGAGAAAGAGCTCTAGACTGGGAGTCAGAAGAGCCCTGCATACACCTCCCGTCTCTGGCACTTGGTACCTTTGAGAGCAGAGACTGAACTTAATGAACTTCAGTTTTCTTGACTGTAAGATGGGGAAAGTCATAGCTCTTTCACTTACCCTCACAAGATTGTTGTGAGCATTCCACGGTAGAGCATTTGTCAGGTGCTTTTCAAATTTGAGAGTGCGAAGTAAATGTCAGCAAGGTAGTGCTGTGGGTAGAGTGTTGTACCTGGAGTAAGGAACACCCAAATTGCATCTGTCTTCAGATACTTACTAGCAGTATAACCTTGGCCACAGCCATTAACATTTCCTCAGTTTTCTCATCAGTAAACAGGGGACGATAATAGCACCTACCTCACAAAGTTGTAAGGTGAAATAACTTTTGTAAAGTGTTTTGCAAAACTTCAGAGCTCTATGAATGCTAACTAGCTAGCTATCACATCAGATAGTTTTATTTCTTACAATTCTTCTTCTTCTAATATTCCCTTTTAGAGAATTTATATATTCTGGCCACTGGCTCTGGCAAAATTATAACAAACAATTCAAGGGAATTGGGCCTGAATGTACCTTGGTGTTCCTTCCTCCAGCTGGTCTGAGGTCCTATCCAAATACGAGTTTAAGGAAGGTTTTATATTGATGACAAGAATAGCAGAAACAATAATATCTAGCATTTACATAGCTCTTTAAGGTTTGGAAAATGCTTTACACGTAATTCATCATTTATCCTCATAGTAACTCTGGGTTCTAGAGACGAACTGGGTAAATGACTTGTCCAGAGTCAAGCACTTTGGAATTAAGTGTCTGAGGCACAATTTGAGCTCAGGTCTTCCTGACCTCAGACCTGACTCCATCCACAACTTTTCTGACTCCATCATGTTCCATACACTATGGTGTGTGACTCAGTGGAAAGAGTATTGACCTTGGAGTCGTGAAGTTTACATCTTGGGAATTGAAATTGGATGTGACCTCTGACCTTTAATGCTTGTGAAGCCATTGAAAAATCATTTAACATTTCTACTCCTCTGTTTCCTTATACGTAAAATGGGGAGATTTGATTAGATGACTTCAGTTTCATAATAGGTTCTAGGGAAACAAATTGTATTCTGACAATTTCTAACTAATTACTAAAATTGCAACTTTTCTTATATTAACTAGTCAATGATTTCTGAGCCCCTACTCCAGTTTATGAAACATTAATTATAAACTAAACTGGAGAAAGCTCTTTTTCTGTAAACTTTTGCTTGTCTCTTTTTGTATAGAACACACCCCTCTTTCTAGTCTCCTTAGTTTAAATATATATTAAATTCATGGTCTATACAATTTATGAACAATGTAAGAAAGAATAAAAAGGCATAAATAATTACTGAAAATGTATCTGTTTTGGCAACAATCACATTCCATGTCACCTTTGGTCATCACTACCAGTGCCAACGTCTCCAGTCTGGAAACACAGGCCCACCATTCAGCTCTCCCAAAATGCCAATTATAGTCTCTTCTCAGGAATTCATTTCTTAATGCTTCTTTGTTTTTAAAAGATAAAAGTTAGACAGTTCTCAATGTATAGCAGTACTTTTAGACTTTTCTCTCAGGCCATCCCTCTCATAATCTTGAAAAAAAGATGACGGTTAAAGTCTCTCTCTCTCTCTCTCTCTCTCTCTCTCTCTCTCTCTGTATATATATATATACAGAAGATTAGAGCAGATGATCTCCATGACTTCTTCCAGTCATAAATTATATATATATGTACACAATATAAATCCTCTTTAAACAGTCATGATCTTGAGTAGGACCAGAGATTTAGAGTTGAAAGTAATCTTAGAGGTCATCTCTTTCTAGATGAAGAACCAGAGACTGAGAGTAACTGAGTCATTCCAAATCACATAGATTAGAATGGTAGGGTCAGGATTTAAACCCAAGTACTCTGATGCCAAATCCAGCCCTCTGTCTTCTGGTCCATACTTCTTCCATATTTGTGCATATCATGGGCATTCTTCCTTTTTGTTAAAAAAAGTCAAAAGCACAAATTTCAACTCTAGAGAAGCCACCAACAGACTCTGGTTGTCTTTGCCTCACCCAAGGAAATAAGCCATGTTTTTTTGGGGGTGGGGGTGGGAGGTTGGAGCCAAGAGACAGGGTAGGAGGGCATTTGGTTAGTTTATGAGTTTTGTTGTCCTTACTGCAGCTATATATCCTGTATCATAGAGGTTAACAAAATGTGTGTAAGGCAAAGGAAGAGGAGAGAAAGCACAAGTTCTTTGCCCAGGGCAACTCACATAAGGATTAGTAAAGGCAGGGTTCAAGCCTTGGCTTCCTTCAAGACTCACCTCAAATCCTGTTTTCTGCAGAAGTATTCTTCTTCCCCCACCAGACAAACAAGTGCCACCTCACCCTCTGAGATTATCTTCAATTATATTCAATTTAGTTACATATTGCATCTCCTGTCAGAATGGATGCTCCTCCAGAGTAGAGATTGTGTTTTTGCTTTACTTTGTATCCCCAGCAATTAGCACATCGGCCTGTAACTTGGTAAACTCTTAATAGATGCTTTTTGACTGTTGATTCACAAACATATTTGTATGTGAATAGGGCCATTCATGCATAGATTTATTTAAAAAATAATAAAAACAAAACAATGTGTGAGCTGGCCCCTCACTTTCCTATACAGTCTTTACCTCTTTTCTTCTTCATTTCTTTAAATATGCCTAATGGTTTATGATTGTTGAATTTATAATCAAAACTTTAAAAAATATAAGAAGAAAAGATTTATTGCAATAAAAAATGAAACACGAGTTACTTCCTACATAGTTCAAATAATAGTCTATTTGTTGAGAAATTCTCCTAACTGTCATTTGTAAATTCTTAAGGCAGAGGAAACCACAGTGAAATGGGAAATGTGTTAGGGGGAAGTAGGTAGAGAGGGCAGGGTAGAACCCTGTTGGTGGGGGAGAACTCCACCTTAGTGCACATTGATCCTGTCTTGGCAAAGTGTGAAAAGGGAGACTTGAAGTCCACGAGACCCGGAGAGAACTGGTGGAGAAGACAGGTAAGCACTCTAGGTGTTTTTCGTAACTGATTCTAGCGAAAGCTGAAACTTAGGGAAGATGAAGGTGGGAGGGACCCAGGGGGAGCCCTGTGGGAGAAGGAGTATTCATGCCTTTGATTAGAGGGAGCTCTTTGGTCAGCTCTTCCTCCTGGGATCTTGAGACAGAGCAGATTTGGTCTCAGGAGCATAAATGAGGATAAAGAATCTTTTTGACAGTGGACAGACACTGGGGCATTATAGTTCTTCCAGAAAACTCTTTTCTGGTCTAATCTAGGCTAAGATCTTCTTAAGGGAACTGTCTTATAGTAGGTAGGCCCTGGTGCCTCACAAATACTTTTACTTCAGTGGCAACCAGAAGCAGTCTCCAGTTCTGCTATGGATATTAGAGACAAGAGGAATGGACTAGTTCCCTCTTGGGCCTTCTACCCTGAATTTCTCAGCCTCAAATTCATTATTTGGCCTGCAGGTATAATTGGGGTCTCTTGACTTGGAGACAATTTTTTTGTACCAGTGTACTGATAAGACAGGTCATGGTGGTGGTAGAATCTCTCCCTTCCTTTGATGACAGTCATTCCCACATTTCATTGTGCAGATGGAATTAGGCTGAAAGACTGAGAGGTATCTTTGGGGATAGAGCTCTGGAACAGAGCCTTAACCCTCTTTTGACACATATATAGAATGTACCTTCATTCCAGCTCCTATCCTGCAGAGTAGATCATGAGAGCCTTCTGATCTTTAAGAGGATGAATGATGGGTAGAAGAGAGAGAGGGAGGGGACATTGGTAGTCAGAGCCTACAGAAACTCACTTTCTACCTCTCCACTATGATGATTTTACTACTCTTTAATGTGCATCTCAACTTCTTCTACCTCTTGCCAGAAGTCTGATCTTGTGATCACCGAGGGTAGCCCACAATAATCTCTTTTCTGACCTCCTAGAGCAGTCCCTTCCACTAGACCTCTCCAGAGGTAGCTTAGATGGCTCCCTTTTAAGATTCTCTTTGTTAGTCCATCCATTCTCCCAGGTCAGAATAAGTTTTGGGAGAGAGTTACAGTCAGAGGTAGACATTTATTAAGTACCTACTGTGTGTTAAATATGGGGGTACAAATAATAAAAAGAAAGATGGTCCCTGTCCACAAGGAAAAAACAATATGCAAAAGGAAGCTGAAAAGGGGGAGGGGGAGGCTGTCAAAAGGTACCTGGTGAAAGGGCGTGGGTGTTCATGGAGTCAAAGCCTAATAGATCAACTGTTAGGAAATAGAGGCTTTACCTGGAAAGGTCAGAGCCTCTATAAATATCAGGAAGGCTTTGGGGGGAGTTTATTGCTCTACTCGCCCCTCCTCCAATCATAGGAGAGAGGCAGCTGAGGGTGCTGAAAAGGTGTTGAGTATCAAAACTGGATCATACTCTATGATGATGACATTTCAGGCAATGAGCTTCTGATGGAAAATGAAGACATGAGAGACTTGTCTTCTTCTGCCCCTTTCCCCATGGTATAACTGAGCCCAGACTAGATTCTCAGTAAGGGATCTGGGTAGTAGAGTAATCATAGCAGAATGAGCTCCTGGAAACTGGCTAAACCTGTTTTCCCATATTTATTTCCCCCATTCCAGACCCATCCTTTCCCCACAGCGAATCTTGTTAGACTGAGCGGGTTGCTGGGAGAAGTCTATCTTCTTTCCGCTTGGGAAGAAAGGTCTAAGCTGTGGGCTCTGTGGTGACTTTGCCTCTGGCATAAACAGGGATTACAGTTATAAAATGGATCTTTTTCGTGGTCACATTTGTACAACCTTGTTTCTCACAGCCACTGTTAATTAAAATCAATAACTCCAATTGTCTGGCTCATTTAATCAGTTCCCCCTTAATCATTCTGCCAATTAATAAGAATTAATTAAGTACATAGTAGGTATTTGGGCCCTTTCTAGAGATCCTAAGTGAGGAAACAAATCCAAAAGCGAGATAGTCTCAATTTTACTATAGAGTCCAAAATGTATAATCAAGTGGTGGCAAGGGAAGAGTGCTTTGGTTTAGGGGGCACAGGGGCTGTGAGTGTAGACAGAGCTTGAGCAAGCCCCTGCTTTCCAGCTGCCATCTTGACTCCTCCCCCCACTCTAGCTTATCAATGCTGTTCCTATGATATGATCCTATGAATATTTAATTGTGGTCTTATCAGGAAAGGGGACTATGTAACTCTCTACTTTATTGTTCCAGACACCATACCTCTCTTATTGTGCCCTAAGATTGCATTATCTTCTTTTGGATATCGTTTCTTCAACCTTTGTTGTGGGATTGGTAGAATCCCTGAGCCCCTGTTTCATATCACGTTCTCTTCTCTTCTTACAGCATCACAATTGACCTCATGGAGTCCCAGGCTGCCTCAAAGGGAATGCTTCCAACCTTTCCTCAGACAGGCCCTACTTCCATCCCACAGTGGTCAATGGTACAACCCTATCAGTGGAAAGCACCCCTGCAGAAATTCCTGAAAGGGGAGCCCAAGGCATTGGGGGTGAGTTGGGGGTCCCGTATCCTTGGGAGAGCATATTCATAGTTTCTAAGTGGGAAAAATTTACAGGATTATAATTTTTAGGGCCAGAAGAAACTGGTTTTGCTTTTATTTTTGTATGGACAGAGCTTAGTAGAGTGTCTAGCCCACAGTATATGTGTAATATATGCTTGTTGAATGATTACCTGATCTTAAAACTCATCATTATATTATGATACTTTGAGAACTTGAATGGACCTCAAGGGTCATCTAGTTCACTTGCCCTCATTATATAATTGAGGAAACTGAGCCCCTGCTGGGGTTAGTGCCTTATCCAAGGAGGTGACAAATATGCAATATAAGCCAAAGTAATTGGCTACAAATCCACATGTATCATGCTGCTTCCCATGCAAATGCCTCCTCATTTTACAGATGAGGCAGCTAAAGATGTTTAGTAACTTAGTGGGACATAGTTATGTATTAAGGGATAATGCTCAGAATTTGAATACCTGTCTCCTATCTCAAAATTCCATGCTTTTCCTTTCTTGATATAAATTGCCTCAGCTATGTGACCTTCTAATATTAGGCTCAGCAGCTGTCTTGATGGGCTAAAACTGAACTAGGCACATAGAAAATATGTATTTTGTGTCAGAGAGGGATACTTACTTCTGTTTCCTGAATGACCTGCTCTAAGTCACTGCTGAAGTTGGACTTAAGGAAGATTCATGGCTAGATCCCATCCCTGTGGCTCATGTTTAGTAAACTTTTAGGTTGGATGGAGGTAGCCAGGGAAGGGGGAGGGAGGGAGATGAGTGAGATTCTCACTTTGGCTATGGATGTGAGGGGGGAAGGGAACCAACATAATGATGCCTTGGAGTTTCTGCCACTCACTTCTTCTTCTGGGGCCTGAGGGTAGAGTAGGGATGTCCCTATGAGATTGCTACCTTTCTGCACCCTTCCCATTTCCCTTCTGTGATGGCATCAGAATTGACTAAAAGTGAAAAGGGCAGAAAAAAAGAGGAACTTGGAGAAAGGGAGAGAAAAAAGAGAGAATTTCTCAACCCTTAAGATCTCAATCAGGTAAGTCCTTCCTTGATGTGCTTGAGGTATACATGGACATAATTTCTGAGATCATGTGTTTGTCCTGATCATGTTTTTTGGATCATGGGAATGAGTGTTCTGGTAAATGTTTAAGAAATGGTTTTCTGAAAAAGATCGTCATCATGACACACATGTTTAATCTGCATAATTAATATTTTCTCCATCAATTTCTTAAATCTAGACTTCAACAGAAGAATAGATCAAGTAGTAATCTTTAAGCTTTTTCCAACTTCTGAGGTGTAAATACACATACTGAAATTTTAATACTCAATTCTCTTGTGAGTCATTTAAAGTTTGCTTCAGCATTATCACTGACTGTCAATAGGTCAATGTACGGGACCCCTAGAAGACCAAGATATCAATTTAAACCAATCTATGAACATGATGGAAATGACACTAACCCAGTGGTGGGGAACCTTTGGCCTTGAGGCTACATGTGGCCTTTTAGGTCCTTGGGTGCAGCCTTTTGACTGAGTCCAAGTTTTACAGAAGAAATTCTTTTATTAAGCGGATTTGTTCTGTGAAGTTGGGATTCAAAGAGCTGCATTTGAGGACCTAGAGGGCCACATATGGCCTTGGGGCTACAGGTCCCCCACCTCTGCACTAACCATTTAAAGCTATTTCTGTAAGTATAGTTTTTGGTTATCCTCTACATGGAGGGATGGGGAAAGGGCAAACTTACTTCCAGGGATGAGTCAGTAGCCCATAGACTATAGAGAATGGCTATCCCAGGCATATGCAGTCACACCAGTTTTACAGAGAGCATTCACCTTCCTAAACTCACCAAGAGTGCCCCTAGAGTTGTCTAAGGGGGCTGTCTTTCCTTGGTTTTGGATCAAATCTGTGATTTAATTGGTGTAAGGTGCTCTCAAAAAGAAAATTCACTTTATCAAGGAAAATTAGAATGTACTGTGTAGCATATTCTTCTAGAGAAATTTAGGAGGTTGGGAGGGGGATACTGTAGGGCAAAGTGACTTGTTAAGTGTCATATGAGGCAGAATCATAGTATTATTGGATGATTGATTTAGAAGTGGAAGGGACTTTGGGATAATGGAGTCCAATGCCCTCCTTTTCCAGATGAGGACACTGCAGCCCAGAGAGCATAAGTGATTTGTTAGGGATGCCACAGCCTGTCTGGATCAGAGGCAAATCTTTAATCCAGGTCACTGTCATTGCTGGAATAGATATTTTTCTACTATGTAACATTGCTTCTGCTCTTATCCTTATTAAGAGTAATCACTCAACTTAATAAAAACTTCAAAATTTCCTAAATATTCTTCATGTACTATTTTGGGAAATATAGTTAAGTTTATAAAATTTCAGTTATTTAATAGATTAGTTTTTCCAATCTGGACCTATGATTTCATTGTAGTAGGGAACTTTTGGTGAGGAAGTTTCCCTTACCATTATAAATACAGGTATGACAACTCTATCACTTATAATTTTAGAAAGTTACCAGGGACATTAAGAAGTAAAATTGTATGTCTGGCATCTTATGTAAGAGGTAGGCCTTGAAACCAATTCTTTCATGAGCCTTTATCAAGCTCTCTAACCACCTTGTCACACTGAACCTGCCTCTCATGCACTCATGGGACTATGAGATCTTAGAGACATAAGAGATCTTAGAGAACTTCTGGTCCAGCCCCTTTATTTGACAGATGAAGAAACTGAGACCCATAGTGACAAAGGGACTTGCCCAAAGCTTTAGAGGTTATAAGTAGTAGAGCTGGGGGTCAATCCTAATTCCTCTGACTTGAAATACCAAGCAATCATTTAATTAACCAATTAATAAAATTTTTATTAAGTCTCTACTGCATTCCAGATGTTATGGGATCTTTCCAGAGCCCAAGGCAGTTCTGGGGAAAGCTCCATAGACCCTTGGCTCCATGTCTGGAGAGAAGGGAATCAATCTTTTCTCTATCTTCTTATATGAATCTCTTTCCCTTCTAGACCGTGCAAATCATGATTGCCCTGATGAACTTCAGCTTAGGAGTGATTATCATTATCTTTCCTTGGGAATCTTATGGACCAAGTTATTTTCTATGGTACACTGGCTATGTATTCTGGGGATCGCCATTTGTAAGTAGAGTTGTTGAAACTATTTCTGAAAGGTATTCTTTCTCTTTGTCCCCTGGACACAGGAGGAACCTGGCTCCAACAACATGTGCCTTCTGCCCATGGTTTTTCTTTCTCTACTTCCATTGGGGGATATAGGGAAGGATTGATACACACTCAGACACACACACAAACACACACTCACACTGACATGGGGAAGGGTTGATATATGTATTACATAAACAAACATATACATACACATGTGTGTGCTAAGAAAAGGGCATATTATCAGAATTAATGTTTTGTTGCAAAGAACTGTATTCAGAAGAGTATGTTTTCAGCAATATCTAATGAAGGGTCACAGGTTTTTTTTTGGTCATTGCAACCTAACCCCCTATTTCCCATGGGTTCAATGTATTAACGTTCACATTTTTGACTTTCATGCTGTTTTCTAGGAACATTACCACTGCAAAAATTGAGGATTGACTCTGTGTGTGTATGTGTGCGTATGTATATATACATATGTATGAAAATACATATACAGTCCCATATATATATTCTTTTTGCTCCTCATGTTTGTATCTCTGTTTGTGTAAAGGTGAGAAAGAATCAGGCAAAATTGATTAAGTTCTGAATTATGGAATCTTTTTAGTAAAGTTTGCATATTATTTTCGATAGTATACAGTAAAAAAACTAGGAGGCCCAGAAAAATCCCTTAAGGGCCCTGCTTTAATGAATATATGAGGTATTATTCCATTATCATATAGTTATTTTGATTTCCAGAAAGGGTAGAAAAGGAACTCGTATAAAAGAAAATATGTGTGTATATGCATATGTACATACATACATATACATACACATATACATATATATCCGTACTCATATCCAAAGGAAAGACTACTACAATTTGTCAGGGTGCCTAGATTTGGGGGAGTTCAAGTAGTCAACCACCCAATCAACAAGTAACCTTGAATACCTCCTATGGTCCATGTACCTTGATTGAGGCAATGAGGAGAGAACAAACCAGTCTCCCTCCCTCTTGCGCATAAAAGTAAATACAGAATAGATACACAGTAAAGGCACTGAAATTTCAGAAGTCAATAGTGGCTGGGTGGCATAGGAAAAGCTTCATGTAGTCCTTTCACACTAGCTCTTGGTATAAATCTTGAAGGAAATTAGGGAGTTTAGGATTATGCAATATCTCATGACCTCTATAGTTAGATTAGGAGGGATGAGGAACATTAAAGAATGAAATTATAAAATAAAGAGAAAAAATCCTAAATAAGAGAAAAAGTAAGAGTTTTATAAAAATTTTGATTTTTTTAAGAAAAATATGCAAGCAAATGAACACAGGACTAGGTAATGCAAGTTGAGGACAAAGAAAAAAACTAAACTATCAGAAAGGTACAATATGAGTAGTGTCAGGAACACCAATGCTCAGAAGGAGCTGAGGTGGTAAATACAAAGAACTATACTCATGAAGAAGCTCAAAAAAAGGTAAAATGTCTCATCTCAAGGGTTCTTTGGATAGTAGTGTGTAAGTGGCTGTTAGAGATCACTTCACATTACTAGGTCCAGATCAAATCCCATCTGAAAATACATGAGAGAATATGCAGGATTGTTTGTAGGCCTATATCAATAATAATTTTGAAGGGATGATGGAGAGAAGGAGAAGTGCTTTAGGACTGAAGAATGGCATTTGTCTTGGTCATCAAGAAAGGGAAGGCAGTATGGTCTTTAAATTATAAATCAATGAGTTTGACTTCAATCCTGGCAAAATTCTAGAATGTATCACCCATGATAGGTCAGTTTTTGTCTAGAAAGGCAAGTGGTCACTACAAAGAGTTGGTAAGCTTCACTATGTTCAAGCCATGGGACACAAGCCTTGTTTTCTTTTTTAGCAAGGTTTCTTGACCTCAGAGTGATTTGTCACTATGAAAGAAGGCAGGCCTGTCCACTTGTCCTTTGTCCAAATGTTTAAAAGGTTCTTGGAGCATATGGTGGATCCATCAAAGACATCCAGTTCTCAGGGATGGGGGAACCAGGTTTCAGCGACTGGTTGGGCAAGGTTAGGCACAACAGGGAAAGAAATGAAGATTTTAAGGTAATGATGTTTGTCCACAGTTCATCATCTCTGGCTCCCTCTCCATTGCTTCAGAGAATAGAACCACAAGTACTCTGGTGAGTGGAATTTTCTCTTTTTGTGCAGCACAAGAGGAAGACATTTTTAATTTCTTGGAATGGGAAGGGGGAAATGGAAGTATCCTTAAGGGACAGCCTCAGCAACCCCAGGGTTGGCTGTAGCAGGCTTGACTGACCAATGCCATGTGGTTGAGCTTGTAACCTGAGGTCATGGAAGGTATGAATAACTACTGGGTGCTTCCACATTATTAAGATGGTTACCAGGTAAATCTTGTAGTCATACCAGGAAAAAAAAATACTCTCTACTTTTCAATTCCCTTAATCTCCTCAATTGTCTTATGTAAAGAAATGATCCTCATACACATGTTGCATTGTCTAGTAGAATTTAAGGACTTTGGGAACTGACTAGTTTTTCACATGGTCCTTTTATTTCCAGTACCTGGCATAGTGTCTTGCATATATTAGGCACTCAGTAGGTACATCTCCCTCTTGTTACTGTTAGATTCACCCCTGGATCTTGAACAAGACTGGGCACATGATAGCATCTGCATAACCATGTATTAAGGAGTTGACTGTTTTATGTATTCTCACTTGCTTTCAGGTCAAAAGCAGCCTGGCTATGAATACTGTCAGCTCAGTGGTGGCTGGACTAGGAATCACATTTTACTCAGTCAATTTGATAGTTATTATTTCATTCTATTTTTGTTACCAAGACAATCCCTTTGGTTCCTGTAATTTTGCCCAACCTTTAGTGCTGGTGAGTACTTCCAAAGTGGGGACAGTTATGACAATGGATATTTGAAATGGGTAATCTTTACAGGCCAGGGCAGAGACACCAAGGGTCCTGAAGAATTCTGAACCCTTTGAAAAGAGGCAGGTTGCTTGTGTTGAGAAACAGAAGGAAATTCCATAGTATTTCTGGTCTTATTCTCAGAATTTGAATTCTGAGAAATCCAAAGGATCAAAAGCAGTTGACATTTTCATTCAGTTCAGTTCACTTTCATTCAATTAAATTGAAAATAAAAAACTACCCCATGATGCAGTTATCACTACAAGTGAGGTACACTAGGTACTACAGATGCAAAGATAAAAATGCCACAGTTCTTGCTGTCAAGGAACTTGACTGTCTAATTTGGTTTTTTTTGGGGGGGAAGAACCAGTATGGGAAAAAAGGGTTCTCTGATACAAAAGGGTAAGCCAAGGAGAGCTTCGGGAAATGTTTGAGGAGAATGATTCCATTTTTAACTAGTATAGGGGGTGATGAATCAAGAATGTGTTTAAGATGTTAACTGAGATGGTCCTTAAAGGAAGAGATGAACTTCAAAGGTAAAGGTGAGGATATACCATAGACTGTCCCTGACCCATGGTCAGTGTGAGCAATGCCATTGAAAAAGCAGAGAGAAGGGCAATGTCAGGGGATAGAGTATTTAAGGCTCACTTGGTTGGAAAGTAGAATAGAGGAATGACTATAGCTGGACCTAGAGATTAGGAAGAAGCTTAGCATGTCTGAGTTCCTCTAATGGAAGCCTTTGTTCACCAATCCCTTAGTGGATTATTAACTTCTAAGTGCACGCTGAGGATTGGACCTTTGATTGGTGGCTGCAGGCACCTTAGGGAGCTGTGGGACCTCAAGGAGGAGCTGGTGATTGACTTAGCAATCCAGAAGCCACCAAATCTGCAATGAAAACATCCATAGAAATCAGACCTCGGACAATCAATCAATCAACATTTATTGTCTTGAAGAGGAGACATAATTCTGTCTTCTTCTAGAGAATTTAGGGCCTTCTTAAGGAAATGAATCTGTAGTGAATACCTATAATAGGGCATGATGGATGCTAGGATGGTTGTGGGTGGGGTAGAGCACAAGAGATGAAGAGCTGAGTGACCATAGACAGGTAACTTTGTATTTCTTAACCTTGCCTTCCTAATGTGCAAGAAGGGGATGGTCATCTTTGCACAACATGTCCCCCAGGATTATTGTGAAGAAAATGCTTTGTGGGTCTTAGAGTGCCATTGGAATGTACCTTATTATTATTATTTTTTAAAATAGCAGCAATGATAATCATAATAGTTAATATATCACTTTAATGTTTGCCATGTGCTTTAATGTGTTTTCAGTTTTGTCTCAGGACATCCTTCACCTCCCATCTTGCCCTCCCCAGTGCTCTCCTTTGTCTCATTTCTTACTGAGTTGTTAGAGGTGGGGCTTTGTGTTTAACCCTCATCACTATCTGTTTGGTCTATCTCTCCAGGGATTTGATGTGTTCTTGCTGATCCTAAATGTTTTAGAATTTGCTGTCTCACTGACCCTCTCAATCTTTGGCTGCAAGCCATTCTGCTGTGTCCAGAGTGGGGTGAGTAGTTGATGTTATGTGGTGACTATGTTACTTTGGTGAGACTGCGCCACAGAGATTCTCCTGGGAGGATCAGTCAGCAGGTCAAATTAAGGATTAATGAGAGGAGAAGCCAGTTTTGGAGAGGCCACCTAGGGACATCCTCTCAAGCAGGGGTGAGGAGCTTGCGGCCTAGAGGCAACATGTGGCTTTCTAGGTCCTTGGGTGCGGTCTTTTGATTGAGTGTAAGTTTTATAGAACAAATCCTTTTATTAAGGGGGTTTGTTCTGTGAAATTTGGATTCAGTCAAAGCGGTGCACTTGAGGACCTAGAGGGCCACATGTGGCCACCAGCCACAGGTTCCCCACTCCTGATCTTAAGCATCATATCCAGTGTCAGAGGCAAACCAGGCCCTGAGGTTACCAGTGAGGACATGTCAGGAAGTCCCAGGCAAAAAGAGGTGCAAGTCCATGTGCAGATCCTTCTAATCTTTCTCCCAAACTACCACCACTCCCCCAAGACTCCACCACTTACCTCACAAATATGTAGGCTCTGTATTCCTACTGAAAATAGAAGAGTAAGAGGAATATCTTGTCTGTCTCACTTTGGCTCCACCAAACAGGGGAGTGCTACCATGGTGAATTTGATAACCTCATGGGATATTGTGGGATATATATGGGATAACCTCTGTGACATTGCATCTTCCTAGAAAGCATGTGGGGTGCATCCACGGACAACCCACTTAAGAGGTCTAGATAGGGATAGGGTACATACAGGGGCATGACAAAATATGCCCCACTTAGGCTGAGGGTATCCCTTTAAGTCTTGTTAATTGGGGGTGGCTTGACTTCATTTCCCTTGGTTATAGTGATGCCTTTATGGTTAGCCTAAATGAAGGAGATAGGTACACAGTTAGCCTTTTTTTTTTTTTAAAAATTCTTTTAACCCTCTAGGACAAGTTTCAGAGAGTAGTATAACTAAGAATGAATCTAGAGAAAGATTGAGATGGCCTGAGGGCAAGGATGCCAGAAAACAGAAAGGAGATGGGAAGAAAAGAGGGAAGTGGGGAGGAGGAGTTGGGAGTGAAGAGGAAGAAGAAGTGGATATGAGAAGCTGGCCAACCAGGTCCTCATAGTCCCATCCCTCTTGTCCTGATTAACCAGGACCAGCCTTCCACAGAAGGGTGATGTCTTTAGAGTTTTTCTGCCCCAATACTCTCTGCAGCTCCATTTCTGCACCCTTAAGTGACTCATACATGAGATTTTTATTGGCTTTACAGGTCACCATCTTCACGGCCCCCCCTACCTGTGTGCCACAGGACCCTGTTGCTGAAGTCTGCAAAGGAGGGACCATGCTTCAGAACCCAGTTGCTGACACTTCATTGCCAGGAAGCCATCCTGGCAATTTCATATAGAAAATTTGCTTCCTTTTCCCTTCCTGACTAAATTCTTAATGAAAGAGAGAGTAAATCAACTATACTGTCCTGGAATTCTTTGTCAATAATCACTTTCAGCATCGGTCACAAACTTCTAATTTCCTCTTTCCCACCCCCCAAAACAGTCCTCTAATAATCTCAGTGTTTGCTTGCAACACTATCAGCAAAAGCATCAGTGAATCAGATTTTTCTCTGGCTAGCCAATAAGTGTAGCCTGCCTTAGTCAGCCTGTGGGTCCCTAGAAGATACGACAAAAGAGCAGGAAAGAATGGAGACAGAGGCACAGAATTGGATTTCCTGCTATCCCTCATGGATGAGGATTATCAACCTTTGGACTCTTCTGCTTCTTTCACCTGAGGGTATACTGTGATTCCATCCCCAGTGATCTGGGCTCTTTCATCTTTGTTCTTCAGCTTCCGTGGTTGCTCCTCTTATATCCTGGCCCTTGAAGTGAATCCCTCTAGCTCCATGTACTGCCAAAATTGCGGTCAGGGCAAATACATATATGGCAAGAATTATATGGTTGACCAGCACTCTCTTGTGGGTCTCCTTTCAGTCTGCCCCTTGCCATATTTATTCCTATTTCATATAATTATGTTAAGCCCTCACATAAATCAGGGACATATTGGAATATTCTCTCATTAGTTAATAAAATGGAAACCTTTTTCATCAGTCAGTTGTTTCAAACCCTCATCGTATTCCATTCATTGTTACTTACTGAGTAAATAGAAGAAACCTCTTTTGTCTATAGTGGTAAGCACTTACAAGGAGGAGAAATAGATGTTAATTGATGGGAGCACAAGGAGGTCTGAAAAAGATGGTGGGGAAGCATGTTAGCTATTCCTCTTGGCCCTGTGGAGGTAGGGGAAACTGGCAATGAGCAGGGCCACAAGTCTTAGGGAGCAGGGCCAAGAGAGGTCATCTTGAAGAGAAAGCCAGGATTCAGGGAACACTAGAAGATGGAAGCAATGGGAGAGGAATTCTAGAATAAAGGGGATTTGGTATTCTAAAGGTCACTGTGGGAAGAGAGAGCAGAAAATAGAACTCTGGATGGAGAGAACTGAGCTGGGTAGGGATGAGGGTGTGTGGGGAGGTGTAAAGGGAAGGGTTTTTTGTTTTTGTTTTGCCTAAGCAGAAGGCAGCTTTGAGTCACCTAGATTAGAGAGGCAGGGAATGCGAATTTGTAAGGAATAGTGCTTAGGGACCTCCAACTATAGAGATAAGAAAGGCATTACAAGCCAATGCAACAAAAATTAGGAGGGAAGCAGAAAATTGGGAGAAAATCTTTACAGCTGGTGTCTCTGATAAAGGCCTCATTTCTAAAATATACAGGGAACTGAGCCAAATATATAGGAATACGAGTCATTCCCCAATTGAGAAATGGTCAAAAGATATGAACAGGCAGTTTTCAGAGGAAGAAATTAAAAATATCTATAGACATATGAAAAAATGCTCGAAATCACTACTGATTAGAGAAATGCAAATCAAAACAACTCTTAGGTACCACATCTCTCCTGTCAGATTGGCTAAAATAACAAAACAGGAAAATGATAAATGCTGGAGAGGATGTGGGAAAATTGGAACATTGTTACATTGCTGGTGGAGTTGTGAACTGATCCAGCCATTTTGGAGAGTGGGAAAAGGACCCATATGTACAAAAATATTTATAGCGGCTCTTTTTGTGGTAGCTAAGAATTGGGAATCAAAGGGATGCCCATCAACTGGGGAATGGCTGAACAAGCTGTGGTATATGAAGGTAATGGAATACTATTGTGTTATAAGAAATGGGGATGATACGGACTTCATAACAACCTGGAAAAACCTACATGACATAATGCTGAGTGAGTGGAGCAGAGCCAGGAGAACATTATACACAACCACAGATATATGGATTTTGTGAGGACCAACCCTGACAGACTTAGCTCTTTTCAGCAACACAAGGTACAAAGACAACTCCAAAGGACTCATGATGGAGAATGCTATCTACATCCAGAGAAAGAACTATGAAGTATGAATGCAGATTGAGGCACACTTCATGCTAGCCTTCCCCCCCCCACCCCCCGCTTTTTTTTTCTTTTTCTTTCTTTTGTTTTTGTTTTTGGGTTGGTTTATTTATTTATTTTTTTGGTCCTGTTTCTTCTTTCTCATGATTTATTTCATTGATCACAATTCTTCTCTTGACTAGTGTGTAAATTAATTCAATGTGAAGTTATACGTGGAAGTCATATGGGATTCCATGCTGTCTTGGGGAGGGGGGGAAGGGAGGGAAGAAAATCTGGAACTCAAAATTATGTAGAGCCGAGTGTTGTAAACTAAAAATAAAAAAAAAAATTAAAAAAATGGAGAGGAAAAAAAAAGAAAGGCATTACAACTTCAAGATCAGATTAAAAGGGTATGGAGGAAGTGAGTCTGAAGATTCCATCTCTGAGGAGAAACTGACTTTCTCCTCCAACACCTGCTTACTTTGGCAGAACCACGGAGTGGATGATTTGTTTGATAGGAAACCCATAAACCAATAAAATCATCAACATATGTCACCTGACATCCCTTTGTGCAGGCCACAATTTTCTAGGCCAGTGAGATCAAGGGAGAAGCAAGGCCCATTTCCTGGCTTTATAGAGTTTTTCATGGATGTAGAGAGAAGGGGTCAACCCTTGCCATCTTGCCAGCTGTCCTCCCTCCCTTTTCCCGATAACCCTGATCTTGGGCAGCATACTACTACTCCCCTACTATTCTGGGGAATGAGTACCCAAAAAGAGGGGCAGTCCACCTAAGCAAGTAGGCAAGCTTCCCCAGGAGAGTGGACTAATAGCCATAGGACCCTGGGAGATGACGTTTGAAGACTAAGCAAGGGTGAATGAGGAGACATTCAGACCTCCTGCCTTATTGTGGCAAAGATTTTGTTAGCAACTACTGTGGCTGTGTAAAACCAACAACAACTAGCACACAGAAGGGCTGCTAACACAGATTCTTTGACATGCTTTACTAAGGAAAGTAACTTTAAGGGGTTAACAATCTCCTTTTAATCCAAAATACAAATATCAACTACTTAGTTCAGGAGGAAAAGCCAGCAACCTGAACATCAGAGCAAATACAAATAAATTACAAACATACATTATAAACAGACCAAATACAAACCAACATCTGGGTCAGCAAAGCTGGGGGAGGGGGAGCAGTTACAACGGCTTGCCCAGAGTCATGTGCCACTCTTCCAGTGAGTGAGAGCCCCAAGGGAAGATGCCAACATCTTGAGTTTATATATTCTGTTCAGGGTCAAAGGGCATCACAACATGTGAATCACCCACATTACCTAAAAGTGTCACAAATATGCAACTTAAACTCTCGTAGCCTAGGCTTTTTCTTGAGGCAATGAGGTCATGAAATACTCCTGATTTAATGAAAGAAACAAAGGCCAGACTCTTCAAGGGCACTTGATCAAATAAGTGCTAATAGGGAAAACAGTAAAAGAAAGTCCCACCTTAATTACTGATACACTCATACACCATTTGGTTTGGATATTCTATTTAAATGCCAGTATGTCTGAGCTGTTTGTCTCAATGTTGTGAACAGAAGCAACCACTGGCACCTTTGCCCTCCACATTAGCTGCAGTAGGTATGATTTCCATGCCTGGGTTAACTTTCTTTCCCCATAGCTCAGTTGGTTATTGACCAGATACTATACTCAGTTCATACTGGAGGCTATGAATGCATGAGGTCTCAGGCTTTCATTTCCATTTCTTCCTCCTTGATTTAGTTAGGAGTATCCTCATTGCTCCACCTGGATCAAGTGACTGGCCTTAGGAGAAGGCAGGGGAAGAGAAAGTCCAACAGAATGTTCCCTGTCTTTTCTCTTTTTCCCCATCAGTTCAGACATATAACAATGCTTTAAGATCATTCCTATTTCTTCCCAAGTGAGGCTTTTCCTGGGAATTATTCCCCAAATTTGCAGAAGTTAGAGGGCAGCTAGGTGGCAGAGTGGATAGAGGGCTAGGCCTGGAGCCAGGAAGACCCAAGTTCAAAATCTGGTCTCAGATACTTACCAGCTGTGTGACCTTGGGCAAGTCGTTTAGCCCTGTTTGCCTTAGTTGCTTCATTTGTAGAATGAGCTGGAGAAAGAAACGGCAAACCAGTATCTTAGTCAGGAAAACCCCAAAATGGGGTCATAAAGAGTCACATATGACTAAAACAACACAACACAACACAACACAACAACAACAACAACACAACAACACAACAGCAGCAGCAGGAGGTATAGGAGCTTGCCTGATATCAGAGAGACAGTCAATCTGCAGGAAGGATTCAGTAATGGGAAGGATAAAGAGAACAGATATAGGAGTTCAAGAACTTTGATTTCCTCCCTCTGTCCCTAGTTCATCATCTTGGAATCCGTTTTCATTGAAGCAGAGAAGAGAACTCCAAAGGGCTGAGTGAGTGGCAGTTTGTTCTCTGAAGTTCAAAAAAAGAGGAAGGAGTTTACTATTCATTTCCTGCACCTTGAAAGAGGAAGGAAAAGGAGGGAGGGATTCTCTGGCTAAAGCAGTAGAAATCCTGGGCTAGGCAATGGGGCATTTTGCCATTTATGTGTTCGTTTTCCTAACCAGCCATTCTCAGCATTGGCTGTGTGGCCAAGTGCAGATTTAACATTCTCAAGCTACCCCTAGATACTGACGGATTTTACTATTGTCCAAATATCCTTTCCCAGGCCACAGGGCATACCACACTTGGTAGTTTTTATGGGTCCTTAGCCCAGGAATCCATCTATGACAGAAACACGCAGAAGTGGTTTGTTAATGGATATCAGAGTGACCTCCAAAGCCAGGCATAGCACCAGAATATCTCTACCTCCCCTTTTCCAAGTAAAGGGTTGTTGTTACTCATCTTCACTGAAGCCCCTTTACATTATTAACTTTATACCTAGTAGGTACTTAATAAATGTTAATTCAATTCAATCTTCTGCTCTGCTTACTGTTTTTCCAAGAAGCAGCAGCGGAGAAGATAACATTTTGTTGTCCATTGCCACCTGTTGCTGAGAAGAAAAGGAAGAGGAGAAGAGAGAAGGAGAGGAAAAGAAAGGAAAGGAGAGGAAAGAAAAGAGGACAGGACAGAAAAGGATAGGAAAGGACAGGAGGAAGAAGATGCATCTTTGCATTGTTATCTGTTATTGCTGAAAAGTGGAGAAGAAGACGAGTCCTGCAGAGAAACATAGTTGGGATGACTTATGTCAGTCTTGGGATAAGGGTCACTGATTGTTTTTCCTGAAAAGAATATAAACCTTCTTTAGTTGAAGGCATCTACTAAGTGTAAAACTAGAAGTGACTGATACTATAACTCTTGTAGAGTTATGGATCATCAGAGAAGGAGCCTATTGAATCTACTTATCAATCTGAAATGCCATGCCAGCACAACATGTATCATTTCAAATGAATAGTCAAACAACTGGAACTCAGAAGATATTCTGATGAAGGACCCCACGCTCTCCCTTTTAAAAATGAACAATTCCTGCAACAGAAATAGGGTGTTGAAGTTTATAGTTCTCATTATTGTAACCTGCCCTGGATTTATCTAGTCCTTTCATATATATCTTACCACCGTAGGATTTGAAGTGTGTGCCCACTTTCTACGTGCATTGGTGGAACAGTGAGATCAATGGTGTTAAGTGGAATGTTTTGTAAGTATTAAGTGTTTGCTTTGCATTTTCAATAAATGTTTGAGTTAAATTCAATCGAGTTCTAATGACTCTTTTGTTCACTGGTGGGGGGCTCATGTGCACACTGTTAGTAGGAATTGTGATCCACAAAAGTTATCGTAGAGACCTGAGAGTAGTGAGTTGTATCAGCACATCTTCCTCAGGTGAAATTCTTGCTTGCCATTATGGCAGCAGGTTGAGTGGAAATGAGCCACAGAAAAAAGAAAGTTGTGTCTTTATGAGGCCCAGGGTGTGCAGGGGCCATCAGAGGAAGTTAGTTTTACAGTTTTTCATCCAAAAGACTTCATAAACCTTAGCAATGATAATATTATAAAAAGTAAATAAATCGGAGGTACCAATTGGATCGGTTAGATTGTGGGGAGCAGTCAATGTTTCCTGGAGGAAAGGGGGTTAAAGTTTAGCATGCTCCATTCTTGTTCTTCATTACTATTAGTTATTTAATATTTAATATTGATTGATTAATTATACAATGATCATTTGCTTTCAAAAGGTACCAATCAGCATGACCTTTAACATAGTCCTGCTGTGGTGGCAGGGTTTGACAGCTTTTTTAATTTTGAACCAATTCTGCATTTCTGCTTTAAATACAACCAGGTTATAGTAAATAATCTTTGCAATTTGTAGTTATAGTCTCCTTGCTAAGATTGAATTTAACATTTTTTTTCATAAAATATCCATTAAGGATATTGGTTTATAGTTTTATTTCTCTGTTTTAACTCTCCCTGATATATGTTTTACATTGAGAGTTAGATCATAAAACCAGTTTGATAGGTCAGATTCTTTTCTCATTTTTTAAAACAGTTGATTTACTTTTGGAATCATATTTTTCCTTACATATTATAGAATTTGATTGTGAATCAGTTTTCCTTGATGATTTATTGAAATAAGATGTCTAGACTTTTTTTTTTGATCATAGCTTTGAGGAGTCCAACAATTCTCAAAATATCTCTGCTTGATCTATTTTCCATGTCAATTGTTTTTCTGATGAGGAATTTCACATTTCCTTCTATTTCTTCACTTTTTTGACTTTGTTCCCTTGTTTCTTGATGTGTCAAGGAGTCATTAGCTACTATTTGTGCAATTCTAATTTTTAAAGAATTATTTTCTTCACTGAGTTTTTGTGCCTCTTTTCCCATTTGTCCAATTCTGCTTTTAAGGAGTTTTTTCTTTTTTTATCTTTCCATTTTTTTGTTTTATTTTAAAAAAATTATTATTATTTATTTAATATTTTTACTTTTCAGCATTGATTTCCACAAGATTTTGAATTACAAATTATTCTCCCCATATCTACCCTCCCCCCATATATTCTGATTGCTCCATTCCCTAGTCGGCCCTCCCTTCCATCACCCCAAAATTCCATCCCCTTTTCCCTTACTTTCTTGTAGGGCAAAATAGATTTCTGTTCCCCACTGCCTATATATCTTATTTTCCAGTTGCATGCAAAACAACTTTTTTTAACATCTGCTTTTAAAACCTTGAGTTCCAAATTCTCTCCCCTCTTCCCTCCCCACCCACCCTCCCTAAGAAAGCAAATAATTCAACATAAGTTACATGCATATCATTATGTAAAATCCTTCCACAATACTCATGATGTGAAAGACTAACTATATTTTGCTCCCTCCTAACCAGCCCCCCTTTGTTCAGTTTTCTCCCCTGACACTGTCCCTGTCTGAAAGTGTGTGCTTTTGATTACCTCCTTCCCATATCTGCCCTCCATTCTATCATACCCCCCCTTTTTATCCCCTTCCTCTTTCTTTCCTGTGGGGTAAGATATCCAATTAAGTGTGTGTTATTCCCTCCTCAAGTCAAATCCCATGAGGGCAAGATTGACTCATTCCCCCTCACCTGCCCCCTCTTCCCTTTGAACAAACTGATTTTTCTTTCCATTTTTATGTGAGATAATTTCTATCTCTCCCTTTCTCCCTCTCTCAATATATTCCTCTCTCATCCCATAATTTGATTTTTTATAGATATCATCCCTTCATATTCAACTCACCCTGTGCGCTCTCTTTCTCTCTCTCTCTCTCTCTCTCTCTCTCTCTCTCTCTCTCTCTCTTTCTCTCTCTCTCTCTCTCTCTCTCCATATATATGTATATTCCCTTCAGCTACCCTAATACTGAGGTCTCATGAATTATACACATCATCTTTCCATGTAGGAATGTAAACAAAACAGTTCAACTTTAGTAAGTCCCTTACGATTTCTCTTTGTTGTTTGACTTTTCATGCTTCTCTTAATTCTTGTGTTTGAAAGTCAAATTTTCTATTCAGCTCTGGTCTTTTCACTGAGAAAGCTTGAAAGTCCTCTATTTTATTGAAAATCCATATTTTGCCTTGGAGCATTACACTCAGTTTTGCTGGGTAAGTGATTCTTGGTTTCAATCCTAGCTCCAGCGACCTCTGGAACATCATATTCCAAGCCCTTCTATCCCTTAATGTAGAAGCTGCTAGATCTTGTATTATCCTGATTGTGTTTCCACAATACTTAAATTGTTTCTTTCTGGTTGCTTGCAGTATTTTCTCCTTCATCTGGGACCTCTAGAATTTGGCAACAATATTCCTAGGAATTTTCTTTGTGGGATCTTTTTCAGGAGGTGATTGGTGGATTCTTTCAATTTCGATTTTACCCTCTGGATCAAGAATATCAAGGCAGTTCTCCTTGATAATTTCTTGAAAGATGATATCTAGGCTCTTATTTTGATCATGGCTTTCAGGTAGTCCAATAATTTTTAAATTATCTGTCCTGGATCTATTTTCCAGGTCAGTGGTTTTTCCAATGAGATATTTCACATTGTCTTCCACTTTCTCATTCCTTTGGTTCTGTTTTATAACATCTTGATTTCTCATAAAGTCACTAGCTTCCACTTGCTCCAATCTAATTTTTAAGGTAGTGTTTTTCTTCAGTGGTCTTTTGGACCTCCTTTTCCATTTGGCTAATTCTGCCTTTCAAGGCATTCTTCTCCTCATTGGCTTTTTGGAGCTCTTTTGCCATTTGAGTTAGTCTATTTTTCAAGGTGTTATTTTCTTCAGTATTTTTTCTGGGTCTCCTTTAGCAAGTATTGACTTGTTTTTCATGGTTTTCTTGCATCACTCTCATTTCTCTTTCCAATTTTTCCTCTACTTCTCTAACTTGCTTTTCCAAATCCTTTTTGAGCTCTTCAATAGCCTGAGACAAGTTCATATTTTTCTTAGAGGCTTTTGATGTAGGCTTTTTGACTTTTTTTGACTTCTTCTGGCTGTATGTTTTGGTCTTCTTTGTGACCAAAAAAGATTCCAAAGTCTGAGTCTGCATCTGGGTCCATTTCCACTGCCTGGCCATGTTCCCAGCCAACCACTTGACCCTTGAATTTTTTGTCAGGGTAGGACTGCTTGTAGCTTTGTCCCAAGCTTGAGGGGCTGTGCTTTTATTTTTAGAGCTACCTCTACACGTCAAGCTCTGCCACACCAGTCCTCTTTCTCCCCCAAGAACAGCCAACCTGGACCACAACTCAGATCCAAGCAGCCTCTGCACTCCCCCTCTGATCTGCCACTTAATGCCTCCCACCAGGTGGGTCTGGGGCTGAAAGTAACTGCAACTGTAGCTCTAGAAGCAGCTTCAGATCTGCACCACCTCCGCTGTCCCCAGGGTGGTGGCAGAACAGAGAACTCCTTTCACTCTGTCCCAGCAGGTTTTACCACTAACTTTCTCTGTTGCCTTTGGTGTTTATGGGTTGAGAAGTCTGGTAACTGCCACAGCTCACTGATTCAGGGAGCTAGGGCCTGTTCCGCCCAGCCCCCGGTCTGGTTGGTCCTGGCACAGCCCATGCTGGGCTCTGCTCCACTCCGCTCCCAGCTCTGTGGGATAGACCATTCCCAGCGACCATCCAGACTGTTCTGGGATGGACCCCTGCTTTCCTTTGCTATTTCATGGGTTCTGCAGCTCTAGGATTTGTTCAGAGCCATTTTTATAGGTGTTTGGAGGGATTTGGTGGGGAGGTTAAGTGAGTCCCTGCTTTCCAGTTGCCATCTTGACTCCACCAGGAGTTTTTTCTCTGGTGAATTTTTGTACATTCTTTCCCCTCTGACCTATTCCACTTTTTAAGGAGTCCTTTAGTGAATTTTTGTGCCTCTTTCACCATTAGGATAGTTTAATTTTTTAAGGTGTTATTTTCTTCAGTATTTTTTTGTGCCTCTCATCACAAACTGTTATTTTTCTTTTCATAAATTTCTTGCATTACTCTCATTTCTTTTCCCAGTCTCCCCCTCTGACACTCTTACTTCTTCCATTAACTTTTCTAGTAATTCTTGTTGGTCTTGGGCCCAATTAGTACTTTTCTTTGAGACATAACCTGTAGCTGTCTTTACATTGTTGTCTTCTTCTGTGTCAGTGTTTCAGTCTTCTTTGCCATAACTTTTTAGGGTCAAGTTCTTTTATTGTTGCTAGCTAATTTTTCTAACTTGTTTCTCAATTTTGAACCTTATGTTAAAGTTGGGCTGTGCTCACCTGGGGGTGGGGAGGCACTCTCCTAAGCTTCAGGCTTTTACATGATGCTTTTTTCAAGCTAGTTCTGGAGGTTTGCAAGTTTTCAGTGCTTTGAAGGTGGTATGATCTGGGGAGAGGTGTGATCACTTCTGTCCTATTTTGTGTTCTGACTTGAATGAAATGGATCTCTTTTCCATTTGGAAGCATCTGTAAACATAGCTGCACTCGCCTCCAGCTAGTGAGGATCAGAACTTTGGACAGCACTACCATCAAGGCGAGATCATCCTAGTTGGAATTTGACCCTATTCTGAGAGATAGCAACCTTTTTCTCTCATTGGAGGGTGGAACTAGATTTGAAGGCCTTGTAGATTACCCATCACAGGGTAATTTTTTCCAATAAGGCAGATTGGGGAATTAATGATTTAATTATCTTAATTAATTATTTTTGAGATATATTATATAATTTACATATTATATTAATATATAATAAGTATATATAATCATCATCATCATAATACATTGAGACATATTATATAAAATTGAGTCTTATGTAACCAACTGCTTATTGGATGTCTTGACCTGGATGCCCTATAGACATTTTAAACCTAAGAAGAACAAAACTGAACTCATTAAATTTTCTGCCAAATCTTCCCTTGTTCTCAGATTTACTATTACTCTTGAGGATATCACTATTCTTACAGTAATCCATGCCCTCTATGTGTCATTCTTTGACTCCTTACTATCTCTATCCCCCCATATCAAATCTTTTGCCAAGTGCTGTCAGTTTTACTTTTATAACATCTCTCACATAAGCCCCCTTCTCTCCTTTGACACTGCCACCACTCTGTTGGAAGTCCTTTTTACTTAAAGCCCAGACTATTCCAATAGTCTGATAGTTGATTTCCCTTCTTTTTTTAAAATTTATTTAATATATTTAGTTTTCAGCGTTGATTTTCACAAAAGTTTGAATTACAAATTTTTCCCCATTTCTACCCTCCCCCACTCCAAGATGGCGTATATTCTGGTTGCCCCGTTCCCCAGTCAGCCCTCCCATCTGTCACCCCACTCCCCTCCCATCCCCCTTTCCCTTCTTCTCTTGTAGGGCAAGATCAATTTCTATGCCCCATTGCCTGTGTATCTTATTTCCTAGTTGCATGAAAAAACTTTTTTTTGTTGTTGTTTTTGAACATCTGTTTTTTAAACCTTTGAATTCCAAATTCTCTCCCCTCTTCCCTCCCCACCAACCCTCCCCAAGAAGGCAAGCAATTCAACATAGGCCACATGCATATCATTATGTAAAACCCTTCCACAATACTCACGTTGTGAAAGATTAACTATGTTTTGCTCCTTCCTAACCTATCCCCCTTTATTGAATTTTCTCCCTTGACCCTGTCCCTTTTCAAAAGTGCTTGCTTTTGATTACCTCCTCCCCCCATCTGCCTTCCCTTCTATCATGCCCTCTTTTTTATCTTCTTCCTCCTTCTTTCCTGTGGGGTAAGATACCCAATTGAGTGTGTATGGTATTCCCTCCTCAGGTCAAATCCAATGAGAGCAAGATTTAATCATTCCCCCTCACCTGCCCCCTCTTCTCTTCCTACAGAACCACTTTTTCTTGCCTCTTTTATGCGAGATAATTTACCCCATTCTATCTCTCCCTTTCTCCCTCTCTCAATATATTCCTCTCACCCCTTAAATTGATTTTATTTTTTAGATATCATCCCTTCATATTCAACTCACCCTGTGCCCTTTGTGTGTATATATATACCTACATATATATACATACATAGACACACATATGTATATATATGTATACACACACAAAACAGTTGAACTTTAGTAAGTCCCTTATGATTTCTCTTTCTTGTTTACCTTTTCATGCTTCTCTTGATTCTTGTGTTTGAAAGTCAAATTTTCTATTCAGCTCTGGTCTTTTCACTTAGAAAGCTTGAAAGTCCTCTATTTCATTGAAAATCAATATTTTGCCTTGGAGCATGATACTCAGTTTTGCTGGGTAAGTGATTCTTGGTTTTAATCCTAGCTCTATTGACCTCCAGAATATAGTATTCCAAGCCCTTCAGTCCCTTAATGTGGAAGCTGCCAGATCCTGTGTTATCCTGATTGTTTTTCCATAATATTCAAATTGTTCCTTTCTGGCTGTTTGCAGTATTTTCTCCTTTCTTGGGAGTGCTGAAATTTGGCAACAATGTTCTTAGGAGTTTTCTTTTTGGGATCTATTTGAGGAGGCGATCTGTGGATTCTTTCAATTTCTATTTTACCCTCTGACTCTAGAATATCAGGGCAATTCTCCTTGATAATTTCTTGAAAGATGATATCTAGGCTCTTATTTTGATCATGGCTTTCATGTAGTCCAATAATTTTTAAATTATCTCTCCTGGATCTATTTTCCAGGTCAGTGGTTTTTCCAATGAGATAATTGACATTGTCTTCCATTTTTTTCATTCCTTTGATTCTGTTTTATAATATCTTGATTTCTCATAAAGTCACTAGCTTCCACTTGCTCAAATCTAATTTTTAAGGGAGTATTTTCTTCAGTGGTCTTTTGCACCTCCTTTTCCATTTGGCTAATTCTGCCTTTCAAGCCATTCTTCTCCTCATTGGCTTTTTGGAGCTCTTTTGACATTTGAGTTAGTCTATTTTTTAAAGTGTCGCTTTCTTCAATATTTTTTTTCAGTATTTCTTTGAGTCTCCTTTAGTAAGTCATTGACTTGTTTTTCATGGTTTTCTTGCATCCTTCTCATTTCTCTTCCCAATTTTTCCTCTACTTCTCTAACTTGCTTTTCCAAATCCTTTTTGAGCTCTTCCACGGCCTGAGACCAGTTCATGTTTTTCTTGGAGGCTTTTGATGTAGGCTCTTGGACTTTGTTGACTTCTTCAGGCCATATGTTTTGGTCTTCTTTGTCACCAAAGAAATATTCCAAAGTCTGAGACTGAATCTGTGTGTGTTTTCACTGCGCGGCCATGTTCCCAGCCAACTTACTTGACCCTTGAGTTTTTCGTCGGGGTATGACTGCTTGTAGAGCAAAGAGTACTTTGTTCCAAGCTTGAGGGGATGCGCCATTGTTTTCAGAGCTATTTCTATACAGCCAGCTCTGCCACACCAGCACTCCTCCTTCCCCAAAAACCACCAGCCTGGACCAGATCTTAAGCCGGCTCTGCACTCCTGCTCTGATCCGCCACTTAATTCCTCCCACCACGTGGGCCTGGGGCTGGAAGTAACTGCAACTGTTGGTCTGTAGCTGCACCTCCACTGCTGCCCTGGGGCTGTGGCTGAACCGCGAACTCTGTCCCCCACAGCTTTTCCCATTAACCTTCTCTGTTGTCTTTGGTGTTCGTGGGTTGAGAAGTCTGGTAACTGCCACAGCTCACTGATTCCTGATACTAGGGCCTGTCCTGCCTGGCTCCTGGTCTGGTTGGTCCTGCTGCCTCCCACGCTGAGCTCTGCTCCCCTCCACTCTGTGGGCGATAGACCTCATCCAGCGACCATCCAGGCTGTCCTGGGCTGGATCCCTGCTTCCCTCTGCTATTTTGTGGGTTCTGCAGTTATGGAATTTGTTCAGAGCCATTTTTTATAGGTTTTTGGAGGGACATGGCAGGGAGCTCACGCAAGTCCCTGCTTTCTAGCCGCCATCTTGGCTCCACCCCCGGAAGTCTGATTTCCCTTCTACAAGCTTCTTATAGCCTGTTTTTAAAACTCAGTAATAAAAGTGATTTTTCTAAACCTCATATTTGACCACCCTCTACTTAAATTTCAATTTCTCCTTACCAACTCCAGGATCAAATATGAAATCTGTTTTTCATTCAATGTCTTCATAATCTGCCTCCCCCACATTTCTAGCCTTCTTATACCTTATACCCCTACATGTCTCTGTGATCCAGTGATTCTGACATCTTTACATTTTGTTGAGCAACATAGTCTATCTCTCAGTTCTGGGCATTTTTGTTAGCTGTATCCCTGCCTGGAATATTCTCCTGTCTCATTTCTGCTTCATAGCTTCTCTGGTTTCCTTCAAGTTTTAGGTAAACACCTCACATTCTATAGTTAGCCTTTTCTTATTCCTCTTTATTCTAGAGCCTTATTTCTGCTGATTATTTTTAATTTATCATATATGGTATAGCTGTTTGCAGGAATGAAGCAGTAAGACTTGTGCCTTAGGAATAAATTAGTCAGTCAATAAGCATTTATTAACCACCCATTTTGTGCCATAAATGATGGTTAGTGCTAGGCATACAAAGGGCTAAGACACCATCCTCACTCTTAAGGTGCTCATATGCCAATGGGCAAGATAACATACAAACAATTATGTATTTACACGATATATGGAAAGATAAAGATATAAGGAAGCATATTTTGACAGCTTTGTTGTCCATGAACAGAAGAGGGCAAGGTTGGAAATAAGTAGAGCGATTAAGAAGCTGTTGCAATAGTAATCCAATAATGCAGTGAAGTAGGGCAAAGTATAGGCTAAACTAAGGTGGTGACAGTGGAAGTAAATAGATAGAGTGAATGTGAGTGATTGGAAAGTAAAATTTAGACAAAATGGTAACAATTCATCAAGTCTCAAGGTGCTGGAAGCATAGGGAGGCATCAAGAATGATTAATTCACAGAACCTTTAGAATATGATTCATGGGTCTCTTAGTTCATTCAAACTTGTTCAATCTTAATTCCCATCATGCATCCTTGTGAAACAGTCAGTCTAGTCTCCTGACCAGTTTTCACCTATTTCATTCCCCTTCCCAAATCTACTTAAACTCTCTAGCTTCTCAATCTAAAATGCTCTTCTGGGTCCTTCCTTTGTATTTCACTATGACCAATCTTTCAACACCTTGTTCAGGCCCACACTATCTTGTACTATATTTGTAATCCTCCAAGGTGCTTAATGTTGGGTTTAAATGAGATATATATTCAACAACAGTAGGAGCAGCAGCAACAGTAATAGTAAAACAATGTTGTATTGATGACAAACATGGAGGTAGAGCACAGCATTGTGGGTAAAGTTTTGGAATTGGGATCAGGAAGAGTTTGGAAAGTCAATTTAACCTCTCTAAGCCTAATTTTCTTCATCTGCAAAACTCATAATAATTATTATAGAATCTACTTCACATGGTTATTGTGAGGCTGAAAATATAATTTATGAAATCTATGAAAACAATCTATTTAAAAGCTCCAAAGTAATAGTACTTTTAAAAGAGAGATGGATTAAAGTCCTGTCTCTGATGCTTACTGTAGGGTAGGACCTTGGCTAAAACCTCAGTGTTCTCATTTATAAAATGGAGATAACAAACTTCTTAATCTTTATGACAGTGGATTCTTATGAAGAAAGCCCTTTTTAAGACTTAATGTGCTAAAGTAATGTAACTTATGAAAGAGATGATATCAACTAGGAAACTCATTGGAAGAAAGAGAAAGACTGAGAGCTCCACAAAGAACTGTCAGAAACTATATCCTAGAATCACAAATTTGGTTCTGCGAGGTAACTCAGAAACTATATATCCTAACACTTTCATCTTAAAGAAAAGTAAACCAAACACTAGAATGGGTCAGTGACTTCACACAGGAAGCGAGAATTAGAGGCAAGGTATGTATCAAGGTCTTGGGAAGGTAGGTAGTGCAGTGGATATAACAGGGGGCCTGGAGTCAGGAAGACTCATATTCCTGAGTTCAAATCTGGCCTCACACACTTACTAGCTGTGTGACCCTGAGCAAGTCACTTAGCCCTATTTGCTTCAGTTTTCTCATCTGTAAAATGAACTGGAGAAAGAAATAGCAAAACACACCAGTTTGCCAAGAAAATCCCAAAAAGGAGTCACAAAGAGTCATATACAAATGAAACTATTGAGAACCAGAGAGGTTGTCACTTGACTAAAGTTATGCAGAAAGTAAATGACAGAGACAGAAGTCAAACTCAGGTACTGTGAGACCAAGTCAGTCAACCTTTACATTGTACCATGCTCTTAAATCATTTGTTGATCTGTAGGACTAAGTTTTCTGGAGCTCTTCTGGTGATTGATATATTCTTGAATGAAGTGACTCCCTGGATTCACTTGTATCTTTTGGGCCAATGGATACAGACCCTTGTCTCAGTAGCTCTACATTTTCAGTGATTGGGTAATAAATGGGTAATTCTTCATAAAAAGCTTCATGGTGAGTTTTGCGATGCTGAAGGAAAACACAGACACAATTTCAAATGACCAGACTCTCCTCAATATCCAATTCAGGTTGAATTCGTTAGCCCCCTCTTTTTGTCCCTCTGAGGCTGTCAGTAACCCCTCTTTATCATCTCTCTTCCACCATAATTCTACCTTGCCCACCTTTTCAGACTAGATTGAGAAGTTCTATGTGAGCAGATTTAACCAGGTCCATCATGAGGGACAAAGGGGGGATAAAGGCCTGTATCCCCACCCCCTTCAACTTACTAGAAGCATTTCTAGGCCAGAAATTCTAGTTTGATTCCCAGACTTATATCAGTCCTATATCTGTCCTACTATCTTGAAGGAGAGATTGGGGTGATCACTGTAACGATATTAAGGAAGAAGGTAGGAAAGTTTTTTTGTATATTTGTATATTTCTGGATGACAGCACAAGCTTGCATTTGATGTATGTAGGGATAGGTAGATGATAGATAGATATATAGATCATAGTGAAAGAGATAAAGAGAAAGATATCTTTAAAGCTCCATCCAAATGCCATCTTCTAAATGAAGCCTTTCCTGATGTGTCCCAACTTCTAGTACCCTTTCCCCAGTTTCATTAATCTATTTTATACATTCTTATAAATGTACATCTTGCTTCCCCAGGCTAGATTATAAACTCCTCAAGGCAAGGATTATTTCAGCACGCGACAAAACTCCTGCTATGTATTTTGTACTTAGTCAGGATTGTTGATTTTCAATTTATTGATTTATTTTGTTAAATCCTACACACACAACCTTAGAGCTGAAAGAAGCCTCAGAGGTCTCTGAATCCAAGTTACTTGACCTCTTCCAATCCCAGTTTCCTCGTATGTAAAATGGGAGTGATAATACCATCTACTCCACATCATTATATGAGAATCAACTGACACAATATAAGTAAAGTGTCTTACAAACTTAACTACTGTATAAATACTAAATATTATTTCATATAACAATTTGCATTTATGTGGCACCTTAAGGTTTAAAATTCACTTTACATATTTTATCTCATTTGATCTTCGAGACTATACTAGAAGTGTATAGCAAAACTAGGACTTGAACAGAACTTTTCTAACTGAATCTGAGAGGCAGCTAGGTGGTGCAGTGGATAGAGTACCAGCCCTAGAGTCAAGAGGAACTGAGTTCAAATCTGACCTCAGGCGTGTACTAGCCATGTGTCCCCAGCCAAGTCATTTAACCCTGATTGCCTACAAAAATGTTAATAACTCTGAATCTGAGATTCTTCTCACTAACTCTTGTTCTGTGCTATAGAATTCAGTTTTATTGTATTTTGTTTTGTATAACTTTAAATGACTTCATATGTGAGTTTTTGACCTCAAAGTATCTTTTACCTCTCTGTATATGTATCTTATACTTCTCTATATCAATATTTTATACCTCTCTGTATCATATAGGCACATGGACACACACATATTTCATGGTAGTTAAATACAAGGTCATTCGGAGGAAAGGGCATTAGGAGTTGGGTGATCAGGAAAGGCTTCTCAGAAGATGGTATCTAATCAGCATCTTAAAAGAAAAGAGGAATTCTATGAGATAGAGATAAGGAGGGAATAAAATATAAAAAAATACAAAAAAGATATAAGGAAGGAGTACATTCCAGACATATAGGATGGCAAATTCAAAGGCATGGGAATAGGAGTTGGAGTTCCATGAGTGAGGAACAGAGGGAAGTCTTGGAAACCGGTTACAGAGTATGGGAAGAGGAATAATGGCCAATGAGGGCTTGGAAAGGGTGGAAAGGGAAAAGGAACCAATGCATATTTCCCATTATTTTTCTGAGGATTGAAATAATGTTATGATGTATATCCTCAGAGGCCCACTGAATTGGGAAAGAGAGTTATGGACCTTCCATGAATTCCCCTAGTTCTTCCTCTCCTCCATAAGTATTATCTGTTTTACTTATTGGCACTAAATTTTGCTTTCCAAGGTACCATTTTATCCATGTTTCTACCTTGCTCAAGAACCTCTGGGACCTTTTGATTTTGAAGAACTTCAGACTTTTAGCTTTACATTCTAGACACTCCATCATTTATCACCAGCCTACCTTTGCAATCCATGTTTCCACTATTTTTCCAATTATTTCATTGACAGAGAGTAATATACCAATTCCCAATTCCAGGACAGTGAGGAATAAGACCATGACTGCAGTTTCCTGTCAAACAGTGGAAAACAGAGTCACAGGAGGTACATTCTAAAGGGTTACCTGCTGGCAGCTTCTGAAGGCAGACCCATTTAGTTAACATAAGTTAACAGAACCTAGAAGTTAGGCCAACATCATCAAGGGTTCTTCACTTCATCATAGCAGAATCTTTGCGGTGGACACAGCAACTGCTTTCTCACATGCTTACACACACCCACAGAACACCACTTCAAGTCTTTCACATGACTTAAAGGCCTAAGGACCAGTCTTAGTATGAAGAAAAAAGAATGAACTTTCTAACTCCGAAGAGGTTAATAGCATTTTAGCTTCTCAATGAGAATCACTTACAGTTAAAAAAGTAACTGCAAAGCAAAAATCTCCAGTTTGTTGATTCTGGCATTGATAAAAAATAGAAGATATTTGCTTCAGATCAGACCAGATAATCCATATCCCAATTCCTGCGACCACAGAACTGAGAATGGCCATCACCAGGCTGCTTTGTACCTAAGAGACAATTAGAACAGTCATTGAACCTTCTGGTTTGGGCATATCCATTTTCATAGTTTAACCTGTTTTCAAAGTGTAAAGAGGTCACTATTTGGTATCAGGGGACCTGGATATACATATCAATTATGCTGCTTGCTCCCTAGGTGTCCTTGGTCAAGTCACTCCAATTTTTAAGGGGATCACTTTAATTTTCTGGAAAGTAGGGAAGGTTAGATTGCATAATATCTAAACTTTCTGCCATATAGCCTAACAGAGCTATCCAGCATTCGGGATTGGATGCCATGTTTGGTAGAAGGGACCCAATAAATGATGTTTTGAAGCAAATTGACATACAGAAGTATATGTGGGCACAATGCCCTCTGGAATAGTGAGTATTGCTCATTCTTTAAACAAAATTCTCAGGTGTATTTCCCCATTCCATGAACTTTTTCAAAGATACTCTTTTTCACAAATATTACTATACTATTGTACTATACCATGCTATAATATGCTGTACTCTACTATACTAATGTAACTCTTCACTATCCTGAAAACCTTCTCTACTTAATAATCATGATTTCTTACTACATTCTCAGTGACAAAAAAGGGCAATGCCTTTACTCACCAGACATTTGGTGCCTTTTCTTTCAGATGCAATCAACAGAAATCCAGAAATGGTGAACTGTCCAAGACAGGAAAAAATTAAACTTGTCACTGAAAGTTGGCTGCCTGTCCCATTTCTTCCACATAATATAAAACCCTAAAAACTCACTCACTCCATTTTTAAAGCCTCAGAGCTTAGCCTGATGATCCATAGCATCTCAGAACTAAATGTTGAGAATGCAGAGAAGGTAAATATTATTATTAAAGAAAAGATAATTGAAGTTGAAGGAAGGACATGTGCTGATGACTCCAGGACCCAATATATTTCATTGTAGGAACCAAAGAGATCATTTTATCATGGACTTTAATTCTGTCAATCACATCTCACCTGCCCATCTAGAATTGCAAGTTATTGGTCTATTTTTCTGAGCATGTTTCTGCCTTTCCTCATCAATTAAAAAAAGATTTGATCCTACTCAAAATTTTCTAGGGAACTAACTTTGTTTATATTGTTCCTTCTCCACCATCAGACCATTGCTTATTTTTCATTTCTTTAAATATGAAATATCATAACTCACAGCTATGCCTAGAGTGAGGTATTTGGCCCAAAGCCCCAGAATGCTGAATTTAGAAAGGGCCAAATTTAGAGGAGGAAGAAAGTTATAGTACTTGCAATGCTGAAATAGTATAAAGGAAGAACAGAGGAAGAAAATTCAAAATGTGAAGCTACCAGTTGGCAGGCTTATGTGAAGCCTTCCTATACTTCCTACATCTGCCCTACTACAGTGAGGACCTTCTCTCCCCCACCCTTATGCTATCCCCTATATCCTTGAACCCTGCCCAGCAGGAGGTAGTATACCAAAGAGCCCTGTCTCATCCCTACTCTCTACCTCCCCCTCCCATAGCAAATGAGCCTATACTTTCTGGTACTTGTCCTGGATGTGGTTTGTGGTGGTTAACTGAGGGTGTGATTCCTAATTTCAGCTTTGTTCTCATTATTAGACTTTAAGTCCATTGGGGCTTATACAGTTACAGAAACTATATTGTCTTTTTCTTTGCTTCTTCAGCCTCTAGAATTGAGTTTTGCACATAATAGTAATAAATGTAGTTAAAGTCGAGAGAAATCTTGAAAGACACACCGAGAAGTTGGCATTTAGTCAAAAGAGTATGGACAGCACTGGAGGGCTATGTATTGTAGACAAAAGCACAGCTACATTTCCCTTTGACAGTTTTTTGAGCCTGTCATACTGTTTTGTATTTAGTTCAGATATAGCTTGTCCAGGCACACACATTAAGGATCAGAGAAGGGATTGGAACCCAGGTCTTCTTAACTTTAAGTCCAGCACTATATCCACCATGTTTTTTGCTCCACTTCCCTTATACTTTTATAGCTACATTATCTATGCAAGAAAACTGGGATTAATTTTGAGACTTAGAAATTTTACTAGCATCTTATTGGGTATAATGATATGGTATCCTTTGTTTTAAAAGAGCATAGACCAAGATCCAGGAGGGACTTATTTTCACAGATTAAGAAACTGAGTCCCAGAAAAAATAAATGACTTCCCCAAGGTTGAACGGGGCCAGTATTTGAACTCAGGTTCTGTAACTTCAAGTTCCATATGCTTTCCACTGCACCTTATTGCCATTTGACAGGCTGTATTTTGTCTCAATTTATTGAATGAATTTGTTAATCAAAATGGGAGAACACTCTCAGTCTAACATCTGTTTCTTCTTGGAGACTCATAGCCTCTCTTTGTAGATCACCAGTCTCTTGGGGCTGGAGATTATGGTTATCCATACCCTGTTTTCCTGATTGGCACATCATTTAGAATAGCACACCTAGTAGACACTCATTCGTTACTGGCTGCTGTGGAGAGCAGGACTGTCCATGCATAGAAATGCTTCTGTCTGATTCTCCAAGGGAGTGCAAAAGGCCTAAGCCACAGAGAACACAGAATTGTTGGACTAAATTGAAACCCATTTATGTTTACTGGTGATTCATGTGCAGTTATATTCAGGAAATATATATATATATGCATATATATGCATATATATACATATATATACATATACATACATACATACATACATATATATATACATATACTGTTGAAAGTCATGTTTCTGGAACTGGGGATACAATGCAGCTGTGAAGGGGAAAGGGAGAATCTGGTGAGAAGTGGACTGTACAATCTTATTTAATAAACTTAGCACACAGTCTTGGGGCTGGTTTTGGTTGATTTGGAGACTGAGAGAATGGCCTGCAGCTATACTAAGGCAAAATGGATGGAGCAGTAACAGTGGAGAGGAGAGACTTCTTTGATTATCTTTTGCACTGATAGAAAGTCTTGTGAATGGTGCATACATTTAGGGGAGGGAGCGTTCAGTGTTCAGTGTAGGAGCACTAATGATTCTGTTCATGCTAGGGTAAGTAAAGAGCTTGATGGCTTTGGAAATGAAGAGAACCTATATGAGGGAGGGGTGATGATTGAATTGGAAACTTGCATGTAGGGAGTGAGCCTGTATAACTTCATAGGGATTGGGGGTTGGGGTCTGTAGTGGCATTGTAAGTCTTTAGTTTATGCCAGAGAATTGAGCTGAATACCAGTTTATAGAATGATAGGAATTTATAATTAGAAGGGGTCTTAAATTTTTCTAGTCCCAAACTCTTATTTTTCGCATTATTATTAATCTCTTGTTTTTTATATCACTTTCATTTACCAGAATGTCTCACTTCTGCTAATAGTCATCCTTCATTTTTTTTTGACAAACCAAAGCAAATAGACAAAAATCAGACAAATAAACCTAAAACTAAGAAGTATTATATTGTCTAGGAGGTGTGTGTGTGTGTGAGGTGATTCAACAAAATCAATCATCACATCAACTTAGTCTGACAGTATGTGTAATATTCCATGCTCAAAGTCTCTCTCTCTCTCTCTCTGTCTCTCTCTCTCTCTCTCTGTCTCTCTCTCTCTCTCCCCCTTTCTCTCTCTCCCTCTCTCTCTCTCTCCCTCTCACTTTGGTAGAGAAGGGGAAATGTATTTTCTTTTCTCTTCTTTGGGACTAAGACTGGCCATTAGAATTGCTTGGGGCTCAGTTTCAATTTTTGCTATTTGCTCAAAAGTTTTTTTTAATCAGAAGAAAACCAAGAACCAGAGTCTCAGTGACATGCCCAATATGTTACAAGTAGTGAGTACCAGAGACATGGTGAAATCTTGGATCTTTTGACTTAATTCAAGTTTCCTTACACTATGCCATGCTGTCTCTTTTCTTCTATGTGTTTTTCCTTGCTAAATCCGGAGTTTATGATGGAGGAGGAGTCTTCTGTCATCTGGCATGGGAGGTTCATTGTATGAGTGGCCATGAAGACAGCAAATGATATTAAACTGTTTTTTGATGCTGCATGTTTTTTGAGAATATACATCTCAGAATAGCAAGTGAGAACTTTCTTTTTGTTTCAATGGGAGAATTCAGAAGATATTCGGAATGTCTTTCATATTTCAAATGATGGAAAATATTCAAACATAAGATTCTGATGGGTAGGTAAGGTGAAGATAGAGGATGTATAAGTAGGTGATACTGGGACTTAGACACATGAGATGTTTGAAAGATGTGCATGGGATTGAACTCAACAAACTTGAACAGACTTACCAGTAATCCTCCCCATATTGGATAGCCCATGTGAAAGGTTGAGAAAAGGTCCTTCTTATGTTTTAGAAAATTCAGAATGAATTTATGAATTACTCCAAAGAAGAAGCAGATAAGGCCAATCATGGTCTGTGCTGCCTGCAAGGAGAGAAATACACTCAGGAGGTAAAAAAACTTCTTGGGATGGGTACTTTTTCCTCAGCACAGCTATTTAAGACCTAAGTCATGGATCCTGAATACTGGCTAACCACTGAAAAGGAGGCTAACTGCAGAAGGAGATGATAGGTCTTACAGATGCATTCTTCTTTGCTAGGATGTCAGTGGGTATGGATTGGTGATGCCTTGATGGAGTTGTATTAGATAATCCTAAATTTTTTTTCCTAATCTCAAACATTTTGTGTTCTTATGTATTTTCTGAATCTGGCATTTTATATCATGAGATTCCTTCTATCTCTGATATTATCTGTTCTAAGATCCCTTCTAACTCTAATATTTTATTTTCTAAGGCCCCTCTCAGCTACAAAATTCTATGTTTTTTTCACCGTCTCTTCCAGCTCAGTGACATTTTCTGTTCTAAGATGCTTTACAGCTCTGAGATCCTCTCTTCTATGATTTGAAGCCCATTTCAGTTTAAGCCATTGAGTGTTCAATAAAGTAGTTTCCTTGTGGGGCAAAAGAGATCATTATTTTCCTTTAAGAGTACAAACATACACTAGTATTTTTCTCATTTTCTAGAGGAATCCAACAGCAATTCTACAACATGAGCTCCTGAATCAGAAGAATTTTCTTTCTAATATGATAATACCAGCACCTTGCCAGGAATACTGGCCCAATCTAATTTACTTAAATCTCCATGAAATGATTACCCCCAGGAATTCCAGTTCCTTTCTCAAGAATGCTTCCAGCTTGCTCCGTGGTGGGGAAGGAGATTTTAGTTGCTTTACTTCCTCCTTCTGGATGTCTTCTTTAGTGGGATCCTCCACAGGCTGGCTAGGTGATAAGCTCATGATTATGCAGTAGATTCTGTAACAGAAAGTCATTCATTTCACTATTACCCAGGACACTCTCCCTGCAGGATCTGGTAGTTGTCATTGGCTGTGGAAACGATAGTGGCTTCAAATAGTTTCCATGCTAAGTTTGGAGTTGAACAACCCACAGTCACATGATACAGTTAAAGAATGAACAAAATTCATCACTTCTAAGGAAGGGAAAAACAAGCAGTAACATCATGAATTAGGGTTTTTGTTGCCTTTCTATTTTCAGGGCTCATCATTTGGTATAAGTAGGGTGCCTTGCCTTTCTTGATCAAATGCACCAGGACAGAAGGACATATGAATGAAAATATATTTGATATCTCAAAAATGTTAACTGAGTTCTATACATACTACTATTCCTCAACAAGGATCTGATCTCAATCTCCAATTTTGCATGTGTGTATATAATCTCTTTCCAAGTCAGCATTGTTTTCTAATTCAATTCAACAAACATTTATTAAGTGTGCACAAGACACCTATTGAGTATAGAAAACTGCCACAGGGCAGTCCATGCTTTTAGTGTTCTCACACTACCCCCATCACAATGATTCATCCATGTATCATTGATGTAAGTCTATCTTCCAGACAGGGTAGCCTGAGAGATTTGTGAAGGGAAAGATTACATAAAACTTGGGAATTCAATGAAAACTCCATGGAAGTGGTACTAGCTGAGCTAGACATCAAAGGGAGGGGAGGATTTCACAAGTGAAGAGATGGATATGTGCATTGGGAAAGAGATATAATTAAGTCCATGGAAAATGACCATCTGAACAATGTCATGGAACGCATGGTGTAGAGGCAAGGAGAGAAGGTCCCTATATCTGCCCTCTGTTGACATGGGTCATTCCAGTTTAGAAACTAGCCTCCATTCCAGTTAAAGTATGTAATGGTATTTTCCATATTCAGTTCCCCCAAGTCCCCTCTACTTTTGTCTTTGCTTCTAGGCTAATAAAAAGATGATTTTATTTTTGGTCAGTAATGATAATGAAAGTATTGCATTAAATGACTTCTTTAAGTTCTCTTTAGCCATTAATCAATGATCCTAAGTGCCCATTGTATACATGCAAGTTATCTTTGGAAATACAAAGACAAATATGAAATAGTCCCAGTCATCAAGGAGATTAAGTTCTACTTGAAAGATTCCAAATGTAGAGAAATACGGAGCACAATACATCTTGAGGAGTGAGAGAGCACTAAGAATTAAGGGAATCTGGGAAGGATTCCCAGAGAAGTTGATATCTGAGCTGAATCTTGAGAGACTAAACTAAGAAGACATATGGATGAAAGATTTGTTAGGAGCTTATAGTGTATTAGAGAATTGTAAATTAAAACAACAATGAGGTACCACCTCACACCTATCAGATTGGTTAATATGACAGAAAAGGAAATGACAAATGTTGGAAGGGATGTGGAAAAATAGGGACACTAATGCATTGTGGATGAAACTGTGAATTGACTTAACTATTCTAGAAAGCTATTTGGAACTGTTCCCAAAGGACCATAACATTGTTCGTACCCTTTGACCGAGCAATACCACTACTAGGTCTGTACCCCAAAGAGATCAAGGAAAAAGGAAAAGCATCTATATGCACAAAATATTTATAACATCTATTTTTAAAATAATATTTTATCTTTTGCCCAATGGAATGTAATTTTTTAAAAATTATTTTTTATTTTGAATTTCAAATTCTATCCCTATCTCACTCCCTTCCCTCTCCCTGAATTGGTAAGCAATCTGATATAGGTTTTACATGTGCAATCATATAAAACATTTACATATTAGTCATTTTGTGAAGAAGACTCAAACAGAAATAAAGGAGGAAAGAAAGAAAGAAAGAGAAAAATAGTCTGTTTCAGTCTGTGTTCAGACATCATAAGTTCTTTCTCTGGAGATGGATAGCATTTTTTCATCTTGAATCCTTTGGGATTGTTTTGGTTCACTGTATTGCTGAGAATAGCTAAGTTATTCACAGTTCTTCATCATACAATATTGCTGTTACTGTGTCCAATGTTTTCCTGGTTCTGTTCATTTCAATTTGTATCAGTTAAAGTATGTCTTTTCAGGTTTTTCTGAAATCATCATGTTTGTAATTTCTTATAGAACAACAATACTCCATTATAATCATACACTACAACTTGTTCAGCCATTCCCCAATTGATGGGCATCCCCTAAATTTCCAATTCTTAGCCATCACAAAAATAGGTGCTATAAATATTTTTGTACAAATAGGTTCTTTACCCTTAAAAATCGCTTTGGGATACAGACCTAGCAGTGATATTGCAGGATGAAAGGATGTGCAAAGATTTATAGTTCTTTGGGAATTGTTCCAAATTGTTCTCCAGAATGGTTGGATCAATTCACAATTCCATCAACAATGGATTTAGTGTCCCAATTTTTCCACATCCCCTCCAGCATTTATCATTTTTCTTTTTTGTTATATTAGCCAATCTGAGAGGTATGAAGTGGTACATCAGAGTAGTTTCAATTTATGTTGCTTTAATCAATATTGATATAGAGCATTTTTCGTATGACTATAGGAAGCTTTGATTTTTTTTTTGTCTGAAAACTACCTGTTCATATCCCTTGACCATTTATCAATTGGGGAATGACATGTATTCTTATAAATTTCAATCAGTTCTCTATATATTTGAGAACTGAGGCCTTTGTCAGAGATATTTGCTGTGAAAATCCCTCCCCCCCAGTTTTCTAGAAGCTCTTTTTATGGTAGCAAAGAATTAAAAATTGAGAGGATGTCCATTGAGAGGAGTAATGGCTGAACAAGTTGTGTATATGATTGTGATGGAATATTATTGTGCTATAATAAAAGACAATCAGAATGATTTCAGGAAGAAAAACCTAGGAAGACTTATATAAACTGATGCAAAGTGAAATTAGCAGAACCAGGAGAAAACTGTACACGGTAACAGCAATATTGTATGATGATTGTGAATGACTTAGTTTTTCTCATCAACACAATGTTTCAAGACATTCGTGAAGGACTTAACATGAAAAATGCTGTCCACCTCCAGAGAAAGAACTGATGGAGGCTGAATGAAATTTGAAGCATACTTTTTAAAAAAGTTTCTTTTTTTGTATTTGTTTTCCTTTGCAATATGTCTAATATGGAAATGTTTTGCATGATTACACATGAAAAAGTTATATAAAATTGCCTGCCTTCTCAAGGAGGGGGAAAGAGACAGAAAGAAGGAGAAAATTTGGAATTTGAAATTAAAAAAAATAAATGTTAAAAATTTTTGTTTACATATAATTGAGAAAAAATAAAATGAAAATTAAATGTAAAAAGGAGTTTATGGTGTGGTAGATGATGTGCTAAGCCCTAGGGATATAAGGAACAAGTAAATCAGTTTTTATTCTCAAGGAGATTACATTTGAATGAGGATAGGCAATATAGGGGAACTAAAAAAGGGCAGAAAGAATGGGCATTAGGGTACATTCCAGGGATAGAAGTGGGAGGGACCAGAAGAACTGTACAGAATACAGAAAAAGGGCGTATGTTCAGAGAGCAGTGAACAGTTCATATCTGTTCAAGTCGGTCAAAGAGAGAAATTTAGGTGGAGACAACTTGTGGAGGGCCTTAAATTCTAGGCTGAGGGATTTGCATTTTATCCTCTAGGCATTTTAGATCTATGGGAAGTTTTTGAAGAGGGGATTGGCAAGATCAGGCCTGTGCCTTAGCTATTTTGGCAACTCTGGTGGTTGGGTTGGAGGGGTGTGAACTTGGAAAAAGGTCTCTGAGAAAGTTCAGGTGAGAGATGATGAGAGTGGGAGTGTGTGGGCAGAGAGGAAGAGATGAATGAGAGAGCCTCATCTATAAAATGAAGATTGGACTAGATTGTCCCAAGGGTCCTTGCCACATCTAAATCTATGGTTTTGTGAAATTTTGTGAAGTGAGAATCAGTAAGATTTGACAAGTAATTAAATTTGGATAATTAAGGGAGAGGAAATAGTCAAATAAATTTAACTTTAATTTGATTTGTATGAACTTTGTAACTGAAGTTGCAAATCTGGTTGAGTGATGCTAACCCTCAGGAGAGAGTGGGATTAAGAAGTAAAGATGATTAATTATGTTTTGGATATGGTGACTTGAGATGCCCATGTGATGTCCAGGAGGACAGCCAGCTGATGATATGAGACTGGATTTCAGAAGATAAATCAGGGCTGGATAAGTTAAAGGCAAAGAAACAAACCTTCTTGTATGGTGGTATTCCCTTAATGAGGTATTCCCTTAAGTAGGGTGAAAGTTGAAGAGAGGTGTATTTAAATTTGATGTAAGAAAACTGTTCCAAACACAGAGCTCTCCCAAAGTGGACTGAGCTGTTTGAGAAGGTGGAAGCTTCTCCCTTACTGGGCCTCTTCATATAAAACCTCAGTGACCACTTTTCTGAGACATTCTAGAAGGGAGAACTTTCCAGGAAAGATTGGATTAGATTACCTCCAAGGTCCCTTTTTGGGATTCTGTAATTTGGATGTCTACTTAAAATGGTACTTCAACATCTGGGAACTGACAAGATCACCAAGATTAATAGAAGAGAAAATATCCTGGGGATGAGCTCTGGGAGACACACTCATGCTAAAGGAACGGGAGAGTGAGGATGATTTACCTGGGTGACTGAAAAACAGAAGGCAGATATATAGAAGAACTGAGAAAAAGCATTGTCTTAGAAGTCAAAGGCACAGAACTAACATCAAATGTTATACAAGGGTCATGAATGTCAAGGATAGAGGAAAAGCAATAAGAGTAATAATAAATGGATAATTGGTAAATGAAGAATGAAAGCTCATTAGAGTGTTGTAATCAGAAACCATTTTGGAAGGGTTGGAGAAGTGTCTGGGCAGCGAGGAAGTGAAATCAGAAAGCATATACTTTTTCTACTAGTTTTGTCATGAAAGGCACAAGATATCTGGGGCCAGTAAAGAATTTATAAGGACAAGATAAAACTAAGATTTTTTTAATTGGGCGGAGAAGGAGCTAGTAGGTAGGGAGAAATTGAAGATGGGAGGACATGACAATGAGGTGACCAATGTTCCAAGCTCCTGAATGAGTCTAGAGGGGGTAGGATTAAGGGAACAAATGGAAGTCTTGGCCTCAGTGAAGCAGTCAACCATTTTCTTATAAAGCAGAGAAAAAGAGAAGTTGGGTCAAGAGAAATTTTGAGCCGTACAGATATCAGAAAACAATTTTTTCAGTAAGGCTACTGAAATGGTTTATCTGTTATCTATAGGAATGGTTTGTGAGAGGACAGAATAAAGAGTTAAGGAAAAAAGAGGGTTTTGACCAGTCACTGGGGAATAATAGAGGAAATCAGAGAAGAAAAACGTAGGGTTGCCATAAAAGAGTGAAACATTAGTGAGTTTATAGAATATGACCTTGTTGTAGACCCAGCTGGTGTGGCTGTTGTATGACTTCCTCAGGGGGCATGGAGCAAAATAGAATTGATAGTGAAGATGACAAAGAGTAGGACAAGTGATCTTCCCAAGGTCATATAGATAGTAAAATGCAGAGCAGGGATCCAAGGATCAGGGATTTTTCAATTGTGCCACAAAGAAACAAAGAAAATTGTTGGCTTATCTCTTTAACACACAATGCTTGGAAGTCATGGATATAGAGGTGGAAAACACCATAACAATTATTTAGTCCAATCCTAGTGACCTCTGAATACAAATCCAGTGTTTAGACACTACATTGTGATGGCATTTCTAGACTGTTTGATATAAAAGGGTCTTAAAAACTGTCTAACTTCATTTTACTGTACTCTCTTACTATTGCCACCTCCCCTAGTCTGCTTACCACATCGAGTGGGCATGAATACTCATACAAAAAGGAACCACAGAGTCCCTACTTCTGCCTCCTCCTCATAGTTTTAGGCTGGTGCCCTCCAGCTACCACCACTCCCTCCAAAGTGGGGTTTCATGAGGTTGTTCACACTGCTTACATGAGTAGAGAATCACCAACTATAATCTTTCCAATAAGATAAATGACCACTAGGCTTTGTCTAGACCCTACGGACCTCCTAGGAATTACTATCTACTATTCCTATGCACCAAAATGATCCCCAAGATGTTTCATTTGCCCTACAGTTGAACATTCCTATGTATATTGTTTTGTTCAATTAGTATGTGAGTTACTTGAGAGCAGAGAATGTCCTGATTTTCTATTTCTATCCTTGGAACTTGGCACGTAGTAAGTGCTTAATAAACACCCTTTTAAATTTGTTGATTCATTCATTTATTTATACAGATGAGGAAATGGAATCTTTGAGAGGAGAAATTCACCTTTGGGAGAACTACTCATAAAAGGTCTTTTAAAAAGTTTGGGTGATGACTGCTTGGAAATATGGAAGAGTGAATTATTATTAAAGTACGAATTGAAATAGATGGCCTTTGAAGTTCCTTTCCCCTATAAGATTTTATGATTCATTGGAGCCAGCATGCGGTAAGCAGCCCTACCCCTAAATTTTTCCTTCAAGGGCTTAAAGAAGTCATTTTTCTCCTCACAAAGACAGAAAGGTGAGAATATTACTCAGCCTCCCCCTCATACATAAGCCAGTCTGTCCTTAAGGCAAAGGACCTATAGTTGTAGAGTCTAGAAACCCCCTTTGGGACCTTCTAAAAAGATAAGATTTACACAACATTCTCTGTACCTACCTGAGTCTTTTTGAAAGTGATCTAGGGAATTTCGAGCTGGGAGTGTCTCTTGATCATGGGTCTTCCTAGTTGGTCCCTTCTAGAGAATGAGCTACTCTGGTGTGTGAAAGAACAGATATTATGGGGCCCTGTGTGCTTCCTCTCTCACCAAACACTAGATGGGTTGGGATCATGAGATATTTTACTCTTATCCTTATCTACAGATAACTGCCTTTCTTAGTCAGCCTGCTGCCACAACCTACTCACAGTTCTCTCTTCTGCAGCCTAAAAAAAGCAATTGTAATCTCTGTTGGAGACTAATTAACTGCTAGGATACAATTACCCCAACCATTGAATTAGGTACTCTTGTGAAACAATGTCCTGCCCCAGATTCCCATGAAGCCATGAAGCAACAGCAATAACTTTTACTTTTCAGGAGCTGAGGTGCTAGAGAAGTGGCCCCAGCATCAAGAATCCAAGTTCTAATATCTCCTCTGTCACATGGTGGCTGTGTGACTTGGGGCCAGTCATTTGAACTCTCAGTGTCCCAAGTATTTTCTAAGAAGAAAAGTTGCAGAGAAGGTGCTGACCTACATTGTTAACAAGAGTTTCGTTGCTGGGAGTTCCCTGTGCTAATGGAGTCACAATAAAAATAGAGAGGAGTAGGACCTCTTCAGCCACCATGTATCTGAGTCCAATGAGAGTTGTAACCCTCTATGGAAAGAAGTGCATGGGAGTGGAGACTTTGGGTCACAAGGAGCTTCAACAAGGTTCATTCTACTGAAATTGGATGATATTATTTTATTAGATATGGAATGAAAGCCACAGGGATCATTCTCGTTGAAGGACATTTGAGGAAAAGGAGAGGTACCACTGAACACTCTTAGAACTCTAGATGGCCAGAATCTAGAAATTATTGGTATAAGAGTCTCAATACCCAGTTGCTCCCTGAAATATTTATAGGGCACCCCAATTCCCCTGAGGCATTAGACATACTCTGGATATGTGGGTGGAGTGCTTCATCTCATAAAGATAAGCCTCTTCTACTGCCTCTCTTTCATCACTTCCATTATGGGTACCTGAGTAGATTTGAAAATGATCTGATATTCCATATGCCAATGATTTTATTTCTTTGAAGGAAGTTCCCATAAGCCAAGTGAACTTAATGGTCTCTGAATTTAACTGCTTCTGAAGTAGGCAGGGGAGACTTTTGTGGTAGGCTCAGCATATGATAATTATTGATTAAGAAAGACATGCTTTCACCCCACCTCCATTTGAAACAATACCTGTAATTTCCGCAAACGTTTTAGTACTCTGTGGATTCCCTCATTAATTGTTCAATTAAACTCACTCATCTCGTTGCTGGTATCTTTATGAATGTAGTAAGGGAATTCATCTCTTAAGTGTGTCTGCTACCTTGGGGTCACTAGGACAGGTTTGGGAAGTTGTGTGTGTGTGTGTGTGTGTGTGTGTGTGTGTGTGTGTGTGTGTATAGTCAACCTTATTTTGTCTTTAGGTTTTCCTTTTCATGTGGGTTACTCACATGATTGTCAGGCTCATCAAACATGGTACATGGTGGTGTTTTGCTAACAATGGGAACAGGTAGAGAAACATGGGACACCCAGATTTTCCTGAACTTTGGGTATTGCATGAAGTTCAGAGAAACCTGATTCTGAGCACCAAAAAATCCTTTTTTCTGATATCCAGACTAAATATGTCTAAAGTGACGATATTTCATGTGTACATGTGTGGGTGACAAGAGAGAGAGTAAAGGTAGAAATGAGAGTGGGGCAAGTAGAGCAGGAGAAGGAGGGAAGGGGAGGATGGAGAGATGGCTTAATGTAGGGAGAAGATGGCAAAGCTAGAGGAGGGGAACAGAATGGGGATGAGAGAGGAGAAAACAAAGGGTAGAGGAGGAAGGAAAAGAAAGGATGAGGTGGAAAGTCAGAGAAAAGGAATAGAGGAAAGGAAGATATAGAGAGAGGAAGAGAAGAAAGACCAGAGAAGTTAGTAAAGATAATGACATAAAGAATGGAAGGGAAAAAGTATGGGAGGGGAAAGGAGGGATGGAGAAAAAGAATGGGGGTGGGAAGGGAGGCAGAGATGGGAGAAGAAGGAGAAAAAGGGAAAAAGAGAAATGAGGAGAGAAAGAGAAAGACAAGAGAAGCAAGAAGAGAGAAAGAGAAGAGAAAAGATGAGAGGGGAGAGTAGAAAAGGGATAGAAAGAGTGAGGAGGAGAAAAAGATGAAGAGATGGTACATATGTGAGTGGGGAAACCATTTCAGCGAAATGACCATGGTTAAAGCCAATTTGGGGCCACTTTTTTTTCTCTGGCCATAAGTTCTAGCCTTTCTTTCTTAACAAAAGATTGATATTTTATTTGCAATTAATAATTTATTTTAATAGAATATTCACTAATATCTTATGAATTCATGAAAGTAGAGCATAGGAAAAAATGGAGATGGGGAATTATACTTAGGAAATCTAGTTAGGAAGTCAATGTTTTATAGTAGATGGAGTTCTAGCTAGACTTGGATTATGGAGGATCTGGGTTCAAATTCTGCCTCAGATACTAGCCTCATTGATGTGGTCCAGTAACTTAACCCTTCCAAGCATAAAAGGTCCCTTATCCTTATACTTCTAAGCAGTTAAGTCAAAGGTTTGAACCTAGAACCTCTGACTCCAACTCCAAAATTCTTCTCTAAACTTTTAAAATACTGAATCATTTAGCACAAAATATGATTCTCCCTCCCTCCCTCCCTCCCTCTCTCTCTCTCTCTCTCTCTCTCTCTCTCTCTATCTATCTCTCTATCTCTCTCTCTCTAAGTATGTGTATGTATGTATATGTATATGTATATGTATATATATATATATATATATATATATATATAATTTTTTTCTATTTCTGTGTGGTTTTCTTGGTTTCTTACTTCTTACCTCTTCCTCCCAAGTTATCAGCTTCATGTATTATCAGTTTGTTTTTCTGTTTCCTTTCCTAACTCTAGCTTAATATCTAGTAAAGTGTTCAGCCAAATGCAAGTGTTACATACATACTGATACGAATAGATTCTTTAGTATACCTGAACTGGAGTTCTTGTCTTTCAGCTGAGTCTGAAGAAATTGATCGATTGAGAGAGCCCACATAATTCCAGAATCATGTATTAACCTCCGTCATTCAGGAGAGAGATGGAGGGGGGTGGGGAAACACTGGGCTAAGTTCTAGGAACACAAATGTAAGTACAAAAAAAGATATTCCCTACTTTCAAATAGCTTACATTCTAACTGGGGACAACATGAAAAAAGAGCTAAAAGGGGGAGGGAGGGACCAATAGAGAAAAGGTAGAAAAATCTGAGGAGTTCAGAGTAGAACTGAGAGAGAAATGAATTGTGGCTGACCCCAGCATTTTTGCAACTATAGGTCTGGGTCAGGGACTCACCAATATGAGGAAGTTATGGGAGGAAGTGAGTGGACACAGGATGATAACATCTTCAGGGTGGAGAGACATCTGGAATAGAGGTGGGAAAGCCCAGAGAGTTAGGAGCTTAGCTGAGAGAAGAGTGAGCTGTGGCTGACCCAGGGATCTCTTCAAAAGGAGATTCTGGGCAAAAACTCACCAACAGAAAGCTGAGACAGACCATTAGCCTAGAGTTGAGAAGGCAGATAGGGAAGAGTGGGACATGTCCTTGAAGGAGAACAAAGAGAGAAAGATTTCAGTTCTATGGAAAATTGAGCCAATCAGGCATGTCTCTTTGGAAAATAAAATTATAAGACAATAATAGTATTAATAATAGTATTAACAACAACATAGCACTTTAAGTTTTACAAAATAATTGCAATTATTATCTTGCTTGATATTTACAAGTATCTAATGAAAGAGATGCCATTAATGGCCTCATTTTAGAGATAAGGAAATTGGACCTGAAATAGGCTAAGTTACTTGCTCTTTTTGATGCAGCTAATAATTAACTCAGGCAGGATTCAAACTCAAGTCTTCCTAAATCCATACTCTGTCCACTCTGCATAATGCTTCAAATAAATTCTCTTTGCCTACAGTAAGACAATGATGTACTGATGGTTAAAACAACTAGAATCAAGGTCCTGGAAGCATCTAACTAAATCCTTTCTTTACTGTCAATGTAGAAGTGATTATGGAATTAAAAGAATCCTGGGACTGGGTTGTGATGAGAACCAAAGAGTCTCCTCTGGTGGTCAGTTGGAATACAGCTTACTGACCTTAAGTTCTTCTGGAGAGAATCACAGTAGGCAAAAGCAACACAGGACCTTTGAGACCATTTAGAACATCTTCTTTATTTGATAAACCATTGATTATTGAATATGTTATGCACAGATGAGAGAAGCAGAATATGTAGTCATGCCCCTTTGACTAATTTCATGTTTCATTTGAGTTTCAGAAACAGAATAAAGTCCATGGAAAAAAGCTTACAGGCAAAAGTTAAAAGAAAATGCTGCCTAGTAGATGAATCTACAATAAGAAAAGGGGTTATGCATTAAATTCATTCATTCATTCATTCATTTATTCATTCATACTTTCATTCATGGATTCATTTGTTCATTTAGTCTGTCCTATCATTTATTAATTGATTTTGATTTTAAGCCCCCAATTCTGAACAAAGATTTACACACTGAAGAAATTAATAAATGATTGTTATTAGAGAGATACAAATGGAGAGTTTGTGGGAAAAGACTCAGTTTAGATGGATGGTATCAAAGGGGAAATGGAAGTAGCTAGGGGCTGTCATGAAAACTCAGTTACAAAAAATATGTCATGCAAACTCAGTGATTATCTGTGGGTAGTTTTTCTGGGGTCATCCATACTGACTTGTTTAGCAGACTCTGGAGAAAGGTGATAAATCATGACTTAGAGGTTATAATGCCCACATTCTTATTCCTGAGGAATACATCTTATAAGAATAAGATGCCCTGGGAATGTAGCCCAAGTGACATTCTGGGCCTTTTTCATTCTCTATACTCTTTTTTGGAGACCTCATCAGCTCAGCCATGGGTTAACTAACTATCTCTATGTAGTTTGCCACCAGATCTAGATATTCAGTTCTGATCCCTGAATCCAGCACAATATCACAACTACCTACTGGACACTTCAAAATATATGTCCCATGGCATTTCTAAAACAGAAATTATCTTTCCCTACAACCCACCCTATCCTCCTTTCTGTAGCCCAGGTTCACAGCTTTGGAACCACCATTAATTCCTTACTTTCTTCCATCCCACATATCCAATTATTTGCCAAATCTTGCAATTTTTGACTCAGTGATACTTTTTGCATCTTCCCTAGTTCAGGACCTCAATAGTTTTTGCCTCAAGTATTTCCCCATTACAATATAGACTGCCTAGAGTGGCACAATGGTATTCTTCCTCACTTCTGACTGCTTCCACATATCCAACCCTGGGTCCATAGCCTCTGAGTGACCTAGTTCTTGGTTGTCCAGAAGTACGCAGAGCCACCATGATGCTTCTCTGACTGTCTTAATTCCAATTTGCTGCCTGTGTACTCTTTATTCTGCTTTCTCTGACCTCCCCCTACACAAACACATACACACACACACACATACACACACAGATACACAGACACACCCCACACAGAGAGTCATTTTCCACCTCTATTTTTTGGAATAATAATCAAACCAGCAACACCATTCCTGGGAAAGAAATTTCAATCCAATTACTGCATGGGGTAAGGCATCATCCCAGTGACATCCCAGTGTAAAATACCTCTCCCTGGAGAATGCCCCTTTGTATGTGCTTTCTTCCCTTTTTAGGAAGCAGCTATATGGTACAGTGGATTGAGTGCTTGGTCTGGAGTCAGGAAGATCTGAATTGAAATTTGACCTCAGACACTTAATGGTTATATGACGTTGAGCAAGTCATTTAACTGCTGTCTTCCTCAGTTCCTTCAACTGTAAAATGGACATAATTGCACCTAACTTGAAGGGCTAGTGTGAGGATTAGTTGACATGTTTCTAAAGTGAAGCACAAACTCTGGCACATAGAAGGAACCATATAAGTTCTTATTTTCTCCCTCCCCCATAAGGTAAGCTCCTTAAGCTCAGGAACTAACTTTCTTTTTGTTTTTATATTCCTAGTGCTTAGCACACTACCGGACATTTTACAAGTGCTTAATAGATGCTTTTTCATTAATTACTTTAATTTACATTAATCACATTAACTCCACAAACACAAGTCTGACCATATCACCATCCTGTTCAGTGTTCCAGCACTTCACTATTGCCTTTAAAATCAAATACCAAGTCCTCTGTCCTTTAAATCCCCTCATAATTTGACTACAATGTGCCATTCCAGCTTCACCAGACATTTCTTCCCTCCCTTCACTCTGGCTTTCTTGCTTGTCCCAACACATGACATTTTATATTGCATCTTTACATAGGCTCTTTATGTTCATGGAAAGTACTTCCTGCTCACTTATACATCTTAGAATCCCTAGTTTCCTTCACAGCTCGGTTAAGTGTCACCTCCTCCAAGAAGCCTTTCCTGATCCTCTTTGCTACTAGTGCCTGTCCTAAGAAATTACTTTGTATTTATTTTGCATATATTTTATGTGCTTCATTTGAACGACCGGCATGTGAACATATGAATTTCACAAAAAATAAGCTTCTTGAGGGCAGAGATATTTTCATTTATGTATGCCCCTCACCATTGCCTACTATAATGCCTGGCACACAGTAGGTACTTAATGCTTGTCATTGGATTAATGCTTGATGGATTGATTCAGCATACAGTTCCTTGTAAATATTACAACAGAATCTCTTATTATCTATGTGTTGACAAGAGAAAGATAAAAGATATGTATTGTGAGGAAAGAACACTAGAAAACTATAAATATAATGGACCATACTACCTCGTACCATATAGCACAACAGACTCCAAGTGACTATATAACTAAAATATTGGTGGGTTATGTCAAGAACAAATTTGAGAAGAAGGGAAGGAGATAACATTCACTTTATGATTGGGAGGGAATTCTGAGGTAGACAATGCTTAGAGAAGACCTCAGAAGATAAATCAAAGAAATTTAATTAAATAAAAATGAAAAGCTTCTGCCTAAGCCAAAGAAAATCAATTGGAGTTAGAAAAGAAACAGTTAATCCAGAAAAATAATTGCAGCACATTCATCAGATAGATATCTTTTATATGATATTTCTACGGAATTAATAAATATAAACACACAAAATATACACAGGGGGAATATGGCAATTGTATATGTGTACATGGGAGAGGGAAGAATGGAAGAGGAGGCCATGAATTGGCCTAAAAATCTGGAAAGTAACTTGGAACTCTACCATTGTTGAACCCCCTTTTTGGGTATGGTTTAATAAATTGTTGTTTGCAAATGTAATATATAACTTAGCAATAAAAAGGGATAAATATGATGGATTCAAAAAATCCTTGGAAGATTTGTATGAACTGATTCAGAGTGAAGTAAGTAGACCCAAGGGAACAATTTACACATTGAATACAACCCTGAAAAGAAAAAAAAACACACTTTAACTGATGTCAAATCTGTGATCAATGTTGTGTCCAATCAGAATATAAGAATTTTTTTAGAGCCTGTATCCAAAGAATAAAAATATCACATTGGATTGAATAGAAATTATAGTAATTCAAATCTGATTTAAAGGAAAACAGTGTGTGTCCTACAGTGTTTACAAAATCATATGTTTTGTTTTTATTTTTACAGATAATTTAATATAGAGGTATGGCCTGTAGTAGGGGGCACTATTACATTCTAACCGATTCAATATTCCAGATGGAGAACACAGATTGCCTCTTAAGTCAGAGGCCAGATCCTCAACTGCTTTTGTTTGGATTGGCTTGCTTTTATTCGTTTTCCATTTCCTCAGAACTAAGCAACATAGGTCTGTGCATAATACAGGGATATATTAAAGGAATATTAGCAGCTAGGAAAAATAGCATACAGAGTGCTGGGCCTGGAGTCAGGAAGACTCATCTTCCTGAGTTCAAATCTGGCCTCAGACAGTTACCAGCTCTGTGACCATGGGCAAGTCACTTAAACTTGTTGGCCTCAGTTTCCTCATCTGTAAAATGAGCTGGAGAAAGAAATGGAAACCTACTCCAGAATCTATGCCAAGAAAACCCCCAATGGGGTCACAAAGAATCAGACATGAGTGAAATGAACAAACAACAATAAGAACAACGACTGCAGCACCCTGGAGAAAGGGATTTGGGTGGGATAACTGATTTTAATAAGAGACAGTGAGTCCAAGTTAAAGAAGGTAGAAAAAAGAAAAAAAATGAGCTAAACCTCTAATTTCCTCAGTGCAGGGAACACTCATGAGGCAGGTCTGATAGGAATGCATGACTGCAATTTCTCTACAATTTATTTTATAGTGTTGCTTGGGGGACTGAGAGTTTAAGTAACTTTTCCTCCAGGTCACAAATTCAATCTGTGGCAGAAATTCACATCTTTCTGGCTTTGAGGCACTTTCATTACGTACTAAGCTTCCTCTCTAAAAAGACAGAATATATAGAAAATGTTTTGGTCAGTGGTTTTTGGCTTGAGGATCATTTTTTGGCAGGAAGGAGATCATAACTGCTAACAACACATGAGTTAGGGGTCATATCCTTCTAGCTGAGGCTGTATCTCATCATAAGGATCAGGCTGAAAAAGCAGGTCTTCATAAGGATTTTCAAAAGGGATGGTCGATTTCTCTTCAGGAACCTGAAAAAAACATAATTCAGAATTCCAATAGAGAAGGCCTACACCAACCACCATCCATCATTCTTATTCCCATTATTCCCATCAGCCTCATCTTGCCCTTTCCATTCTTCTCCTTCCCTTCTATTCTGGCTACCAATTTCCACATTCTAGCAGTCTGTACCCTGGCTGGGTTGCCTTGCTGCACAGAAGTAAAGGAAACTACTTCAATATTAGCTGGCATCTCCACATCCTGCAAACATAGAGAAAGGAGGAACATTTTCCATCTGAATTCTTAGATGAGTAGGAAATGTTTTGGACAGAGTATATTCTCTGATATCCCTTATCTCCTCCTCTAAAAGGAGAGAGCCCACTCTTATGCAAGTAGGTGACAGAAATGGAATGTACAGAAAATTCAGAACAAATATACTCAGTTCAAACCCATACCACCTTAGTACCAACATCTCAGGGACTCAATGTCCTTAATTTTCCTGGTCACCCTTCCCTCAATGACTTCAGACTAATCAATGTCCATGGCCAAAAATTGCTTTTATGATTATTGAGTGTAATCTTCTGAGATGCACTACTGAACATATCAACATAGTTCCAGTGAATCTGATTTTTGTAAATTTGATTTAATAAGTGGCAGAGTGATTAGAGAAGTGGTCATGGAGCCAGGGACAAAAAGTTAAAATTTTGCTTCTTACATATCCTGACTCTGTGACCTGGGCTAGTTTCTTAAGGTCATGGTCCTTGATGCCTTTCTCTAAAACTATGTTTCAGAAAAGTGCCAGTCTGTTTTGGTAGAGAGACTTTCCTCATATAGAAATTTCCTATATCAACAACTTTTCAACTCTATGCCTGCTACTAATGATAATTAACATTAATATGGAACTTTAAGAATTACAAAGCACTTTATGAGTGTTATCTCATTTGCTCATTATGTCAACCCAAAATTGAGACCCAGGGTTACATTGTTAGTGTTTCAAGCAGGAATTGCCTTAAATGAATTGGATTCAAGTCTTCCTTACTGCAAATACAACAAATCTTTATATGGTATATCAACAAGTCATCCAAGTTAGAAGTTAGAGAGACATGTGACTGTGGATGATCAGTAGAGCTTAGCTGCATAAGGTCTCTTTAATTTCATAGGCGCATTTGGCAGGTTGTCAGTAATGAATTCAGTCTTACCTCTGGTTAAGGCAATATATCTCTGTGGTTGGGCTGAAGAGGCTGACTTTGCCTCTTTATATTTATGGATGTTTTGTATAACCATGTGTCTGGATTGAGAAATTGAGGGATTCTAAGGGGGATTCACGGGTAGTTAACTATTTGAACTAGTCCTATAAAGGTGTGGGCAATTTGATTACTGGAGATTGTTTCAACACACAAAAGGAGCTCAAGGAGATTTCCACCAGTAAATATCCCCTAAAGGAGCTCCTCCTCAATACTAGAGTTGTAGTCAATCAGTATTCCTACAAAGTTTCCCCTGATTTTCCCCCTCTTCCATGTTATTCCACAGAAGTATAGTTTGAAAAGGGCACCTTGATCTGAAAGGAAGAAAGAGCGATAAGAAAAGTTGAGATGCAGAGCTCCATAGTAGCCAGTGTGAGCTTCACCAAGACAAAGGCCTGTAAAATACAAGACAACTAATGAAGAATTGCTGTCACATAATGGATACAATTATGGGGAACATAGGCCAAAGGACATGAAGGTTACTATTGGGGTTGACCTTTCCCTCTGGGTGCCTGAAAGAATCCTTGGGAACATGGTTTCGTAAAGGGGAGCTATTCACTGTAAACTTAAGGGTAAACGAGTGAGGGGCTGGAAGGAGGAAAGTTGGAGACAAAGGAGTTCTATCCCATGACCCCCCTGTTTATTTCCTTTCTACTGACTCTTATCTTCTTCCTGGCTCTTTGGCCTATCCCGCTCATCTACCATACTGCAGCTGGCTAAGTTTTATTGTTGTTCAGTTGTTTAAGTCATGTACAACTCTTCATGACCCCTTTTGAGCTTTTCTTGGCAAAGATAGAATGGTTTGCCATTTCCTTCTCCAGCTCATTTTACAGATGAAGAAACTGAGGCAAACTGGGTTAATTCATATAGCTAGTAAGTGTGTGAGGCCAGATTTGAACTTAGGAAGATGAGTCTTTCTGAGTTCAGGCCTGGCACTCTAGCCACTATACTACCTAGCTGTCTTAGTTGGCTAAGTACTTATGAACCACGTAGTTTCCTGCTCTGTAACTCCCCCTCCCATTTATCAAAGTTCCTTTTTGGATGGGGAGGAAAGATATACAGTAGGGTGCTGTTGTATTTCACTTCTGAACACATTAAGTCCTGAAAGCTGGGACACTCCCTGGAGATGTTTCCTGAGATCCTTAAATTTTCACTAAAAGGCACTAAGACCAGCTACTTTGGCTCTTGTGGTTCAGACAAATGTTCCTGTGAAGAATGAGGGGGAAATCAAGGTCCCTATGTAATGACAGATATAAAAAAACAGAAACACTTACAGTGATAGTGACAATGTTCGTGTAGCATGTGAAAGTTCCATAATAAACACTCTGACATTCATGATTTACGATCATATCGAGTTGAATCATAATTATCCCAGCCAGCGCAGCTGAGGCACTTAGAATGCTCGTTACCAGGCAGCATTTCACCTGAAGGAAAGACTTTAATTTTCATTTTCCATCTCTCTCACATGCTTTTACTACAACCTGGGCTAAATCCCTCTTTGTCGCTCAAGGCTCCATTAATCTAACAGAGGACCCTACCTATCACAGTTGCTTAACAAATACTAATTGAATTTCATTTTGAATAACATCTTGGCACCAACGACAACTCTAGATACACTACTTAAGAAATAATTCTTTCCTCCAAGAAGATAGTACTGTTTCTGGCTGTGTTCATTTGCGTGCATGTCTATTAGTATATCCCCCCAGGTACATGTAGTAGGAAATGTTGACATCACTTTTTCCTGGCCTTTACAATGGGAGAACACCAGACATGAAGCTTACTAATTCCTGGAGATAAGAGAAATATGCCAAACTGTTCTTTTTACTTGCCAGAGGGTGAAAGGGCCAATGTTGTCACTCACCAGAGTTTTGGAGGATATCTTTGCAGAAATAAATGAGAAAATGCCTGAGATGGTGAACTGTCAATTAGAGAAAAGTGAATCAAATATAAGATCAATTCCCACATTTTCCCCAGCCATTAACAATTATTTACATCTCCTGAAGCTCCATTTCTGATATGATGAGAAACAGGAAATAGAAAAGAAGGAAAAGGATAGTCCTTCCCAACAGTTTTTCTTAGGCCATCTGCAATTTCCTCCATTGATTTTCATGCTTGTAGCAATTAATCGGTCTGCATTAATTGAATTCCTGTCAACTTTATAGCTCTCACAAGACTAATAAGGATTGTCTTCCCTGGTAACTAAACAGGAAAGACGAGATAAAAAACATTTATCTGTAATAAAAAACTATTAAAATGCATAAATCAAGTTTTCTATACAGAACTTAGCATAACAAACATCTGACTGATATGGTCTCTGTGCTCCCTATGGAGTGAATATTAACACTGTCCTCACAGTTGGCACTGGTATACTTGGATGAGTAAATGAATTACCATGTTCGCTCACAGGTGAACCTAGCAAAAAGCATCATTCTAGACATGATGGAAAACTCATAGACACTGGTAAGGAACCAATTGGTTGAATTTATGAAGGAGAGGAATCCAAGTTTATTGTCCATGGTTATTTCTGCTGGTGGTGAGATTATTGACTCTTTCTTTGACAATTTTTTTTAAAAAAACCTTTAATAAAAGTGTTATTGCCTTCTAGTGAAAAGTTTGCAATCTACACATTAAAGATGTCAAAAAGTTCTGTGTTCAAACTTGACTGTGGGTGACTTTGTGAATAAACCCAAAATATTTCAGGGGCCTCTCTAATCATCATTCTGTGCTATCTCCTGGTGTGTACTTTCCACCAGCAATTTCCTCTCAGATCAATAAAGCCTTCACTTCATCAACCATTCATCTTCTTCCTAAAAATGTGTTACCTGATAATAGTTTACTCTGAATGATAAATTATTATAGAAAATCTTCCATATAGTGTAAGCCCAGCTTTTCTTCCTTTACCCCCATTCCCCACCCTGCAAGACTCTCTGGTTTGGAATATCAGACATTCCTTTCCCCCTTTCTTTCTTGCAAAGACCTTTAAGACTTTCCAGCTTGGAATAAAGAATCAGGTATACCTCTCCAACTGATAAACCTTAAGAATGGGCCGCTCAGACACTCCTCTCTTGTTAATTGGCCCAAAACAAAAGAATGGAATACACTAGGAGACAGGCCCGAACAAAGAACGGGTAACTCTCAAGACAAAGGACAGGAAATTCTGAAACTGCTTCTTGAGGACCTAGTCAATTCTCAAAAACAAAATGATTGACAAGATCTTCCCCTCCTGAGGGGAGTAGCTACCCCTTCTGGAGGGGAACATCCAGGACAATTAGCAGCAGGCCCTCCTTGTACAGGAAGCTATAAAAGTCCCCACATGGAACAAGCTAGGGGGATCTTACTATGGAGAGGAAGCTTCCTGGGATTAGTTTCCCTTTCAGGCCTTGATTGACCTGGGCTGTGTAAACTGGGATGCCCCTCAGCTTTGAGAGGATCAAGTGCTGGAGTTCCCCTGAAAGGTGATGAATCTATGTTGTTTGTGTCTTTGTCTTTGTTGTGTTAACTGTGTTTGTTGGAGTATTTCCCCTGTCTTTCAATAAAAACCATGTTCTCTCAGGAGTGTGCCTTATTGCCAGTGCGAATCCGAATCCGAACCTAACTTAGCTTAATCGAACAACACTATGCCAATTTCTGGGGGTACAAGAATCTTACCAAATAATATTTGAAGACAAAAGAGTGTTCAGAACTTAAATATCATTACCCCTAATGCTGGAAATTGGGCCACGTGATAGAACAAGAGGGTGAGGTGGTGGTCCCTTCCAAATTGGAAGGGACATTAGCAACCCTGTGATTGACTTTCAGATCATGTGTAAAACAAGATAGATGACTAATCATTTTCTCTGGTCTCTACAACCTCTAAAATATCTCCAATACAGAAATTATATGCCCAATATAAAGCAATTTCGGCTGTCTAAGTGGTCTAAGGCATCCAGGGTACAAAACAAATTTTAAAAAATTGCAAACTGACACCTATCTTCAGCTTATTCAGAATCTCCTTCTGCACTGCCCACTATGCTACTGGCAGTGAGGCCACACTAGTTAACTTAATCACTCAACACATGAATTTACAACAAAACTCAGGGACCCCATGTAAGGGCTTGTAGCAAAGCCCAAGCACAAACTATGGACCTCTTTGCTTCTTTCCAGTGCTACGTAGATCCATGCTCAAGGCTTAGGAAAAATTCTTGGGTAGCACAGACAGCCAGTGCCATGGCAGTACTCTAGGGTTCCAAAGCTTTCTGGTGCTGTGATAGGCAACCTGCACTGTGCAGCATTCTGTGCTGCAAAAGATTTCTGAAGGAGAATAGAGGAACTGAAAAAATAAGTCCATATGTCTAGACTTGAAATAGAGTTGAACCCCACATATATTCTGGCCTCCCAGAGCCTCAGAGACACAGATTACAAAGATCAACTGAGCAGCAACCCTTAGAATTGCCATTGCTGGGTCAAAGAACTCAGAGCAGAGGGAGTAGGACAGGACACCAGGATAGGGCACTGTATGTGCAGGGAGGTGGGGGTGGCAATCACGTGGCACTTTACTAAGCCTGAGTGAAGGACCCTAGCATCCAGCTGGGGCCAGTTCTGTTTCTCCAAAATCACTTGTGGCAGAGATTTAGGCTGGTGAACAGTGAATTACCTAGACTGGAAGAAGGATAAAACAATTTGTGGTTCAGCCTCAGAGAAATCACCAGAAGAAGGAAGGAAGTTAGAAATTGAGCCATAGTGGAAAATAAAGGGGAAAAGCCAGAAATTACCAAAGATCTTAGGAAAAATAAAACTTAAAGACCTTGAACAAAAGCAGATAAATCAAAAGGAAAAAACATTAACAGCAAAAGGATATATGACCCTTATATCTATTAAATGAATTCGGGCATCTATGAATAAATATTGCAAAACAAAGGAAAATGATTGAACACTTAATAAAACAATGGTCTGTCTTGAATTTGAGGAAAATATGGAACCACAAAACATTGTTTCTGATGGGTTTAAAAGAGAAATTAGACCTATAAGAACAGAATATATGACCTGAATAGCAATAATAATGGACAAAAGAGAGAAAAACTTTTATCTGCAATGGCAAGCCTCACAAAATACAAAAGATAGAATAATAATAGGTTGTGAATACAATTACAACGAATTACAGGACTATCTAGAAGAAGAGAAGTAAAAAAGACATCTTTCTATCTGTCTGTCTATCTATGTCTATGTCTGTCTATCTATCTATCTATCTATCTATCTATCTATCTATCTATCTATCTATCTGTCTATCTATCTAATATATCTATATACTATACCAGCAAAAACCATACTGATCTTGAAGACAGGATATATAGAAACACCATAAGAATCATAGTTCAATCTGTTCACACCAGGAAACAGAATGGAGATGTGCCTGAGTCAAATTAAGGGCTAGCAATGAGGGGAAGGTGACTCCTGTGGTCTCTCAGGAAGAGAAGATCCTGTGGGGGAGTGGGTGAGAAATGAGTGAAAAGGGGAAAGAAAAGGAGGTAGACCTTGCTTTGATTGCCCCTATGGATGAAGAGAAATGTTCCTTAAAAAGACACAGGGACCTTGTGCTGGGTGTGCTCTGGGGTTCTGGTCCTTGAAAAGTCCTCTTGTCTGACTTTTCAAACATGTTTTCTAGCTCCATTACTATTCTTTTTTTCCCTTTGGAGCTGTAATATCCCATGCTGTTATCTCTTTGGGAGAAAACAAAATGTTTTCATTTTCAATTTGGAGATAGAATCAAATCTTCCATTTCTTTTTTTTTCAGCCCAAGGGTCTTTCAGGAGATGGGCAGTGATCTTTTTGGTTAATTTAGTTTTAGTCCACTGATTTGTATGAGGGTTAGAGCACATTTTGGGTTAGGGTTAGGGTTACCACAGCTGAATAAGTAATATGTGGCTCCCTAAGGAATAATTTGAGCACATTGTTAAGTGGGAGCGGTGAAGAGGAGAGGTAATGAAGCACAAGGTTTCATGACATTCTTTACTGAAGTCTCACTATATGATCATGGGCAACTCACTTGTCCTTTCTGGGCTTCAGTTGTAAACCCACCTCTTATAAGAAAGGCTTTTGCTAGATGATAACAAAGATTTCTTCCAGTTCTATTGTTCTATGTCCCTACTGTCTAGCAGTTCTAAAGTGAAACATTTGATGAAACATCAGAAAAGTGACTTTATAAATGTACTCACACTCAGTCCTCCCCAAAGTGCATAGCCTGAAGTAAAAATATAAAAATGCCTTCTTTCTTCCGTTTGCTTTGACAACCATGAGGCCCATTTCATCCATAAGCTGGTATTAATCAATCCGATTAAGATCTGAAGTGCCTGGATAGGAGAAAGAAGCTATGAGCAAGGAGATACTTTACAAGAGGAGAATCCCTATCTGAGGGACATCTAGGTCCAATGTGGTCATGGTCTTTGTATCATGCAAACCAGCTCAAGGAAGAAGCCCCTGGATATTGGGGTAGGCAGTTGGGATTATATCACTAAAATTGGCAATGGGCTCCATGAGGGAAAACATTTTCTCTGTGCTTAAAAATAGCCAGGAAGTTCTTTCAACTCTTAAATAGCGCTGTATAGTCAGTACTACACGAGGTACTAGAGTGATGGGCTGGGAGTTAGGAAGACTTCTACTATCTATTCTATCTAAATCTAAATACAATCTCAGATACTTACTTAGCTGTGTGACCATAGAGAAGTCACTAAGTGTTTATGTGCCCACAGGTTCATCATCTGTCAAATAGGGATATTAAGAACATCTACCTACCGGGTCTGTTATGAGGAAAAAATGAGATATTTATAAAGCACTTTGGAACCATGAAAGCACCATGTACATGTTAACTATCATTATCATCATCATCATCATTATCCGAATCCTAATAAAGCTGCCCCAGCCCCAACATTCTAACTTCCTTATAGGCCCACTGCCCTTACCTAGCTACTCCCCCCTCAATATTTTAACTTCTTCATATACGCCTCACTGCTCACTAGAACAACAGGTGTGTCCATGAACTCATATTTCTCACAGAAACAACAGGCATGTCCATGTGACAGGACCCCAGCCACTGCCTCTAGCTAGCCACTGCCCCCAGAGCCATTTCTCATATTTCCCACAGAAACAGCAGGTGTGTCCATGTACTCAACCATAAGCACATCCATGTAGCCTTAGACAGGACCACAATAGCCAGCCAATCAGAAAGCAGCACCACCAGGATGCCCAAGCAGGATGTGGACCTAAAAACAATAGAAGGGACTTTCTCAAAGTAGGCACCTGTGTAGTAATAGTAAAGAATTGACCTACAGTGAACTTATGATGTAGAGAGGCTTATATCATTATCATACATACATACCCCTGTGGTTTTTTATCCATTGTGGGTAATCACATACACAGTTCCACTGTGCCTGGGACTCTTCCCCTATTACCTAATCCCTTAACAAACCCATCCTGTGTTTTTTATATTCATAATTTCTGTTATGTGATTGCATCTTTACCCTATAAAAATCCATATTGCTTTCTCTGAAGTTGCTGGTTCCTCATAGAACTTAGCTTGCTTCATGAGAGGTGTCAATTTCAATAAATGTCTGTACTTGGATTAGAGGTGGTCCGACTCTGAATTCTTTTAGACTATTCCACCACAACACATCATGAAACCCCAATAGTTTTGGGGATCTTTGGGTGGACAGAGTCCCTGACTCTGATCCTCCCTCCACATGCAATAGAGTCTCTGATTTCGACTTCCTCTAATCCAAAAGTAAGCCTATCTTTTTCCCTCCTCTTAGCTGAGAGGTCCTTCCAGCACCTAGGAAGGCTTGACTGGATTGCTTGGGCCCTAGTGCCAAAGGCCCTTGCTGCCAGCAAATTCCCTCTAGACAGAGGACACTCTGTTTGGGAATTTCATGGGGAGTTCTTTCTGAACTCAACACTTTTATTCATCCTTTGGTAGGATGCCACTGAAGAGATGAATGTGGCTACAGGGGGATTTTCTTAGGCTTACTGGCATTCAGTCCCAACTCCCATCCCATAACTGTAATACAGCCTGGTCTCTATAAAATCTGGAAGACCAAGAAAAGTTATCATTATCTGTGTTTTCTGTTTGTATTTGTCTGCTCTGTGTCCATGTAAAAATCTCTGGGTCTGCCACCTTGTAAGATTTAAAATGCAGCCAGCCAGAAAAGAAAAACAAAACTGTACCTGGGCTAGAAAGATGAGTGGTCTCTTAAAGAAAGGTGCTTGGCAAAACTCTCTGTCTCTCTCTGTCTCTCTGTCTCTGTCTCTGTCTCTGTCTCTGTCTCTCTCTCTCTCTCTGTCTCTCTCTCTCTCTCTGTCTCTCTCTCTCTCTCTGTCTCTCTCTTTCTCTCTCTCTCTCTCTCTCTCTCTCTCTCTCTCTCTCTCTCTCTCTCTCTTCTGTCTCTCTCTCTCTTTCCCTCCTTCCTTGGACTTTGGCCAAGTTCTGGAGGTGGGGGGATAGATGAAGAAAAGAGAAAGGGGGAAACTTCTCCCCTCAGAGCTATCTAAGAGAAAAAAGGGTCACTTCACTGATCAAAGAGAAGCAAGTTACAAAGCTGCACTTTGGAATAGGACTAACACTTAACCCTTTACTGGGTCACAGAAAGAGAAAAAAGGTTGTATAAATTGGGACATAATCTAAGGTAATTGAGTCTGACTGGAATATCTTGCTAGGATTTCAGGCTCATTCCTTTTGGAACTTAGCCCAATTCATGAGAGGCTTCAATCTCAATAAATGCTATACTTTGAGTAGAAGTGGGCTGACTCTGAATTCTTTGAGATGGTTCCACCAAAACACATCATGAAACTCTAACAATCATCATCATCATCATCACCATCATCATCATCATCATCATCATGACCCAAGAGAAGCCTAAACAGGTAAAAAGAGAAAAGAAATCATAAAGGATTCAATAGAGCTAAACTGTTTACATCCCTTCATGGGAAGATGATACTTGTAATTCTTTAAAATTGTATTACTAATAGTAGAGCTAGAAGTAATATACATAGACAGAGGGTACAGATCTAAGATGAATTTGAAGGAATGACAAAAATAATTAAAGGATTAGAAAGAGTAGTACACTGGGTGCAGAAGGAAAGGAGATGTTGAATGGGCCAAATTGTTTCACATGAAGAGGTGAGAATGACCTTTAACGGTGCAGGGAAAGATGGGGGGGGGGGCAATGGGCATAGATTGAACCTTACTCTCATCAGTATTGAATGAAAGAGGGAATAATATACACAATTAATTGAATATAGAAATTGATCTTACCCAACAGGGAAGTAGGAGGAGAGGAGATTAAGTAAGGGCAGATCAGGGGAGGTGGTAAGCAGAACTAAAACACTGGTGAGGAGGGAAAGGATGAAAGGAGAGAGAAGATGAACAGGATGAAACACAGGATGGAGTGAAATACAGAGTTAGTAATCATAGTTGTGAATATGAATTGGCTGAACTCTCCCATAAAACAGAAGCAGATAGCAGAGTGGATCAAAAACCAGGATCTTACAATATCTTGTTTACAAGGAACAAACTTGAAGCAGAGAGACACAAATGCAGAGTAAAGGTAAGGAGCTGGAGCAGAATCTATTAGGTTTCAGAAGAAGTAAAAAAAAGGCAGGGGTAATAATCCTGATCTCAGATAAAGCATAAGTAAAAATAGGCCTAATCAAAAGAGATAAGGAAGGAAACTACATCTTGCTAAAAGGTACCATAGACAATGAAGAAATATCAATATGCACCAAATAGTATACCACCCAAATTCTTGAAGGAGAAATTAAGTGAGTTATAGGTTCATGACCAAACAAGAGATAGAGGGCATTATGAAATGTAAAATAGAAAATTTTAATTATATTAAAAAGCTTTTGTACAAACAAAACCAATACATCCAAGATTAGAAGAAAAGCAAAAAGCTGGGAAACAATCTTTTCAGTAAGTTTCTCTGAAAAGGTTTCATTTCTCAAATATATAGAGAACTGAGTCATATTTATAAGAATGCAAGCCATTCCTCAATTGATACATGGTCAAAGGATATGAATAAGCAATTTTCAGATAAAAAAATCAAAGCTATCTGTAGGCATATGAAGAAGTGCTCCAAATAATTTTTAATTAGAGAAATGCAAATTAAAACAACTCTGAGATACCACCTCACACCTATCAGATTGGCTAGTATGACAGAAAAGGAAAATGATAGATGTTGGAGAGGATATGGTAAAATTGGGTCAGAAATGCCCTGTCGGTGTTGTGAACTGATGCACTCTGGAGAACAATTTGGAACTATGCCCAAAGGGCAACCAAACTGCATACCCTTTGATCCAGCAATACCACTACTTGGTCTATATCCCAAAGAGATCATAAAAAGGGGTGAAGGACCACATATGTGGTGGCAAAGAATTGGAAATTGAGGGGATGTCCATCAACCATGGAATGGCCGAACAAGCTGTGGTATATGGATGTAATGGAATACCATTGTGCAATAAGAAATAATGAACAGGCAGATTTCAGGAAAACCTGGAAAGACTTGTACAGACTTACACAAAGTGAAATGAGCAGAAATGAGCAAAACATTGTACACAGTGTCAGCAATCTTGTGTAATGATCAACTATGAATGACTCAGCTTTTCTCAGCAAAACAATGATTCAGGACAAGTACAAAAGACTTGCAGAAGAAAATGCTATCCGCATTCAGATAAAGAACTGATGGACTCCGAATGCAGATTGAAGCATAATTTTTTCACTTTATTATTTTTCATGTTTTTTTCCTCTTGACCTGTTTCAGTTTTTGCAACTGTGACTAATCTGGAAATATATTTTAAATGATAGCACATGTATAACCTATCAAATTTTCTACCATTTTTGGAAGAGGAGAGGGAGAAAAATTGGAACTCAGAATCTTATAAAAATGAATGCTGAAAGTTTTCTTGACATGTAATTGAGGAAAAACAAAATACCACTAAAATTAATAAAAAAGATGATTTGTTTTTCCATCAAAAAGGGCAGAACTTAACTTCTCAATCAATAGTCCTAGGTCTTAAATTTCTTCAGAATGTGAAGACGTAATTTAATTTAATCACAATTGTGTAGTGATACTCTACAAGGATCAGTGCAAAATGAAGAAAAACTGTACTGAAAAAAGTCCAAATATGTAAACAGTCCATTATTCCCAGAAGAGAATATGGTGAGACTCAATTTACAAAGTAACCACCCATGGGGTGCTTTTCTCATCCTAACAAAAGTTCTTCTGGTTCCTGTAGAATGCATTAGATTTCTCAATGCTGATAATTGTTCAATTAGGTATTTGAATTAGGTATTGAATAATTATATTCTGATACATGTAGTAAAAATAACTGGCATTTTGTGGCACTTTAAAGTTTTTGAAGTATTTCTATAGTATGTATGATCGAAGTCAATAAATGTTTGAAATGTCAAAATTGAACAGAAATATGATAGAACAAAAACACTTTTAATCTCTCATCTCCCTCTTCCTCTCCCTTTCCTTCCCACATGCTACCTCCCATTGTGTCCTCACTTCCACCCTCCCCTCCCCTCCTCTTCCCTCCCCTCCCATTCTCCTTCCCTTCTCCTCCTCTCCTCTCCTCTCCTCTCCTCTCCTCTCCTCTCCTCTCCTCTCCTCTCCTCTCCTCTCCTCTCTTCTCTACTCTGATCTTCTCCTCTCTTCTCTCTTTACTCCTTAGTCCATCTGTTTATATTTTTTTAAAAGTTGAAACTCAGATTCTCTTTGATAGCTGATAAATTCAGGGGTTCTTTCTTTCTCTCTTTTCCTAACCAGGGGTCTCTAATGAACATTATTTTTAAAAGTTTACCAAGACCCTGAGAGGAACAACTTTCTTGCACTTTTTTATCTTCTGAGAGCTACTATTCATATAAGTTGAAGCCTCCGTGCAAATCCCTAATATTTTTTGCATATATATTTTCTTCTCACAAACCTTGCCTTTGTCCTTATCCTTGACCTTTGTGTCTTCTCTACCTTATTCTCTGTGTAAGAATTACTGTTAGAAGATGTTAAGAAAAATGTATGTATAATACTTGTAGTAGGTGATACTCATGTAATTTAAGGGAAGATGAGATAAGGCTTTTTATTGCAGTTTTTTAAATGAGTCCCCAAATTCAACAACCCCAGGAATCTTCACTGATAAATTTCATTTCTCAAAGGGCAAACCCCATACCTCCTAGGTGACAATACTTAACTATGATTGAGTCATTTCTAAAGAAAAGGAAGTTGACTTACACCAAGCAATTGTAGTACAATTTTCAGGAAACTCCACAGCTTATCCAGTGCACTGGATGGAGACTTGGTAATCTCTTCACTCCCTGGAATGATGGCATCATCACTGGGGGAAACTTTGGTAGACTGGTGCACATCTGATGTCATACTGATAGAGTGAAACCTGTATCATGGAGTCAGTCAGTCCACTTTTATCAAACCCATTTCATATGTTGAGCTTTATAAAACTCCACAGCCACATCAGAGTTGTCAAAGCATCACAAAACCCACTTGACCTTGTCACCTTTGATGAATTTTGCAATATCCCCATCTATCTTTCCCCAAATGACCAAATTCCGCCAACTTTTCCCAAACTAATTTGGAAGAAGAAAAAAAAGAACATTAAAACTATTCATCCATTCATTTCTCTGTATGAAGTCCAATGACCTTAATTAAATGCAAGTGTCCCAAAACTAACTCTCTCCCCATCCCCACATTCAGTTTATATTACTTTTACACATGTAATCACTAAGAAGATTTATAACATTAAAGTTGAGGGACAAGGCTACTTAGGACATTTTATAGAAAGAAATCTGTACTGACTTGGAAGAAAAGATGAGAAGATTATTGATTTAGAGATTGTCTAGTTAAACCATTTCACTTTTTTTGAGTGTAAATAATGAGAATTAGAGTGAATAAGTGATTTAACCAGAGCCACCTAGCTAGCAAGATGAAAAGCCAGGATTCGAACCTGAATCTTCTGACTCTTTATCTAGAACACATTCTTATGAACCAAAGAGACCAGTTGCCCTGGGGAAAACTCTCAGGATCATTTATAAAGTGCTTGGATTTAGAAGAAAAGACCCTTGACATTTAGGGAGAAAGCAAAGAAGGACAATGGAGAGAAGATAATATTATCTTTCTAGAATAATCTTAAAAGGAGTTCTTTCTTTTTTTCAGAAGACATTGATCTTCCCTTAAACTCCAGATTCTGGGAGAAGGCCAAGGAGATGCTGAGAGTTGAAACCCTAGGTCTCAGGTAGGTCCAGTACATGTTGTGCCACAGACATTCAGACAAAGATTATAAAGCTCAGCCTACGTCTTTAGTCCATATTGCAAGCACAAGAACCACCATTGTGACTGACATTAATGGTCACGGAGAAGTCTCACAGATTGCCAATACCAGTTTTTTTTTAAAGAGAGAACGCTCCATTTGGGCCATTAGTTTCTGAACATGTCTACAGAACATAAAAATAATGGATTGATCTAGTTTTTCTAGTCATTTAACAAAACACATCCATTTTAGGTGTTTTACCTTATGGAAATTAAGCATTTAAAAATTTTGTAATTGGGGTACGCTTGAAAAAAGTAGGGCAGCTAGGTGACACAGTGGAGAGAGTGCTGAGCCTGGAGTCAGAAGACTCATCTTCCTGGGTTCAAATCTGCTCTCAGACACTTATTAACTGTGTGATCCTGGACAACTAAATTGCCCCTATTTGCCTCAGTGGAATAGAAAGTGGTAAACCATGCCAGCATCTTTGCCAAGAAAACCCCAAGTGGGGTCATGAAAAGTGGGGCATGACTGAAATGACTGAACTTCAATAACATGGCCAAATTCCTGACATGGAGACCCAAGGTGAAGAATGCATAATGATCTCAACTCTTTGGAAAAATGAACAGTGACCTAAGAATTCCTATTCAGATTTATAGTCTTTATGAAAAATGAAAAGCAACATCAGTAACAACAGCAAGAACCAACCCAGGCTCATCAAAGGGCAAAGGAAGTGCTTTCAAAGTTTTCTTGACTAAGGAGCAGATTCATAGGATTATCACAAAGGGTCTGTTTTGATATCTTTCAAAGGACAGAGAAAAGAACTGCTTGTACAGAAGCTGAGATGGGGAAAAAGACCTATCCTTCCCTTATTCCACTAGAGAAACTATGGCTAAAAATCCTGGGTCCTCAATCTCCATAGCCAAGAATTTCAAACCCTAATTGACTCTATTGTTCAAGGGATCTTGAATAGAAAAATCACCAGTCCTACCTGGAACTCCTCTCAGGACTACAGAGGGTTGGGATTAGCTAGGACTAATCCTTAGCCAGAAGTTTCTTCTTTCAGTGTTAATAAATTTCTGAGTCATATGTCTTTAACTGTCACTGAAATGGCCTGGGACAAGAAAGAACTGTTATCATGGGCCCAAATGATCATCCTTGTGACATGCCCTTCTTCCAGATGGGCTGTTGTGATGTGTTAATGCACAGCATGTGTTTGATTATCTATAGAAATGACCATTAGCCAGATAACAGAAAGTAAATCATTTCACTCCCCAGCCTCTTCTCTACCCCCTATATCTTAGAGCTGAAGTGGGGGGGGGGTGGGTTGGGTTGGTCTATGGAAGTGAAAAAATTAAGTGACATAATTGTGGCAAAACCACAGCCATGTTTATCATTTGTGAATAATGTGGGCACAATGGGTGCACTGGGCTTTACTTGGGATGGCTGATGCTACCATTTATTCCATCTTCAGATGGCCTAGTGAAAGACAAACGGAATCAGAAGTCCTTGATTGCCTCAGCAACCATTAAATTTAGGTCAAGAGGGAGTATCAACCTTCTTATTTTTGGGGGCACAATGTATCTAGCATTCTACATGTATGTGTAATGGCGCCTAACATTAGAATTCTAGGTTCTCTGCCTCTGTAGAGTCTTTATGAGTCAGGCATCCTGTGGAATGTTTTTTTGGGCATTACTTTCCTCCTTATTTGCCCCATATCATGATGAACTAAACATTTTCAACTATGCCCTTCTTAGAACTACTGGATCCAGGTTGTCCTATGTGGAAATGGGAGCATAATCTTAGAGTTTAGTTAAATGGTAGACTTGACAGATATTTTCTTATTATGTTTCATTTCTTTGTTATAAAGTACTATTCTTTTACTTATTGAGAAATCAACTCTTTCTCTCTCTCAGATACATGTTCACTTATGTCAAATGATGGGAAGATATGTGCTAACTGAAATACAGCAAATTCAAAATGAATCCAATGCTTATGAGCCTATGGATGACCATAATTAAATTCTATTTGGTAAATGTCTAATCCACATACTTGGTGACATTGAATCAGAGCTATCTGTAGAAAGCAGTACATCTTAGAGAGGAAAAAGCCATTAACTGTCTGATATCTGTAGGAAATATGGTATGTAATCAGCTCTTTCAACCTAGTTCAACATGTGTTTTCTCTAAGCAAGTGGCCATCAATATGGCTTGATTGCTAAATAAACATTGATCGCCTGATTATGAACAACCTCGTCCATTCCCTTAGTCTGGGTAAAGACTAGTGACACATTGAAGACAACTGAGGCTGGGGAGGAGGTGGGAGGCTGTGTAGACTGGGGTGGTAGATTTAGCTAACATAATAGACATGAGATTCCAGAAGAAAATGTCCAAACATTCTGGTTGGCAGAAAAAGTACTTGATTCTTAGAGTCATGACCACTTAAGTCATATAATTTGTGTGTATATGTGTTTTTATCATCTCCTCACCTCACACTCAGTCCTCTTCTTTTAGCTCTTCATGTACTGGTGCCAAATCATGAAAACACTGCTTTGACCATCAATCAGAAGACCTTCTTTCAAATCCTACTTTTGATTATCACTAGTTGTGACACCTTGGCCAACTCAACATCTCTGCTTATTAATCTGTACAATTTGGCTATCAAGACTAATTGGGCTGTTGTAAGAATCCAGTGAGATAAGGTTATAAAATGTTTTGCAAATCTTAAAGAGTCATACAAGAGTCAGAGATTGTTATTATTATTTTTGTTTTTGTTGTATTTTTCTCATTTAAAAATATTCTGATGGGACAAGTTGTTGTCAGGCTATTATTCTTTTATATTTAGTGTTCTATTAGAGCTTAACATTTATCAATAAATGCGAATATTTCATTATACTAAGAAGCAAAAGAACAAGAATTTTGAAAGAAACTATAAATGTTAGCTGCAGATTGTATGCATACTTTAAAAAGTATGTTGTTTAAATTATAGCTGTATAGATTAAATTATGTATATAATATAGGTGTATGTATGAATATATGTTTGTATGTGTATGTATTAAATTTAACAGGATATAATGACCTAGCTCTATTTGTCGATGTCCTTTTAAATATTTGATAGCTTGCTGCTCAATATTTCTTTCATGAAAGATATATATATATATATGTATATATATATATATATATATATATGTACGTATGTATAACTTTCATCCATTGGTTTAGTTTGACTACCTGATTCGACTTTGATTTTTAGTTTCTGTATTTCCTCAGAATACATTGTAGATTTTATGCTCATTAATTAAATGACATTTAAAAATATCTTTAGAGATAGATTCCATAGGATGTAGTAGCTTTTTAATGTTTTTTTTATTGAGTCTTAGACCTTGATCTTATCTATGTATCTGAAGCCACCAATTAGGCCTTGAAAATCATCACAGTCCTATTTCATAAGGGTAATTATGAGTGTAAGGCTAAGAGAATCAGGAGGTAAAAATCATTTCCTTGGAAGCAGACACATTTCATATCAGCTGTTTTTGAAATTATTGTTTGTGGCATATTTTAAACAGAGAAGGTGCTTTATGGAGATATAAAAATTAGCATCTTACTATACTTGGGTATATTTCATATATTTGTAGTACATGAGTAATCTCTGTGTGGAACTAAGTCAATTGCTTTTTCATACTCAAAAAATCCAATAATAATGAACTAAAGACACCAGTTGCTCCAGGGCAGCTTTCTAAACTCATTTCCAAAGGGTACAAAATTGTAACAGCAGAAGCCAGGTATCTAAAGAAATGACAGAGAAGAAAAATAGGGAAAACATTGTGTTAACTAAGAATAATCTGAAAAGTCTTGCCTTCTTTTCTTGGAAATCCTCAAACTTCCCTTATGCTACAGATTCTGAGAGAAGGCCAGGGAGATCCTGAGAGCTGAGACTATAGTCAGGAATTAGAGAACAGCATATTATAGACATTTGGGCAAAGAGGTCTCATTCCAAGCCCATCTCTTCAGTCTCCTATGCAAATTCAGAAAGTAACTGTGAATGATAGGCATAGTCAAGGGGAAGTGTGTTTTTTAAGTTACAACAAAACAATCTAACCCCTTGGACTCTGGATGAAGCTACAGAACAGAAAAAAGTGTTAACCCATCCATTCACTCCTTTTAAAAAATCCAATCATTGATATTTTCTCTTATGTCTAGCAGCTCTTTAAACTCTTCATAACTGGAATATGTTTGACAACGGTATGATTAATAAGACTAATAAGAGGGATTTTTGGCCATATTTCTGATATTGAATTCCAGGATGGAGAATGTTCGGTGGACTCAACTCATTTAAGCAGAATTCCTAAATTAGATTATCTTTTCTTTCAAAACCAAAATCAATCAAACAAAAGCTTGGCTCACCAAGAAGCAAAGATAGAGCCCTCAAATTTCCCCTACCTCCCACAGGGATAGATGAAATGGATTATTCCCAAGGATCTGTTTCTCCATTTTAGTTTCATCTGCCAAGACAGAAAGATGTGCTTCTTCCCCATAGTCTGGGATGGGATGTGCTTCTTTCCCATAGGCTGGGATAGGATGATGAAGAGGTGCTTTAATGCTGACCTCCCTCATCTCACTGTGAAAAGTCTGAATCTTCATAGCCCAGAATTGAGCCTCAAGATATCATCAATATAGAATTCAAGGACTACAAGTAGAAAATTAGACATTCTTATCTGGAACTCTTAACACTGCAGAATTAGGAGCTGGGAGTTACTGGCACAATTCTCTCTCCTAAATACAGTTCTGCATTACTCATCTTTCACAGTCACTGACTTATTATGAAATATGACAAAACTCTTATCATGGACCCAAATGGCCTGCCTCATGACCTGTGTTTCCTTTAGATAGACTGGTACAATGTGGTAAGACATTAGGGATTAATGATTATCTAGACTGCCATCATTTATCAGTTAACATGAGGCAAACACTTTTTAATCTCCATCTGCTTCTCTGCCCCACCCCCCGCCCCTTACCCTGAGTTAGGAGAATGTGTGAAATCATGAAGTTATGGCATTTCACTATGTCAGCAGCACTCTCATCACAGTAGGGACACCTGGGATCTAGAATCCTTCAAGACCATGCAGGAGGTGACATCTGAACTGAACTTTAAGAAAATAAGTACATAAAAAATAAAAGCCAATGAGGAAAGAGTTCATGTCATTTGAGAAGAGTTTTAGAGGAAACTTAAATCCCCAACGAGGCAATAAAGAGTCAGACATGACTGAAAAACAAGAACAACAAAGACAAATGAAGCATCCTAAAGTCAAGATGATTCTGAAGTGTATAAAGCATGAGAGAAAGAAAGTTAGTGGGGAGGGACAGAGATAAAAGTTGGAATGTCCTTTGGGAAGAACCTCAAGAAAGTCAGTTTAACTGGATCGCAGAAGGCAGGTAAGGGAGTAACTGTCAGCTTCACTTTTCACCTAGTTGCTATGTCATTTTTGGTGGTTTATAATACAATCTGTCAATACCTTCCTATATGAAGGCTTTGAACAGAAAGTTAACTGCTATGTGACCTAGCAAGGCGTAAAGGAGAAAGAAGATAGTTACGTGAGATGAATAGACAGGCAAAGCTCAGTAGTAACCTTCTGCAGAGGGGGTCTTGGGCACATTAGAAAAGATGAAAATTGGTGAGAATTATCACTTATAACATAATTATAATATATGGTAACATAATAATTTAAAAGACCAAGCAGAATAAAGTCAAATATGTACTTGTCAGAATTAAGCACATCTGATGCTGAGACCTCAAGTTATTATGTATATTTCAGAAAAACTAGTGAACCGCACTGCATCCATAGGATAACAGAAACTGGTGGTCTTGGTGTTGAGCCCAGAGAGCCATGATCAAGCTGTTTCCCAGACACCAAGCTTGAATTGTAGTGACCTCATAGCATATAAGTATCCTGGCAATGAGGAAAGAAAATTCTGATGATTAAAAAATAAATGAAACCTGACTACAGCAGCAAAGGAAGGGGAAAGGATTTACTTTGTTAGGGGATTTATAATGAATTTAGAATCATAAAGAAGATAAAGCCAACATATAAGAGTGAAGAGTTGTGTGGAAGGAAAAAAAGTACATTTAATGAAAAAACACCCTTGGCTGGATTGAATTTTGGAACACCTTGGAGATCTTAACAGTATGGTGCAGTGGACAATGTATTGAGGGACATGGTCTTAACAAGTCTAAAGGGAAAACTGTTTTTAGTTATTTATGAAAGATACTATTAACCAATTCATTAGTCTCAGGAGAAGAGTCAGAGAGTCCATAACAACCATAAATATTCTATTCACCTGGGCTCCATTGGGAGCTAAGAGGACACTAGATGGTACATTTCTGTAGGCTTCCATACATATATCAGTGAAACTAGAAGTCACAGGTATTTTTAGCTCCTTCTGCTAACCTCTAAGTCTCTGAAGGAGCAGTCTGAAAAGAGATAGACTTTGGATTGTGTGTGAAACCAAAGAGTTGTGAAAATAACAATAACAAGATGACACACCGGAGAGGAGAAACTTCAGAATTTATAATCCAGGTATATTATCTTTTTATTACTGACTTATAAGTTCTCTCAGTTGGTTAATATGTATGGCCAAGCCATAACTTTGATAGATGGATAGGTGAAAGATAGATAGATGAAAAAGTGAAGGAAGGAAGGAATGGGAAAATGGATTGCCTCACTAAGTAGTAAGATTTCAGTCACTAGAAGTGCATTTATCTAGGACATTGTAGAGGGGATTCTGATTTAGTTTGAGATGCCTTCTGAGATCTCTTCCAGCTATAAAAATCTGTTAATTATCATCATCTAGATGATAGTCTTATCATCAAAATAAGTTTTAAAGCTTGGTTAAAAATATGGATAGATAGGTAGATTGTCAATGATGATGACGTGACAGACAGCAAATATTTCAATGATAAAAAGATGACAGAAGAAAGAAAGGATGAATAGATAGACAAACACTAGAAAAATAGATGGATGAAGGGATAGATAGACATGGAGAAACATAGAAATACATACAGAGACAGAGACATATAGACAGACAGACAGACAGACAGACAGACACACACACACACACAGAGTAGAAGAGACCACATTTATTAAGTGCACACTATGTGCCAAGTACTATGTTATGGGTCATTGGCTTCCAGAGAGGCATTGTGGCTTAGTGGATGAGATGTTGAACTTCAAGGTAAAATGACTTTGGGTTGTATCCTTTGCCTCCATTTACTATCTGTGTGAGTATGGACTAGTCACTAAAATTCTGTGGGCCAGAGGATCTTTTCTGTAAAATGTGAAATCACACTGAATAGATGTCCACATATGAAAGGGCTCTGAAAAATAATAGATGTTGTAGACACAAAAGCTTAATGCTATTATTACAACAACAATGATAACAATAACAGCTGGCATTTGCATAACTCCTACCATGTGTCAGGAAATGTTCTAAGCACTTTAAAATATCTTTTTTGATCCTTAGAAGAACCCTGCAAGGTAGGTACTATTACCATCCTCACTTCACAATCGAGAGAAGTTAGGCACAAGTTATATGACTTACCCAGGGTTACACAGCCAGTAAGTGTTTGAGATCAGGTTTGAACTCAGGTCTTCCTGACTCCTGGCCCAGCCACCTATAATGGCACCTATCTTTCTATTACTATTGCTATCATCATCATCGTTGTCATCATCATCATAATTATCTTATTCACAGCTGTTTTTATTAGGTTCCCATAGATATGGTCCAAGGACAAGCCATGACCTTACAATTGCTCTTTCATATTTAATGTTCTGCAACCTGTTGCAGAAGTAGATAAAAAGAATGTTTTTTTTGTGTGAATAAGAATATTGGATGCAAGCTCATCTTCTTAGACTCATTGAAAGCAACTGTGAAGCAATGCCAGGAGCAGCCAGCATGATGGAGAACATGCACCTTTTTCTGTTCTCATATTTTTAGTTTAATTTCTTCTGTTAGGCTATTAGATTTTGCAAGCTTTTATTCCATTTAGTTCAGAACATTTGATGACACATCTATTAAAAGAACCTATTGTTCATATATTTTGTAAAGATCAATGTCATATTCAAGGGTGTAGGCAATCAAGAGTCAGAAATGATGCACAAGTTTCAACAGAACGTGTATATTGAATTCACTACATATTTGCGGCTTTGTATCTCAGAGCTGGGGACTGTCATCTGTTAGTTTATAGAGGATAACAAGCTCCTCATATAGATCTCATGAGCATGTTTTTCTAAGTACTTGGTGCAAAAAAAATATTTAAACCTGAAGTAAAATGGTGCACCCTTTTTGACACATCATTGCATAATTTGCATGGACCAATAAATCTAGACCATCCCTTTGATGATTCCTTTCTTTCATTCTTGTTATCTAGGTCTTCTGTGTGATTTTGATGAAATTCAGATAGAAATGGTCCTGAAATCAATTACTGACTTGTGTTGTATGGACTATTGCATAGGTGAGTAAAATAACTGTTTTTCTCTAAGTGAATAAAAGTTTTATTGTTGCTCTAACATATCACATGATCACTGAAGATTTGTAAGTTCTATATCAATGAATATAAATCATACCCAAAGATGAGATGCTCTATTGTTTATAATAGCTTCAGATTTTGACCCCATGGATTCTACACATGTCTCCATTAACTTACATTTATAAATTCAGAGAAAAAGAGGAAAATTAATCTCACCAATCAAGTGCATAAAGAGCTGCTTTCAAAGCCACGAAGACTTGGGTTTAAAACCCTGTAGACCTGCTCTGATACATAATGACTCTATCACCTTGGGCAAGTCACTTAATCTCAACTTGCTCTAGGCAGCTTTTTAAGAATCTTAATTGCAGAAAAGGTGCTAACCTGCACTGATAGAGGGAATCCCCCACACCAATGAAGTCACATGTCTAGTCTCTGTCTAATTACAGTACTTCTGCTTTAGGCTATTTTGACAAAAGTTCCAGGCTAGTGTATGAAGTAGCAGTATGGACTCAGTCAGGAGGATCTACGTTCATTTGATTTACTGTCTTTGTGACTATGGGGAAAACCTGTAGCCTTTCTAAATCTCAGTTTTCTTGTCTGTAAAATAGTTACAGGTAATACCTGGTATACCAACCTCATTGTGTCAGTGTGAGACATAAATGAGACAATATATGCTAGAATTTTAAATGCTACGTACAAGTCAGTTGTTATAGCATTATTGTGTATGCAGGTTTGTAAATGTACCTTCATAAATATGAATGTGGGGGAGAGAGAGAGAGTGAGAAAGAGAGAGAGAGAGAGAGAGAGAGAGAGAGAGAGAGAGAGAGAGAGAGAGAGAGAGAGAGAGAATGGGTTTAAAATTGTCCATTATATTAAGTTCAGTGCAGATGCACTTGAGATGATTGGGAAATCAATTCCATTTCCTAAAATTCAGGTTGATGGGAGAAGGAGGGCAAGAGATGTGAATCTTATCAAGGAGTCTCAGGGTAGGAGTTTGAGGGATGGAGGATTTTCATCGTGTACCAGGACACTGTTTTCATTGTTATAGCCCTAGCACTTAACAGAGTGCTTTACATATAGTGATTGAAAAATTTTTATTGAATGAATTGATTCAATGACTATAAATATTAACTGATGTGGGGAAATAAATTTAATTGCTAAACCTTTCTTGTCCTAGGCTCATTGTGGTACAAAATATAGGGAAAGTAAGCTCAATCAACAAGTTAACTGAAGTTAGAATGAACTTAAAACTTAAAATTTAGTTTAAAAACCAGTAGCAGTCATCCTCCAGAAGGCACAGCCTGAGGTAAATCTCCTAACACATTTTCTATAATTATTATTACAAACTTATTTAAATCTATTTATAGTTGTATTTTTCAAATAAACAAGGTATATGTTTATATATACACATGTATTTCATGTATATGCATTTATATGTGATATATGTATGCACATAAATATAAACATACATAGGTATAGATATCTACATATAGTATATATACATACATACATGTTTACTAGCTATCCCAATTAGAATTTGATCTCCTGAGCGTCAGTATTATTTTACTGTTGTCCTTGAATGCCCATTGCCTATGTGCCTCTAAAATTGTCATTACTTAATATTTTTTGATTGATTCAACTCTTTGGACTGGGGAGGGTACTGTAGTGAAAAGGGCTACATGTCAAAGAACCTGAATGATGCTGCTGGGACTGTCACTAACTTATACGGCACTCCTTTTGTCTGGTTTTCCCTTTAATTACCTGTAAATTAATAAGCATTTGTTGTGTCTACTATATGCTAAACAATGGGCTACTCTTGTTTATTCAGCATTTTTCAAAACATTTTGCTCAGGACCACCCTGTGAGGTCTACATTATTAGTATCATGATTCCTATTTTACAATGAGGAAATAGAACTCCAAGGAAGTCCAGTGACTTACCTAATACAACAAAGAGAGGACTTCAATCTTTCTCCTACCCATAATCCAATACTTTATTGCTGTTCCATACCGACTTTCAGATATCTAAATTGAACTAGTCTATCTAACTCTCTCTCCATCTTTAAAACTGTTTCTCTGAATAATTCTTAGTTAACAAACCTGTCTATCAAAACATTTATTGTTTGACAAATACCTTGCTTAACTTGCTTCTTGACTGTTAGTACAACTGATGCTTAATAAATTTGACTGTCAACTGGAGTTAATTACATTCAATTCAATTCGACAAACATTTTTAATGACCTATTAGGTGTTAGAAAAGTCTTAGGGATTAGAGAGAGTGTATAATGTTGAAAATAGCTGATCATGGCTTATATTTCTAGCTCTACTACTATGAAATCATGGACCTTTGTGTGAGACACATCAGCAATCTGGACTTCGTTTTGCTTCTTTGGAAATTGAAGGTCTTAAATGAGGTTATCTTAAAAGTGTGTTCTAGGTTTAAAGTCCTGCATTTGTTTTGAGTTATTTATTGCTAAAAATCTTTATCCATGCAACTAAAGATGATATATTTCATTCCCAAATTATAAAAATTGGCCTGGGACAGACAGAAAGGAAAAAAAATCTCCTAGACAATTTCACTCGTACAGTGAATTATCATGGACAACCACAGACATACCTTAGTATAATTTCATAATCTCTCTCATTGCTTCCAAATTATTGTAAATTCCCTTTTTGTTGTTCTGTTGTTTCAGTTGTTTTTGACTGTTCATAAGCCCATTTGGGGTAATCTTGGCAAAGGTATTGGAGTGGTTTGCCATTGCCTTCTCTAGCTCATTTTACACATGTGGAAACTGAGGCAAACAGGACTAAGTGACTTGCCCAGGGTTACACCATTAATAAGTGTCTGAGGCTGGATTTGAACTCAGATCTTCCTGACTTCAGGCCTGGCATTCTATATACTGCACTACCTAGCTGCCATCCAGGAAAGCCAGCTTCTTTGGATGCTCAGCACTTTTTCCTCATTTGCCCCCTGGATTGTCACTGTTCTCAGTTCTGTGCTTGATAAATATGTTTCCATTTGTCACCATCCCCACTATGGCATGTATGATTTACAATGATAACTAGCTCATAATACTCCTCTAGGCTAGAAGGTGACACATTAATTCTTTTAATTTGCATTCTGTATTCTGCAGACACTGACTGTTTGTATTATCCAGACCCAATGGAACGGACTTATTTCCATGATTGCTTTATGTGAATGGGTATTTCAGTTCTTTTCATTCTTTTCTTTCTCTCTCTCTCTCTACTTACATTTTCCTTTGGTTCTAGACAAATCATAGCACCTCTGTGGCTATGGGCAACTTCACTGTCGTCACTGAATTCTTCCTCATGGAGTATTCCAGTATATGGGAGATGCAAGTCTTACTTGCTGTGCTGTTCCTGATGATTTACCTGACAACTCTGATGGGGAATGTTCTCACCATTACTGCTATTGTCACTGACCCACACCTTCACTCTCCAATGTACTTTTTTCTGAGTAATTTATCCCTGTTGGATGTTGGCTTCATCTCAGTGACTCTTCCTAACTTCATTGTGTATTCCCTGACTGGAATACGATCCATCTCTGTCTTGGGTTGCATGGCGCAGGTATTTCTCTTTATCTTCTTTGGATCAACAGAGATTGCTTTACTCATAGCCATGTCTTATGACCGTTTTGTTGCCATTTGTCATCCACTGCATTATGGGATGACCATGACACTAGCCAGGTGTCTATGGGCAGCAGCAGGCTCATGGCTCAGTGGACTCATCTATGCTACTATACATACAGGAAACATGTTCCGGTTACCCTTCTCTGGATCCAATGAAATCAATCAGTATTTCTGTGATATTCCTGAGGTCTTAAAAGTCACATCGTCTGATGTTCTGAATACTGAATTTGTTCTGCTTGTGGCAGGGTCAGGTTTTTCTTTATTCTGCTTGACCTTTCTATTTGTGTCCTATGCTCGTATTTTCTCTAGTGTATTCAAGATACCCTCTGTTGAAGGTCGGTATAAAGCCTTATCTACCTGTGCTCCCCAGTTAATTATCCTCCTCTTATTTCTCCTTTCTGCAATTTTTGCAGTCCTGAAGCCCCCATCAGATTCAACAGTTCAAAACCTTCTTGTTGCAATGTCCTACACAATAATTCCTCCATTTATTAACCCTATTATTTATAGCCTGAGGAACCAGAAGATCAAGGTTGCACTGAGTAGAATGATCAAGCAGATCTTTCTACCAAAGAAGAAAATACCCATCCTTGAGTAAACTAGAAAGAAACTTGGGTAGATGGAGACCTCTTTATGCAAACTGCTATATCAAAACCTTGGTGAAAATAAATAACCAGTCATTTGGTTGTTTTCATCTTGGATGTGAACCAAAAACAAATGCTCTCTCTCTCTCTCTCTCTCTCTCTCTCTCTCTCTCTCTCTCTCTCTCTCTCACACGCACACACACACACACACTCACACACACACGCACACACACACACAACGTAAAGACAACGTGTTAGAACTAGAGCATGAGGTCTTGTTATGTTGATTACTTCAATCAATAGTGGGCTAATTATCCAACAGGATAACCACCATAGGATGAAAAAGAACATTGATTTCTTCCTTTCCCCAAATTTCCCTTTTGAAAAGTTACTGAAACTTCAAAATCCTTATCAAATGTCACTTTCTACAGGAAGCCTTCCATGACTCCTTCAGGGGAATGTAATCTTTGATTAGCATTTATTTAATATTTTATTTCTTACCTCTTTTATATCTTTATTATTGCATTGTTTATTTGTTCCTTTTCGTATATTTATTATTTCATGTATGCTATTATGGTTACGTGGATGGAAACTCCACCTTACCTAGTAGATTGCAAGTTATTCGATGGTAGGAATTATATAATTTTCCCCCAGCAGCTAGTATAATCCTTTGTGCATAATAGATACTTAATTGATATTCATAGAATCAAAAATAACTCACTTGGTTTCCTATGATTTTCTTCTTCAGACCTCTTGTAACACTTTGTTGTGCAGTTTTGTAGTGTATAAATTCTATATTATTGATTATTAAAGTTATTTATTGTATTTTTTGTTAATATTAGACTGGAATTTCCAGTCTAATGCTATCAAGTGGGACTGATGGGTTATGGGAGGTGGAATCCATGGCAAATGGCATAAACTGGGAACTTTGGAGCTTATGGAGCTACTTTAACTGAATATGGCCATGAGGATTTGGACCATTTTCTAGCTCATTGACTTGCTTTCAGGAATGATTTCCCTAGAGAGAGTTGGCTGTGGAATGGTGTTTTGGTGAATTATTCCCCTGTCCACTTCATTCCCTCTCCTACCTCATTGCTACTTGGCTAAGGAGCATTCTTTACCTTCAATTGTGTCCTCTCTTTACACCTGGTTTATTTTCTGTTTGCATTATATAATAGCTTTTATACTTAGATAAGGATAACCTACTTCTTATTGTATTTCTAATGAATGTTTGTTGTAAATGAGTAGACCATATCTTTGAGCATTAAATTAAATTAAAATGTTTTTGTACGCATAAAATAAATATAGACAAGATATGAAGGAAAGCAAAAAATTGGTAAAAATTTTTATGGACAGTTTATCAGATAAAGGTCTCATATAAAAATATATAAAGAATTTCACAAATCTGTAAGAATACAAATCATTACACAACTGATAAATGGTCAAATGATATGAACAGGCAATTTTCCAAGAAGAAATCAAAACAATTTATAGCTATATAAAATGCTCTAAATCATTATTGATTAGAGAAATGCAGATTAAAACAGTCTCAAGATATCATTTTATACCTACCAGATTGGCTAAATGATAGAAAGGGAAAGTGACAAATGTTGGAGCAGATGTGGAAAAATTGGGACACTAATTCATTGTTTGTGGAGTTATAAAATGGTCCAATCATTCTGGAGAGCAATCTGGAATTATGCCCGAAGAGTTATGAAACTACCTGTACCATTTGACCCAGCAATGCCACCACTTGGTTTATTTCCAAAGATGATTAGGGCAAAGGGAAAAGAAGCTTTATGTTCTAAATTGTTTATAGCAGTTCTCTCTGTGCTGGCAAAGAACTGGAAATTGCAGGGATGCTCATCAATTGGGGTACTAGTTGTGATATATGAATGTGATGGAATGATACTGTGCTTTAAGAATGAGATGGGCTGAATGATCTTAGAAAACCATGGAAAGACTTGTAAAATGATATGGGTAATGCCTTTTGACTCATGCGTAAATAGGATTTAAGTGAGGAAGAGTTGCATGAAGCCGTCGGCCTCACTGTCTCCTCCAGTCATCATAGTCCAGTGGCAGGACAGAATCAAGACAACTGGTGATGGCTCAAGATGCAGTGGATGACCCTGGAGTCTCCAAAGTCTAACCAAGCTCTAACCTCTCCACAGTGCCTACTTCAGTTGCTTTCATGGTTGTTGGAACAAATTGTTCTCATCTACTCATTCCACCAGGGGAAGTCTTCACATGCTTGGGGTAGACACCCCCCTTACTCAATAATGGGTTTGAGACTGCTTGGTTACCCTCAACCTAGTTCATCCAGTCTGCTGAAATAGTTTACCGGGGTGTGGCCACCGCACATGCCACAGCTTCTTGGAGACACGGGTGAGAGTTGGGTGGAACAGATGGACACTAAAGGTGGAAAGCAGCTCTGAAAAGCGCTCAGCAGCCATCACACCAGAGGTGCCAGCACTCACTGAATACACCCTACATCCCAGAAAGACTTGTATGAAATAATGAAGAGGGAAATGATTAGAATCAAGGACACTGTATACAGTAACAGCAATATTGTTTTAAGAATCACTTTGAGGGAATGTTATTTTGTCTATTATAAATACCCAATTAAGTATAAAGGACATATGAAGACTATCTGTATCCAGAGAAAGAATTGATAAATAGAAGAATTTGTAGAATAATTTTACATATATGTATGTATACACAATACATACGTATATACAGATGCATAGATATACATGCATGCACACAGACACACATATATGTATACTCACATATATGTGTATAAATTTATGTCTAATGTTAGCCATCTCTGGGGGTGTGAGGGAAGAAAAAAAAAAGCAAAAAAAGACATTTACATGATAAATTTTTTATATATTTGAAAGGAATAGCAAGTTGTTCATAGATGATTTGCAGTTTTATGTGCAATCATCTTTTTATTGTACTATGCTACGGAAATTATTATTTTATCCCATGAACTAAAAAAAATTAAAAAAGAGAGAATCAACAAAGAGAACTTCTAGACAAGTAATCCTAGATTTATCCCTGAACTTATACTGATATTCTCTCACACTTTCTCTGGAGACAATCTGGACAAAGGTACCTATCTCCACCCAACCCACTTAAGTTGAACATGATGGGCTGGAATTCACCTAGGTTAGATTCTCTTTACACTTTTATCAAAAGTAAGCTTTCCTTGTTGGGTATAGTCTCACTCAAGATTGATGAGAATGTCTCATTGTCAGCCCCTTCCTTCACAAAGATTGGGTTTTGCTTTAAGGAAGTAAAAAGAGGATGTTTAAGTTCCATGTATAAAGTTGGTTATTGATATAATCAGAAAATAATAATTTTCCCAACGGGTACATGAAGCAGTTGATATGTCTATTGAGCTCCAGGCCATTTGTTTAAAACCTTACTGTAAAGGTGGATCTAATCTCAGCTCTGCCATGAACCTACTAGATGACTTTGAATATTTGGCTTATCTTTCCTGTGCCTCAGTTTCTCTCTGTATGTAAGGAAAGTTGAAGTAGTCTTCAAAGTATGTCCATCTAAAAGACTGAGTGATCCCCTAATGTAAGCTATTTCATGTATGTGAATTTTCACTTTCTAATTAGACTTTAAGTTAGTTCACGAGTCACTTTATGAAACAGTTTAATTTTCCTGGTGCCTTTTCTGTGACAAAATGTCTTTATGAAGATGAAAAGTAGTCATTCTTCAAGTTATTGCTTTCCCATGTAGGATATATCTAAATTTTGACCTTTTTATGAAAACTTATCTTTCCAGGATCAAGGCATTTTCTCAGAAAAGCCTTTCACGCAATATAGCTGGTTAATTCTCTTCCTTCATAAACAGAACAATTTAATTTAAACAGCTTTAGTGTTTATGATTACTACATCATGATTCATATTTTCTGGATTATCTATGTTTTTGTCTTAATTTTCATAATCCTACTCCATTATGTAATATATTGAGACAGTTTTTCCTACTGGTGGCATTTTTTCCTTGTTTTATGTTGAAGAGAAAAAATTGCTATTTCTTTTTTCAAACTTAAAATCATAGTTCTTTAAGTGCAAGGAATCTTAGAGGACAGTTATTCCAAACTCATTGTTTTACAGGTGAAAAATTGAAACTGAGAAAGGTTAAATGAATTGTCTAAGGTCACAGAGGTAATATATGGCAGAGATGATTTAAACCTAGTCGTCTCCAAACCACGCCACCCTCTTCTGCCTCCCACAGCAACTTGGACTCCTGCCCATAGATCTCTTAATTATGATAGGTGACTTTTTGCTGTATCCGCCACGACATTTCCCAGAAATTTTCGTATATATATATATATATATATATATATATATATATATATATATATATATATATATATATATATATACATCTTGTGTAGATGTATTTCTCCAGCCTCCCACCCCACCTGACACCCCTTTCTACACCTAGCTTCCCTTTATGACTTGTCTCTCTCTATTAGAATATACCCGTCTGGAAACTATGATGGTTTTACTTTTTTTCTGTATCATCAGTACTTAGCACAGAACTTTGAATTCAGTAGTTGCCTAATAAATGTTCTTTCATTAATTTTTCTTTCATTTGTTCACTCACTCACTCATTTAGTCATTCATTCAAACCTCATTTTTCTGACTCCTGGTCCATGGTCATGCCAGATTCTACCTTGCTGCAGGATGTCAAAGAAAATACTTGTAAATAAAAGCATGAAAGTAAAGGAGAGTGGGGAAGGTCAAGGGCCTAACACTAAGGCTTGGGGATGGTAGGGCATTCTATCATATAGGAATATAATAAGGTAAAATGTAACTGAGATGTAACAAAGAGAAGGGAAATTATATTTAAGGGACTGGACAGAGTTTGGGGAGGAAATAGTCATAAATAAAATGAATTTTGATTATGGAGTGGTGATTACTAAAAAGTGTGTATGTATGGGGGAGATAAGTTAAATCCCATTAATATTGATGTAAATTAGGTTAAGAGGGAGAGGGTGAAAGATTTGAATTACAATGTTCCAACTACTAATAACTAGTAGTGACTTCATTGCTTTCCCTCCTTTCATTTTTCCTCTTAAAGCAGGGGGTAAAGGGGTGGGGCGGGGACTGGCTAAAAGAGACAATATTGATATGACACAGAAATTGCTGTGGAGAAGTCCAGGGGGCAGGACTTCTTTGACTGAAATGTTGAAGGATGAAGTCATAGAAGAAAGTTGTTGTGAGATCTGGCAGATTTGTAGGCAATAAAGTGGTAGGTCAGCTCTTTGGAGAATGCTGTTGATGAACCACAGCCTTGCACCCAAGGGACAGTTGCAAATGCCCTTGCCTGCAGTTGGATGCTGGATTTCTTTGGCTGAACCTCTGCCAGGTTTTCTTCAATGACATCAAAAATTTCAAGTAGAATCACAATGCCAAGACCATTGTTAATGTTCTAGATAAACTAACAACACATCAGGTAAGAGCTTCATTGTGGAAGGAAAACCACTAGATGCACAGTTTGACAGTGACATACAACTTATGCTTAAAATCAGCATTGATGATCTAGACTACAATCTAGACAAAAATTCAAGGAAGACTTCTTGAACAAATTGATAATTGATTTGAAATTTAGACTGTAGCTCTTTGAATGGAGAAGGCAAGCTTAAAAAACCAGAAGGAATTTTTGAAAGAATATTTGTTGAAGTAAACTGATTGAGCTCTAAAAATAAAGTTGTTGATGCTGTTAATCAATAAGAATGACCAATAATGGTTCAGGTAGGTGGTGCAGTGAGTAAAGCCCCAGCCCTGGAGTCAGGAGGACCTGAGTTCAAATCAGGCCTCAGACACTTGACACACTTAATAGCTGTGTGACCTTGGGCAAGTCACTTAAACTCAATTGCCCTGCTTTCCGCCCCTCCAGAAAAAAGAAAGACCAATAACATCCCTTTTTTCAAGCTTTCAGTTATAATTACATGATGCAGAGATTTCAGGCTAATGCTAATAATGTTAAGTGAAAAGTCATTGAGCCTTTTAATGAAGGCAGAGATAAAAGTAATGGAAAGCAAAAATGACAAAGAATCTACTGGTACAAATGGTGGAGACACAAGAAATGTAAAGGGAAAAAAAGTGGTAAATGAAATGCAAAACTGGAATCTTCAGAGAGTTCAATATCAATAACCACCCATGGACCTTGGATAATTACAATCTTGACACTCAAGCTGGGCAGAGAAAAGGCAGAAAAAGACAACTACACATTAATGTCACTAATGAATGTTGGTATAAAATACTGAATTAAAAATGAACAATAAATTTATAGCAATACGTACAGAAAATATACACTAAGATAGTCTTGGATTTATACCAGGAATTCAGTGCTGGCTCATTTTTGAAAACTATAAATATAACAGATTCTGTAAATAACATATCCTCACAAGCATCTAATTCATTTGGAAATTTCCAACAATGATGCAGGTCACAAACTATCCAAACCTGTGTGACTCTTGTCCATCTTTTCCTTTGCATTTCCCTCCAAAAGTCTACCCAATATGTTTGAGTTTTTATTCACTTTTTCCTTATACCAAAAGGGTACCTATGGAGCACAGCAGAAAAATATATGCCCATGTATATATGTATATGTGTACATATAATTAAATGTTATTAAAACGTTTGTTTTATATATGTATATATGCTTATATGTGTATATATACAATGCAAACATATGTATATGTATAATTAAATATAAATATTTTTATTTTATATATGAATATGTGTATATATACATATGTAAAACAAATTTTATTTATATGTATGTATATCTACCTATATCTATAATCTATATTCTTTATCTATATCTATACTAGCCAGTTAGGTGGCACAGTGAATAGAGCAGTGGGCTTACAATCAGGAAGATTCATCTTCATGAGTTAAAATCTGGCCTCAGACATTTACCCACTGTGTGACCCTGGGAAAATAAGTCAACCCTGTTTGCTTCACTTTCCTCATTTATAAAATAAGCTGGAGAAGGAAATGGCTAATCACTCAGTATCTTTGCCAAGGAAACCCCAAATGGGATCAGGAAGAGTCAAACATGATTGAAACAAACACCAAGAACACCAATACACACTCACCTCCATGCACCTCCCCACTCCCATATCTACCTATTATATATATATTATACATATACACACACCTTATTATGCTTACTTTTTTCTTTTCCAATTCCTAGAATGTGACATTTATATGCATATAGACATGTGTTTATGTGTATAGATGTGTGTGTATGCATGTGTGTATACACATACACATATGTGTATATACATATACACACATGTTCATGCAGATATATGTATATACGTTTTCTATTTTTATCAAACAATTCCTGGACCATGTCTTTTATTCTTGCTCTTTGAAGTTTCATATCGGTTATATGCTGCAGACTATGGAACTCCTCATTTCCATCTGGGTGATATGAATTTTTAACTTTTCAGAGACATATCTTATTTTCTTATAACTATGTTGGCAGAATATTGTGATAAAAAGATGAATCTTGGCTTTCATTGAAAGCTTATTTTTGTTTGGTTCTCAATACTTATTGAACTTTTTGCAACTGTTGACATTGCTGTTCACACTTATCTTTGATGCTCACTTCTCTAGATTTTCATGACACTAAGCTCTTCTTGTTCTCCTATGTGTTTGACCAATCTTCATTCTCTTTTGCTGGATCTTCTCATCTAGGTCATACCCACTAACCATGTATGTCTCTTAGTTTTCTGTTCTTGGCTCTCTTTTCTTTTTCCTTTATGCTATTAACTTGGTAATCTCAGCATCTCCCATGGATTCAATTATCATTTTTATGCTAATGATTCTGAAGTCCACTTATCCAGATTTAATTTCTCTGCTGACTTCCAGTTCCCCATCTCTAGTTGCCTATTTGAATCTCAAACTGGATGTCCACTAGGGCCTTTTGAAAACATGTCCAAAATTGAATTCATTAGCATTTATCTCAAATCATACCCCTTTCAAAATTTCTTATTACTATGGCAGTTGCAACTATCCTCCCAGTCCCAGAACCTATGTGTTGTCCTAACCCCGTGTTTTGGAGGGGGGAAGGCAGGGAAATTGGGGTTATATGACTTGCCCAACATCACACAGCTAGTGAATGTGTTGAGTGTGTGAGAACCAGATTTGAACTCAGGTCCTCCTGATTCCAGGGATGGTGCTCTACTTACTCTTCTATCTAGCTGCCTCCATCCTAACCCTTTCTAACTCTGAATATTTGATCTTTTGCTAAGGCTATTGATTACCTTTTGTAACATCTCTCATATCTTCCTCCTCTTTCCTCTGACACTGTCGTCACTCTAGTTCAGGCCCTCATTGCTTCACACCTGGACAATTACAGCTAGCTGCTTGTTGGTCTCTGTGACACAAGTCTCTCTTCTCATTCCAATCTATCCTCCACTCACTTGTCAGAGTGATCATTCTAAAGCACACATCTCATCATATGACCTCTTGTTCTATAAATTCCAATGGCTTCCTATGCTTCCCAAGATCAAATATAAAATCCTCTGTCATTCAAAGTCTTGGTAACCTGACCTCTTCCTGCCTTCCTAGTCTCCTTACACCTTACTCTCAATCACACATACTACAATCTGGTGTAATTGATGTCTTTTCTTTTTTTGAACAATACTCTCTATCTCCTAGCTCTGGGAATTTTCAATATTTGTCTTCAATGCCTGGAACACTCTCCTTCCTCACATCTACCCTTTAGTTCTACTGGTTTCCGTCAAGTTTCAGCTAAAATCCCACCTTCCGCAGGAAACCTTTCCTGATGTCTCTTAATTCTAGTCCCTTTCCTTGGTTGATTATTTCCAATTTATCATATATATAACTTGTTTGTACATAGGTGTTTACATGTCTCCTCCACTAGATTATGAGCTTCTTGAGAGAAGAGACTGTTTTTCTTATTGTTTGTATCCCTGGTGCTTAGCCCAGAGCCAGGCACATAGTAGGCATTTAACAATTTATTTTTGTCCCCAGATGGGTTTTGTTATACATTTTCTATCTTTATAAAGTAATCCTTTGGTAGTTTGATTGGTATGTGATCGAATAAGTAAAAAATTTTGGCAATATTGTCATTTTTATTATACTGTCTTAACTCATTCAAGGATAACTGATATTTTGCCAATTTTTTATTTGTGTTTTGTAATTGTGTTTAGGTAGTTCCTATGTGTCGTGAGAGGTAGATTTCAAAGTATTTCTATTTTCTGTATTTATTTTAAATACATGATTTGCTTCTATCTCCTCCTGCTGGATTTTTGATAATATGGAGAAATGATGATTTATTTGCACTTAATTTAGATCTGTTGACTTTACTTAAGTTGGTAATTGTTTTAATTTTTAACTCAAATATCTAGGGTTCTGTAACCAATCCATTGTATCATCTATAAAAAGTGATAACCTTGCTTCCTTTTTGATTCTGCTCATTCTCTTTCTTTTTCTTCTGCTATCACTATATCTAGCTATTCCTGCCTTATATTGAACATTAATAGTGCTAATAAGTATCCTTGACTTAGCCCTAATCTTATTGAAAAGGCCTCTAGTTTATTGCCTTTACATATAATAATGGTTCTTGGTTTTAGATAGATGTTACTTATCATATTAAGGAAAGATATATTGCTCGCTATGCCTTCTAATGTTATCTTTTTTTTTTTTTTACAGAAATGGGTACTGAATTTTGCCTAAAGCTTTTTCTTCATCTCTTGATACAAACATTTTTGTCATTTATGTTTATAGTTTTGCTAGCGATAAACTAGTCCTCCGTTAGTTGTGTCAGTTCAATCTGATAATAATGTACAATCATTGTGGGAGTTTTCTCCAGTCCCCTTGCTAACATTTTGGTCAAATTCTTTGAAGAAGTATTAATTAGTCAGTCGATGAGTGCTTACTATGTCCCATATACTATCCTAAGCACTTATTATGTGCTTACTGTGTCCCATGTACTATTCTAAGCACTTATTAAGTGCTTACTGTGTCCCATGTACTATTCTAAGTACTTACTAAGTGCTTACTGTGTCCCATGAACTATTCTAAGTACTTATTAAGTGCTTACTGTGTCCCATGAACTATTCTAAGTACTTATTAAGTGCTTACTGTGTCCCATGAACTATTCTAAGTACTTATTAAGTGCTTACTGTGTCCCATGTACTATTCTAAGTACTGGGATAGAAAGAAAGGGAAAAGAAAGTCTGTTCTTGAGAACTGAACATAAAATGGGAGAGATAATATCCAAAAAATTCTGTGCACACAGGATATAGACAGAAAGATTAAAGATAATCAATAAGAGGAAGTCACTAGCATTAAGGGAGATCTGAAAAGTCTTCTCTTAGAGTATGAGAGTTTAGCAGGGACCTGAAGAAAACCAAGGAAGCCAGAACGCAGGGATAAGGATGAGGAGAGAAATCATTCTGGCATGGGGAACAGTCAGGAAATATGTCCAAAGTGTGGAGATAGAGCATATTGTTAGAAGAATGCAAGCAGTCCATGGCCACAGAATCACAGACCACTTTGGAGAGTGGTGGGGGATAAGGTATAAGAAGACTAGAAAGGTAGGAAGGGGACAGGTATTTATAGGACAGAAGATATTTGATCCTAGAGATGAAATGAAGCTACTGGAATTTATTGAATGAGGTATCAGGGTGGAGAGTGACATGATCAGATCTTTACTTTAGGAAGATCATTTTGGCAGCTGAGTGGTGGGTGGCTTGGAGTGGGTAGAGAGGTGTAACAGGGAGACCAACTACTGGAATATTACACTAATTCAGGTGTGATGTGGGCCTGCCACCCATCAGGGTGGTGGTAGTGTAAGAGGAGAGAAGGAGACATATAAAAGACATCCTGTGAGTGTAGAAACTAGAAGATATGACTATTGATTGGACATGGGAGGTGAGAGTAAGGAGTTAAGGATAACACCTAAGTTGTGAGCCTGCATGACTGAGAGAATTTCATACCCTTAAAAGTAGGGAGGAAGAGGAATCTCTTAGAGAATTGAACAGTTTTTTTGAATGAAATATGGGGAAAAGATTCTCAGTTGAGGGGCTTCAGGGTGAGAGAGGACCTATGAAAAGTTTTGGAAGGAATGAAAAGGTTTGGAAGGGCTGCTTTGTTGAGCTGGACAGTGAATCACTTAGGGAGATATAGAAAGATTGCCTTGCTGCAGTGAGGACTGAGTTAAGATCATGTAACCTAAACATGTAGTTTATTCATTTAGCACTGTTTTCGCCCCAGTTTTATTTAATAGTATATGAGTTAGGGATAAAAGCAGTGGCTGTTGGGAGTCATCCCAAGCTGGAGTTTGACAGGGAAATATCTTCAATAGGATTGAGGTAAGGGACTCTAGAGAAGAGAATAGTGTAGAGTTGAAAAAGTGCATCAGGGGGTCAAGAGGGAGAAGGGAAAGGAACATAGTCAGTGCAGGGCACTGGGGAAATGAACTGAAGGGTAGAAAGATTGTAATGGTGAGACTGAAGAACAGAGTTCTGTGTTGGAAGGCACAGGGAGAAGTAGAATGACAATAGATCATGAATATAAAACAGAATTTCCGTGTTCGTTAACATGGAAGCAGAACACTCGTATGGGAGTGGGGGGTTGGATTTTTCTTTTTCTTTAACAGGTAAAATAGCTATAATGATTTTAGCTTTAAAAGTTACTTTTATATTTTTAAAATATAGATCTAAGTCCCTCAAGAAAAACCCACATTAAAAAAAAGACAAACCCACATTAAAAAAAAACTAGAAATAACTGACATGCATTTGGACCCTGCTGAAGATCGCTCAGAAAGCTTTGTTGGACTATGAAAGGCCCAGTGGAATATGTATCGGCAGCCATTATTTTAATGAGTCTAAAGAGCAAACAACTTTTCCTTGTTATTTATGATGCTCCTTATTATAATTCTTTGGAGAAATGTCAGAGAACCTACTGCAATCAAGGATGTGATAATCACTTTGGCATCTGTGTTTCTTCAGGGACCGATTCCCCAAAGGTCACTGGGCAGAATACTTTACCAAGTACTACAACCCAAGAGTCACCAAACATCCGGTGAGTACAGTAGATTGCCTTGCTGACTTGAACTCTCTCTGTCCTTTGAATCTCCCAATGTGAAGTGAATCAGGACAGGGAAAAGCGGTAGTCTTTAGATTATGTAAAACAACTCACCTTTTGAAAAGGAAAAATGACTCCACTCAACACTCAGGTAATTTTGTCTCCTTTCTCTAGGACAGTTCCTTCAGTTAATACGCGAAATCAAAGTCAGAGGATTGATTTCTGCATAAAGGAATAGTTTCTAGCCTATACTCTAGAGAGTATAGCAAGACAATGAGAATGAAGTGGTGGACTTGAATTAGAAAGGCTTGCATTAAAATCCCTCTAATACTTAATGACAAATCACTTCTGAGACTCAGTTTCCCCGCCTGTAAAATAGGGAAATAATTGCAGCACTTTTCAGGGTTTTTTTGAGGTTCAAATGAGAAAATAATAGTAAAATGTAAAATTTAAAAACAAAACATGGCTCCTACTTGGGGTTCTATAAATACAGATCCCAACTTCTAACTCTAGCCAGATAAAAATGTAAGCAAATTGCAGTGGAGACCAGGGAAGCTGAAAGCATGAATCTGTAATAAAACCTTTACAGTAGAATCTTACAAGTAAAAACTGAAAGCCATCAGAGAGAGCTGGGTTTCAGGTCCATTTCTACCTTTTTAACTCGGTGCCTTCATGTTCTCTCCCACCCAGGGGGATGATTAAATCCTGCTCTGCCAATCTCCAAAGACTTTTAAAGGAATCCCATATTTGTAAAAGCTTTGAGAAGAAGTTAGCTAGGCGGCATGCTGGAACTGGAGTGAGAAAGACCTGAGTTCAAATCCCACCCTATATATTTACTAGCTAAGCAGCCCTGAGGAAGTCACTAAACCTCTGTCATCTTGGTTTTCTCATCAGTAAAATAGGAATGGTGTTATGACCTACCTCCCAGGATTATTGTGAGAATTAAATGAGATAAAGCACTAAATAAATTCAATTATTCTCATTATCATCACCATCATCAAATGAGAAAATAGTTATAATGTCCTTAGGATAGTGCCTGGCACATGGTAAATAGTATACACACACACACACACACACACACACACACACACACACACACATATATATACACACACACATGTACACACACACACATATATATATATACATATATACACACACATACATATATACACACACATATACGTACACGTATGTATATATAATATCATCTTTCTATGTTAGCTCTCATTATTAGTTATTGTCATTAACAATGGGCTATGGCTATATAAACAATAACAAGTCATAATATTACAAATTTTGTTTATATGTGCAATCCATATCCCTAATAAATAGCCAATTACTTTTAAGGGTCAAATGATCATGTGCAAATAGAAAAATGATTATTAATTTCTGATACTGTATTTTGTAATGCCCTCAATATTGGGTAAAGCTAGGAATTTGGACCCAGTGAGTTTTGCTTTGAACATAAGCATTATGAAAAAGTTGAAAACTAATCCAAATGGAGGAAAAGTAACAATAACTATAAAAGTAATGATTTAAGTATCACAGGATGAGAATGGCGTTGACAGCACAACTAAATATCTCTGGTGATTCAAAGTATTTTGATTGAAATAGAATTACTGATGAAATGAGAGTTTATTAACCTTAATTATTATTTATTGTGTTATTGAGGTTCTTGGAAGTCTGGTTGGTAAAGGCTGTGGATAACTTCTCAAAATTATATTTTAAATGCACAAAATAAAATATATATAATTTCAAAGAAACCAGTTATATTGAGATACAGTTAAATATTTTTAAAATTCATAGATTCCAGGTTAAGAATGTGTGAATTGAATAAATAAGGTGGAGGTGTAGGAGTGGTGGACAAATGTTTGAGACAATTAGGCTATAAAGCTGCAGGACACAGCAGGATGTAAAAAAAAACCACTTCATCTGCCATTCCAGGTATTTTGGACAAGGTTGAGCTGCACATGAAGAATTCTTATGGGCCGTGAGGGGGTCATGGGCTATATGCTGAGTCCCTTTGTTTTAACAAGATTAAGGAAACTTTTCCCAATACTCAGATTCTCACATTCATATTGGAATTTAAGGATTTCAAAAAATTGGTTTAAACTACAAAACGTGTTCTCCATTATATTTATTCTGAAAAGAAGTGTTAGTGAATCCACAACAGTATGGATTAATTGGAACTCTTAGCAAATCCAATGAGAGCTATGATGGATTCAGAGGCAGAAACCATGGGTTCCAATCTCTATTCAGCCACTTATCATGTGTGTTCCACTGAGCAAGTCGTATAACCTCTTTGCGCCTCTCTCGTAACTGAAGACTTTGAACAAGTAATCTCTAATGTACCTTATGGCCCTGCCCCTATGATCCTATTTGAAAGTTAAAAGCAAACGGTGAGGACTCAGCTATATTTAAGCAGGTTTAATCTTCAGTTGGTCAGTTAAATAATCATTTGCTATACTATTGCTATGTGCCTGTCAGTATGCTAAGCAATGGGAAGAAAAAGAAAGTCAAAAACATTTCTCCCCTCCCCAAGGAACTCACATTCTAAAAGCAGAGATAACACATTTATATCCATGTAAATAGTCCAATTTTGATCTGCTAGGCGGCATTCCCTCTCTGATGAGGTTCATGAATCTCTAAGTTTTCTTCTAATTTTCAAATCAATTAACCAACTATCAAAATGAATTCTCTGCCTATGTCAGGTACAGTGCCTGGTCTTGGGATGACAAAGACCAAGAATGAAACAGTCCTGACCTTCAAAGAGATTGTGTTCTATTAGGTAGGTTGAGATGAAGAGATGAGAGATAGATAGATGGATAGATAGATAAATTACAGAGGAGAAGAGAGAAACAGAGACAGCAAATGATAGAAAGAGACATGAAGAAACAGAGGACAAAGAAAGAGCATTTATAAAACACTATTGCCTAGAACACTGCTAAGTGCACGGGTACAAGCAGAAATAAGCAAGATAATCCTTACCCTGAAGAAGCTTATATTGTAAAAAAGAAAGATAATATACACACATATGTAACTTTTATTGGATATATGTATACAAATAGCCAGTTTACAACTATTTATTATAATGTGTATAGAAAAGTATTAACAATAAGTAACATTTATATAGTGTTTTAAGTTTTCAGAATGTTCTAAGTATATGCTATACTTGAAAAATATAAAAACAAGTACAAAGTGCTTTTGGTTTTGCATTTTGTTCATTGCATTTTGTTGGAGATTGTATGAGTAGCAGTTTTGCTCATGAAAGGCAATATGTAAAAGGTATCACTCCAGATGAACTTGGAAAGAAAGCAGGGATCAGAGAGAAGGGAGTGGGATGGGCCAAGATGGGAGTGCCTTCTCTGCATGGATCCAGTTAGTGTCAATAGATGTATAAAGGAGATTAACTTGGCATATGAGGAAAATCATGTTTCTCTGAGGAGCCTGTGGACAAGACCTAACAGTTTTATTATGAGAAACACTTTTTAGGAGTGAGAGTTCACACGCTTAGCATCAAGTCAATCCAACTCTCAGCTCTTCCACATGGTAGCCATACTTTTTAGACACAGTTTACCTTGGTGTTCAAGTCAGATGGAATGGAATTATTGTCATGGCTCTCCTATGCAAAGAGGCATTTTAATTCTTTTTCTTGTCCCTTTATTTCCTCTACTCACATTTTTTCTTTGATTTTAGATAAATTACCTCATATCGGTAGACATGGGAAACTTCACCATCATCACTGAATTCCTCCTCATGGAATTTTCCAGCACCTGGGAGCTACAGATTATACATGCTCTTCTGTTCCTACTGATATATCTGGCAGCTCTGATGGGGAATGTTCTCACCATCACTGCAATTGTCATTGACCAAAATCTTCACTGTCCAATGTACTTCTTTCTGAGCAACTTATCACTCTTGGATATCTGCACAATTTCAGTCACACTTCCCAAATTCATTTTGAATTCCATGATTGGCAGTCACTCCATCTCACTTCTTGGCTGCATTGCTCAAGTCTTCTTCTTTATATTTTTTATATCAACTGAGTTTGCTGTCCTTATTACCATGTCCTATGACCGCTTTGTGGCGATCTGCCACCCCCTGCACTATGGGGTTACCATGACACCAGCCCGGTGTCTTTGGGCAGCAGCTGGCTCATGGCTCAGTGGGCTTCTTTATTCATCACTGCATACAGGTAATATTTTTCCGATTGCCTTTCTCAGGATCCAATAGGATCCACCAATTTTTCTGTGATATCTCACAGATGTTGGGTGTCGCATCTTCTGATGTGTTTAAAACTGAGTTTGTATTGCTTTTCATTAGTTCAGGGATTATTTTGTTTTGCTTTACCTTTTTAATAATATCATATGCTCACATCTTCTCCAGTGTGTACAAGATGCCTTCTGTGGAAGGACGCTACAAAGCCTTGTCTACCTGCTCCCCTCAGTTGATTATCCTCATCTTATTCCTCATTTCTGCAATGTTGGCAGTCTTGTGGCCCACATCAGACTCATCACCAATCCAGAATGTTCTTGTTGCAATTGTCTATGCAATACTGCCCCCATTCATGAACCCTATCATCTATAGTCTGAGGAACAGGAAAATCAAAATTGCACTGAGTAGAATCCTGCAGTGGACATTTTTCCCAAAGAAGGAAATTGAGAAATGTAAAAAAATGAGAGGGACATTTTAATAGGGTGCTGTAGACATAAAATGGCACAATTATATTAAAAGTAAAATAAAGATTTGGGTGTTTTGTCTATAAAATAACTCAGAATAAACATTGATAAATTCATTCACTTAAAAAAATTCTCACCCACCTACTGTTTCCCAGCTGATAAGTGTTCTAGGTGATAAGAATGAAAATACAAAAAGGAAATAATCTGCCCCCCCCCCCAATTAAGGACCTTAAATAGTTGCAACCATAGGTTGTCCATCCCCCATCCCCATGGAAATGTTTGTACCAAAATATGTATTTTTTAAAAAGTTGAAATAACCTAGGTCAGGATTAAGCTGTAATTGTGTGAGTAATGATATAAACCATGGTCAAACTTCCAGCAATGCAAATAGATTAGGAATTCATTTACCTTCAATATTTAAAATTACCTTTAGCAGCTGACTTCAATCAAGTGTTTCCTTCAGTATAGGAGTGTCAAGTCCCTCTACCAAACATATTCCTTGATTTCACACCTTGATGTCTTTACTCACACTCTTATGTTTGGAATGCTCTGCACCCCTTCCAACTGTTGGAAACCTATTTACTTTTCATACATCACTCATATTCACCTATTTCATAATGCCTTCCTTGAACTCTTGAATTAATAACTAATCACTGCTTAAACTTTGTGTATGATTATATTATACACACATATATACATATATGTATATAATTTTGATGTATTTATTGTATTATATTTTCTGTTATACCAATGTATATGTATGCCTTACCTGTACTACTCTATCAATACTTATTGAATGTGTCTTTTTAAAAAAAGCTATAATTTTTCCAAGTGACTAATGTAGTCTTTTGTGTATAGAAAGATTTTTTTTTTAAAATAGACTTTTTAAAATTGATGTTTTCACTTTCCTACATGACCATCGTATCCCATCTATACCTTCTCCCTCCCCCTGAGAACCATCTCATATAGCAACATTTTTTAGAGAGGAAAAGATAATGTCAACACAATTGATTGACATACTGAGAAACTCTGAAAGCAGGTACAATGTGTAACACTTGTGTACCTTTCACCTTCATAAAAGGGTAGGTTTGGAGTGTCTTCTCATCTCTCTTCATTTGAGTCCCACTTGATACTTATAATTTTGCTACGTTTACTTTTAATTTTTTTGTTGTGTCTTTTTAAACAATTTATGCTGTACTTATTGTGTATATTGTTTTCTGGGCTCTTCTTGCTTCTCTCTGAATCAGTTCATGAAGATCTTTCTGTGCTTCTCTGTATTCATCACACACATATTTTCTTCCAAGACAGTAGTATTCTATTCCATTCATGTTCCCCATTTTTTTTCAAACATTTTCCAATTGATCAGCATCTACTTTGTTTCACTTCTTAGCTATTGCAAAAAGTCCTATTACAATTTTTTTAGTATATGGGGACTTTTTCTTCTTGGTGGCTTCCTTAGGGAATACACCCAGTAATGGAGTTTCTGGTTCAACGGGTACAGTCATTTTAGTCACTTTATTTACATCATTCCAAATTGATCACACCATTTCACAGTACCATCATCAATGTATTGGTGTGCCTATCTTTCCCTAAACCCTCCAACATCAACTGTTGGTACTTTTTTTTTGGTCATTTCTGCCTTTTTACAGGGTATGAGGTAAAACATCAGAGTTACTTTGCTTTGCATTTTGTTTGTTATTAGTGATTTGAAACATTTTTCTATATGGGTGTCAATGCTTTGCATTTCTTTTGAGAACTTTTTCTATCTTTTGACAATTTATCTATTGGGAATGGCTAGTAGTTTCAGGTGCGTGTGTGTGTGTTTGTGTGTGTGTGTAAATTGTTTATATATCTTGGACAGCAAACCCTTGTCAGAGGTGTGTGTTAAAAAGATATTTTCTCCCGTTGAACTACTTCCCTTCTTATCCTAGACGCACTAATGTTGTCTGTGTAGAATCTTTTTAGTTTCAAGTAATCAAACTTACTTGGTAAGAATAAATCTGTTACCCGTAGATGTGAGATGTACATGATTTACTTCTCTTCGAATTTTTTTATAGTATGATCTTTTAAGTTACGGTCACATGTATGTAATTTAGAATATATTGTGAAGTGTAGCATAAAATGTTGGTCCAAGCCTAATTTCTGCTGGATTGCTTCCCAATTTTCCTAGCATATTTATCTGATAAGGAGTTTTTCCTAGGTTCCTATTTTTCCCACTTTATCAGATAGTGATTTATTGAGTTCTATTGTTTATGAATCTCTGTTGTCTCATCTGTTCCATCAATGTATCTCTCCATTCTTTAAACAAAACCATATGGCTTTGAAGACTGCTTAATAATATAATTTGAGGTCTGGAAGTATTCTCCCTTACCCCCTTACTTGTTTTCATGATTTCCTTTGATATTCTTGATATTTAGTTTTTCCAATAAATTTTGTCATCATTTTTGTCAAGCTTTGTAAAGTATCCTCTTGGTAATTTGATTATATGGCATTAAAAGTATAAACTCATTTTGATAGTATTGTCATTTTTATTATATTGTCATGGCTAGCTATAAGCACTGGCTATTCCTCCTGCTATTTAGGTTGTTCTTTAATTCCTTCAGGAGAGTTTTGTAATTGAACATATACTAACCTGGAAGGATGATCCCAGGTATTTTATGCATTTTGTAGGCATTTGGAATAGGGTTTCCTTTTCATTATTACTTCTTGTGCTTTGTTATTATTATATAGAAATGGTATTGATTTTTGAAGATTTGTTTTATAGCCTGTAAGTTTGTTGAGGCTATAAATTCTTTCGGTTAATATCTTTGCTGATCCCCTGGGGTTTTCCAAATAAACCATCATATCAGGAAACAGAGACAGTTTTGTCTCTTTTTCCACCTATTTTATTCCTTTAATTCCTTTTTACTTATTGATATTGTTAAAATTTCCAGAACTATATCAAACAATAGGGGGCAAAGTGGGCAACATTCACTCTTGTATTTATTGGAAAAAGTTCTCATGTATCTCCATAACATATGATTCTTGTTTTTGGTTTTAAATAGATGCTTTCAATGATATTTTAAAACCTTGGTAGGTTTTTTTTAACCATAAAAGAGACTTGTATTTTATAAAAGGCTTTTTATTTTTGCTTCTGTTGAGATGATCCTATGGTTTTGGATGTTTTAATTTTTAATGTGATTAATTATATTGATTATTTTCCTGAAGTTGAACCATCTTTGCATCCCTTGTATAAATTCTGCTTTTTTAAACGAATCATTTGTTGGATAAATTCCTAAAATCTATTTGGGTTTGGTTTAAAACTTTCAAGTCAATGTTCATTAATGATATTAGACTTTAGTTTTGTTTTTGTGTTTTATCTTTCCCTGGTTTAGTAGGGTTATTTCTTTCTCAATTTTTGAGAATAATTTGACATATGGATAATAATTGTCCTTTAAAATCTGATGGAACTCATCAGGTCCAGGAGTTATTTTCTTTGGTAGTTCATTTATAGATAGTTCTATTTCCTTTTTGAGATCAGGTTGTTTGAGATCTCTATTGGATCTTCTTTTTTTTGGTTGCTTCTTTTTGGTCAGGGCAATTGCATTTAAGTGACTTGCCCAAGGTCACACTGGTAGTACATGTGACAAGTGTCTGAGGCCGGATTTGAATTCAGGTACTCCTGACTCCGGGGCCAGTGCTTTACTCACTGTGCCACCTAGCTGCCCCCTCTGTTGGATCCTGATAGAGAATTTTATATTTCTGAATTTATTCTATTTTTATTGTGTTCTCTGTCATCCTAGCATATAACCATGCAAAATATATTAAAATTATCCTTTTAATTTCTTCTGATTTTTCTGTGATTTTACCTGGTTCATTTACCATTTTATTAACTTGATTTTCTACTCTCTTCTTTTAAATTAAATTAACTAAAGGTTTATCAATTTTATTAGCTTTTTCGAAGGACCAGCTATTAATCTTATTGGTTATGTCTATGAGGTTTTTGTTTCTAATTTATCCATTTTTCTTTTAATTTTCAATATTGTCCCTTTTGTGATTATTTTAGGTTTGTTTATTTATTTTCTAATTTTTAATACATATTCAGGTAATTAACCTCTCTTTTTGTTAATGAAAGCATATTATTTCCCCTCAAGAACTGCTTTAACTCCATCCCAGAAATTTGGGTATGTTCCACCATTATAATTTTCTTTTACATAGTTACCAATCATTGCTATAATTTGTTCTTTGATCCGCTCACGATCTTGTTATGTCTCCATTTGGATATGTATTTTTGCTTATTGTCCCTGAAACTATTTCTATTCTTATTGCTTTGTGATCGCTAAAGCATGTGTTAGCTACTTCTGTCTTTCTACATCTGTTTTCAATATCTCTGTGGCCTTGCACAAGATCATTTTTTTTGGGTGGTGGTGGTGGTGGTGAAAGTTCCATGTGATACAGAGAAATTTATATTCTTTTGAAAATATATTTATTTACTGTCCCATTTAGAAGACACCATAAATCTATTAACTCTAGTTTCTTCACCAATTTGTTCAGTTCCATATTTTCCCTTTTGCTTATCTTTCTGTTAGACTTATCCAAAGCAGATAGAGGGATATTGAAGTCTCCTGTCACTATTGTGTTACTGTCTATGTCATCTTGAAGCTTAGATAATGTTTCTTTTATGAATTTGCATGCTAAGACATTTGGAATATTCAAAGTTATTATTCATATTAGTTTATTTTATTTTCTTCCTTTCAACATAATATATGCTTCTTGTTTATTCCTTTTTACTCTTTTAATGTTTGTTTTCACCTTGCCTGAAAACATGATGGTAACTTTGGCTTTTTTGTATGCACTTGATGTGTAGCAATTTTTTCTCCATCCTCTGTTTCATTTTTATTTATATCTTTGTTTTTAAAATTGGTTTCTTGTAAACAATAGATTGTAGGGCTTTGTTTTATTATCTGTCCTGTCACTCTTTCTGTCTTAGTGGATTGTTTAATCCATTCACAATGAAAGTTTTGATTTAGGTTTATATTTTCCTCCATTTGTCTCCAAAATTGGGCTTCTTTCAACTTATTCTTTTCCTCCTCTTCTACTGTAAACACAGTATTAGATTCCTTCAGTTACTTCACCTTAATCTTCTTGTTAAGGTAGTTCTACCCTCACTGGTTCTCTTCTCACCCCCACCTACCTTTTCTCACTTTCTATCCTTTTATTTTTAGGGTTTTCCTTATTAGGTCTATTCTGCTTTCACCTGCTTATCTATTTCTTTTCCCTTTTTTTCTCTCTCTCAGTCAGATAGATTCCACCTTCCTCCCATCCCCTTCAGCTAGTCTTATTCATTATTTTTTTATTTCATTTTTGCAGCTCTTTCCAAAATTCATTTTTTCACTTCTTCCATTATCCATCTTCTCTTTTTGTTTACTGTAAATCTGTCTATTATTTTTGGTTCCTTTAATCATATGGTTTCTCTCTTTTCTCTGTATTTGTCATATAATACAAGCTTCCAAGGTCTCCATTCTAGTATCTGCCCTCTATAATTTCTGCCACTGCCTCGTTGGGCTCATGCCATGGATTCCCCCTCCCATTGTGCCTCACTCTCAGAACAATGCCTATTATTGAAGGGCTCAGAGTGGACATTGTCCCATAGAAAGGTAGCTCCCCCTGACAATGATCTATATCCTTCCTTACTGACTTTTTTTTCTCTCCTACATTCTCCTGGAAATCTGTTCCCTGTGTCTATGCTCTTCCACTCCTCCCAGTGCCAGTTGAACCCAAGGGTTCCAAACTCCCCATACTCTCTACCCGAACAAGCCTTCTGTGTGCTCTTGTTGCTGGTGTTGGTATTTCACTCTCACAGCAGCTGCTAGTTGTATTGCTGTTACAGACTTTTTGCTGTTTTTTTATTTTGGAGTGATTTTCAGCACTAAGGCAATTAAGTACCGTTGAGTTTTGCCTTTGTTTCAATCAAGTATCTTTGAATCGGGAGTCTTTGATGACCTGCTTAAGTTGTGGGAAGGCTTAGGTCACATGGATTTGAGTCACATGGTTGTGATGCCTTCTGACCCTGAAAAAGTATGTATATACTCTGAGGTTAACATTTTGTTTGGGGCTCACTCACTGGAAGAGTGTCCTGTGATTTGACCAGAGGAGACTCTGGGTAGTTGTTGCAGTCCCCCAGCTTTGAAAAACCTAGATGTTGGTGTTTTTCTCTTTGGTAACTATGTATATAATGTCTTGGACAGACCGCTAGAAACCTGTCTGCTGATTCATGTTATTTTGCTCTGTTTATATAATATTTGCTTGTAATTTCTGTTCTTGTTTTCTCTGAAGTTCAGGGTAGTGACATTTTGCCATGAACTAAGTGAATGATATAAGTATGTTTAATTAAAGTGAGATTGTAAACTCCTTAAAGTTGCTTTCTCTAGAAAAGCGGATCAAAGAACCTGTACTAGCAGCCCTCTTGTGTGCTGGTGTTATTGTTCTTACACAGCCACAGGAGTGGCAAGTAGCATTGTTGTTACATGTGTCAGGACAGTCTGTGCCCTTGAGGGATCTGTCTTGACATTTTATAAGTATATCTGTTCTTTTTCTTTCATAGCAAAATTTCTATAATCAGGGTAGGTGAACAGTTGCAGTTTTGTACGTACAATACTCAATCTGTTAATTAATAGATTGATGCTGGAACATCACTGAGTTACTATAATAAGATGCAAGTATGACAAATCTTATAATTTTAATCTGTATTTGTGATCAAACTATAATATAGGTATGCTATCTTCCTAAAGGCAGAATTAGACAAAGTAACAAGGCAAAGATGCAATGTAAAAGTTTTCTAATTAAATGGAGTAGCAAATTTTGAGAAATCATTAGGATTAGACTGTTTTCGTTAAGAACTATAAATCACACTGACTCCATCTTCCGACTTAATTCTGGAGCTAGGTCAGTTGTCTTTCCTTACAATTTTCTATCTTGTAAGAAAAGTTTGTTTAATTGTGAGAATTGTAAGAAAAAATTATTGCATTGTTTGAGCCTTGCCCTGAGTGTCTGGGAAGCTGGGCTTTTTGCTCAGAGACCTTTAACTAAGGAACTTGGTTAAGCTGACCAGAAACCATAATCTTTCAGATTTTTCTCACAATTATATATGTCAAACAACCCATATGTCTTACCTGAAAACTGGCCCATCCTGGTTAACCAATTGTTTTTATGTTCCTTTGATTGAAAATAGTCACTTGTGGGGAGTGGAACACCTCTTTTTCTGATTTCAGAGAATTGCACCTGTTCACACTCCTCCTCCCAACTTAGAAAAGTCTCTAATCTTTCCTGCAATTAGAATGAGACTACTTAATGTTGTGTCCAGGTTAATTTTTCTTTTAATTAATTTATCATGCATGATTAATTGTTTTTAATGTATAAAAATCTATCTCCCCCTGTATTTGGGGTTCAGCCCTAAGCTAAGGAGATCTGGTCCTAATTAGGCAACTGGCATGTATTGCTTAATAAATCAAAATGCTCAAACCTTTGTTTTCTTAGTAATTTCATCTTTCATCCACATAAGATATGGTGCTGAACACATTTAATAGATATTCCCAAGTTTTGTGAATGCATTTTGGTATTTTTTTCATTTTTGAGAGGTTTAACTTTGACCAGTTCTTTCACATCCATTAACCAATCTACCAATCATTGGATATTTATTAAATACCTGGTAAGTGCCATGATCTATGCTAAGACAGTTGCCATATGTAACTTTGTGCACAGGTGACCATCTGTTCAGCCTGGACTTGTACTTTGTGAACTCAGCATCAAGTCGGTACCAGCCCCAACTCCCTCAAACCGAGAAGAGGTAATGGTAATAAGTACTCAGGAAAGGTCACTGGTCATAAATCCAGCCTCAAGAATGTCTGGGACTTAGTAATAGGCAACTCTTTGCAGAAGAAAAGGAACTTCATTGTTGGAGCATTACGTTAATGTGATCAAAAGAGTTTTAATCCAAGACTTGTTTTTCCTCATTTGTTGGTTTATGATGTGATAGTTTTTAAAATAATTATTTATTGTTTACTTATTTGCTGTTCAAATGATTATATAAATTTAAGTAAAAGAATAATTTTATTGGTTTTCTTTTCTAGCTATTAATATTTATTTCCTGATAATTACTAAAATAATTTTATCATACAGAGGAAGGCATATTTAAAAAAGAATTATCCTTTCTCTGTGAGAAATACAGTGTGCCACTATCTGATCTCATCTCATTTATAAAATGTTACTTTGTGATTTTTCAAGTAGATCTAGCATTTTGTTGTTGAAAGCACAGTTAACAAAAACAAATTTAGTTGATCTTCATTTTTGGATAAAAATGAAGATTGCACGAAAGTCCCTCACAGACTCTCAGAGACCCAAATGACTAGGAACTGATGGACACTCTTTTAACAAGACTAAAGGGAAAACTCAATTTCCTTGTAATCTGTGAAAGGCACCACTCCCCATCTAATTATTCTCAGGAGAAGGGCCGTAGAACTCTTACCAGTTGTGGAGATGGTGAACCTTTTGGTTATTCTGAATGCTAAAGGGACTGGCTTTCCAAAGATCTTTTAATAAATGTATTCCTCCAGTCAGTCACATAAGAAATACTGGGAAGAAAGGAGAAATTCCACACCTAATCCACATTTTGGTTGTTTTTTATTTCCCTCCTCCACCATCCCATGGACAGCCCAGGCTGCTCACTTGTTAAAAGTGTGAAACCAAGATCATGGTTTTATCACTTATAAGACATCGGTTCCTTAAGAGGCAGCACATATGGACATATGCCATCTATCACTTGGATAACAGATCATGTGCTGGATATCATTTAAGATAACGAAAACAAAAAAAAAATCTGTCTCCAGTAGTGATTTCCTGTGTGATCCTAGGTAAGTCACAAATTATCCTTTCTAAAACAAGGAAAATAATACCTGTGGAATGCATCTGGAAGTGTTAAGGCGAAGCTTTAAAGAGATGTTTTATGAACCTCATGATCAAGATAAATGCCTGCTATTGTAGTAGTAGTAGTAGTTGCAGTAGTAGTAGCAGCAGCAGCCAGAGTAGTAATAGTAGTACTAATACTAGTAGAGTAACAGTAGTAACAGCATTAATAGTACTATCTTTTTGTTCTACAAATACAGATGCACTTTCTAATTCTAATTAATGGCAGGTGTTTAATGTGTGCTGTCAGCCACAGAGAGAATTTGGTCAAAAAGCTAAATATTGCAAAGCAAATAGAATGTGGCTCAGTTGCCTAATTACCAGGATTCTGTGCTAACAGAGAACTGGGGGAGGATTAAGGAGGCCTGGACTTTAGCTTGAAACCTGTCATTTCTCTGTGTCCATGTCCCCTTGTGTCAAAGGGTAATAATCAGATCTGTTTTCTATATGTCACAGGGCTTTTGTAATAGTCCAATGATATGAATTCCCCAGAAGGAGTCTTCTTTGAAAGATCGAGTGTTTTACAAAAATGCGAACCTTATGCTTTGTATGTATGTACCTCCATAGATCCCAACATTTACATTGTGAAACCAAGAATGGAGATTTGAAACATAAGGAATTATGTCCTGCAAACCCAATAACTCAACTTGAGTCAGGTGAATGATGCAAGAGCTACACAAGGTAATAAGTCTTTGGGCTGTATTAAGAGGCAAAGCTTCAGGAATAAGGAAGAGAGAGGTAAGTCCTTCTGTCCTCTGCTCTGTTCAGACCAGATTTGGGATATTCAGTTTAATTTTGGGTGCTACAGTATGTGAAGGTCATTGATAAGCTGGCAAGGGTTAAGAAAAGGGTGATCAGTATGTAAAGTTTATTCCATATGAAATGAATAAAAGAAGTGGGATTGTAGAGAAAAGAGGACACTAAGGGAAAATGATGATGGTGTTAAGGGATAATGATAATGTTTGGACATTTGAAGGCTTGACAAGTGAAAGGATTGGTCTCGTAATGTTTTGCTCCAGAGGAAGAACCAAGGAAAAGTTGTGAGTGTTTCAAAGAGGATGATTTAGATTTGGTGAAAAATGCAACAAGAGCAATACCAGCAGCAGCAGCAGCAGACATAACGAAAACAGCAACAAAACTTCCTAACAATCTGAGCTGTCATAAAAATGGAACGAGCTGCAATTACAACTAGATGGTACCCTGTCACTGCAGTTCTTCATGCAAAGACTGGATGGCCACTTGTCAGGGGTGTGCAGGATAGATTAGATGGCTGCTCCATTTTCCTTCAACTTTAAATGATGGTCTTGGTTCAGCAAGTGAGTGAGTGTGTGTGTGTACTTGCATGCATGCGTGTATGTATATGTGCATTTGTGTGTGTGTGTGTGTGTGTGTGTGTATGTTTGTGAGTGCATGCACATGAGCACATTTATGCACATGTGTGTGCACGACGAGGGAGAGGGAAACTTAGAGAAACCAGGCAGGCAGCAGAGAAGAGTATATTTCATCTTTATCAGAATTAATTGAATGATTCCATTATTTTGGACAATGGTGAAGTGGCAGTTAGTAATTGACTTCATGGAAATTATGTTTGTTTAGTGAGACTGAGTTTGGTGGTTTTATGACCTTAAATGCAGGTGCCTGAGGTGATTGGGAAATTAATTACTTCAGGATTTTCTGCATATGAGTTTGTGTGGAAAATTCTGCGAGAATTCTGACATCTAATGATGAGTTGTCATGTAAGGAGTTGAACATGTGTGTTGGAAGGTGTCACAAAAGTGCAGCAATTGGAAGAGTGTGATAGAACAGTCAGTTAGGAGAGGTAACCTACGCTAATTCCCCTCTATCTGTATGTGTGTATGTCTGTGTATGTGACAAAAAAGATCATAGACATCATATTTTAAGAAATCTTCAAAGAAAGCTGCCCAGATCTCTTAGAATCAGAGAACAAAGAGGAAATAGAATTCATCAGTCACTTTATGATAGAAACCACAAAATGAAAACTCCAAGGAATGTTATAGACAAAATCTAGAACTTCCATGTCAAAGGAAAAATACCACAAGTAATCAGAAAGAAAGACTTGAAGTATTAAGGAGCCATAGTTAGGTTCACACATGACTTAATAGGCACCACTATAAAGGAATGGAACCACCATTGGAAAATAATATTCTATAAGCAAAGAAATCCATGCTTATAGTCAGGAATGACTTTCTCATAAAAAAACTGAGTATAATACTTCAGGGAATGATGTGTATTTAGTGAAACTGAAGACTTCAAAGCATTTCTGATTGGGGCAGAGGAACAGAGCTATATTGAAACTTTGGAGTTCAAGTTCCAGTTAAGAGAAATATAAACAGGTAAACATGAATAAACAATGATAAAGGGATAAAACCAGATAAAATTTGTACATTCTTATGTGGGGAGATGATACACATTTCCCTTTTGCACCCTATCATTATTAAAGGGCATAGGGTGAGTCTAATTAGACAAGGTCTAGAAGTAATTCTGTTATGTCTTGATGAACTTAAGACAAGAATGGAAAAAAAGGAGAGAAAGAGGAATGTACTGGGTAGAAGAGGAAAGAAGATTGGGGGAAATTATCTCTGAACATTAAAAAGTACAAGTAGGCATCTGTACAAATGGAGGAGAGGCTGAGGGGAGTGACTGATTAGGAACATCATTCTCATCTGAACCGCTCAATAAGGGAAGAAAACACACAGAGTCATGTACAGGAATATATTTCACTTAATAGGGAAAGAAGAGGGAAAGGAGAGAAAGAAGAAGGGCAAATTAAGAGAAAGGTTAGATTAAAGACAAGATTTTTTGTTGTGTCATTTCAATCACATCAAACTCTTCGTAACCCCATTTGGAGTTCTCTTGGCAAAGATATTGGAGTGGTTTTCCATTACTTTCTCTAGCTCATTTTACAGATGATGAAACTGAGGCAAAAATGGTTAAGTGATTTGCCCAGGGTCATATAGCTAGTAAGTGTCTGAGGCTGCATTTGAACTCAGGAAGATTCCAGGCCTGGAGCTCTATCCACTGCACCTGGTTGCCCTAAGGGAAGGATTGCTCTAAGCAAAACAAACTCTAAGGATGTAAAAAAATACTTGTAGTTCTTTTATAAGTAACAGATAATGGAAATCTGAGGAGGTGCTCATAGATTGGCAAACAGTTGAGCATATTCAAAAGTCATGGAAAACTAATATGCTGTAACAAATGATGAAAGGGATGGTTATAGAGAAACCTGGGAAGGCTTCTATGAACTGATGCAAAGTGAAGTGAATAGAATCAGTAGAAAAAATGATACAGTAACAAAAATATGGTGAAGACAAACAACTTTGAAAGATTTAGGAATTCTGAGTAAAATGGTCAACTACAACTAGAGAAGACTTGTACTGAAGCATGCTACCAACCTTCTGATGAACAGGCGAAGGACACTGCTTACATAACGAAGCATTTTCTGGACATGACCAAGGTGGAATTTTTTCCCTGAATGGTACATGTTTACAATAGTGGTTTGGTTTTCTCTTTTGCTCTGCTTTAGGCTGGGGGATGAAGGTGAGTGAGAGAAAGATTTTTGCCTACAAAAATATATTGAGAAAGGGAAGGAATTGGCATCATTTATAAATTAGAGGCCTTGAAATCTAGGGAAAACTATCTAGCATTACAGAATTAGACACAAAAGGAAATTATTCAAATATCATATCAACACTATTTTTTGGGGAATCATACCATGATCTTGGTTGCTATTCACATATCACTTGGAAAGTAATTGATAGTCAAAAATGCATCACTTTCCCTTGCTTGAACAGGCCAGCCATTCATATTTTCCTTCTTTGAGTTTGTCTTTCTTGTCAGCTAGGACTTTCCTGCTGTCATCTGCTCACCCATGCCTTGTAATAATAATAATAATAATAATATTATTAATAATAATAATAATAACAAGCATTTACATAGTGGTTACTCAGGCACTGTGATAAGCTATTTACAGATATTATTATCATCTCATTTCATCCTTGTAGGGAAGTAGGTGCTATTATTCACCCTATTTTGCCTATGTGGAAACATATAGAGGTTGCCACTTGCCCAGGGTCACGTACCTGGAAAATGGCTGAGGCTGGATTTGAATATGCATTTTTCTGACTCTGGAACCAGTGATCTATCCATTGTACTACCTAGCAATAGAGCAAGTGCTCTCATACTATGAAGAATCTACAGTGTCTCCAGATGGTAACTGAGTAATGGCTTACCTCTAGAACCAGAATCTGCCCCCTCAGCATCATCACTTCTTCTCTTAGCTGTAACCCAGATGACACCTTATTTTTGTATTTGAAACTTTTTAATGGAACAGATTTATTTTCATGGCTCCCCTAGGCATTTTAGCTTTCTTTATTGGCTCTGTTTCATCTACTTATGTTAAATTTTCATTTTTGATAATTTACAGGCCACCAAAGATATGACCAACTTCACCATTGTCACAGAATTTCTCCTAATGGAATTTGCCAACATTCGAGAGCTGCAGGTCTTACATGCAATGTTTTTTCTCCTGATTTATTTAGCAACAGTAATGGGGAATTTTCTCACCATCACTGCAATAGTCACAGACCAACACCTCCATGCTCCAATGTACTTTTTTCTAAGCAATTTATTCCTGTTGGATATCTGTTACATCTCAGTCACTCTTCCCAAATTCATCATTAATACCTTTATGGGCATTCAATCCATTTCCCTCCTTGGATGTACTTCTCAGATCTTCTTCTTTCTCTTCTTTGGATCAACAGAATTTGCCTTCCTCATGACCATGTCCTATGACCGCTTTGTGGCCATCTGCCACCCTCTGCATTATGGGGCCATCATGAAACCAGCCCGGTGCCTTGGGGCAGCAGTTGGCTCATGGTTCACTGGCGTTATCTATTCTACTCTACACACAGGAAACATGTTCTGCTCACCCTTTTCAGGATCCAATGTGATCCATCAGTTTTTCTGTGATATAGCACAGGTATTGCAGGTTGCAACATCGGATGTTTACAATACTGAATATCTTCTCCTTGCCATAAGTTCATGTTTTTTACTATTGTGTTTTGTCTTTTTAATTATATCATATGTTCGCATCTTCTCCAGTGTACTCCGGATCCCCTCTGTGGAAGGACGCTACAAAGCCTTATCTACCTGTTCCCCTCACTTGATTGTCCTTCTTTTATTTCTCCTTTCTTCAATCATCGCAGTCCTGGGGCCAACATCTGATAAAACATCAGTTCAGAACCTCCTTATTGCAATGGCCTACACAGTGCTGCCCCCATTCATGAACCCCATCATTTATAGCCTGAGAAACCAGAAGATCAAAGTTGTGCTGATTAGGATAATTAAGATGGCATTATTTACCAGGAAAAATGTGTCTAATCCTAAGAAAATTAAGAAGACAAGGAATGTGTGGCTGGGATATTGAATATACAGGATGGCACAACAACTAGATCAAAAAATGAACCTGTTGGTCATTTTCTCTCTTTGATCCACAAAATGATTACAAGTATATCCCAAACAATGAAAGCTAGAACAATTGTTGCATGTAAGTGAATGAATGAACCATTTAAAAAATCCATAATATACAGTAGGTGATGCTGCCTATAAATTGACTAATAATTCAAACATGAACCCAATTTGCCTTAATGCTATAAGCAGAGACCTGGGAAATTTACTGGAAACAATGGATTCCCATAATATGGGGAATGAATGAACAAAATGGCATATTATATGATGCAATATTATTGGACTCTAGAAAATGAGAGAATAAGAGAAACCTGGGATAACTTGCTTCAGTTGATGCACAGTGAAATGAACAGAACTCGGAAAATCATTTTTCAATGACTATTGCATTGCAAAAGAAAGTAATGTGAAAGACAACTGTTTGATGCAATTATCAAACATGACTCCAAATGACTGAGGATGAAGCTTGCTAACCATCTTTTGATAGAGATGTGATGGACTCTAAAGATATGGTATTAGTCCTGCATTTCCAGGTACACACAATGTATGGATATGATTTTCTTGACACTAACACACATATATGTATGCATGTATATATATATGTGTATATTTATATACATGTGTACATCTGTACATATTTGTTTCAAGGGGAATGGTATTATTTATGTTTTGGGGAGAAGGGAAGGTTATAAAATAAATATTGAAAGTGATGTTTAAAAAAAGAAAAAAAATTGTCAATAGATCTTTAAAATCATAGAGAAAGAAGAGAGCAAAAAAAAAGTTCAAAATATGAATGACCAAGAAGGGTAGTGTTGGAACTATGATCTTAAAGTTAATATATGTACTTATAAAGAACAAGTTGTATGTACATGTTCTTTTTATAAGTGTGTGCTCATGTTTGTTGATATCTGGTAAGATAATAATATAACTTAAAAATAAAAAAATGTACAAAGATGCATACTTCTTTTCTTGTTTTTATGAAAAGTGAAATGCCCATTGTGGCTAGTGTCATTTTGTGCAGATAATAATTTGGCCTCTGAAACTTGGTCCTACATGAGTGATGGGAGGAGAAAATGAAAAGTCCATCTTCTTAAACCTTTTTCAAATTCTCACTAAATATCTTACCAAGATAATATTGAGTTTAGCCACCCTATATAAGCATGGGTGCAGTTCCTGGGTCAGCCACTTAGAAACTAAAGTACTTTCTTTGATCACCAGTAGTTTTTAATTTAAAAAAACACAAAAGGCACCTAAATATTGTAGCCAAAACAGTAACAAAAATGTTGTCCTCATGCACAAGGGAACACATGCTATTCCAGGTCAAGTGTTCCAGCCACTTTGCCACCTAGCTGCCCTCTCCCCCAAATGATAAGTAGTATTTAAAACCAAGAGCAAATATTATCTAGAATTGGGATAAACTAGAATGGGGTGGAGTAAGGATGTCCATTATCACCATTGTTCAATATTGAATTAGAAATGCCAGCTATAGCAATAATACCAGAAAAAGAAATTGAAGGAATAAAAATAAGCAGCAAGATAACCGAAGTTTTACTTTTTGTAGATGATATGATTGTATACTTGAAGAATCAGTAACAACAACAAAACCTAGTTTAGATGTGGGGAACCTGGGACCTCAAGGCCACATGTGGCCCTCTAGGTCTTCAAGGGAGGCCTTTCAACTGAATCAAATTTTTCATAGAACAAATCCCCTTAATAAAATCGTTTGTTCCGTAAAACTTTGATTCAGTCAAAAGGCCTCACCCGAGGATCTAGAAGGCCCCATGTCTTCTCAAGGCCACAGGTTCCTCACCAGTGACCCATTTGAAACAATGAAGAAATATGGCAAAATTGTAGGAAATAAAATTGTTGTTGTTCTGTTGTGTATGACTTTTTGGGAATACATTTGAGCTTTTCTTGGGAGAGATACTGCAATGGTTTGGCATTTCTTTCTCCAGTTAATTTTACAGATGAGGAAACTGAGGCAAAAGGTTAAGTGACTTGCCCAGAGTCACACAACTAATAATTACTTGAGACCAGATTTGAACTCAGGAAGATACTTCTCCTTGACTCCAGACCCATAACTCTATCTACTGTACCACCTAGCAGTCCTATAGAGCAGTTTCCTTTAATAATTTCTTCTAATACTGTATCTAGATTCTTTTTTTATCATAACTTTCAGGTAGTCTGATAATTCTTATATTATCTCTCCTTGATGTGTTCTCCAAATCAGTTGTTTTTCTAATTAGATGTTTCAGCTTCTCGTTTATTTTTTTCTAATTTTATTATATCTTGGTGTCTTATAACGTCATTCAATTCTATTTGCCCAATTCTAGTTTTCAAGGAGTTATTTCCTTCTTTAACATTTTGTTTGTCTTTTTCTAATTGGTTAACTTTCTTTGCATAATTTTCTGGGATTGTTTTTTCCTAATTTTTCCACATTTTCTCTTACTTGATTTTTGAATTCCTTTTTTTAGTACTTCTAGCATTTCTTTTTGGGCTGGTGACCATTTGACTTTACTCTTTGGGGTAGGAGTTGCTTTTTTTTAACCTCACTGTCTTCCTCTGTGTATGAACCCAGATCTTCTTTAACATCAAAGTAGCTACCGATGGTTGGGTTCTTTCTCTTCTGCTCACTCATTTTTATTTCTAATTTGTCTTATTTCATTTTTAGTAGCTTAATGTTATCAAACTTTACCCCTGAGTTGCCATATCTCCATATCTATCTATCTATCTATCTATCTATCTATCTATCTATCTATCTATCTATGAAGGTCTATTCCTTCCTATTTCCTATTGATTTTCTCCTGAAGTCTATCATATCTAACTTTTTAAAGATTATATTCATCTCATCCACTTTTTCTTTTCTTTTCTTTATTTTTTCTTCTTCTCTTTGCTTTTATTTTTTTCCTCAACTCAATAAACTCCAGTGGCTCCCTATTGCCTCTAGGATCAAATACAAAATGCTCTGTTTGACATTAAACGTCCTTCATAACCTACCCCCCTCCACTTTTGCAGTATACTTTAGTCCCCAACAATACTCTTCAATCCAGTAATACCAGCCTCTTGTCTGTTTCCCAAACAAAACTCTCCATCTACTGAGTCTAGGCATTTTCTTTGGCTGTCTCTTTTCTGCTGTGGTATAATTGAAGTGCGTATTTTTACCTTATATTCAGGACATGGTTTTTAACCTACTAGGATAATTCACTGGTGGGCTGGACCCTGTTCAGGACTGGGACACCTCTCAGATTTGTCCACTAGATATCTGGTAGCTCTGACAAACATTAGACACTGACAAAGTCAGAGCCTTGTATATTGTTTTTTGCTACTTGTCCACTTAAGTGATGGAAAGAACAAATATAAAGAGGCAAAGACACAAAGGAATATGTGTTCACAGTCTTGGGTCAGTCCATGTGGGGACGGTAGAGTTTGAAGTCTCTTTGAATCCAAAGGCTCACAGCATTTCTTCCTTTACTCACAAGGAGGAAAGAGAGCTCAAGTTTCTCCTTTGGAACCTTTTTTATAGTCTCTCATTTCTAAGGAATTCTCAACAGCCAACAAAAAACCTTTTCTCTGCTATGTACTTAGTAGACCAGAAACAGACACAAGCTGTCTATTGCAATAACTGAATTGGGGGTAGTTCAGTTTCATTACACACCATCAAACATTTTGAGAAGCCAGTACAACAAACGCCTCTCCACTGCCCTGCATGTCTGAGAGTAAAGAGCTTCCAAATATCCTTTTAAGACTAGATTTCATTTTAGGCAGTTTCTATGTTATCATCAAGACATGTTTAAAGCATATTAAGCAGATGTTCACAATTTATGTGCCTCGAAATGGAATTTCCCTTAGTCTTTCAGTGTTGACATGAGTCTGGCTTGTATAATAGTGTTTTTACAAAAGTGCTCTAGATTTGGATTCTGAGAAACAGGAGAAACAAAACCATGCTTTTTCCATTTTCTAATTGTATGGTTTATTTCACGCAGAACAAGTATGAAATAAGAGCCTAAGAGGATGACATGTGGGATATATTCCTTATGATCTCCCCCTAAAATTTGTGTTGGAATATATTTGTGTGCATATAATATCTGTGCATTTGTACAAGAGACACAATATAATTCCATTTTTCTTTTTGACATTTGCAATAAAATTAATTGAAAATGCTTGAGTGTAAAATTAGAGAAATTACATGAAACTGATTTTTTAATAGAACTAATCAACATAAGCATGTCAAATAATAAAATTTCCTAGATACTAATGATGTCTAATAAAGAGAATATATAAATACTATAACTTCTTATTATTCAATAAAACAGTTTGATGATGTGCACCTTTAGGGGAATTAAGGCACCCTGACCACTTTTTTTGAGACACCTCAGTTGGAACTTTATGGCAGCAGACACAGGAAACAGCAAATTGGCATAGTGTATAGACAAGTGGGCCTTAAGACAGGAAGACTTAGTAGCTGAGCAACCATGGGAAAGTCATTTAACTTTTGTTTGCCTCAGTTTCCTCAGTGGTAAAATGGAGATAATAATAGCACCTACTTTCCAAAATTGTCTCTCTCTCTTTCTTTCTCTCTTTCTCTCTCTCTCTCCCCACCCCCAATCTCTCCTCTCTTTAGGTTCCTCCCATTGGTTCTAATTCTTCTTTACAACATGACTAATGTGAAAATATGTTTAATATGAATGTATATGTAGAGCCCATATCAGATTGTACACTGTTTTGGCGAGGGAGGAGGAGGGAAAGGGAGAAAATTTTAGTACTCAAAATCTTGTGGAACTGAATAATGAAAACTAAAAATAAACAAATAAATAAGTAAAAAAAATAATGAGGAAGATGATTTTGGAAAAGCCTGGAAATACTTACATGATCTTATGCCAGTGAAGCGAGCAAAACCAGGAGAGCATTGTTCATAGTAATAGAAATATTGCAAGATGATCAACTGTGAATGACTTAACTAGTCTCAGTAATACAGTGACCAAGACCATTTCCAAAGGACTCATGATGACAATCCACATCCAGAGAAACAAATAATAGAGTCTGAATGTGGATAAAAGTATACTATTTTCACTTTCTTTATTACTTTTGTGGCATTTTTTGTTTTTTTTTTCTTTTTCTTTCACAGCATGACTAATGCTGAAATATGTTTTACATGATCACACATGTATAACTTATATGAAATTGCTGACTAGAGAGAGGAGACAGAAGAGAGGGAGGAAAAGAACTAGAAACTGAAAATATCTGAAAAATTAGTGTTAAAATTATTTTTGCATGTAATTGGGAAAAATAAAATATTAAAGAAAAAAATTAAAAGCTGAAACCAGCTGTATATTCATGCAGGACCATGTGAATCTTTGGGCCATTATATTGCTGTATAATTTAAAGTCTGATCTAAAAGGCAAGAAACTTGTTTTTACTGGTTGAGGCTGAGATTTAAAATAGGCAACAGGCAAGAGAATGCAGCAACTTTAGAGAAGATCACACCCTAATAACGAATATTCCTTCCATGAAAGAGGAAACATCCGACAGATTTCATTTCTGCCCCTCTCTATCCAGATGGAGGGAGTAGAGTGGAATGAGAACCAACTAGATGTGGTCCATCAAAATACCATTTTTTAGCCCTTCCGTAGTCATTGGATTTCCAATTCCTTGCTGATACAAGTGTCGTTAGAATGACTTAACTGAAATAATAGGATGCATGGTAAGCAGTACTGTGAAAACATTATATGCATTGACAACAATATAAATGCAAAGAAAAGTGTTAAGAACACTTTTATAATACTGAGATTGCTGTTGTTCTGTTGTTTCAGTCATGTATGACTCTATGACCCCATGTGGGGTTTTCTTGGCAGAGATACTGAAGTGGTTTTCCATTTCTTTCTCTAGCTCATTTTTTCAGATGAGAAAATTGAGGCAAACAGGGTTAAGTGACTGGTCCATGTTTACACAGAGAGTAAGTTTATGAAGCCAGCTTTGAACTCAGGAAGAGGAGTCTTCCTGACTCTAGGCCCAGCACTATATCTCCTGTGCCACCTAGCTGTCCTGACACCAAGCCCTCTGGAAAAGAAAGGGCAAGATGATATGCTTGGAAGTATAAATGATGGAAAATTCAAATGTACCAATAAATATTTTAAAAAAGAAAATAGCGAATTGTCTTTATTAATTTATAAAACAAAATTAATGTTACATTGTTATTCAGTCATTTTTCAGTATTACCACATGAAAACTTTTTCTAGATCACTCTTGATTGGAGAAATGCAATTAAAACACAAAACTATAAACTATCATGGCATGTTTATCAGATTAGCTAACATAACAGAAATACAAAATGACAATTAGGATCTATGTTCAAAAGTCTATAAAATGTATACTTTTTGACTCAGCAACCCCACTCCTACGGCTGTTTCACAAAGAGATCACAAGAAAAGGAAAAGGACCAATATATACAAAAATATTTATAGCAGCTCTTTCTCTGGCAGCAAAGAATTGGAATTTGAGAAGATGTTCATCAATTGGGGAATGGCTGAACAAATTGTGGTATATGATTTCAATGGAATACTATTGTGCTATAAAAATTGTTAGGAGGATGATTTCAGAAAAACACGAGGAGACATATAAACTGCTGCAGAGTGAGCTGAGCAAATGAGCAAAAGAGGGGAATTTAAAAAATGGCATTTATTTATTTATTTTTAACATTTAAAAAAACCTGTGTTCTAAATTTTTTCCCTCCCATTATGCCCTCCTCCTGGCCACTGAAAAAGCAAGCAATATGATGTCATCACTTGTGAAATCATGTAGTACATATATCCATATGAGTCATTTCACAAAATGGAAGACAAATAAGAAAGTGAAAAAATATCTACTTCAATTTGCACTCAGAGTTCAATGGTTCTTTCTCTGGATGTTGATAGCACCTTTCATCATGGGTCCTTTGGAACTGTCTTAGAGTGTTTTATGGAGGAGAGTAACTAAACCTTTCACAGTTGATCATCATTACAATACTGTTGTTACTATGTACAATGATCTTTTGGTTCTGCTCATTTTATCTTGTAGTAGTTCATCTATGTCTTCCCATGTTTTTCTGAAATCATTGCCCTCCTCTTTTCTCATAGCAGAATAGTTCTCCATCACAATCACATACCACAATTTGTTCAGCCATTCCTTAATTGATGGGCACACCCCCCACAATTTCCAATTCTTTGCCACCACAAAAAGAATGTCTATAAATATTTTTTGTACATATAAATCCTTTTCCTGTTTCTTTCATCTTTTTGGGATATAGACCAAAAAGGAATGTTAAATAATAAAGTTTTAAAAAGTGAATTATGAATTATGAATAAATGAATTGAACACTTAAAAACAAACTCATTGTGAAATCACATTATCCTGTGAAATTGAATCAATCATACTACTCACATTTCATTATTACTCTCTATCCCTTTGATTGGACCCTCTGACTGGAGGGTAGAGCCATGACCCTCCATTTAATGTTTGATTCCAACACAGTCTCTACCTCATTTCCTGCCAGTTGCACTGATTTTGCACTTCTCCGTCATGCCCTCATGCTAGGTGCTGTTTCCCTTTCATCTTCCTTCCCCCATTTTCTTTCTACTTAACAGAGTGCTTGGCATACAGTAGGCATTCAATAAATGTTTATTGACAATTGAGTAAGCATGTCATAGACTCAGAGACTCCCAATAGCCTATACTTTTATGGCTGATAGTTTAATGAGACTGAAGGGAGAACATTTTTCACCATGTTGTTTATAAAATAGACTATAATCTATGTAATTATTATCAAGGGATGGGTCAGAGAATCCATAGCAACTCAGCATATGATGATGTTTATTTTGAATACTCCAGTGATTTCACAACACCTTCTCCAAAAGGCACTGGACAATATATTTCACCAAGTTCTACGAGAATCACAAAAAATCTCCAGAATGCCTACAGGTTCACAGACTTAGAAGGCAGTACCTTGCCATATTTTTGAGTCTTCCAGTTATAATGGAATTAATTTTTGAGGAAAGAGTCTCCATATTATGCTTTGAATTGTAAATAGGTAGAGAACTGAATGACAATGACAACATACAATGGAAAGTATGCACATTAGAACAAATAATGCAGGTATTTTCATTATGATGATGGTTATGATTGTTTTCCTTTGTGACGGGTCAGTTTGCTCGGGTGCTTAATGTGTGAACTCAAAGTCATGGGGATGATCTCTGTGTAAGTGGTTGTTTTTTTCTGGGGGTTGTCTTGCATCACACTGTGGATAGTGTGGTGGGCTGGAATTAAGGAAGACCTTAATTCAAATTCTTCTTCTGGCACAAAAAAGAGTCTGAGGACTCTTTTTTGGCTTCCCTCTGAGATTATGTCTAATTCTTTCTGTATATTTCATTTGTACCTACTTATTTACTTGCTCTCTCCTCACCGTTGAATTAGAGTTCATTGAGGTCAGGAGCTGTCTTTGCCTATCTTTGTAATCCCAGTGCTTAACACAGTGTCCAGGACATAGTAAGCCCTTAATAAATGCTTTTTGACTTACTGTAACTGGACTATGGGTAAGCCTCAGCCTCACTTGGTGCCCTTTTCATGCTGGTAACATATGCATAGTATTATCTTTGTAGCTCACAGACTCATTTTGAAGCTCATCTGAGATGTTGTATGTAACATACTTTATGAATCTCAAGAGCGCTATGTAAATGAGTCTGATTTATTGTTCTGACCTATGATGATAGGCCCCAGTTCTCCTTTCAATTAATTGTAAATTTGTGTTACTGATCCCAAACAGAGCTGGGCAAGCAGGTCAGTTCCTTGCTGCACTTTGTTTGGAGCTTAATCTTTATGGTGGAGTGCTGCAGAGATAACTGGTAGACATCGGGACTCTGAGTTTCAATTGTAACTTTGCCTCTCAGGGTCCTGCTCCCCTCATCTGTAATTTAAGTTTGTTCCAACAAAGGGTTGGCCTTTTGTATAAATTTAGTTGAGGGAGTGCAGAATTTGGAAGCAGAAGACAGTTATTTATCCTGGGCTTTGGCATTTACAACCTAAGGAACCTAGAGTCAGTCACTGCATGTCTGTTTTTCCTTTGTAAAGAAAGGGCCTGGATAACTGAGCTCTAAGCTTCCTTCCAGCTTTGAGTCTCTGCTCCTCTGATCATATTTGAAAGAGACATTCAGAGAGAGATGGTGGACTTCACTGAGGGTCTCAGCAATTCCCCAACTATTTTCAAAGAAGGTGTGTGACCTTCATTCCCTCTTTCAGGTGGAGGCCACTTTTGAATGGCTTAAAGTAGATGATAGATCTCCTAGCTTTTTCTGAGTGGCAAATGTGCCTTTACATGTGCAGGAAATAAAGCAAATGTTACTAATTTTCACTGAAAATTAAAATGAGGGGATTGTTGAAATGGCCTAAAAGCCTTCAAATTTTTATTTTGTTATATTGGTCTCTGAAAATTCTAGGTCTCTGCCTTCCTTCTCACTTTTGGTTATAGATGGGGAAAGAGAAGCCTGGAGCACAGGAATATGTATTTTGTTCATACATGCATGTAAATGTTAATGTGTATAAGTGTATGTATGCTACAGGCAAATGTATGTAGGTCTGCCTATAGGTCAGGGGGTGATATTTTGCTAGATCAGTGACTTCCATGGCACTGCATTCAATGCTGTTAAAATGTTTGAACTGTGAGGCTAAATGATGGGATATTTGGAAGGGTGGAGAAAGAATTCTAATGTTGACTTGGGAGTTCAGGTTTGGGGCTGAGGTCTAGAAGAGTATCTGTGATGATGTGAAAGGATGATATAGTTTTGTGTGTGTGTGTGTGTGTGTGTGTGTGTGTGTGTGTGTATGTATGTATCTATGTAGGATTCCTAACACTAACCCCAAATGTATGTATGTATGCATGTAGGAATGTATGCATAATTTCTAACCCTAACCCTAACTGTGTGTATGTATATTTTATGTATGTATCATTTCTAACCCTAATCCACAGTGTATGTATGTATGTATGTATGACTCTTTATACATACACACATGTATTTATATGAGCACCATTTTATGTGCATAAATATACACACAATTTATATTTACATATATGTAAAACACACATGTATATACAGACACATACTCATATTTGTATATCTCGGTATCCCTCCATCAATATCTTTATTGCTGTCTGTACCATCTATCTATCTACCTTTCATTTTTTCCTCTATTACCTATCTCTTTACATATATATATATATATATATATATATATATATATATGTATATCTGTATATTTCTCTCTATCTATATCATCTCTATCTCCATCTCTACTTTAGCTCTATCTCTGTCTTGCCCATCTGCATCGGTAGATGTAGTTTTCTCTCCAACAGGTGCTTGTAGAAATAAAATTACCACACCATTCCTAATTCCTTTTCAGAGCCTTTTAGCTCTTGCAGTAGATCATCCTCAGGGTAACCGATCAGGGAAATGGACTCCTTTCTCACAATAAGAAATAATATAGAGAGATTTTAGGAATCTTAAATGTTGGCTCTGGGAAGGGCAGTGTGGATTATATTGTCCAAAGAGCTCATTTTACAGATCTTGGCCTTGATGCTCAGGCGAAGCAAGAAGTGAGGGATGAAGAGGTGATACTAAGGGGCAATGGCAAGGAAAGGGTAAAAATAACTCTAAAAGTTGAATCTCCTGAATTCCCAGTTCTATCTTCTGATCATTGAACCAGATGGAAGGCATGGGCTAGCCTCAAGGTAGGTCTTGTCTAACTGGGGAAAGATTCTCTCACAAGAACAAGGAAGAACCTTATTCATCTTACTTAAAGAAAAAATTCTCATTGAGTGAGGGTAAAGAGGGAACTTACTCAGATGGGAATTCTTCAGCCAGAAGAACAAAAAGGCTTCTACTAGCCATCAATTTGTGGGCACAAAAGGGACATCTGTCATTAATATGGACAGTCTTAGGAAGAACGAGGAAGCACGTATGAGCAGTAAAATGCTGACCAGTTGCTTACTTGAAACCTGAGAATCAGAGCCCTAGAAATGCCTGGCAAGTTAGAAAGAGCCCAGACTACAGGGATGAAGTTAGCAAACAAAAATATGATGAGGTTTTTGGAAGGGATGACATTTCTACTCTGTCAAAACTCTTTTTAGTTTAAGCCCATGATATAAATCTTAAACAATATAAATGATCATTTGAGTAATCAAATGTAATCAAGCAGCTAGGAGCACTATATAGAGTGGTGGAGCTGAAGTCAAGAAGACTGGATTTGGTGAGTTCAAATCCAGCCTCTGATACTTATTGGCTGTGAGACCCTGATCAAGTCCCTTAACCATGTTTGCCCGAATTCCTCATCTGTAAAAACCAGCTAGAGAAGGAAATAGCAAACCTCTCCAGTATCTTTGCCAAGAAAAAATCCCGAATAGTCATGGAAAGTTGGATACAACAGAAAAATATTTGAACAACAACAAAAACAGCAGAGTAATCAACGCTACTGCTTTCATAGCTATTTGTATTTTTTCTTAATGAGGGAAACTGCATTTAGAATCACAATAATTGGTTTCAAATTCTGATTTTACTACTAATGATCTTCATTACTTTGTACAAAATGCTGCATCAGTTTGGGCCTTGCTTTCCCAACCTGGAAACAATACTATCAATAAAATTAGCTTAACTTTATATAATATTTGAATGTTTTCATATCACCTTCCTCAACACAACTGCATGAAATATTAATAAATGTGTTAATTTTTCCCTCACTCTTATCTCTCTCTCTCTCTCTCTGTCTCTGTCTCTTTCTCTCTCTATATCTATAGGTGGATAAATATAGATAGATATAGATAAATATAGATATAAAGATATCTGTATAGATATAGGTATATAGATATTATATATGTATATGATATGCATATACAAACACAGGTGTTTATATATGTGTATAAATGTGTATAGATGTGTGTGTGTGTGTGTGTGTGTGTGTGTACATGTACCAAAATCCATTTCCACTCTGGTAGTGATAGTCCCCTTTATTAATTCTCTAGTGGTACTATTAACTTTCCTTATGTTCATAATGTTTTTCCTGTCCATTTTGCAAAGCTAAGTATTTAAAACTCTGTTAAAGAATTGTTAGGTGCATCTTAGACTCATCTTCTCTACTGCAAGCTCCACCTTCATCTGGTTTTGGCCTTAAAATATAATGTATTTTTGCTTTTGCTAAGGCTTAATGGGACAGAATAGTTTTCAAATTTTCTTTTAAAAAGTATTTTAATTCATTCTTCTTTTCAACAATTTCTGCTACTCATAGTGTGATTCGATTTTAGTTAACTTTCAGATCACCAGCCAGGATGGGCAACTTCTCAATTATCACAGAATTCCTCCTGATGGAGTTTTCCAGCTTGCGGGAGCTGCAGGTTTTACATGCTCTTCTGTTCCTGTTGATTTACCTGGCTGCCCTGATGGGCAATCTTCTCACCATTGCTGCAATTATTACTGACCCACGCCTTCACTGTCCTATGTATTTTTTCCTGAACAACTTATCCCTACTAGATATCTGCACCATCTCAGTCACACTTCCCAAATTCATTGTGAATTCCCTGTCTGGCACTCAGTCACTATCCCTCCTTGGTTGTGCTGCTCAGATTTTCTTCTTTCTCTTCTTTGGAACAACAGAGTTTGCTTTGCTTGTGGCAATGTCCTATGACCGCTTTGTGGCCATCTGCCACCCTCTTCACTATGGCATCATCATGACACCAGCACGTTGTGTCTGGGCAGCAGTTGGCTCATGGCTCAGTGGGCTTATTTATTCATCTCTACACACAGGGAACATGTTCCGCCTGCCCTTTTCTGGATCCAATGTGATCCACCAGTTTTTCTGTGATATCCCTCATGTCTTGAAAGTCTCAGCCTCTGATGTGTTTAATACTGAGTATTTTTTAATTATAGGAAGTTCATGTTTTTTATTATTCTGCTTTGCTTTTTTAATTGCATCATATACTCGCATCTTCTCCAGTGTGCTCAAGATTCCTTCTGTGGAGGGACGTTACAAGGCCATTTCAACGTGCTCCCCTCAGTTGATGATACTCATCTTATTTCTCATTTCTGCAATGATTGCAATCCTCAGGGACACATCAGACACATCCCCTATCCAAAACATTTTAATTGCAATGGCCTATGCAATACTGCCTCCATTTATGAATCCCATCATCTACAGCCTAAGGAACCAAAAGGTCACAGCTGCCATGGGGAAGATGATCAAGAGTTTTTTTTTTCCCCAAGAAAGAAATGTCCATCCTTAATACCATAAAATAGCTGAAGAATATGTATTTGATCTGTCTAATATGTATAATGAAAACATGAGGTAGTCTAAAATGGAGAGAAATGGACCCGAAAACATACCACCCAGTTAAACAGATCCTTAGATGAAATGTTAAATGGGATGGAATGAATGAGTCATTTATTTTCACATAGCAGAAACCCATCCTGCATGTGGTTATTTTTGATAGTGGAGTTATCATGACACCAGCCCATTGCCTTTGAGCAACAGTGCCTTCAGAAGAATGGCTAGAACACTCATTGACCCCCTGAAAAATGGTAGATAAGCTCAATCAAAAGCAGCCATCATGATGGTTGTGTTGTTTCCCCCCCTTAACATGTTACTTGCCTTCTCACTTTCATTCTTTTGTTTCCACCCATCTTTATGATGGTAATGTCCTTCTTCTTCTTTGCCTGCTGAAGATCTATTTATTTTTCAAATACACACACACACTACACACACACACACACACACACACACACATGTACATACACATACCTATACACAGAAATATATACATACATATATGTAAGTGTATGTATGTATGTATGCTGATAGTAATAATCCAAAGCACTTTTATGATGCCCTGAAGGCTATTTATGTGCCAAAGACCTATGGTGCATCTCAACTACTCAGTGCTGATGGAGCCACGTTGATTAGTGATAGGGACATGATCCTAGAGAGATGGGCTGAACACTTCCATAAGGTTCTCAACAGACAATCATCGATCAGTGCTGAGGCCATTGACCATTTACCTCAGGTTGAAGTCGATCTCTCCCTAACTGAAGCTCCAACTGAAAAAGAGGTTTCGAATGCCATTAGGCTCCTTTCCTGTTGCAAAGAACATGGTGCTGATCCTATTCCAGCTGACATTTACAAGGTAGGGGGTCCACCATTAATATAAAAGCTGACTGAAATTTTCCAGGTCATATGGCAAGAGGAAGTTATCCCCTAGGAGTTCAAGGATTCCTCCACTGTCCTTCTCTATAAAGGTAAAGAAAATATATTGTCCTGTGACAATCATAGGGGGGTCTCTCTGTTATTCATTGCTGGCAAGAGTCTTACCAGAGTCCTCCTTAATAGTCTGATCCTCCACCTGGAAGATGATCATCTACCCTAGAGCCAGTATGGCTACATAAAGGGCCAAGGAATATTCAATACGGTGTTTGTTGCCTGACAACTGCCAGGAGCAAAAGAGAGGTCTGTATAAAATATTTGTGTATCTGTCCAAGGCCTTTGATAATGTTAGTCATCAGGGCTTATGGAAATTTGGTTACCCAGAGAAGAAATGTACATGTATGTATATATATATATATATATATATATATATATATATATATATATATATATATATATATGCAGCATGTATGTATATAGTAGTTCCCCAGGAACTCGAACTCTTTATTCCTATGTTTCCTCATTTGTAAAATGAGGGAGGTAAGCTTGATGACCACCATAGATCCTCCATCTCCATTTCGATGTCATGATTTTGTGCAAAATCTTTCATCATCCCTTTGGCTGGAAGTAACCTTTCATTACATCTAATTTTATACATTGATTGTCTTTTATTTCCTATGTGCTTATTGAATTATTTTTTCTATTACACTTAGAAGTATAAATGTCTTATTTCTCCTGGTAGATTCTCTGTTCCTTTCCGTAGCATGCAGCTGGACAAATTGGTAAAAATAACAGCTTTATTGAAGTGATCATGTGTATTTCAATTGGCACAATTTGAAGTTACAATTGTGAAAAATATTGTAATTTATTCTAGTTCAAGGGAGATATCTGGTGTGAATTTAAAAATGCACTTACCTCTGGGAATTAGTTATTTGTACTAATTAGGATGTAGTTAAACTTCTTGATAGCAGAGACTGTTTCAGTTTTGCCTTTGTATTCCTAACCCAGTTTTTTAGGCACATAGTAGGTGCATCATAAATTATTACCCATTAATTTCCAGCTTCTTGAGGACAGAAGCCATATTTGATAGAGACAGACAGACAGAAAGAAACAGAGACAGAGAGAGGTTGCAGCATGAATGGTTGGATTTATGGATGGATGGATGGACAAAGAAAAACATTTATTAAGTGGTCTTTTTTTGCCTTATAAAGAGCTAGAGATAGATGGTAGAGGAAAAGCAGAGACTCACCTGCACTTGTCCAAATTTCCTTTCAAAAAACGTTAAAATGATGTATCAAATCAAATTCTAGAATGGCATAACCAACAAAATATCAGGATAAAATAATTTTCCAGTGCAAGCCAACTTAGTAGGTTGGCAGGAAATTTCTGTTTCACTAGGGTGATGGTCAGGCCTAGAACACAGTGCAATTCGGGCTGTACCTTAGAAAGTCAGCAGTGGGACATGGGAGTGGCTGCATTGTTTCTAGGCTTTGGGACAAGCACTCACAGTTTAGCAAAAATTTCTGGGAATACTGGAAAGCATTTGGCCAGAAAGTAGGTATAGAGCAACATCTCACATTGTATGTACCAAGATAAAGTAAAAATGAGTACATGATTTATACATAAGGAGAGTGTCATAAGCAAATTATGGGAGCATGGAATATTTTACCTGTAAGTTCTATGAATAATGAAAGGATTTATGATAAAAAAGATAGAGAGTACTAAAGACATAAAATGAATAATTCTGAATATATCTAATCAAAAAATTTTGCACAATCAAAGCCAATGTAGCCAAGATTAGAAGGAAAGCAGGAAACTGGGGGAAAATTACAGCAATTTTCTCTGTTAATTGCCTCATTTCCCAACTTATAAAGAAATAAGTCAAATTTATACGAATATAAGTCATTCCCAATTGATAAATGTTCATGGTTGATCAGAGAAAACAACTCTGAGGTACCAACTCACATCTATAAGATTTGCTAATATTATAGGAAAGGAAAATGATAAATGTTAGAGGGGTTCTCGAAAATTTGGGATGCTCATGCACTATTGATAGAGTTGTGAACTAGTTCTACCATTCTGGAGAATAATGTGGAACTGTGCCCAAAGGGCTATAAGTCTGTGAATACCCTTGGCTCAGCAATACCACTACTAGGTCTGTATACAAAAGTTCAAAAATTAAAGGAAAATGTAATATCTACAATGATATTTATTTTTTCTCTTTGTAAAGAATTGGAAATTCAGGGGATATGCATCCATTTGGGGAATGGCTAAACAAATTATGGCATTTGATTGTCATGTTATATTATTGTCTATGAGCAGGATGGTTTCAGAAAAACCCGGGAAGACTTATATAAACTGCTACAAAGTGAAGTGAGCAGAACCAAGAGAACACTGTATACAGTAACAACAGGATTTTAAGATGACCAACCGTGAATGACCTACCTATTCTCAGCAATTCAGTGATCCATGACTTATGATGAAAAATTCTATCTACCTGCAGAGAAAGAGCTGATGGATATACATCAAACCCTACTTTTTTTTTACTTCTTTTATTTCTCTCATTTGTGTGTGTGTGTGTGTGTGTGTGTGTGTTTTATTTTGTCGGTATTTTCTTTTGCAACCTGTCTAATATGGAAATAAGTTTTGCATGACTGCAAATATATTATCTCTATCACATTGCATGACTTTTCGTGGGGGCACCAGGAAGGGACAGAGAGAATGATGTAATTTGAAAATCAAAATTAAAAAATAATATCGTTAAAATTGTTATCACATATAATTGAGTAAAAGTCATCATTCAGAAAAAAATTTAAAAAGAGCTTGAGATACCAATACAACTAATCCAGATTTCTCCAGGATATGTCATTCCAATAGAGGAAGGTAAAACATAAAGGGAACTGGAAGGGGAAGTGCCTATTCAGGAGCAGTGATGCTGGTAAAGAGCTAATATAGTCAAGGGAGTGAGTTGACCTGGTAGTGAAGTCAGCATTGGTGGAGTCCCTCATTAAATGGCTTTCCCTTTCCTCCCCATGACTCTTCCTCTCTGATATTAAAAGAACTTAGTTTTGCAATCTCAAATGCACTCATCCACTATCATTTTCATGATATTTGTCATGTAGTTTGTCATGTAAGTCATATCTGTGAATATGACTTAATCGACTATTAAATTGTATGCTCCATAAGGATATAAAGGAAATTTTAATTTTAATGGTGCATTCCAGGTCACATGACAGACAGGAAATGCAGATCTTACATACTGTATTGTCCCTACTGATTTAGCTAGTGGTCCTGAGATGGGGAGTTTTCTCACCATTGCTGCAATTGTTAACATTGCACACCTCTCCTCTCCTCTTTTTTTTTCTACGCAACATATGCTTGCTAAATATCTGTGACATCTCAGTCATGCTTTATAAATTCATTGTAAACTCCTTGACCGGAAGTCAACCCATCTCCTTCTTGACTGTACAGCTCAGGTCTTCTTTCTCTTCTTTGAAGCAGCAAAGTTTGCTTTGCTAATGGCCATATCCTATGACAGTTAGGTGACCATCTGTCAGTCCCTACACTATGAAATCACCATGATGGCAGTATGTTTTTTTTGGGCAGCAGTTGGCCCATCATCTACAGTCTAAGGAATCAGAAGGTCACAGTCACCATTGGCAAGACAATTCAGAGGACATTTTTCCCAAGAAAGAAATGTCCATCTTTGAAAATATAAAAATGCTAAGAAATATATCTTTGGACTCTTATATGTGTATGATGACACAGGAGGCAGCCTAAAATGGGTAGACATTGCACCAAAACAATACCCCCCAGCCAAATCAGCCCCTTACATATAATGTTACACTGAGTGGAATCAATCAATCTTTTTTTTCTTTACCCATCCTACAAATGGTTATTGTCTGCAGTAAATTATCATGACACAAGACCGTTGACTTAGGGCAACTGTATCGTCAGAAGAATGAGTGGAGCTCTAATTCATCCCCTGAGCAACAATAGATAAATTTAGCCAAAAGCTGCTCTCAGCCTACTTGTGTTCTTTCTCTACCAACACATATCACGCCTTCACACTTTCGTGTTTTTACTCCTTATAGTTATGATGCCCCTGTCTTTTCCCTACCTACACAACCTTAACAATTCATAGACCACTCTACAGGCAATCCTGGGTTTGAATTCCACAAAATAATTATGTTTCTCTAGGCAAGTAAAAGTGGCTTAATCTCTTTTGACCTAAATTTCATCATTTTTTTCGAGGTTGAAGCATACATTTTTTTTTTAGAGAAATGAGGTCTTTATCAGAGAAACTTGCTTCAAGTTTTTTTTTTCACAGTTACTATTGCTACCTGTATTTCCACTCATCCTATCACCTACTCCCATTTATTCTATTCTCTCTTTCCTTTCACTCTGTCTTTCCTGAAAAATGTTTTGCTTCTGATTACCCCTTCCCTCAATCTGCCCTCCCTCCTATTACCCCCCACTCTTGTCCCCTTCCCCTTTCATTTTTGCCTGTTTACCTTATTTCATGGTTACATGTAAAAACAATTTTTAACATTCATTTTTAAAACTTTGATTTCCAAATTTTCTCCCTTTCTCCCTCCCCACTCACCCTTATTGAGAAGGCAAGCACTTTGATATGTTTTACATTTGCAGTCATACATACACTTCCATTGTAGTCATATTGTGAAAGACTAACTATATTTCCCTCCATCCTATCTCACCCCCATTTATTCTATTCTCTCCATTCACTCTGTGGCTCTTCAAAAGTGTTTGCTTCTGATTGCTCCCCTCCCCCAATCTACTCTCTCTTCTATCACTTCTCCCATCTCTTATCCCCTTTCCTACCTACTTTCCTGTAGGGTAAGATAGATTTCCAAACCCATTTGAGTGTATATGTTATTCCTTCCTTAAGCCAATTCTGATGAGGCCAAGGTTCACTCATTCCCTCTCACCTACACCTTCTTTCCCTCTATTGTAAAAGCTTTTTCTTTCTTCTTTCATATGAGATAATTTACCCCGTTCTACCTTTTACTTTCTTCTTCTCCAAGTACACTCCTCTATTACTCTTTAGTTTTATTTTTTAGATACCATCCCTTCATATTCAGCTTACCCTGCACCCTCTGCTTATGTATTTATATATATATATATATATATATTCCCTCCAACTCTCCTAATAAGGAGAAAGGTCTTACGGCTTACAAATATCATCCTTCCATATAGGAATGTAAACAGTTAAACTTTAATAAGTCCCTTATGATTTCTCTTTCCTTTTTACTTTTTCATGCTTCTCTTGAGTTCTTGTATTTGAAAGACAATTTATCAGTTTAACTCTTTTTTTTTTCTCAAGAACGCACTAAACCCCTCTATGTCATTGCATATAATTTTCCCCCACTCAGTTTTGCTGGGCAGGTGATTTGTGGTTTTAATCTTAGATCCTTTGATCTCTGGAATATCATATTTTGAGTCCTCTGATCTTTTAACGTAGAAGCTGCCAAATCTTTTGTTATCTTGATTATGGTTCTGCAATACTTGAATTGTTTTTTTTCTGGCTGTTTTCAATATTTTTGCCTTGACATGGGAACTCTGGAATTTGGCTATAATATTCCTGGGAGTTTTCTTTTCAGGATCTCTTTCAGGAAGTGATAAGTGGATTCTTTCAATTTCTATTTTACCGCCTGCTTCTATAATATCAGGGCAGTTTTCCTTGATAATTTCTTGAAAAAATGATGTCTAGGCTCTTTTTTTGTTCATGACTTTCAGGTAGTCCAATAATTTTTAAGTTATCTCTCCTGGATCTATTTTTTCATGTCAGTTGCTTTTCCAGTGAGATATTTCACATTGCCTTCTATTTTTAATTCTTTCATTTTTGTTTTATAATTTCTTGATTTCTCATAGAGTCATTAGCTTCCATTTATTCCATTCTAATTTTTAAGGAATTAATTTTACAGTGACCTTTCTAGCCTCCTTTTTCATCTGGCCAATTATGCTTTTTAAGGCATTCTTCTTCTCATTGGCTTTTTGAACCTCTTTTGCCATTTGGTCTAGTCTATTTTTTAAGGTGTTATTTTCTTCAGTATTTTAGCAAGTGGTTGACTCATTTTTCATGATTTTCTTGCATCACTCTCATTACTCTTCACAGTTTTTCCTCTACTTCTCTTACTTGATTTTCAAAATCCTTTTTGAGCTCTTCCATGGCCTGAGACCAATTGATATTTATCTTGGAGGTTTTGGATGTAGTATCCTCACCAAAGTAAGATTCTAGTCATATGTTTAACCACTGTTTTCTCATTTTTCCCAGCCAATTACTTGATTTTTTTTAACTCTTTGGTGAGGTAGAGCTCTGCTTCCAGGGTGGAGAACATGCTGTCTCAAGCTTCAGGGTGTGTAGTTGTTTTCAGAGATACCTCTAGGAACCTGTAAGTTTTCAATTCTTACAAGGTGGTATGATCTAAAGAGAGGTGTTTACTTCTCTCCTGTCCTGTGCTCTGGTCTGTGAATGGCCATAAGCACTCTTTTCTGTCCTGGTACTGTGAGGAGGGTTCCCTTTCCAATGCTACCACAAGCTCTGTTATTCTAGTGCTCCATCTTGCCCTGAGACTGCCACTCAGGACTGCAACCCATATCCAAGCATGGGCAAAGCAACAGAGGCCTGTGTCAGTGCCAGAAAAGAGATCCCTGTAATCTTCTTCTGATCACTTGCTCAATCCCCTTACCATCTGGGGAAAATGGGAAAGACAATAGACATAGATTGATAAATTTACAGATAGATAGAAAATAGATAGAGTACCCTCTCCTCCAAAAACAATAATAAAGATCTTAAAATTAAGAAGCTTATATTCTTATAGAGAAAGACAAAATATTAAGGGGAGCTAGAATAGGGTTGCCATATCTTATTCAACCATTTCCCAATTCATGGGGCCTGAAAAGGGAAAGAAGTGAGTAGCATGGCTGAGACAACCCCCATAATTATAGTCCTGCCCAATGACTCAACAATCTAGAGAATAGGATTCAGAGAACCATTGCCCCTAGTTAGGTGGTCAAGAAAGCTGGTGGAGAGGTATAATAGGCTAGAGAGACAGCTAAGTAGAGGCACATGGGTAACATGACTAGAACTTCCTCAAGAAATAGTGTCTTGAAAAAAGTAAGTAATCTTGGATAAGTTATTGAATCCCTTGGTGTTTTAGAAAACTTCTTAAATGTTTAAGTGGCAAAGAAGTTGTAGGCTTGCATTGATATAGAGACTTTCTTCAGTTTAAAGTTCCTTATCCCAATGAAATTGAAGACCCTTTCCTTATCTCTACCACTAGAAGGGACTTCTTGTTATTGTTTTATTGTGTCATACTCTTTGTGACCTCATTTGGGGTTGTCTTGGCAAAGATACTGGAGTGGTTTACCATTACCTTCTCCAATTCATTTTCAGGTGAGGAAACTGAGGCAAGCAGAGTTAAGTGATTTTCCAGGTTCCAAGTTCACACACATAGTGTATATATGGGTACGTATTTGAGCTAAGGACAATAAGTCTTCTTGCCTCCAGGTGCAGCATCATATCTCCTGTGCCACCTGACTGCCCAGACACCTAGCTCTCTGGAAAAGGCAAGATGAGATGATAAATTTAGATTTGTACATACTGGAAAATTCACATGTATCAATAAATATTTAAAAAGTAAAATGGTGAATTCTTTTATTTATTAATTTATAAAATGACACATTAATGTTACTTTGTTTTTGTTGTTCAGTCATTTTTCAGTATTGTTAAATAAAAAGTTCTAAATCACTATTGGTTAGAGAAATGTGGTTAAAAACCCAAAACTCTGAGGTGTCATGGCATGTGTATGAGATTAACTAGCATGACAGAAAAGCAAAATAACAAATGCTGGAAGGGATGTGAGAAAATAGAGACACTAATGCACTGCTGGTTAAGTTGTGAAATGGTCCGACAATTCTAGAAAATAGTTTGGAGCTATGCTCAAAGGTCTATAAAACTGTGCCTACCCTTTGACTCAGAAATTCCAATTCTAGGACTATTTCACAAAGATTTCAAAAAAAGAAAAGGAAGTACACACACACACACACACACACACACATATATATATATATATATATTTATATGATATTTATAGCAGCTCCTTTTGTGATGGTAAAGAATTAGAATTTGAGGGGATTTCCATCAACTGGGAATGGCTGAACAAGTGGTGCTATTTGATTGGGATAGAATACTATTGTGCTATAAAAAATGATTTGGAGGATGACTTAAAAAACTTGGGGAGACATATCAATTGATGCAGAGTGAGGTGAGCAGAATCAGGAAAGTAGGAGAATTAAAAATATTTCTTATTATTTATTTTTGACATAAAAATTGAGTTCTAAATTTTCTCTCAAACCTTTTCTGTCCATCTAGGAAGCAAGCAATATGATATTCATTATACGTGTGACAGCATGGAAGACATATATTCACATTAGCCATTTCACAAAAATGAAGACTTTGAATTCATTAATTCTTTCTTTGGAAGTAGATAGCATGTTTTCTCATGAATCCTTTGGAATTGTCTTGGATCATTGTATTGCCCAGAATAACTAAATGTTTCACAGTTGAACATCATTACAATATTGCTGTTACTATCTGCTCCCTTCACTTAGAAGCAGTTCACCTTAATCTTCCCATGTTTTTCTGAAACTTGCCCTCATAATTTCTCATAGCACAATAGTTCTCCATCACAATCACATAGCCTGACTTTTTCAGCTGTTTCTCATTTTATGGGCATCCCTCCAATTTCCAATTCTTTGCCACCACAAAAAGAGCTTCTAGGACTATTTTTTTACATAGAAGTTCTTTTCCTTTTTCATTGATTTCTTTGGGGTACAGATCTACAAAAAATGTTAATAAAATTTTTAAAAGTGATTTAGAAATTGTGAATTAATGAACTAAAGATTTTAAAAAGCAAACTCTTTGTGAAATCACATTATTCTGTGAAACTGAATCCACCACACAACTCATATCTTATTATTACCCTCTACTGTACTGATTGGAACCTCTGTCTGGAGGTCAGAACCATGATCTCTAAATCCTCCATTTAATGGAGGAGCCTAACACAGTCTTCTCCTCATTTTCTGCCAGCTACACTGACTGTACTTCTCCCTCATGCCCTTGTGCTAGGTGCTGTTTCCCCATCATCTTCTTCTTCCCATTTCCTTTACATATAACAGAGTGCTTGGCATATAGTAGGCATTAAATAAATCTCTATTGACTATTGACTCATGGACTGAGCCTTTAGTCAATAGCCTATACTTTTATGGCTGATGTTTTATTTTATTTTATTTTTGGCAGTTAATAAACAATTATTGAGTGTGCCAAGCATTGTGCCAAGTACTGGGGATACAAAGAAAAGTAAAGCCAGTTCCCCTCTCAAGGAGTTCACATTCCAATGGGGGAGACAACCTGTGAATAATTAGGTACATACAAGAAACCTACTGAATAGATGGAAGGTAATCTGAGAGAGGAAGGCACTAGCACCTGGGGAAATGGGAAAGGCCTCTGGCAGAAGGGGTGATCTGAGTTGAATCTTGAAAGAAACCAGGGAAACTAAGAGGTAGAGATAAAAGAGCAGAGCCCTTCAAGCTCCAGGGCACAGCCAGCATAGAGATACAGAGATGGTTGATAGTGTTTGTCATATTGAGGATGTATGAGTCAACAGGCTGGGCTCTAGAGTTCGTTCAGGGGAGTTAATGTATAAGAATATTGAAAAGTAGGAAGGGGAAGGGGGAGGAAGTGCTTTCTATGTCAATTAGAGAACTTCATATATTTTTTTTGAGGCAATTGGAGTTCAGTGACTTATAGCTGACATTTTAATGAGACTGAAGGGAGAACATTTTATAGAATAGACTATATCCTATCTAATTATTATCAAGGGATGGGTCAGAGATACCATAGCAATCCAGGTATGATGATATTTATCTTGAATTCTCTGGTGATTTCACGTCACCTTCTCCAAAGACATGGGAAAATATATTTTACCAAGTTCCATAACACATGAATCACCAAAAAGCTCCAGAATGCTTACAGGTTCAACAGTTGAGACTTCAGTGCCTTGCCACATTTTTGAGTCTGCCAGTGAGAATGAAATTAATTTTTGAGGAAAGAGATAGTCTCCAGATTATGTGTAGAACTGTAGGTAGGTAGAGAACCTAATGACAATTACAACTGGAAAGTATACACATGAGCACAAATAACTCAGGTATTTTCATTATGATTATAATTATTTTTCTTTGTGACTGGTCAGTTTTCCCCCAGTGCTTAATGTGTCATATCAGAATTATGGGAATGGTCTCTGTGTAAGTGATTCTCTTTTCTGGGATATTGTTTGGCATCACACTGTGGATAGAATGGTGGATTGGAATTAAGACCTTAGTCTAAATTCTTCTTCTGGCTCTTATGAGCTGTAGAATGTTTTTGGCTTCCCTCTGAGATTCTATCCAATTATTCCTGTATATATATTCTTTGTACCTACTTATTTACTTGTTGTCTCCTCCCCAATAATTGTGACTTCTTTGAAGTTTTTTGCCTTTCTTTGTAACCCCAGTGCTTACCAGAGTGTCTGGGACACAGTAGCCACTTAATGAATGGCTATTGAGTTACTATGACTTGACTATGGGTAAGCCTCAGCCTCGCTGGATCTCCCATTAACATGCCTATACCATGTGCATAGTATTATCTTTGTAGCTCACAGACTCATTTTGAGGGTCATCTGTGATGATGTATGTAACATACTTTATGAACATCAAGAGTGCTATGTAAATATGAGTCATTTATTATTCTGACCTGTGATGACAGGCCCCGGTTCTACTTTCAATTAATTGTAAATTTGTGTTACTGATCCCAAGCAGAGTTGGGCAAGAAGTTCAGTTCCTTACTGCACTTTGTCTGAAGCTTAATCTTTATGGTGTAGTGCTGCAAAGATAACTGGAGGACATTAGGACTCTGAGTTTCGATTGTAGCTTCACCTCTCAGGTTCCCCAACCTGCTCATTTGTAAATTAATTTTGTCCCAACAAAGAGGGGTTGGCATTTTGGATAAATTCAGTGGAGGGAGTGCATCATTTGGAAGCAGAAGACAATTATTTATCCCGGTCTTTGTCATTTACAACCTGGGCAACCTAGAGTCAGTCACTGCATGACTATTCTTCCTTTGTAAAGAAGCAGCCTGGATCACTGAGCTCTAAGCTTCCTTTCAGCTTTGAGTCTCTGCTTCTCTGATCACATTTGAAAGAGACATTCAGAGAAGGAGATGATGGACTTCACTGAGGGTGTCAGCAGTTCCCCAGCTATTTTCAAAGAAGGTGTATGACCTTCAGTGACTCTTTTAGGTAGAGGCCTTTTGAATGGCTTGAAGTAGATGCTAGATGTCCTAACTTCTTCTGAGTGGGAAATGGGCATTTCATGTGCAGGAAATAAAGCAAATGTTCCTCATTCCTCAGTGAAAATTAAAATGAGGTTACTGCCGATATGGCCTAAAACCCTCTAAATTCATATTCTGTCATGTAGTCTTAGAATTCCAGGTCTGTGGATTCTTTCACATTTTTTGTCATAGAGGGGGAAGGAGAAACCTGGAACATATCAGCATGTATTTTGTTCATGTATATGTGTAAATGTGAATGTGTATAGGTGTGTGTCTGCTATAGGTGAATGCATATAGGTCTGCATGTGGGGAAGGAGATGATATTATTCCAGGTCAGTGAATTCAGGTGTATGAGTTCTGTCTATTCTACTGAAATGGTTGAACTGTGAGATTAAATGATGAGATATTCAAGTTTGGGGTAAGAATTGGGGAAGAGGCTGAAGTCTAGAAGAGTATTTGTGGTGAAGTCGAAGGATGATATAGATATAGCTATCCAGCCATGTGTCTCTCTATCATCTATGCATATTTCTTGCTTTTTCTCTGTCTCTATCTACATATATACATGTATCCACATATATGAGTATATGAATACTATTTTATGTATATGAATATACAATTTTATCTATATGTAAACACAGTTGTGTATATATACATATATGCACACATATATGTGTATCACTAAAATACTCCATTAATATCTCTATTGTTATCTGTAGCATCTATCTATATATTATATCTATCCATTTATTTATCTATCATCTCTATACAGGTATACTTTTATATCAGTATATTTCTATCCCTATCTCCTATTCTCTCCATTTCTATCATTTCCATCTCCATTTCTACCTTAGTTTATCTCTGTCTTGCCCATCTGCATTGGGAGACATAGTTTTCTCTCCCGCAGGTGACTGTAGGAAAAAAAAAATCATTGCCCAATTCCTAACTCCCTTTCAAAGTCAATTAGCTCTTGCAGCAGTTCATCCTCATGGTAAGTGATTGGGGAAATAGATTACTTTTACACAGTAATAAATAGTATGCAGAGATTACAGGAGCCAAAAATGTTGACTCTTGTAGGGGCAGTATGTATTATCTTACCCAAAGAGCTCATTTTACAGATCCTGTGCCTGATGCCCATATGAAGGAAGAAGTGAGAGGTGAAGATGTGACAGTAAACGTAAAATGCCTAGGAAGAGATAAAATTAACTCTAAAAAATCAGATCTCTTGAATTCCCAAGTCATATTCTGATTATTGAAACAGATGGAAGACATGTACTAGTCTCTGGCTTGGTCTTGTCTAAGTAGAGGAAAGAGCTCTCACAAGAACAAGGATAAACCTTATTCATCTTACAAGAAAAATTCTCAGTGACTGAGGATAAAAAGGGAATTTATTTGGATGGGAATATTTCAGTCCAAACAAAAAGCTTCTGCTAGTCATTCAGATTTGAGGGTACAAAGGGGACCTCTGTTTCTTTTCAGAAAGCAAAGTCAATGTGGACGGTCTTAGCAAAAATGAGAAAGCACATCGGAGCAGTAGAATGTTGACCAATTGCTTACTTGTAAACTCAGAATCAGAGCTCATTGCTGCTCTTTGGCAAGTGCAAAAAAGGCTGGAGTACAAAGATGAGGTTAGGAAAGGAAACAAAGAAAAATATGATGAGCTTTTTGGAAGGGATGGCATTTCTACTGTGTTATGTGCATTTTAGTTTAAGCCTAGGACATTTATCTTAAACAGTATATATTGATCATTTGAATAGAGAACAGAACAATCAAGGAACAAGGTAGCACTGTATAGAATGCTGGGTCTGAAATCAGAAAGATTCAATTTCATGAGCTCAAATCTGGCCTTTGTCACCCTGGGCGAGTCAGTTAATCCCATTTTCCTGAGTTTCTCATCTGTAAAATGAGCTGGAGAAGGAAATGGCAAACTGCTCCAATATCTTTGCCAAGCAAAACCCAAATGATGTCATGGAAAGTCGGACACAACTGAAAAATGTCTTAATGACAACAGCAACAACAGCAGAGTGATCACTATTACTGGTTTCATAGCTCTTTATGTTTCTAGTTTTTCATGAGGGAAACTGCACTTAGAATCAGAATAGTTGGTTCCAAGTTCAGACTTCACTAGTAATGGTCTTTGTTACTTTATACAAAACACTGAATCAGTTTGGACATTGCTTTACCAAACTGTGAAAAAGTACTATCAATAAAATTTACTTAATTTTTTTTATAATGTTTGAAAGTTTTCCTGAACTAAACGCTATGAAATCTACAATAAAAGTATTAAACTTTGCCTCCTCCCCACATTTCACTCTCTTTCTATCTAGATCTATAGATAGATAAATATAAATACATGTAGTTGTATGGATATAAAGATGTGTGTAAGCAAATACACGTATTTACATGCATGTATAAATGTACATTTGTACGCTTACACATATGTATGTATGTGTGTGAGCACACCTGCACATGCACGAAATCCATTTCCATCCTTGGTCGTGATAGTCTTCTTTATTACCTTCGTAGTGGTACCATTCACTTTCCTATAGTTCATAATGTATAACTTTCCCTGGTCATTCTGCAGAGCTAAGTATTTAAAACTGTTTCAGAATTGCTGGATGCATCTTAGCTTCATCTTTTGTATTTAAGCTCTGCCTTCCGCTGATTTTGTAATTAAAAGTGTGATGTTTCTTTTGCTCAGGTTTAATGGGACAGAATAGTTTTCATGTTCCATTTGAATAAGTCTTTTAATTCATTCTTCTTTTCAATACTGTTTCTTCTACTCATAGTGTGATTTGATTTTAGTTAACTTACAGATCACCAGCCAGGATGGGCAACTTCTCAATCATCACAGAATTCCTCCTCATGGAGTTTTCCAGCTTGCGAGAGCTTCAGGTTTTACATGCTTTGCTGTTCCTGTTGATTTACCTGGCTGCCTTGATGGGCAATCTTCTCACCATTGCTGCAATCATTACTGACCCACACCTTCACTGTCCTATGTATTTTTTCCTGAGGAACTTATCCCTACTGGATATCTGTACCATCTCAGTCACTCTTCCTAAATTTATTGTGAATTCCTTGTCTGGCACTCAGTCTCTGTCCCTCCTTGGCTGTGCTGCTCAGATTTTCTTCTGTCTTCTTTTTTCAGCAACAGAGTTTGCTTTGCTTGTGGCAATGTCCTATGACCGCTTTGTGGCCATCTGCCACAACCTTCACTATGGCATCATCATGACACCAGCACGTTGTGTCTGGGCAGCAGTTGGTTCATGGCTCAGCAGGCTTATTTATTCATCTCTACACACAGGGAACATGTTTCGTTTGCCCTTCTCAGGATCCAATGTGATCCATCAATTTTTCTGTGATGTCCCTCATGTCTTGAAAGTTTCAGCCTCTGATGTGTTTAATACTGAGTTCATATTAATTGTAGCAAGTTCATGTTCTTTGTTATTCTGCTTTGCATTTTTGATTGCATCATATGCTCGCATCTTCTCCAGCGTTCTCAAGATTTCTTCTGTGGAGGGATGCTACAAGGCCATTTCGACCTGCTCCCCTCAGTTGATAATCCTTATTTTATTTCTCATTTCTGTAATGACTGCAGTCCTCAAGGACACATCAGACACATCACCCATCCAAAACCTTTTAATTGCAATGATCTATACAATAATCCCACCCTTTATGAATCCCATAATCTATAGCCTGAGGAACCAGAAGGTCACAATTGCCATGGGCAAGATGATCAGGAGGATTTTTTTCCCCAAGAAAGAAATGTCTATTCTTGATACCATAGAATAGCTAAATAATATATATTTCATCCATCAAATGTGTAAGATAACACACAAGGTAAGCTAAAATTGAGAGAAATGGCACCAAAAACATGCCACCCGGGAAGGTCAACCTTAGATCAAATGTTACATGAGTTGGAATGAATCAGTCATTTATTTTCACATAATAAAGACCCATCCTGCAGGTCGGTATTGCTGATAGTAGAATTATCATGACACCAATCCATTGCGCTGGGGCAACAGTGCCACCAGAAGAATGGATGGAACACTCATTTATCTTCCAAACAATGGTAGCTATCAGAATGGTTGTGTTGTTTTCACCCCTTAATGTGTTTCTTGCCTTCTTACTGTCATCATTTTGTTTCCACCCATCTTTATGACAGTAATGTTCTTCTTCTTTGCCTGCTGACAATGTATTCATCCTTCACACCCACAAATACACACAATACACATATACACACAATACACATACCTGTATACACAAACATATACATACATAGACATATATGTATGCATGTATGTATGTATGTATGTATGTATATGTGCACATTTTTGTATATAGTAGTTCCCTGAGAACTTAAACTCTTTGTTTCTAAGTTTGTTCATTTGAAAAATGATTGGGTTGGGTTTGATGACCATCATAGTCTTTCCATCTCACATTATGATGTTATGATCTTTTGCAAATCTTTATTTGTCCCTCAAGCTGGAAGTTGTCTTTCATTATGCCTAATTTTATACATTACTTATTTTTTCCTGTGTACTTATTGTGTTTTATTTTCTACTATGTCTAGAAGTTTCTTATCTCTCCTGGTTGATTTTCTGTTCCTTTCATTTGCGTACAGCTGGGTCAATTAGTAAAAATAATGGCTCTCTTGAAGTGATCATGTGTTGATCATGAAGTGACCATTTCAACTGGCACAATTTGAAGTTACAATTATGAAAAATATGGTAATTCATTCTAGTTCAAGGGAAATATCTGGTGTGAATGTTAAAAGAATGCAAGCACCTCAAGGGATTAATTGTTTGTACTAATTAGGACCTAGATAAATTTCTTGATGGTAAAGACTATTTCAGTTTTGTCTCTATATCCTTAACAGAGGTTTTTTTTGCACACAGTTGGTACATCATAAATTATTGCATGTTAATTTCAAGCTTCTTGAACATGGTATCCTTCTTTTACTTTACTTTATACTTACATACCAATTAGTAATGCATCTCTTTCTTAGGAGGCAAGTAATGAAAATTTATTTGATTAAATAGCTGGGTGAGAGAGACAGAGACAGAGAGACAGACAGGGAGACACACACACACACACACAGAGACAGAGAGACAGAGAGAGTGACAGAGAGAGGGACAGATACACATACACACAGAGACAGAGACAGACAGAGACAGAGACAGACAGAGAGACAGAGACAGATGACAGAAGAGACAGACAAATTGTAGTACGAATGGATGGATGGATGGGTGGGTGGATGGAGAGAGAAAGAATCACCTGAGCTTTCCCAAATTTCCCTCCAAAAAACTCTAAAATGATGCATCCAATCAAATTCTAAAGTGAAATAATCAGCAAAAAGTCAGGATAAAATAATTTTCCAGCTGAAGACAACTTAGGAGTTTGGCAGGAAATGTCTGTTTCACCAGGGTGGTGATCAGGCCTGGAGTGCAGTGCAGTTCAGGCTGCACTCTGAAAAGCCAGCAGTCATGGGAGTGGCTGTAGTTTTCCTTGATTTTGAGACAAGGACTCATTATTTAGCAAAAATTTCTGGGACAACCGGAAAGCATTTGTCCAGAAACTAGGTATAGAACAACATCTCACATCATATAAACCAGGATAAAGAAAATGAGTATATGTTTTAGACATAAAGACTTATATCACAAGCAAATTAGGAAAGCATGGAATATTTTACCTATCAAATTTATGGATAAGGAATTTATGGCCCAATGAAGTAGAGAGCATTATATGATATAAAGTGAATAATTCTAATTACATTAAATTAAAAAAAAACCTTTTTGCCCAATCAAAACCAGTGTAGCCAAGATTAGAACAGCAGGAAAATGGGGAAAATTTTACAGCAAGTTTTGCTGTTAAATAACTCATTTCTCAAGTATATAGAGAAACAAGTAAAATTTTTAAGAGAACAAGTCATTTCCAATTGATAAGTGGTCCCTATTTATTAGAGAAAACAATCCATCTATCATATTAGCTAATATGACAAGAAAAGAAAATGATAAATGTTGGAGTAGTTATGGAATAGTTTGAACACTAAGGCACTATTTGTGGAGTTGTGAAATAGTTATACCATTCTGGATAATAATTTGTTACTATGCCAAAGGGCTATAAAACTGTGAATATCATTTGGCCCAGTAATACCATTACTCAGTCTGTATCCAAATATTTCAAAATTAAAGGATAAAGAAATATGTTCAATGATATTTATAGCAGCTCTTTTTCTGGTGGCAAAGAATTGGAAATTCAGGGGATGAGCATTAATTGGGGAATGGCTAAACAAATCATGCTATATGATTATTATGTAATACTATTCTATATAAGAAATAATGAGCAGGATGGTTTAAGGGTTTCAGGAAAATCTGGGAAGACATATAAAGTGAGTAGAATCTGGAAAATACAGTACACAGTAACAACAGTATTCTAAGATGATCAATTGTGAATGACAGTGATTCTCAGCAATTCAATGATCCAAAGCTTAAAATGAAAAATGCTATCTACCTAAAGAGAACAAATTGATGGAGTCCGAATGTACATCAAGCCCTACTGTTTTTTTTCTACTTCCTTTTTTTCTCTTATTTGTGTGCGTATTTTATTTTGTCTGTGTTTTCTTTTGCAACCTGCTTGTAAGGAAATAAATTTTGCTTGACTCTACATGTATTATCTCTATGGCATTGCATGCCTTTTCAAGGAGCAGCAAGGGAGGGGCAGAGAGAACAAAGTAATTTTCAATTCAATCTTTTTTTAAAAAAGAATGTTAAAATTGTTATTACATGTGTAAAAATCATCACTTGAAAAAATTTAAAAAGAGCTTGAGATACAAACTCAACTGATCCCAATTTCTCTAGGATATGTCATTCTAATAGAGGAAGCCAAAACTTAAAGGGAACTGCAAGGGGAAGTGCCTATACAGGGGCAGTGATGCTGGTGAAGAACTAATATAGTCCAGGGAGTGAGTTGACCTGGTAGTCAAGTGAGCATTTCTGGGGTCCCTCATTAGATGGTTGTCCCTTTCCTCCCCATGTCCTTTTCTCTCAGAAATTAATGGAACTTAATTTTGCAACTTAAAACGTACCCATACACTATCATTTTCATGATATTTGTCATGTGATTTGTCACATGTCATATCTGTGAATATGACTTAATCTTCTACTAGATTGTATGCTCCATAAGGGTAGAAAGGAGAGTTTAATCTTAATGGCATATCAGGTCCCATGACATACAGGAAATGGAGATCCTACACAGTGTACTCTTCCTGTGGTCCTGCGATGGGGAGTTTTCTCATCATTGCTGTAATTATTACTGTCCCACACCTTTCCTCTCCTATCTCCACACCTCTCCTTTCCTATCTCTCTTTTTTTTTCTGAGCAACAAATGCTTGCTAAATACGTGCAACATCTCAGTAATGCTCCATAAGTTCATTGTAAACTCCTCGACTGGCAGCCAAACCATCTCCCTTCATTATTTGACATGTCCTATACCTTTTTTGTAGCCATTTGTCACCTGACATCATAATAATGCCAGCATGTTGTCTTTGGGAAGGAGTTGGCCAATCATCTTCAGTCTGAGGAACCAGAAGGTCACAGTTGCCACTGGCAAGACAGTTCAGAGGACATTTCCCCCCCAAAAAATAAATGTTATTCCTTAAAAAAGAAAAAAGCTAATAAATATGTCTAAAATAGTCTAAAATGGGTAGATATATCACCAAAACCATATTTCCCAGAAAAGCACCCTCTTAGACATATTGTTACATTGGAGTGAATCAATAATTTATTTTTACCCTTCCTATGAGTTGTTATTGTCTGTAGTGAATTATCATGATACCAGCCCATTGACTTCATTAACTTTTATCAACAGAAGAATGGATGTAACACTAATTCATCCCCTGAGAAACAATACATAAGTTTAGCCAAAAGCTGCTCTCAGGATGATTGTGTTGTTTCTCTACCAGCATGTATCATGCCTTCACACTTTCATGTCTTTGCTTCTACTCATTGTTATGATGACCATGTCCTTCCCTTACCTACACAGCCTTAACAATTCATAGACCATGGTACAGGCAGTCCTGTGTTTGAATTCCACAAAATATTTATGCTTCCTTTGGCAAGAACAGCTTAATCTCTTTTGACCTAAGTTTCATCATTTTTAAAATGAGGCAAGACCTCTATGGTCAAAAGCATTTCATGTCAATCTATTTTCCCCAAAGCAGTAATTGAGCTTGAATTTGCACTTAACCCCAAAGAGGCTACAAAAATGACTTCAGTCCACTGAGGTGAAGAAAAGACCAGTCTGTCACTTAATAACCATTTATTAAGCATATATTATGTGATAAGTTCTGTGCTGAGCTCTGTGGATCAAAAAGAAAGCTAAAGACAGCCCTGCTCTCAAGAAACTCAGTCCAGTGAGGAAGGGAACAGACATAGATAGATAGATAGATATACAGACAGATAGATAGAATACCCTCTCCCACCAAAAACCCAATAAATTCATAAACTCAAGAAGCTTACTTTCTAATAGAGGAAAACAAAATATGAAGGGGAGCTAGAAATAAGATCACCATATCTTGTTCAGCCATTCCCCAATTCATGGGACCTGAAGGGAGAAAGAATTGAGTAGCATGGCTTAGACAGACTCAAAATTCATTATCCTTCCCAATACTCAACAACCAAAGGAATAGGATTCAGAGAAGCAGTATCCCTAGGTAGGTAGGCAAGAAAGCTTGTGGGAAGGTATAGTAGGGTAGAAAGACAGCTAAGTAGAGTCAAGTGGTTAACATGATTAGAACTTCCTCAAGAAATAGTGCCTTGAAAAAAAAGTAGGTAATCTTGGATCAGTTGACTCCCTCAGTGCTTCAGGCAACTCTGTAAATGTACAAGTTGCAAAGAATTTGTAGGCTTGCATTGATATAGAGATTTAGATTTCCCTATCCCAATGAAATTGAAGACACTTTCCTTATCCCTACCACTAGAAGGGACTTCTTGTTGTTGTTTATTGCATCACACTCTTTGTCACCCCATTGGAAGTTGTCTTGGTAAAGATACTGGAGTAATTTGCCATTTCCTTCCCTAGTTCATTTTTCTGGTGAGGAACTGAAGCAAGCAGGGTTCAGGACTTTTCCAGGTTCAGACAGACCAGATTGGAATTAAGGATGATGAGTCTTCTTGCCTCCAGATCCAGCATTGTATCTCCTGTCCTACCTAGCTCCCCAGATACCTAGCTCTCAGGAAAAGGCAAGGCAAGATGATAAATATGAAACTGTAAGTAATGGAAAATTCAAGTGTATGGATAAATATGTAAAGAAGAAAATGGTGAGTCATTTTATATGTTAATTTATAACATGACACATTAATGTTACTTTGTTGTTTTCATTCAGTCATTTTTCAGTATTGTCATATGAAAAAAGTTATCAAATCCCTATTGATTCGAGGAATGCAGTTAAAAACCAAAAACTCTGAGGTATCATTCCATATTTATCAGACTAACATGACAGAAAAGCAAAATGTCAAATGCTGGAAGGGATGTGGAAAATAGAGACACTAATGCACTATTGGTTAAGTTGTGAACTGGTCCAACTATTCTAGAAAATAATTTGGAGCTAGGTTCTAAATCTATAAAACTGTCCATAAATCTTTGACTCAGCAATCGCACTTCTAGGGCTGTTTCACAAAAAGACCAAGGAAAAAGACCAATATACACAAAAAATTATGGTAGCTTTTTGTGATGGCAAAAGAATTAGAAACTGAGAGGATACCCATCAGTTGAGAATGGTTGAACAAGTTGTGGTACATGGCTATGATGGAATACTATGGTGCTATAAGAAAAGATTAGGAGGATGATTTAAAAAAATTTGGAGAGACATATCACCTGATGAAGAGTGAGCTGAGCAGAATCAGGAAAACATGAAGATCAAAAACATTTGTTATTTATTTATTTATATTTAACATTAAAAAAATGATTTCTAAGTTGTCTCCCTCCCACTACTCCCCTGGCCACCTAGAAAGCAGGCAATAGGATATCAATTATACAAGTGAAATCACGTAACACACATATCAATACTGGCCATTTCATGAAAAGGAAGAACAATAAGATATGACAAAATTATATTTCAATTTGCACTCAGAGTTAATTAATTCTGTATTTGGAAGTAGATAGCTTCTTTCCTCATGAATCCTTTTGAATTGTCTTGGATCATTTTATTGACCACAGGAACTGTTTCATAGCTCATCATCATTACAATATTGCTGCTACTATGTAAAATGATCCTGATGTCTTCACTTGGCAGCAATTCGTTTAAATATTCCAACGTTTTTCTCAAACCATTACCCTCATCATTTCTCACAGCACAATAGTTCTCCATCACAATCACATAGCACAACTTGTTCAGCCATTTCTCAATTCATGGGCACTCCCACCTGAATTTCCAATTCTTTGCCACCACAAAAAGCTTCTATGTAAGACCTTTTCCTTTTTCTTTATTTTCTTTGAGGTATAGATCTACAAAAAGGAATGTTAATAAAATTTTTAAAAGTGAATTAAGAATTATGAATAAATGAATTAAACTTTTAATAAACAAACTCAAAAAATCAGGTTATCCTGTGAGACTGAATCAACTGTACTAAACATATCTTATTATTACCTGCACCTCTGATTGGACCCTCTGACTGGAGGGCAGAGCCATGACTTCTAAACTCTCCACTTAATGGGGGAGCCTAACACAATCTTCTCATTTCCTACCAGCTGCATTAACTTTGTACTTTTCCCACATGGCCTTGTGCTAGGTGCTCTTTCCTCTTCATCTTCCTCCCTCAATTTTCTTTATACTTAACACAGCGCCTGGCAAACAGTAGGCATTCATTAAATGTCTATTGACTATTGACTAAGAATGTCATAGACTCAGAGACTCCCAATAGCCTATACTTTTATGGCTGATATTTTAATGAGACTGAAGGGAGAACATTTTTCACCATGTTGTTTATAAAAGACTATATCCTATCTAATTATTCTTAAGGGATGGGTCAGAGAAACCATAGCAACCCAGAGCATAATGATGTTTATCTTGAACCATATGGTGATTTCACAGAACCTTCTCCAAAAGACACTGGACAATATATTTCACCACATTCTATGACAAAAGAATCACTGAAAATCTCCAGAATACTTACAGATTCAGCAGTTTAGAGTTCAGTGCCTTGAAACATTTTTGAGTCTACCAGTGAGAATGAAATTAATTGGTGAGGAAAGCGATAGCTTCCAGATTATGTGTAGAATTGTAAGGAGGTAGAAAATTTAATGACAATAACGACATATTTTGGAAAGAGTACACATCACAACAAATAATTCAGGTATTTTCATTATGATTATGACTATTTTTTGTTTGTCACTGGTTTGTTTGTGCATTGCTTAATGCATGAACTCAAAATCAATGGGATGATCTCTGCCTAAGTGATTCTTTTTTCCTGGGAGCTTGTTTGGAATCATACTGTGGATAGTATGGTATGGAATTCAGACCTTAGTCCAAATTCTTCTTCTGTTTCTCATGAGCTGTGGAATCTATTTGGCTTCTCTCTGAGATTATCTCCAATCCTTCCTGTATTGGTACCTACTTATTTACTTCCTTTCTCCACCGCATTGTCTATAAGTTCATTGAAGTTAGGGGCTATCTTTTGCCTTTTCTTTGTAACCCCAGTACTTACCACAGTGTCTAAGTGTGTCTAAGACATAGTAGCCACTTAATAAATGCCTGTTGACTTACTGTGGCTTGACTCTGGGTAAGCCTCAGCCTTGCTGAACCCCCCATTAACACGCCTGTACCATGTGCATGGTATTACCTTTGTAGTTCACAGACTCATTTTGAGGCTTATCAGAGATGATGTTTGTAATATATTATATGAATTTCAAGAGTGTTATGTAAGCAGGAGTCCTATTTATTGTTCTGATCCATGATGATAGGCCCCAGTTCTACTCCCAATTAACTGTAAATTTGTGTTATTGATCCCAAGCAAAGCTGGCCAAGGGGATTAGTTCCTTGCTGCACTTTGTCTGGAGCTTAATCTTTATGATGGATTGCTGCACAGATAACTGGGGGACATCAGGACTGCAAGTTTAAATTGTAACTTTGCCTGTCAGCTTTCCACATTTCCTTATCTGTAATTTAGTCTTGTTCCAACAAAGAGGGTGTGGTCTTTTGAATAAATTCAATGGAGGAAGTGCAGAATTTGGAAGTAGAAACAGTTATCCCAGACTTTGGCATTTACAACAGGGGGACCTAGAGTCAGTTACTGCATGTCTGTTCTTCCTTTGTAAAGAAAGGGCCTGGATAACTGAGCTCTAAGCTTCCTTCCAGCTTTGTGTCTTTGCTTCTCTGATCGTATTTGAAAGAGACATTCAGAGAAAGATGATGGACTTCACTGAGGGTCTCAACAATTCCCCAGATATTTTCAAAGAAGGTATGTGACATTCAGTAACTTGTTCAGGTGGATGCCACTTTTGAATAGCTTGAAGTAGATGCTAGATCTCCTAGTTTCTTCTGAGTGGAAAATGGGCATTTACAGGAAATAAAGCAAATATTCCTAATTTCTCAGTGAAAATTAAAATGAAGAGACTGTTGGTATGACCTAAAATCCTCTAAATTTCTATTCTGTCATTTTGTCCTCTGAGAATTCCAGGTCTGTAGCTTCTTTGTCATTTTTGTTTATAGATGGGGAAAGAGAAGCCTGGAGCACAGGAATATGTATTACGTTCACGTATGTGTGTAAATGTGAAAGTGTATAGGTGTGTGTCAGCTACGGGTGAATGTATATAGGTCTGCATATAGGGCAGGAGGTGATATTATGATAGTCAGTGAATTCAGGAGTACTGATTTTTGTCAATGCTGTTAAAATGCTTGAAATATGAAAATAAATGTTGGGATATTTGGAAAGTTGGAGAATGAATTCTAATGTTTGGAGTAAAAGTTTGGAGGAAAAGTTGGAGAAGAGCCTGAGGCCTAGAAGAGTATTTGTGGTGAAGCAGAAGGGTGATATAGGTATATCTATCCATCTATCTGTCTATCATCTCTCTCCATACATATATGTATTCACACATATATGAGCATGTGATCACTTTTTAATGTATATAAATATACACTCAATTTTGTCTATATGTAAAACACATGTATATATAGATACATACATTTATGTATATCTGGATATTACTCCATCAATATCTCTATAGCTGCCTATAGCAACTACCTATCTATCTATCCATCTATCTATCTTTTATCTATCATCTCTCTATATGTATATTTGTATATCAGCATATTTCTCTCTATCTCTACCTCCATCTTTCTTTCTCCATCATTTCCATCCACATCTCTGCCTTAGTTCTATCTCTGTCTTGCTCATCTGCATTGGTAGACATAGTTTTATCTCCAGCAGATGCCTATAGAAAAAAAAATCACTGCCCCATTCTTAATTCCTTTTCAAAGTCAATTAGTTCTTGTGGTAGTAGATCCTAATAGTTTCTGATCTGGGAAATGGATCCCTTTCACACAATAAGAAATAATATGCAGACATTACTGCAATCATAAATATTGGTTCTGGTAAGGGAAATGTGGACTATATTGTCCAAGAAGCTAATTTTACAGATCCTGGGCCTGATGCCCAGAGCAAGCCAGAAGTGAGAGAGGAAGAGGTGACACTAAAGGAGAAATACCTAGGAAGGGGTAAAACTCACTCTAAAAATCAGATCTCTTGGATCATTTCACCAGATGGAAGACATAGGCTAGCCTCTGGCTTGGTCTTGTCTAACTAGGGGAAAGATGCTTTCACAAGAACAAGGAGGAATCTTATTCACCTTATTTAAAGAAAAGATTCTTAGGGAGTGAGGGTAAAGAGGGAACTTATTCAGGTGGGATTTCTTCAGCCTGAAGAACAAAAATACTTCTGCCAGCCATCAATTTTGGACCACAAATGGGACATCTGTTTCTTGTCACAAAGCAAAGTCATTAATGTGGACAGTCTCAGCAAGAATGAGGAAGCACATCTGAGCAGTAAAACATTGACCAATTGCTTACTTGTAAACTCAGAATGAGAGTTCTAGAAATGCCTGGCAAGTGCAAAAAATCTGGACTACAGAGATGAGGTTAGCCAAGGAAACAAAGGAACAAAAATGTGATGAGCCTTTTACAAGAGATTACATTTCTACTCTGTCACATTCCTTTTACTTTAAGCCCATGACATAAATCTTAAACAATATATATTGATCATTTGAACACAGGACAGAATAATCAAGCAGCTAGGTAGCACTGTATAAAGTGGTGGATCTGAAGTCACTAAGACTCAATTTTGTGAGCTCAAATCTGGCCTCTGATACTTACTGGCTGTGTGATCCTGGGCAAGTCACATAACTCTGTTTTCCCCAGTTTCCTCATCTATAAAATGAACTGGAGAAAGAAATAGCAAACCACTCCAGTATCTTTGCCAAGAAAAACAGAAATGGTATCATGGAAAATTGGATATAACTGAAAAATATCTTACCGACAACAGCAGAGTAATCACTATTACTGGTTTCATAGCTTTGTTTCTATTTTTTTTATGAGGGAAATGAAACTGCATTTAGAGTCAGAATAATTGGTTTCAAGTTTAGAATTTACTGCTAATGATCTATAATACTTTATACAAAACAGTGAATCAATTTGGGCTGCCTTTCCTTTGCAATAATACTACCAATAAAATTAACTTTATTTATATAATGTTTGAATTTTTCAAATCACTTTCCTTAACCCAACCCTATGAAACATGTAATAAAAGTATTCATCTTTCCCTCATCCTCATCTTTCAATCTCTTTCCATCTAGATCTATAGATAGATAAATATATGTATGTAGTACTATAGATGTATAGATATGCGTACGCAAACACATGTATTTATGCACATGCATGAAATCCATTTCTATCCTTGGTTGTGATAGTCTTTTTTATTACTTTTGTAGTGGTACCATTCACTTTCCTAATGTTCATAATGTATAACTTCCTCTGGTCATTCTGCAGACCTAAGTATTTAAAACTCTGTTCCAGAAATATTGAATGCGTCTTAGTCTAATCTTTTCTACTGAAACCTTTGCCTTCCTCTGGTTCTGTCATTAAAATATAATGTATTTTTGATTTTGTTCAGCTTTATTGGGACAGAAAAATTTTCAAGTTCCTTTTGAATAGGTCTTTTAATTCCTTCTTCTTTTTAACACTGTTTCTGCTACTCATAGTGTGATTTGATTTTAGTTAACTTACAGATCACCAGCGGGGATGGGCAATTTCTCAATCATCACAGAATTCCTCCTCATGGAGTTTTCCAGCTTGCGAGAGCTTCAGGTCCTACATGCTCTTCTGTTCTTGTTGATTTACCTGGCTGCCCTGATGGGCAATCTTCTCACCATTGCTGCAATTATTACTGACCCACAGCTTCACTATCCTATGTATTTTTTCCTGAGCAACTTATCCCTACTGGATATCTACACCATCTCCGTCACACTTCCTAAATTTATTGTGAATTCCTTGTCTGGCACTCAGTTGCTGTCCCTCCTTGGCTGTGCTGCTCAGATCTTCTTCTTTCTCCTTTTTTCAGCAACAGAGTTTGCTTTGCTTGTGGCAATGTCCTATGACCGCTTTGTGGCCATCTGCCACCCCCTTCACTATGGCATCATCATGACACCAGCACGTTGTGTCTGGGCAGCAGTTGGCTCATGGCTCAGTGGGCTAATTTATTCATCTCTACACACAGGGAACATGTTTCGCCTGCCCTTCTCAGGATCCAATGTGATCCACCAGTTTTTCTGTGATATACCTCATGTCTTGAAGGTTTCAGCCTCTGATGTTTTTAACACTGAATTTTTATTAATTGTAGCAAGTTTGTGTTCCTTGTTGTTCTGCTTTGCCTTTTTAATTGTGTCATATGCTCGCATCTTCTCCAGTGTTCTCAAGATTCCTTCTGTGGAGGGACGCTACAAGGCCATTTCGACCTGCTCCCCTCAGTTGATGATCCTTATTTTATTTCTCATTTCTGTAATGACTGCAGTCCTCAAGGACACATCAGACACATCACCCATCCAAAATCTTTTAATTGCAATGATCTATACAATAATCCCCCCACTTATGAACCCCATCATCTATAGCCTGAGGAACCAGAATGTCACAACTGCCATGGACAAGATGTTCAGGAGGATTTTTCCCCCAAGAAATAAATGTCCATCCTTGAAAACATAAAATAGCTGAAGAATACGTATTTGGTCTGTAAAGTGTACAAGATGACAAACAAGGTAGCCTAAAATTGAGAGAAATGGCACCCAAATCATACTTCCCAGGAAAACACATCCTTAGATGAAATATTACATGAGATGGAATGAATTAGTAATTTATTTTTATATATCAGAGAACTGTCCTGCAAGTGGTTATTGTTGATAGTGGAATTATCATGACACCAGCCCATTGCCAATGGGTAACAGTGCCATCAGGAGATTAGCTAGAACATTCATTGATCCTCAGAACAATGGTAGATATGCTTAACCTAAAGTAGCCATCAAGATGATTGTGCTGTTTTCCCCACTTAACATGTTACTTGCTTTCTCACTTTCATCTTTTTGCTTCCACCCATCTTTATGATGGTAACATCCTTCTCTTTCTTTGCCTGTTGAAGATCTATTCATCCTTCAAATACACACACACAATACAAATATACACACATACACACACATACCTGTACACACAAATATATACACACACATACACAGACATATATGTATGTATGCATGTATATGAGTGTGTATGTATCTATATGGTAGTTCCCTGAAAAATTAAACTTTGTTCCTAAGTTTGGTCATTTGTAAAATGAGGGGGCTGGGCTTGATGACTACCATGGGTGCTCCATTTCAATTTCAATATTATGGTCTTGCACAAAATCTTTCTCTGTCCCTTAAGCTGGAAATAATCTTTCATTATACCTAATTTTATATGTTACTTATCTTTTTTCCCTATGAGCTTATTGTGTTTTATTTTCTACTACATCTAGAAGCACCTTTTCTCTCCTGGTGGATTCTACGTTCCTTTCAATTGCATACAGCTAGGTCAATCAGTAAGAATAACAGCTCTCTTCAAGTGATCATGTGTATTTCAATTGGCACAATTTGAAGGTATAATTATGAAAAATATGTTAATTGATTCTAGTCCAAGGAAAATATCTGGTGTGAATTTAAAAAAAGCATCCACCTTAGGGGATTAATTATTTTCACTAATTAGGACCTGGATAAATTTCTTAAGGGCAAAGACTATTTCCATGTTGTCTTTATATCCCTAGCACAGATTTTTGCACACAGTAGGTGATCATAAATTATCGTATATCAATTTCAAGCTTCCTGAGAACAGTATCCTTCTTTTACTTTACCTAGTGTTTACCTACCAGTTAGTGTTGCATCTCTTTCTTAGGAGGCAAATAAGAAAAGTTTGTTCAATTGAATAGCAGGGGGAGAGAGAGAGACAGAGAGAGAGAGAGAGAGACAGAGAGAGAGATAGAGAGACAGAGAGACAGAGAGAGACAGAGAGAGAGAGAGACAGAGAGAGACAGAGACAGAGAGAGACAGAGAGAGACAGAGAGAGAGAGAGAGAGACACACACAGAGAGAGAGAGAGAGAGAGAGAGAGACAGAGAGAGAGAGACAGAGAGACAGAGAGAGACAGAGAGAGAGAGACAGAGAGAGACAGAGACAGAGAGAGACAGAGAGAGACAGAGAGAGAGAGAGAGACAGAGACAGGTGCCAGAAGAGACAGATGGTAGTATGAATGGGTGGATGGATGGGGGGATGGAGAGAGAAAAATAATTTATTAAGTGCTCACTTTTGCCTTCAAAGGAGGTAGGGATAGATAGCAAAATAAAGGCGGGACTCACCTGAGCTTTCCCAAATTTCCCTCCAAAAAACTTTAAAATGATGTATCAAATCAAATTCTAAAGTGTCATAACCAACAAAAACTCAGGGTAAAATAATTTTTCAGGTCAAAACAACTTAGGAAGTTAGCAAAAAATGTCTGTTTCACCAGGGTGGTGGTCAGGTCTGGAGTTCAGTGCAGTGCAAGCCCCACCCTGAAAAGCTTGCAATGGGCCATGGGAGTGGCTGGATTGTTCCTAGGTTTTGGGTCAAGAACTCATTATTTAGCAAAAATTTCTGGGAACACCGGAGAGTCCAGAAAGTAAGTATGTATCAAAATCTCACATCATATATACCTGGATAAAGAAAATGAGTACATGTTTTAGACATAAAGACAGATAAGGCAAGCAAATTATGGGAGCACGGAATATTTTAACTGTCAAATTTATGGATAAGGAAAGAATTTAGACCCAATGAGATAGAGTGCATTATAGGATATAAAATAAACAATTCTGATTATATTAAATTAAAAAAATCATTTTGCTCAATGAGAAGCAATGCAGCCAAGATTAGAAGGAAAGCAGGAAAGTGGGGAAAAATTACAGCATGTTTCTCTGTTAAAAGCCTCATTTCTCAAGTATATAGAGAAACAAGTCAAATTTATAAAAATAAAAGTGATTTCCAGTTGAAAATTGCTCACTATTTATTAGTGAAAATAACTTGAGGTACCATCTCCCATCTCTCAGATTGGCTAATATGACAGGAAAAGAAAATGATAAATGCTGGAAGAGTTATGGAAAAGTTGGAACAATAATGTATTGTTGGTGGAGTTGTGAACTAGTTCAACCATTCTGGAGAATAATTTGGAACTGTATCCAAAGGGCTATAAGTCTGTGAATATCACTTGACCCAGTAATACCATTACTCAGTCTTTATCCAAACATTTCAAAAATTAAAGGAAAAGAAAATATGTACGATGATATTTATAGCAGCTTTTTTCTGGTGGCAAAGAATTGGAAATTCAGGGGATGAGTATCAATTGGGGAATGGCTAAACAAATTGTGGTATGTTATTGGTATATAATACTATTGTCTATAAGAAATGAGGAGCAAGATGGCTTCAGGAAAATCTGTGAAGACTTATATAAACTGTTACAAAGTGAAATGAGCAGAACCAGGAAAACACAGTACACAGTAACAACAGAATTCTAAGATAATCAACTGTGAATGACAGCTATTCTCAGCAATTCAATGATCCAAGACTTATAATGAAAAATGCTATCCACCTGAAGAGAATGAATTGATGGAGTCTGAATGTACATCAAATCATACTGTTTTTTTACTTCCTTTATTTTTCTTATTTGTGTGTGTTTTATTTTGTCTGTAGTTTCATTTTTGTACCCTGTCTAATACGGAAATAAGTTTTTTTAATGACTGCACATGTATTATCTTTATGACATTGCATGCCTTTTCAAGGAGCAGCGAGGAAGGGACAGAGAGAATGAGATAACTTCTAACTCAAAATTAAAAGAAAAGAATGTTAAAAATCATTATTACATGTAATTGGATAAATTATAAAAAATATTACTTGAAAAAAATTAAAAAAAGAGCTTGAGATACAAACACAACTAATCCAGATTTCTCCAGGATATGTCATTCTAATAGAGGAAGCCAAAACATAAAGAGAACTGGAAGGTGAAGTGCCTATACAGGGGCAGTGATGCTGGTAAAGAGCTAATATAATCCAGGGACTGAGTTGACCTGGTAGTGGTTGTCCCATTTCTCCTGTGTATGTGCTGGTAGAGAAACTGATAGCAGCTTTTGACTAAACTTATCTAGTGTTGCTCAAGGACTGAATTAATTTTGCACCCATTCTTCTGCTGATAAAGTTACCAAAAGTCAATGGGCTGGTATCATGATAATTCACTACATTAAATGGTTGTCTCTTTCCTCCCTATGATGTTTTCTCTCAGATAATAAAAAAAGTAGTTTTACAATCACAAATATCCCATTTACTATCATTTTACATGATATTTGTCATTTAATTTGTCACGTAAGTCATATCTGTGAATATGACTTAATCAACTATTAGATTGTATGCTTCATAAGGGTAGAAAGGAGAGTTTAATCTTAATGGCATATCAGGTTCCATGACATACAGGAAATGCATGTGCTACACAGGGTACTCTTCCTGCTGATTTACCTGGTGGTCCTGAGATGGGGAGTCTTCTCACCATTGCTGTAATTATTACTGTCCCACACTTTTTCTCTCCTATCTCTTTTTTTCTGAGCAACATATACTTGCTAAATATCTGTGACATCTCAGTCATGCCTCATAAATTCATCATAAATTCCTTGACTGGCAGTAAAACTATCTCCCTTCACTAATGGACATATCCTATGACTTCTTGTGGCCACCTGTCATCTGATATAACGATGATGCCTGTGTGTTGTCTTTGGGCAGGAGCTGGCCCATCATCTGAAGTCTAAGGAACCAAAAGGTCACAATTGCTGTTGGCAAGATAATTCAGAGGACATTTTTTCCCAAGAAATAAATGTCCATCCTTGAAAATGTAAAAGGTTAAGAAATATGTCTAAATACATCTAAAATAGCCTAAAATGGGTAGATATAGTGCCAAAACCATATTCCCCAGAAAAGCACCCTCTTAGATAATGTTACATTGAATAGAGTGAATCAATCATTTATTTTTACCCATCTGGAAAGTTCTTATTCTCTGTAGTGAATTATCATGATACCAGTCCACTGACCTTTGGTAACTTCAGCAGAAGAATGGATGCAACACTAATTCATCCCTTGAGCAACACTAGATTAGTTTAGCTAAAAGCTGCTGTCAGGATGATTGTATGGGTTCTCTACCAACACATAGCATGCCTTCACACTTTCATGTCTTTGCTTCTACTCATCCTTATAATGGCCATGTGCTTCCCCTATCTACACAGCCTTAACAATGCATAGACTCCCATACAGGCAGTCCTAGGTTAGAGTTCCATAAAATATTTATGTTTCCCTGGTCAAGCAAAATCAGCTTAATCTGTTTTGACCTGTTTCCCCATTTTTAAATGAGGCAATTGGACATGATGACCTCTAAGGTCAAAGGCATTTTAGGTCAGTCTATTTTCCCCAAAGTGGTTAACTGAGGCTGAATTTGCACTCCACCCAGAAAAGTCTACAAAAATGGATTCAGTCCACTAAGGTGAAGAAAAGACCAGTCTGTTACTCAATAACAATTTATTAAGCAAATCTTATGTAATGAGGTCTGTGCTAAACTCTGGAGATAGAAAAAAGGACAAGGAGAGTCCCTGCTCTCAAGGAACTCACAGTCCAACAGGAAAAACAATAGACACAGATAGATAGATAGATAGATAGATAGACAGACAGATAGCTAGATAGACAGACAGATACATATACATACATACATACATACATACATACATACATACATACATAATAGAGTACCTTCTCTTCCAAAAACAATAATAAAGTTCCTAACCTCAAGAAGCTTACATTGTAATAGAGGAAGAGAAAATTTGAAGGGGAACTAGAAATTGGGTCACCATATCTTGTTCAGCCATCCCCAAATTTATGGGGCCTGAAGGAAGAACAAGTTAGTAGCATGGCTTAGACATCTTCAAAAATTATAATCATGCCCAATGACTCACCAATCAAGAAAATATGATTCAGAGAAGCGTTACCCCTAGGTGGGTGGACAAAAAATCTGGTGGAAAGGTATAGTATGCTAGAGAGACATCTAAGTAGAGTCAAGTAGGTAACATGGCTAGAACTTCCTCAAGAAATAGCGCTTTGAAAAAAGTAGGCAATCTTGTATAAGTTATTGAATCCCACAATGCTTTAGAAAACTCCTTAAATGTATAAGTCACAAAGAAGTTGTAGCCTTACCTTGATAGAAAGAGTTCTTCAGTTTAGAGTTCCCTTTCCAAATGAATTTGAAGATCCTTTCCTTATCCCTACCACTACAAGGGAATTGTCATTGTTTCATTGTGTCAGACCCTTTGTCACCCCATTCGGGGTTGTCTTGGCAAAGACACTGCCATGATTTGCCCTTTATCTCTCCAATTCATTTTTCAGGCAAGGAAACTGAGGCAAGCAGGGTAAAGGACTTTTCCTCATTTTCACAGATAGTAAATGTATGGGTCCAGCACCATATCTCCTGTGCCACCTAGCTACCAAGACACCTGAATCTCTGGAAAAGGCAAGGCAAAATGATAAATTTGGAACTATAAATACCAGAAAACTCAAATGTATCAATAAATATTAAGAAAAGAAAATGGTGAATTATTTTATTTGTCAATTTATAAAAGGACACATTAATGTTTCTTTGTTGTTTTCATTCATTTTTCAGTTTTGTCGTTAGGAAATTATTAAATCACTATTGATTCAAGAAATCTGGTTAAAAACCCAAAACTCTGAGTTATCGTTCCATGTTTATCAGACTAACTAATATGACAGAAAAGTAAAATTTCAAATACTGGTAGGGATGTGGAAAAAATAGAGACACTAATGCATTGTCAGTTAAGTTGTGAACTGGTTCAACCATTCTAGAAAATAATTTGGAGCTATGCTCAAGGTCTATAAAACTGTCTATAAAACTTTGACTCAGGAATTTCATTTCTAGGGCTATTTCATAAAGAGATCAAAGAAAAAAGAAAAGAACCAATATATAAAAAATATAGCAGCTCTTTTTGTGATGGCAAAAGAAGTAGAAATTAAGGGGATACCCATCAATTGGGAATAGCTGAACAACTTGTGGCATAAGCCTGTGATGGAATACTATTGTGCTATAAGAAATGATTAGGGAGATGATTTCAGAAGAAAAAAAATTGGAGAGATAGATCAACTACTTCAGAGCAATCTGTGCAGAATCAGGAAAACATGAGAATCAAAAATATTTGTTAGTAATTATTTAACATTCAAAAATTTAGTTTTAAACCATCTACCTCCCACCTTCCACCTAGAAAGCAGGCAGTATGATATCAATTATGCACGTGAAATCATCTAGGACATATGTCCATATTAGTCATTTCACAAAAAGCAAGAAAAATAAAATTAGAAAATGACATTTCAATTTACACTCAGAATTCATAATTTTTTTTCTTTAGAGGTAGATAGCATCTTTCCTCATGAGTCCTTTGGAATTATCTTGGATCATTGCATTGACCAGAGTAACTAAGCGTTTCATAGTTGATCATCATTACAATATTGCTGTTCCTATGTGCAATGATCTCTTGGTTCTGCTTACTTCACTTTGCAACAGTTCATATAAATCTTCCCATAAATATTATTTGTACATGTAAGTCCTTTTTCTTTTTTTTATTCTCTTTGGGGAACAGACCTACAAAAAAGGAGTGTTAATAAAATTTTGAAAAGTGAATTAGGAATTATGAATAAATGAATTAAATATTTAATACACAAAATCATTGTGAAATCACATTATCCTGTGAGACTGAATCAACCATACCATACATATCTTATTACCTATGCCTCTAATGGGACCCTCTGACTGGAGGGCAGAGCCATGACCTCTAAACCCTCCATTTAATGAGGGAGCCCAAAACAATCTTCTAATTTCCTACCAACTGCACTGACTTTGGACTTTTCCCACTTGGCCTTCTGCTACATGCTCTTTCCTCTTCATCTACTTTCCCCCCATTTCCATTATACTTAACACAGTGCCTCGCATATAGTAGGCATTCATTAAATGTCTATTGACTATTAACTAAGAATGTCATGGGCTCAGAGACTCCCAATAGTCTGTACTTTTATGGCTAATATTTTAATAAGACTGAAGGGAGAACAATTTTCACCATGTTGTTTATAAAAGATTATACCCTGTTTAATTATTCTCAAGGGATGGGTCAAAGAATCCATAGAAACCCGGGTATGATGAGGTTTATCTTGAATCCTCTGGTGATTTTGCAGAAGCTTCTCTGAAAGACACTGGGCAATATATTTAAACAAGTTCTACAACAAGAGAATCACCAAAATTCTCCAGAATGCCTACTGGTTCAGCAATTTAGACTTCAGTGCTTTGAAACATTTTTGAATTTTCCAGTCAGAATGAAATTAGTTGGTGAGGGAAGAGATAGTATCCAGGTTATGTGTAGAATCGTAAGTAGGTAGAAAACCAAATGGCAATAACAACTGGAAAGTATGCTCATCAAAACAAATAACTGAGGTATTTTCGGTATGAATATGATTATTTTTCTTTGGGACTGGTCAGTTTTCTCAGGAGCTTAATGTGTGAATTGAAAATCATGGGTATGATCTCTATGTAAGTTATGCTCTTTTCTGGGAGGTCATTTGGCATAACACTGTCGATAGTATGGTGGACTGGAATTAAGACCTTAGTCCAAATTCTTCTTCTGGCTCTTAGGAGCTGTGGAATCTTTTTGGCTTCCATCTGAGATTATTTCCAATTCTTCCTGTATATATCATTTGTACCTACTTATTTACTTGTTTTCTCCTCCCAGATGACTGTGAGTTTTTTGGAACTAGATGCTGTCTTTTGATTTTCTTTGTAACTCCAGTGCTCACCCCAGTGTCTGGGACATAGTAGCCACCTAATAAATGTCTGTTGACTTACTGGGACTTGACTATGGGTAAGCTTCTGCCTCACTGAACCTTCCATTAACATGGATGTATCATGTGCATAGTATTATCTTTGTAGCTCACAGATTCATTTTGAGGCTCATAGGGGATGAAGTATGTAACATACTTTATGAATCTCAAGGGTGTTATGCAAATATGAGTCCTATTTATTTTTCTGATCCATAATGATAGACCCCAGTTCTACTTTCAATTAACTGTAAATTTGTGTTACTGATTCCCAGGAGAGTTGGGCAAGAGAGTCAATGCCTTGTTGCACTTTGTAACTTAATATTTAGGGTGTAGTACTGCAAAGATAACCAGAGGATATGGGGACTTTGAGTTTTAATTGTAACTTTGCCTCTCAGGTTCCCCCATCCCCTCATCTGTAATTTAGTTTTGTTCCAATAAATTCAGTGGAGGGAGTGCAGAATTTGGAAAGAGGAGAGAGTTATTTATCCTGGGCTTTGGCATTTCCAACCTGGGAAATCTGGAGTCAGGCACTGCATGTCTGTTCTTTCTTTGTAATGAAAAGGCCTGGATAACTGAGCTCCAAGCTTTGTTCCAGCTTTGAGTCTCTGCTCCTCTGATCGTATTTAAAGGAGACATTCAGAGAGAAATGATGGACTTCACTGAGAGTCTCAGCAATTCACCAGCTATTTTCAAAGAATGTGTGTGACCTTCAGTGACTCTTTTAGGTGGAGGTCACTTTTAAATGGCTTGAAGTTGATGCTAGATCTCCTGGCCTTTTCTGACTGGAAAATGTGCAAGAAATAATGGAAATGTTCTTCATTCTTCAGTGAAAATTAAAATGAGGAGACTGTTTATATGGCCAGAAACCCACTAAATTTGTATTTTGTTATGTTGTCCTCTGAAAATTCCAGGTCTGTGGCTTCTTTCTTGCTTTCATTTATAGAGAGAGAAAGAGAATCATGGAGTACAGGAAAACATATTTTGTTTAGGTATGTATGTGTGAGTGTTTGTGTGTGTGTGTGTGTGTGTGTGTGTGTGTGTGTGTGTATGTGTGTGTGTAAATGTGAATGTGTGTAGGTATATGTCTGCCACAGGTGAATGTATATAGGTCCGCATGTAGGGTAGTATTATACCAGTTCAGTGAATTCAGGGGCACTGAGTTTTGTCAATGTTGTTAAAATGGTTGAACTGTGAGTCTAAATGATGGAATATTTGGAATACTGGAGAATGCATTCTAATGTTGACTTGGGTTCATGTTTTGTGGAAATCTTGGGAAAGAGACTGAGGTCTAGAAGAGTATTTCTGGTTAAGTGGAAGAGTGAAACAGTTAAATGTATCTGTCTACCTACCTATCTATCTATCCATCTATCTATTATCCCACCCCCTACCTGCCTCCCTTCTTCTCTCTCTGTCTCTCTCTCTCTCTCTCTCCATACATACATACACAATACACATTCATATGAATATATGAATACTATTTTATATATATATATATGAATGCACACAATTCATGTATGTTTATATATGTAAAGCATGGTTCTGTATATATAGTTATATGCACATATATATGCATGTCTAGGTGTCACTCCATCAATATTTTTATTGATATGTATTGCATCAATCTGTATATCTATATATCCATTCATTTATCCATCATCTCTCTCTCTCTCTCTTTCTCTCTCTCTCTCTTTTTATATCAGTATATTTCTCTCTATCTCTACCTCCATCTTTCTCTTTCTCCATCACCTCCATCTACATCTCTACATTAGCTCTATTTGTGTCTTGCCTTTATGCATTGGGAGACATAGTTTTCTCTCCAGCAGGTGCTTGTAGAAATAAAATCACTGCTCCATTCCTAATTCCTTTTCAAAGTCAATTAACTCTTGCAGTGGGTCATCCTCATAGTTTCTGATCTGGGAAATGGATTCTTTTCACACAACAAGAAATAGTATGCAGACATTACAGCAATCATAAAAGTTGGTTCTGGTAGGGGCAATGTGGATTACATTTTCCAACAAGCTATTTTTACAGATCCTGTACCTGATGCCCACAGCAAGCCAGTAGTGAGAGATGAAGAGGTGACACTAAAGGAGAAATACTTAGGAAGGGGTAAAACTAACTCTAAAAATCAGATCTCTTGGATCATTTCACCGGATGGAAGACATGGGCTAGCTTCTGGCTTGGTCTTGTCTAACTAGGGGACAGATGATCTCACAAGAACAAGGAGGGACCTTATTAACCTTATTTAAAGAAAAGATTCTCAGTGAGTGGGGGTAAAGAGGAAACTTATTCAGGTGGGGATTCTTCAGCCTGGAAACAAAAAGGCTTCTGCTAGCCATCAATTTTGGACCACAAATGGGACATCTGTTTCTTATCACAAAGCAAGGTCATTAATGTGGACAGTCTTAGCAAGAATGAGGAAGCACATCTGAGCAGTAAAATATTGACCAATTGTTTTCTTGTAATCTCAGAATGAGAGTTCTAGAAATGCCTGGCAAGTGCAAAAAAGCTTGGACTAGAGAGATAGAAACAAACAAAAATATGATAAGCCTTTTGGAAGAGATAACATTTCTACTGTGTCAAATTCTTTCTAGCTTAAGCCTAGAACATGAATATAAACAATAGATATTGATGAGTTGAATAGGGGATGTTTCGTGAGTTCAAATCTGGACTCAGATACTTGCTTGTTGTGTGACCCTGGGCAAGTTACTGAACTCTGTCTCAGTTCCTCATCTCTAAAATAAGCTGGAGAAGAAAATTGCAAACCATGCCAGTGTCTTTACCAAGAAATCTTTACCAAGAAAACCCAAAAGGGATCATGGAGAGTTGGTCACAATTGAAAAATGTCTTTACAACAACAACAGAGTAATCACTGTTACTGTTTCTAAAGCTATTTGTATTTCTATTTTTTTTCTACAAGAGGGAAACTGCATTTAAAGTCAGAATAATTGATTTTACATTCTGACCTTACTACTAATGGTCTTTGTTACTTTGTAAAAAGCACTGAACCAATTTGGTCCTTGCTTTCCCAACCTGTGAAAAAATACTATCAGTAAAATTAACTTAATGTATATAATGTTTGAATGTTTTCAAACCACTTTCCAGAACACAATCCTAAGAAATATGTAATAAAGTATTAATATTCCCCTTATTCTCATCTTTCTCTCTTTATCTAGAACTATACATAGATAAAAATATATATGTATACACATAGCTATATTTATATGGATATATAGATGTGTGTATACAAATATATGTTTTTATAAGTGTGTATAAATGTATATATGTATGTGTGTGTGCATACATGCGTGAATCGAATCCATTTCTACTCTTGGTTGTGATAGTCCTCTTTATTAATTTTGTAGTGGCATTATTCACTTTCCTAATGTTCATCTTTTTCTTCTAGTCATTCTGCAGAGCTAAGTATTTTAAACTCTGTTCCAGAAATGTTGGATGCATCTTAGCCTCGTCTTTTCTACTACAACCTTTGCCTTCATCTGGTTCTGTCATTAAAGTATAATGTATTTTTTATTTTGTTCATTTTAATGGGACAGAATCATTTTCAAGTTCCATTTGAATAAGACTTTTAATTCCTTCTTCTTTTTAACACTGTTTCTGCTACTCATAGTGTGATTTGATTTTAGTTAACTTACAGATCACCAGCGGGGATGGGCAATTTCTCAGTCATCACAGAATTCCTCCTCATGGAGTTTTCCAGCTTGCGAGAGCTTCAGGTCTTACATGCTCTTCTGTTCTTGTTGATTTACCTGGCTGCCCTGGCGGGCAATCTTCTCACCATGGCTGCAATTATTACTGACCCACAGCTTCACTGTCCTATGTATTTTTTCCTGAGCAACTTATCCCTACTGGATATCTGCACCATCTCCGTCACACTTCCTAAATTTATTGTGAATTCCTTGTCTGGCACTCAGTTGCTGTCCCTCCTTGGCTGTGCTGCTCAGATCTTCTTCTTTCTCCTTTTTTCAGCAACAGAGTTTGCTTTGCTTGTGGCAATGTCCTATGACCGCTTTGTGGCCATCTGCCACCCCCTTCACTATGGCATCATCATGACACCAGCACGTTGTGTCTGGGCAGCATTTGGCTCATGGCTCAGTGGGCTTATTTATTCATCTCTACACACAGGAAACATGTTCCGCCTGCCCTTCTCAGGATCCAATGTGATCCACCAATTTTTCTGTGATGTCCCTCATGTCTTGAAAGTCTCAGCCTCTGATGTTTTTAATACTGAGTTTGTATTAATTGTAGCAAGTTCATGTTTTTTGTTATTCTGCTTTGCCTTTTTAATTGTGTCATATGCTCGCATCTTCTCCAGTGTGCTCAAGATTCCTTCTGTGGAAGGACGCTACAAGGCCATTTCAACCTGCTTCCCTCAATTGATGATCCTTATCTTATTTCTAATTTCTGTAATGACTGCAGTCCTCAGGGACACATCAGACACATCCCCTATCCAGAACCTTTTAATTGCAATGACCTATACAATACTGCCTCCACTGATGAACCCTATTATCTACAGCCTAAGGAACCAGAAGGTCACAGCTGCCATGGGCAAGATGATCAAGAGCATATTATTTCCCCATCCTTGAAAACCTAAAAAAACACCTGAAGAATATATACTTGGCCTGTCATATGTACAAGGTGATACATGAGATTGTATAAAATGGGGAGCATTGGTACCAAAAATACCACTCAGGAAAACAGACCATTAGATGAAATGTTACATAGGATGGAATGAATCCATCATTTATTTTAGCATAACATAGACCTGTTCTACAAGTTGTTATTGTCTGTAGTGGAATTACCATGGCACCAGCCCCTAGTCTTTAGGCAACAGTGCCATCAGAAAAATGGATGGATCACTCATTGATCCCTAGAATAATGGTAGATAAGCTTAACCAAAAGTGGCTATCAGGAGGGTTGAATTGTTTCTCCCCTCAATGTGAATGTTGCCTTGTCACTTGCATACTTTTGCTCCCACTCATCTTCCTGATGGTAATGATCTTCTCCTTCTTTGTATGTTGAATATGTATTCATCTTTCCAAACATATATATAACTATACACATATATGCACATATATACTCACACATACATACGTGTGTGTGTGTGTGTGTGTGTGTGTGTGTGTGTGTGTGTGTGTATGTGATTTAGTTCCCTGGGTGGGACTTAAACTCTTTGTTCCTAAGTTTGCTCGTTTGTAAAATGAGGGGGTTGGTCTTGATGAGCACTATAGTTCCCCCATCTCAGTTTTGATGCTCTGATTTTGCACAAGATTTTTCCTCATCCATCAAGTTGGAATCAATAATCATTACATTGAATTTTATGAATTATTTGTCTCTTTATGTGCTTATTACATTTTATTTTCTATTAGATCTAAAAGTATAACTGCCTTATGTCTCCTGGTAGATTCTCTGTTCCCTTTCCAATAGCATATAGTTAAGTGAATCGATAAAAACGATGGCACTCTTGAAGTGATCGTATGTATTTCAATTGAAACAGTTTGATATTACTATTATGTAAAATATAGTGATTGGTTCTAGTCCAGGGGAAATATCTAGTGTGCAACTGAAAAATACAACCACCTCAGGGGATTATTTATTTATACTAATCAAGACCTAGCTAACTCTCTGATGACAAAACCATTTCATTTTTGTTTTTATATCCCTAGCACAAGTTTTTTTTTTGCACACAATATGTGCTTAAAAATTATTGTATATTAAATTCAAGGTTCTTGAGAACAGAAGCCTTCCTTTATTTAACTTCCTATTTATCTAACACCTAGCATAGCATCTCTTTCTTAGGAGGCAGTTTTTGTAAATTTGTTCAGTTGAAAATATGGGGTGAGGTGAGAGAGAGAGAGAGAGAGAGAGAGAGAGAGAGAGAGAGAGAGAGAGAGACAGAGGGAGGGAGAGGGGAGAGAAAGATTGCAATATGAATAAATGGATGAATGATTTTACAGAGAAAAAGCATTCCTTAAGTGCTCATTTTTATTCATTTTAAAATGTTAGAGATTGCTAGAGATAGATGGGAAAGTAAAGATGGGACTCACCTGAGCTCTTCCAAATTCCCCTCCAAAGAAATTTAAAAAGGTGTGTAAAATTGAATTCTAGAGCAGTTTAATCAATAAAAGGTCAGGATAAGAGAATTTTCCAGTGCAAGATAATTTAGGAGGTTGCCAGTAAATGCCTGTTTCAGCAGGATGATGGTCAGACCAGGAGTGCAGTACAGTGTGGGCTACACCCTGGAAAGCCAGCAGTGGGCCATCAGAGTGGCTGCATTGATTGTAAGTTTAGGGACAAGAATTCACTATTTAACAAAAATTTCTCGGAAAACTGGAAAGCATTTGGTCAGAAACTAGGTGTAGGGCAACATCTCACATCATATACCAAAATAAAGTGAAAATCAGTACATGATTTAGGCATAAAGAATGATATCATAAGTGAATTATGAGAGCATAGAATATTCATCCTGTGAGATCTTTGGATAAGGAAGGAATTTATGACCAAATGAGGTAGAGAGCATTATAGAATGTAAAATGAATAATTTTAATTATATTAAAATTAAAAAAATTGTCCAATTAGAACCAACATAGCTAAGAAAAGGAAGAAAATGGGTGAAAAAAATTACAGCAAATTTCTTTGTTAAAGGCTCATTTCTCAAATATGTAGAGAAATGAACCAAATTTATAAGAACAGAAATCATTCCCTAATTGATAAATGGTCACTGTTAATTAAAGAATGCAACTCTGAGGTATAATCTCATAACTATCAGAATAACTAATATGACAGAAAAGAAAAATCATAAACGTTGCAGTGGTTATTGGAAAAATGTGACACTAATGCACTGCTGGGTGAAGCTGTGAACTAGTCCTATGATGCTAGAGAGTAAATTGGAACTATGCCCAAAGGGACATAAAACTATGCATGCTCTTTGCACCAACATTGTACTATAAGATGTGATGAGCAGGAGGATTTCATAGAAACCTGTGGAGACATATGTACTGCTGCAAAGTGAAGTAAGCAGAAGCATAACATTGTACTCAGTAATAGCAGTATTGTAAGATGATCCATTGTGAATGATTTACTATTCTCAGCCATTCAATGACTAAGAATTAAAAGGAAAAGTGCTATCTACCTGCAGAACAGAACTGATATGGTCCAAATGCAGATCAAACTCTACTTTTTTTTACTTCCTTTATTTCTTGTTTCATTTTTTGTGGGGATTTTTGGCTATTTTCTTTTGCAACATGGCTAATATGGAAAGAAATTTTGCATTACTGCACATACATAACCTATATCAAATTGCTTGCCTTTTCAAGGTGTGGCTGAGAAAGGATGGAGAGAGTGAGAGAATTTGGACCAAAAATTTTTTTAAAATGTTAAAAAATTATTATCACAATTAGTTTGAAAGAAAGGTTGTGGCTGAATTTTCTGATGGGGTGATTCTAAAAAAGACAAAACCAGGTATAAAAAGGTAAAAAGGAGCAATTATCTCATAAAATGGGGGATGGAAGAAAAAATTAAAGCAGTGGAAACAAGTGGGGATGGGGGGAGCTGATAATAGTGGAACCTTACTCTCCTCTGGGTTAAAGAGGAAACAGAGTGTACATATGAAGAGGGTTAGAATTCTTGTGAACTTATAGAGAGGTGAAATAATTGGGGGATAAGGTGGGAGGGGGACTTTTAAGAGGGTGTATAGAATAAGATTAGAAGGGTAAAAGTTAAGGGAGGGAATTTTAAAGGGCGGGGTAAAATAGGCAATAAGAGGGTAAGGGGAAAAGATAGGGTAAAAGCGATAGAGTGAAAAGAGAGTCTGTGATGGAAAATAGTGAATAAAAATGAGGAGAGAATTTCACAAAGGGGAATTGGAATTTTGTCAAATCTATAAGAATACAAGTCATTCCTCAATGGATAAATGATCAAAGAATATGAAGAGGCATTTTTCCAATGAAAAATCAAAATAATTTATAGTCATATAAAATAATCTGTATCACTATTGAATACCAAAATGTGGATTAAAACAACTTTGAGATATCATTACATGATAGAAGGAGAAAGTGACAAAACTGGGAGAGGATTTGGAAAAATTGGGAAATGGATTTATTGTTTGTGGAATTGTCAAATGTGTCACCATTTTGGAGACTAATTTGGAATTATGCTAAACAAGTTATTAAAATACCTATACTCTGGTGATAATAAGAGAACATTGTATACAGTAACAGCAATATTGTTTTAAGAATGACTTTGAGTGAATAAATTATTTTGTCTATTGTAAATACCCAAATTAACTACAAAGGACAAATGAAGAAAGATGCTATCTGCATCCAGGGAAAGAACTGGTAAATTGAAGTATATATATAAAATAATTTTGCAGATGCACACACACACACACATGCACACACACACACACACACACACACACACACCTATTTGTGTCTAATGGTAGCCATCTCTGGGGTGAGGGGGAGGGGAGAAAAAAAGCAAGAAATGATATTTTTGTTGTATATTTGAAAGTAAAAGCAAATTCGCAGAGTAGATTTGTTGGTCATGTCCAATAGCCTTTTTATGATACTGTTATGGAAATGCTTGTTTTATTCCATAAATTAAAAATTAAATTTAAAATGTATATTAACCTTGAAAATGTTACTACATGTAATTGGAAAAAAATAAAACATAGAATGTATCACTTAAAAAATAAAAATCTTGATATACAAACAGCCATCTCTAGGATATTTCATTCCAATAAAAGAAGCCAAAACATAAAGGAAAGTGAAAGAAGAGGTGTCTACAAAGGGCAATGATGATAGTAAGGAGCTAATGAAGTCCAAGGAATAAGTTGACCTGGTAGTGAAGTCAGCATTGCTGGGGTCCCTGATTAAATGATTGTCCCTTGGTCTTTTTTCTCTGCTCTTGGCCTGCTTCACCTGTGTCCCAAGGACACCATGAGTAACCAGCTTGTTCGAGAAGACTGTAACCAGTCCCATCCTTGGAGACTGAGACCCAATCCCCAAGAAAAAGGCCCTCTGTGGTTCCTCACCTCGTGGGGCCCTCATAGGGATGAAAGGAGCCATGGAGATCGTTTCCGGAGCTCAGATTAAAATAGATCTACTCAATCAAGAGGAAGATGGTGAAAAGCCTGAAAAGCAGAGGTGCAAGTTTTCAGAAGTAACCACTGTAGAATTAGAACAAAAGAACTAGCTGAATGTATCATCAGATGGTACCCTCTGGCCTCCCCTGACGTTGCAGAATGCCGTTGCCCAGATGTCAATTCAGGAAAAGAAGTAATATGCAACCTGGCTGGTTTTTGTTAATTTTATATAAATAAACTATGTTTCTATAAAAAATGATTGTCCCTTAGCTTAATTTTTCAATTTCAAATGCATCCATACACTCTCATTTTTCATGGTATTTGTCATGTAATTTATCACATAAGTCATCGTGATACCAACATGCCAGTATGTTATCTTTGGGCAGCTGTTGGCTTATCATCCATGGCCTGAGGAACCAGAAGGTCACAGTTGCCACTGGCAAGATAATTCAGAGGACATTTTTCCAAAGAAAGAATGTCCATCCTTAAAGCTATAAAAAACTAAGATATATATTTTTGGATTGTGCATGATGACACAAGGTTGTCTAAAATGGGTACATAAAGCAGCAAAATGGTACTCCCTAGAAAAATACTCCCTTAGACGTAATATTTTATAGAATAGAGTAAATCAATCATATATTTTAACATCATGCATACCCATCCTACAAGTGATTATTATTTACATTGGAATTATCATGATACCAGCCCATTTACTTATGGCAACAGTGCCATCAGAGGAATAGATAGAGCACTAATTGACCTCCTGAGCAACAATAAGTAAGTTTAGCCAAATGCTGGCATCAGAATGATTGTGTTCTTTCTCTACCAAGACATATTTCACCTTCACACTTTTATGTCTTTGCTTCCACTCATCATTACGATGGCCATGTCCTTCCCCTAGGTGTGCAATCTTAACAAATGATATATCACTGCACAGGCAGTCCTTGGTTTGAATCCACAAAATATTTATGTTTCCCTGGGTATGTAAAAGTGGTTTAATCTCTTTTGACCTAAGAGTCCTAATTTTTAAACGAGGAAGTTGGACATGATTACCTCTAGAGTCTAACGCATCTTATGTCAGTCAATTTTCCCAAAAGCAGTAAGCCTGAATTCACACTCCCCACAGAAAGGACTAGAAAAATGATATCAATCCATTGAGATGAAGGAATGGTCAATCTGTCACTCAGAAAACATTTATTAAGCACATATTATGCCACAAGTTCTGTGCTAAGCCCTGGGGATAAAAAGAAAGGCCAAAGACAGTCCTTGTTCTCAAGGGACTCAAAGTCCAGTGGGGAAGACAATAGACATAGACAGACAGATAGATAGATAGATAGATAGATAGATAGATAGATAGATAGATAGATAGACAGACAGGTAGAGTGCCCTCTCCTCCAAAAAATAATAAAGTTCCTAAACTCAAGGAGCTTACATTATAACAGAGGAATACAAAATATGAAAGGGTAGAAATAGGGTCACCATATCTTGTTCAGCCATTCCCCAATTCATGGGGCCTGAAGGGGTAAAGAAGTGAGTAGCATGATTGAGACACCCTCAGAAATTATAATCTTGCCCAATCACTCACCAATTAAGAGAATAGGATGCGGAGCAAAATCACCCCAAAGCAGGTAGGCAAGAAATCTGGTGAGAAGGTATAGTTGGCTAGAGAGACAGCTATGTAGAATCAAGTGGTTGGCTTGACTAGAACTTCTTCAAGAAATAGTGCCTTGAGAAAAGTACTTGGATATTATAAAAGGAAAATGAATCAAAATTACCTGATGCAAAAAAGAATCTGGCCAAATTAAGAGATTATATAATTAACAACATCACCCTTCAGGTATTTAAAAAAATTCTGTAATTAATTTAGGTCGGGAATCATAGTTTGTAATGCAGAATATAAAAACACAAAAAGTAAAACAGAATCATAATACACAATCTCAGTCTACTTTCCTCAAGGCAGTTAGCCTGAATTCACACTCTGTGCAGAAAAGGCTACAAATGGAATAAAAAGGAAATATCTCACCTAAAGAGTCACAGGATTGACATTGCTCATGATTCCTTTGGAATTGTCACGGATCTTTATATTGATCAGAATTTCTAAGTCTTTCACAAATGATCATTGTTATAATACTGCTTTTATTGTATACGATGTTTTCCTGGTCTTACTTACTTTGCGTCAGTTCATATGTCTTCCAGTTTTTTCTGAAACTATCCCCTTTATAATTTCTTACAGCACAATAGCATTCTATAACAATCACTTACCATATACTATTCAGCCATTCACCAATTGATGGACATCTTTTTAGTTTCTAATTCTTTGCCACCACAAAAAGAGCTGTTTCAAATATTTTTGTACCTGGAGGTCATTTCATTTTTTTCTCAGACCTACTAGAGATGTTGCAACTTTTTTTGGTTTAAAAATTTACCTTTCCAATATTAGTTTCACTTGTACTCATACACAGTACTCAATCATTCTGGTGGGGTGAAGGAAGTTAAGGTAATTTTTTTAATGATGAGATCTTCAAAACAATTTACTGAGGACATACCTTTAAGTTTAATCGATGTTATTAACTTTTCTCCATCATTTAAATATATCTAGATAATCAATAAAACATCAAATCAAAATCTGATTTGTGATTTTTTGAGGAGTAAATTATCACACTGAAAATTCAACAATTTGCCCTCATAAGCCATTTGGAGTAACATCAGCAGACTCCTAAAAATATGCCTCAATTTTCAGACTCTCACTCTACTACTTTCACTGAGGAGCCTTTCCTTTGAGGTTTATTAGTTTGTACTTCATATCCAATAAAAGTTCTGGTAGCTGTTATTTACTAACCCTCACAATATTATCCTTGTTTTCTCAATAAATTCAGTGCTTTGTTCATGGTCTTTTTCTCCAACTCTTGCTTTTATGCTAGAAGCTTTCACTATAGGGATTGATATTCCCTGAGAAATCTCATGTTCTCAGTCTTTCAAACTATTCCAACCCCACACCTTGTTTTTCCCTTCCATCTCAGCTACAAAAATGGATATAACCTTGATTTTTTTCCAACACATACAAGAGTTTTATTTCCATGGATAAGAACTTTCAATTTCCTTTATTTTGTCACAATCTTTTTTTTTTCCATCTTAGCCTTCACTCACCCAGGTAACTCCTTTGTCATTGCCATGATCTCAAATGCCTCCATCCCTTAAATACTCCACTCCCTCAAGCCATTCAAGCTGAACTAGTTACACTCTCCTCCCTTCCCTATTTTAATCCTTTGAAAAATCTGTTTAGCTCTTCACCATTCACTTCATTTAAGTTTGTCCTAGGAATCATACAATCATACCTTGCCAAATCTCAAGCCTGGATTACTCCTATCATTTGCGTCCCACACTCCTATTCATGTGTGGAGAAATGGAGCTGGCCAAAGTCACCAAAGATGACTGCCTGGATCCATTACAAATCAGAGACATCCAATAATTTCAACACAACACAATAATAAAGCACTACCTTCATGCCTCTATAATTTATTCAGTAATCCAACCACCACATGACTATTCCAAAGTTTTTTCTTCCTCCTCAAACTTCTTATAATGTCCTTTCTCTCAGTGTATGAGTTAAGGATCTTCCTGCATAATTTTCTGACAAAAATATTGAGGTCATTCACCAAGAGCTCTTTATTCTCTCCTTTTCCTCAGCACATCACTCAGCTGTATTACCAAACTATCTCCTCCTTTGCCTCTGTCTCACACAAAGACTTGGCCACTTTCCTTGCAAAGGCAAACATACCCCTAAGGCAAACCACTCTTGATTCTATCCCATCTTCTGTAGATTACACCTCCCTTCCATTATCACCGCTCTCTCATTCATCCTTAATATCTACCTATTCGATGACTTATTCCTGGATATATACAAACACACTCACCTATCCCAACCTTAGAATAAGAATAAAACATTGGTTGATTGGACTATCCACAATAGCTATCATCTTATATCTTTCCTCTCTTCTTCAATGACTAGAATTTTTCTGAAAATAGTGTTAGCTTAAGTATATCTATTTTATCTCTTTTTACTCTTTTCTAAATCCTCCGCAAACTACCTTCCACCTTCAACATTTCACTGAAACTTCTCTCACCAAAGTTTCCAAAGATCACTTGATTGCTGATTCTAGCAGCCTTTTCATTAAGTTTATTTCTCTCGACTGCCCTGAAGCCTTCACCCATAATAATCCAACTTTCCTTTTCAGTATTCCTTCTCTGTGTTGTGTTGGTCGCATTGTTTTCTCCTTGTTCTCCTTCTACATGTTTGGCCATTTTACCTCAATTTTCTTTGAGGCTCATCATTCAGGTTTTATCAACTAATTATGTATGTCATGAGGACTCTCTGCTGGACTCTACTCTTCTCACTCTATAGTACTTGGCTTGGTGATTTCATCAGTGTCAGTTATTCATTTTATGTAAATAATTTCCAGATTGGATCTAGCAATCTTAACACTCTCTATAAATTTTAAAGCATATACATATGTATATATATACTAATTATCATTTATTATATATATTCATTTATTATTACATATTTCCAACAGATGATGATGATGGTGATGATGATGATGTCCCTTCTTCCATCAAATCTTAGACATACATAAAAGATCAAACTCTTCTCATTAGGTTTGGAATTCTTGTCATCTTGCTTGATGATACCCATTACACACATGCCTTTATACACATGTTCACATGCCAATGAAATGGTAGTAGGTATTTTGTCCCCAAAAGTCCATACATTTTTACGTGTGTAAAGTAAATATAACATATGTGTTTATGCAGAAATGTATTTAAATATATAAATACATGCATAAATAGGTGAGAGACAGATAGATAAGCATCTATCTGTATACTTAATATTTTTTCCCTTGAAGATTAAAATCTCTCTCCTTGAAGTACACTTAAAAGAAACTGAGTGAAATGGACTTGCATTTTGGATAAGATTGAAAGCTACACAGAAGATGTTCATAGGCCACAAAAGTCTTAATGAACCCAATATGTTTAAAGGGTGAGCTCTTTTCTCTATGTTATTAATGAAAGGACCTCTACCTGAACTAATTATACTCAAGTGAAAGGTCAGAGAATGTATGGCTAATAAGGATGAGATTATAACCTTGGCTCCTCTGGGGACTTCACGAAGCATTTCTCCAAAGGAGATTGGGCAATGTATTTTCACTCACCTAATGCTCATCAAATAGCTCAGCAAATATAGTAGTTTCATATAATACAAGTTAAGCTCCCTTTGCCCTCTGGGACTTCAGAAGAAAACAAAACCAGTTTAGTGAGGATAGAAATTATCTTTGGATACTGAGTAAGATCTGAGATTTGGTAAGGAAAAAAATCAATACGAACTTGGAAAGGAGAAGTGCCACAAGTCTTCACTCAGGTATTGTTTTGTCTGATAATGAATTTCTGAATGGGCAATTTGCTTAGTTAATAAAGTGGGTGTTAGAAGTCTTGGGTTTGATCTCTGCATGTGTCATTACTCTTTAGAGAGTCATTGTGGTACGGCAGACTTGGGTGAAGGAAAATTACAGCTTAAATCCTTCCTCTAGGATATAGTAGCTGTGTAACTGATGACCGCTTATTTAGACTCTCTGAGCTTCAATTTCTCATCCACAATATGGGCATGATACCTGCAGCATCTCACAGAGTTTCTTTGAGCCATGAACATGATATTTGTAAAATATTTTGCAAAATAGTGTCAGGTAAACATTAGTTATTATTGTTTTACTATCCTACAGACACCACGTCTAGCTCAGGTAACTTCAGATGTACAGATTGGGATAAACTGTACAAATTTTTAGCAAAGTGGGATAAGATTTGTCCTCCCCCTCTCTCAGGACTGTGAGTAAGTACCCATTGAAATTAATTCCTTTGGGGAAAGTTTAACATGAGTATGTTTTGTCCCAACAAAATACTTGCAGTCATAAATATTCTCATTACAATAACCTAATCGCTATCATTATTATTTAACAGGCGGCATGACAGTATCTAGAAAAAATTACCTTGTAGGAAAAAAGATGTAAATTCAGATCCAGACTGTGACAGAAACTGTTTTTTTGTGCCTCTAGCCAAATCACTTAACTCTCCAGTACTTGAGGCCACTAAGACTATTATTAGTTGGTATCACTGAAGTTGCAGGAGAGATTTTCTGCACTGCTGTATTCCTACTTTGATAAAATCATACATCTTATTAAATATTAATATTAAAGAATGCATATACTGCATCAAGTACATACATACTCACATAATGCTCATATACATACATACACACATATACCCACAGATATGTGTATACATATACTTTAAGAGCAAGATAATGATTTCCAATGTAAATAACACGGGGCAATCAGATATTCTCATTCTTTTTAATGCCTTGGACTTTTGGCTCTTTGACTTGAACAAATACATCTCATATCACCAAAAATTACATACTCTAAAAATAGGGAAAATATAAACTACATAATCCAAGTTATTTAGGTAAGACAGGAAAAAAGAGTGTCCAGGCAGTTTCTCTCAATATACATGTGGTGATTAGTGTTACTTAGAGGAATGAATACAACTGACTTGATTAATTATATTATTAATGTCATGGTGATAAACACAGATTTGAGGAAGGAAGACTGTAAATCTACTGGAAGCAAAAGTCTTTATGGCAAATCCTTAGAGATTGTCAATGGACAGCAGAGGACAATGAGATATTCTATCAAAACCACTTTTAATCAGTGAGGAATTTTTTGTTACTACAACAAATGATAAGGACCATATTTCATAAGAATACAGTACCTTGAAATTTGCAAAGATTTATGTTTGTTTTTCTTGAAAACAGTATTTACAATTGTAATTATTTTCAAGAAAAAATTAAAGGATTTAAAACAACTAATTATGGTCATGCTTTTGAGTAGGTCCAAAGGAAAGAATGCTGCTTTTGGAATCAGAAGATCTGAAATTACAAACTGGCTTTTGCTGCACACTGCTTGTGCCAAACCAAGAAAGTTCTGTACCTCCCTAGGTGACCTCTGTAATTAAGAGAGCTGGACACATTGCCTCTAAATTTCCATGCAGCCCCGAGTTTATAAGCCTGAGATTTCATTTAGGAGATCCCTCCAAATATTTAGAAATTCATGTCCTACAGGGCCTCAGCAATTCTTCGCTTGTTTATTAAAGAGCTTCTGACTGTTCAGTAGCAGGGGTGGGGAACTTGTGGCTTCAAGGCCACATGTGGTTCTCTAGATCATCAATTGTGGCCCTTTGACTGAATCCAAAAATCACAGAACAAATCCCGTTAATAAAAGTATTTGTTCTGTAACACGTGGACTCTGTCAAAAGGTGCCACCCAGGGACCTAGAAGACTACATGTGGCCCCAAGGACTCAGGTTCCCCACCACTGTGGTAGATGTTTTAGGTAGGTCCTATCTTTCCAGATTCTGAAATAGACACCGGAGCTCTGATGTCCTAGAGAATGGAAAAGCATATGTGCATGGAATAGATTGAGGTGGGAAACCTGCAGGCTTGAGGCTACATGTGACCCTCTAGGTTCTCAAGTGTGGCCCTTTTACTGAATTCAGACTCCACAGAACAAATCCCTGTAATAAATGAATTTTTTCTGTAAAACTTGGACTCAGTCAAAATGGCACAACCAAGCACCCAGATGGTGATGCGTGGCCTCAAGGCTGTAGGTTCCCCACCCCAGGAATAGACAATGTCAAGGTGCCTAAAATCTCACTGAAAATGAAAATTTTAGTTATCACAGTGTGTCTGGTACAAAGTATTAGATGGCATATTTATTTATCTATCTAACATGTATGATCTATATGTATGTATAGAGATACATTTTCCATTGGGATTTGCTGATACCTTTCAAAAGAGAATCAAACTAGGGATTGTAGTGGTTTGTATTTGTGTGTATGTGTATGTATGTGTGTGTGTGTGTGTGTGTGTGTGTGTGTGTAGGGCAAGTAAGTAGTGGAGGTCCTGTTGAGTAAGTCAATTCAGGATGCTCAGGCTATACAATCGGGTAGATATTTTCAATGTATGGATTGAACATGGCCGCAGTAGAATTAAAGGGTCATATTGTGGCCCTTTAGAATGGTCTGATTGCCTCTCTAACACGATGAGTAAGAATAGATTGATGTTCTTGACCTTTTTACATAATAGAGTGCTTCTGTTTGTTTTTAGGATTTGGTATCCTGTACTTGTATGATTTTAAGATGAACTCTAGGCCCCAAGAAGACAGGAGTAATTGTACGATCATCATGGAATTCTTCCTTATGGAGTTTTACAGCATCCGAGAGGTGCAGGTCTTACATGCAATTCTTTTCTTGTTGATATATATTGCATCTCTGATGGGGAATCTCCTCACTATTGCTGCCATTGTCACTGACCCACACCTTCATTCTCCAATGTATTTTTTTCTGATCAAATTATCCCTGCTGGATATTGGCTGCATCTCAGTCACTCTTCCCAAATTCATTGTGAATTCCCTGACAGGCAATCAGTCTATTTCTCTCCATGGTTGTGCCGCTCAGATTTTCTTTTTTATCTTCTTTGCGGCAACAGAATTTGCTTTGCTTGTGGCTATGTCCTATGACCGCTTTGTGGCCATATGCCATCCCTTGCACTATGGGATCACCATGACCCCACTCCGCTGTCTTTGGGTGGCAATTGGTTCATGGGTCAGTGGACTCCTCTATTCAGCTCTGCATACGTTTGCCTTTCTCAGGATCCAATATGATCCATCAGTTTTTTTGTGATATCCCTCATGTCTTGAAGGTCTCATCTTCCGAGGTTCGTGATACTGAGTATCTACTCCTTGCCACCAGTGCGACTTTACTTTTATTTTGCTTTGGATTTTTAATTATATCCTATACTTATATCTTCTCCACTGTATTTAGAATGCCCTCTGTGGAAGGACGCTACAAAGCCTTGTCTACCTGTTCACCACAATTAATTATCCTCTTCTTATTCCCTCTTGCTGGCATGGTCACAGCTTTGGGTCCTATGTCAGACACTTCACCAGCCCAGAATCTTCTGATTTCCATGACCTACACCATATTGCCTCTGTTCATGAACCCTATTATTTATAGTCTGAGAAATATGAAAATCAAGGTTGCACTAGGTAGGATAATCAAAATAGCCTTTTTTTTTTCCATGAAGGAAACCTCTGTCTTTGAAAAAATTAAAAAGGAAGAGAATGTAAGATGAGATATTACATTCACAGGGCAAAGAAATAGCTTAGAAGTGAAATTAAAAGGTAATGTTTCATCTAGAAATAAGAAATAAAGCATCCAAATATTCATGTTGGGAAATTATTTCATTTCAACAAAGGAAGTATTTCTTATTTTTGTTCATTATTTATTTATTATATAGATACATTCTAAGGGACTGTATACACCTATTTCTCAATTTAAGAATTCATCATCCTCTTTGAGAATGAAGGACAACCTCAATTTGTGAGTAGTCCATTATGCCTGAATGGGTAACCACCTGGGCAGTTCCAGTAGGCCAGTTGCACAACTCCTTTCCTCCACTCCACTCCCTTCCCTTCCCTGCTCCTCTCCTCTCCTCTCATCTCCTTTTCTTTCTTCTCCTCTCCTCTCCTTTTCTCTGCTCTCCTCTTGTCTCCTTTTCTCTCCTCTCCTCTATTCTCCTCTCCTCTTCTCTCCTCCCCTCTCCTCTTGTCCTGCCCAAGGGAAGGTAAATTTTGATGGTGCAAAGCTACCTGGTTAGCTTGGGGCTTATCGACTAGTTTCTTTCTTAAAGACGAAGCCTTAAACCCAATTCATTCTGAATCTCATGGATTGGACAGCAATAGGTCCCTACCCAATCACCATTTAATTGTTAGTTTTTGGGCCCTCCTGGCTCACGGTGAATGTAAACAGTAACTATTTCTCTTTTGGCCAGCAACCCTGAGGGTCTTCCCCTCACCGTTTGATTTGTTTTCATTAAAGAGGCCATTTCTTGGTTCTTTTCTTGAAGAGACCTATTTATAAAAGGGCAGGGCATCACTCAAAGTGAGAACCTGAAAAGACCTTAGCTTAAAAGGGCCAAGGTCTTCCATTGCACCCTGGGACATATCTAGCCATCCTGTTTGACATCTAGCCACTAAAGTCACATGGCTCTGGAGGAGAAAGTGAGGCTGGTGACTTTGCACATCCTCCCTCACTCAAATCAAAGTCAATTGCAAACCATGTCTTCATCTCCCTGATGTCATGGTCCTCTTCAAGAATGAAGGACAAACCACATTCTGCCATCACCTGATACAAAGTGTTGAAATCAGTACACAAGTGAATGGAAGATTGATTGTTCCCACGGGCAACAAAATTTCATCACATAATTTTGAATGATAATACAAGAATTTGCTTACAAGAACACACTTTAGCTACTCACCTAGATGTCTTTAGAGATACTCTTTTACATGCCAGAATTTATTGTTACCACCCTTAGCTGTTTAAAATGTACTTCTATTTACAAATTCCATTGAAATGTCACCACCTTCATGGAGCCTTCCATCAGCCTTCATTGAAAATATTTTTTGTTAATGCATTTGCTAACATTTTATTTGCATTTTGGTTTTTTACTCAGGCAGTAGGGGTTAGGGATTCTTCAAAGGATCCTTAATGAATTAATTTTTTTCTAGACAAGTTGAAAACATTAGAGAATATGAGGGAGCAATTAGCAGAGGCAATGAGTTTATCAAGTCCAAAACAAAAGGCAAAGTGGGGTCTACACTGTGCTACTCTTAGGGTTTTGACCTCAGTATCAGCTGAGTCCTTCAAATAAGCTTAATGGAATTAGGAGGAACTCAGCCATTATTGTTTTGTGGCTTATTAAAGAGTGAGATAATACTCTCTAAAAAAATCATTGTATCTGGAAGGCAAGTGAATCCTAACATTTGAAAATGGAAGAAAAACTCCATTGTTGAGGGAAAATATATTCTTGGATTCTGGTGACAACAAGGGGGGACATGTGGGTTTCTCTGTTTTCCGTTCCTTCTAAGTAGCTTATAGTGTTCTATAATAGAACAATTTGCCAAAGGGGAAACATCAAGGAATGGGCTCAGTGAGTGGTGGCAGAGGATACCTCTTTGTCATTAGAGTTCTATGAATGAAGGGAGACATCAGACTTTCCTGTTGGGAGATGAAATAAGAACAGGAAGTTGCTCAGGAAACTTCCCAGCAGGCACCTCACACTCAGAAACAGCATGAGCATATCCTTAGAAAGTAAGGGTCAAAAGGACTCTGCTCTGCCTGGGATGTGGCTTGCCAAGACCAAATATATTCCCAAACAGGCGTGACTCTACATGTGTATTCTGTGTATGGCCCTTTACTGCAATGATACTGTGCACAGTTGTTGGACAATGAACCTCAGACTTATGGGAGGGGGTATATTTTGTTACTAGTATTCATATGATGTTGTCTCAGTAAATACCTTTGCTTTGAGCTAGTTGTATCTACTACTTGAATATTTAAAGTAACAACATCAGCATCTGTTCTTGATGTATAATTTTAAAAATTTGGTCACATGTGTGAACCTTAAGATGTTGGTTAAAGGAAACAACAGACTAGATAATAAAAAGATTGTATTATTTATATAAATTCCCATAAGCATAGCCAACAGACATACATGTATGAGATTGAGCCAGAGAATGCCTGACTGACTTGTACAGAAACATGAACAAGTTATATATTCTTTTGAACAATCACAATTCAGCATGTTACTAAAATTTATGATTCTCAGCTGTGTTTGACCATAAAGACAAGGATTTCCCTTAATGGGATAGATTGTAAATACAACCAATTAGATAGTTGTCAAAAGTGTCAATTGGATTTGCAGCCCCAGGATCTCTGTGTTTAATTGGCCATTAACATTCCACAACATAGTATATGCCCATAAAATATTAAGATAAGGAAAAAGTCACATCATTCAAGATAGTGTCTGGGCTCAAGGTTTTCACCCTTAATGGCCATGGACAGAGCAAGGAATACTCCATCTGGATTTTGTTGATATAAGATAGAGATATCTCTGAGCTTACTCAGAGAACAAAGAGACTGTTAGGATCAGGCTTTTCTTCTGGTTAAGTAGTTCAGGCCCTAAGCCTTATAGAAATTACAAAAATGATATAAAATAGTATAATATTTTCCACATTTCCTCCTTTTGGTCAAAGGCAAACTGAAAGTTTCGCCTGTAGACCAAGGAAGATTGGGAAAGGAAAAAGAATATATATATGTATATGATAAAAACATAACAACAAAACAAAAAGGAAAATTACTCCTCCTCTGGGGGTTGGAAGGGTAATTCTAAAAATCCTTCCTTTGTGGACTGGGGAGATGAGCTAATCTCCATGTCCATGGTAGGCCCCGAAGACCAGGGGAAAATAACCATGGATAGCATTATTTTCTTTGAACATTTACGAGTCAAAGTTAGCCCCAGTCGAATTCCTAGTAGGACTAGAGCAAATAGAGTAAGCACCCCAGAGGCAGAAAGAAGGAGGGATCTGAGGAAACTACCTAACCTGGGGGAAAGGGAACTAAACATATCATACCATTGGTCTGTCACAGCTTTTTCCCTTAACTGGGTGGCATGAGATCGAAAATCATTTATGCTATCCTGTATTTGCTGGGATTTGTTAACATAAAAACAGCATTCCTCTTCTAGGAAGACACAGACACCCCCCTGGGCTGCAAGGAGCGCATCAAGCGCTCTTCGATTTTGCAAGACCATTCCAGCTAGAGAGCCAAGTTCGTTCTGCATATTTCCTATCACTTTGGCTATCCGGTCATTCATGTCAGCCATCTCTCGGGACAGATCTCTGTAAACGTCATTTGCAGTGATAAGTCCTGCTGTTCCTACGCCTGTAGCTGCCAGGATGCTGCCTCCTACTACGAGGGGCAGGATTGGGATTGCACGTCGGAAACGAAAAGGTCTGGCAGGAGAGCTGGGTTCAGCAACAATCAGGTCTTGAAGTGATACAGGTATTGGGGTGGTGCCTGGAATATATCGGAGGTCTGGTATTGCTCGGACAATGGTGCATAGTCCCGACCATCGGGGAGGAAGGGTTTGATAAAGGGAATCACCACATAGGAAAAACATTCCCAGGGACCTTGGCAGAGTAAGTGAAAAGATTAGAGATCCTGGGAACTGGTTGACAGTTACTCTGGATCCCCTTAAAGTGTAGGGGCCTTTACCGTAGATTGAGGGAGTATTATTGTACAGGAGCCGGGACTGGGAAAGAAGTAGGCCCATGGAAGGGTTTAGGCAGGGATTGTTGGTTATCCCTCCAGAGACAGGGCCATACCCATTTTCTGCCCATAAGTATCCCCGATAGTGATCCCAGTAAATTGTTTCATTCCCTGTTTTATCAGGCCAAAGCTTAAGACAGGACCCAGGAGAGGATTTTACACTGATAAGAGACCAGTCATTATAACAGGGATTGGCACCAGTTCTAGCTGGCCGTCCTGAACAGTACCGGGAATCAGAGTTACCCTGGGTTGTATTTGTTCCTAGAATCCAGGGAGAGGGTAGGGACACATAGATAGAATTTGATTTTTCTTCCATAGATTCGCCAGGGCGAATCCAGATTGTGTAGTTGCATCGTGCAGGGTCAAGGCTCCCTACCGGGATTCCTGAAGAATGATTAGATAGGTAGCAAAAAGCAGCAGAAGGGGCTGTGGAAGCCCATGTTGCCTTTGAGAATACTGGGCCCTGAGAAGCATTCAAATGTAAACGGATTCGGTTTTTCCTCAAATGCTTCCGGAAATAGGGGGCACTTAGGAGGAGGTCGAATTCTCGGTCAGAGTTAGCCTGCTCAGTCTTGCGAAATACAGTTGGCTTTTCAAGAGTTCCTTTCTCAGAAAACTTTAAGCCATCAGTGGGGTGGGCTTGAGCGATCAACTCAACAGACCCCCAATCAGAAGCAGAAATGGGTTGCACTGAAGTATGTCCCAGAGGGTCAATGCACAACCAGCAACTGGACAGGTTAAATAATCTGACTGCCTCCTGGCCCAATTTCCGCATGGGGTGAATAGGGGAATGGGGGGAAAAACTTCTTTTTCCCTGTGGTTGGACATCCCCAGAGGTGGATAGCCACTGTGAGGTGATTATAATCCAGCAAGTGGAGTAAGCTGCAAAGGGGCTCAAAGTGGGGAAAGTAAGGGACATAGTGAAGTACAGAGTAACTAAGTGAAGTAAAATAAGCAGTCTTAAGGGATTTAGATGGGGAGGGAGCTTCGTTTCTCACAGTCCTCGTTCCGATTCTTGGGAGAGCAGTCTACATCTGATGTCGTCTTATTCTGGCCCCTTCGTAACCGGAGGGCAAGGTCTCCTATTGGCTCAGATGTCCACTCAGGAGCAGGAGCAGTCTTTAGATGTGACAGATGGATCCAAGAGTCTATTCCTCGGAGCTTGGCAGCAGTAGAAGTTGTGAGCAGTACTTGGAAGGGTCCTTTCCACCGAGGTTCTAGGGAGTGTCTCCGCTGGTGGCGCTTCCAATATACCCAGTCTCCAGGAGAAAGAAGAGAACTGGTCTCAGGTGGAGGACCTAGAGAACGAGACTGAGAGACAAGGTCCTGAACCTGATGAATTTGCTGACTAAGTTTAACACAATATTCTTGAAGACAATGAGAAGCCAGAGGGGAAAGATCAGCTGGGGTAAGGGGCATTGGTCTCCCGGTGACAACCTCATAGGGGGAAAGTTTAGTCTTGCCCACAGGTCGAGATCGGAGGGCAAGGAGGGCAATGGGCAGCACCTTGATCCATGGTGCCTGGAAATCTGAGGTTAGTTTTCCTAGCAACCCTTTCAATATCCCATTAGTTCTTTCTACCAACCCTGAGGACTGGGGGTGATAAGCACAATGTAGATGCTGGCGAATTCCCCAAGCCTCCAGGATGGCTCTGAATCCCTGACCTGTAAAATGAGTTCCCCGGTCACTGTGAATTTCCCGTGGTACCCCCCAATAAGGGATGATGTGTTCACATAGGGCCTTTCCTACTACTCCTGCAGTGGCTGCCTGACATGGAAAAACCTCTACCCAACTGGAGAACATACAGACCATAACAAGGGCAAACTTATAACCTCGGCAAGGAGGTAGCTGGATGAAGTCAATTTGCCAGATCTCAAAGGGTGATGAAGGGAGTGGAAAACCACCTCGGGGAGGCCTAAGAGGCTTGGAGGGGTTGTACAGAGGACAAGACTGACATCCGGACACCACCTCTTCAGCCACCCTTTTCGATATCCCCCACCAATGCTGAGAAGCGAGTTCAAAAAGCTTATCTGGTCCCCAGTGACACAGGTGATGCAGGTGGCTTAGTAAGGGTCGATGAAGCTGTCGAGGAAGAACAATCCTCTGTCCATGTTTCCAAAGTCCCGTTTCAGAGTCTCTGGTGCATCCTTGCAGTTTCCACTGTTGTATTGTTTCTGGAGAAATCAGAGCTTGAGCCTCGGTTAAAGTTACCAAATCAACAGGCGGGGATGTGGAGGGGGAGGTGCAGGAAACCATTACAGGGACTGGAGGTGAGAGGGCTGCCTCCTTAGCGGCCTTATCAGCTAAGTTATTCCCTATTGCTTCGGGAGTAGATTCTCGAGAATGTCCGGAGGTTTTGATAACAGCCACCTTCCTGGGGAGTAATAGACAATCTAGTAACCTAGAGACCTGCTTACTGTTCTTTATGGGCTGTCCAGTGGAAGTTAAAAATCCCCGCTGCTTCCACAACATTCCAAAATCATGGGCCACCCCAAAAGCATATCTGCTATCTGTGTAGATGTTAATCTTCAGCCCCCTTCCCAATTCACAGGCCCTTGACACTGCTTCTAGCTCTGCCTGTTGTGCTGAATGAGCATGGGGGAGGGGGCCCGACTCCAATATCTCAGTTACCGTGGTGATGCCGTAACCTGCTACCGTTTGTCCCTCGGAGTTCCGTAGGCAGGATCCGTCGGTAAACACAGTGAGGTCAGCATCTGAGATGGGTGTTTCTTGGAGGTCGATTCTCGGAGTCAATAGATGGTCCAGGATTGTAATGCAGTCATGATTGGCGGTGCTGGCTTCACGATCATCCATGAGTTGATCTGTCTCGAGACTAGGAATAGTGTCTAAAAACTCAGCAGGATTTAGTACGTTTAGTCTTTTGATGGTGACCTGGGGTCGCGCCATTAGTTGGGTTTCAATTTTTGCTAGGCGGCTGTTTGATAAGTGTTGGGTATGATGTGAATTTAGGAGAGCCTCAATTGCGTGGGGTACAAAAAGCGTCACAGGTGAATCGAGTATAATGTCCTCACTTTGTTTAAAAATCTCAGTTATAGCAATAACGTTTCTCAAGCAAGGTGGTAGGGCTCTGGCTACTGCATCCAGCTGTTTGCTATAATATCCTACTGGTCTGTAACGGTCCCCATGTTTCTGAGCTAAAACTCCTATTGCATTTCCTCCTTTTTCCACAGCAAAAAGTACAAAAGGCAAGGAGTAGTTAGGAAGACCTAAAGCTGGGGGCTCAGAGAGGGAGGTCTTTATGGATTCTATGGCCTGGTGCTGCTCTTCAGATAGGGAAAGGGGGTCGGGACTTTGGCGTCGCAAGGCATCACACAAGGGGCGGGCAAGGACAGAGAACTCAGGTATCCAGGATCGACAGTACCCAGCAAGACCCAAAAAGGCTCGAAGTTGTCTTTTGGACGTTGGGAGGGGAAAATCGCGGATAGCCTGAATTCGTGAGGGATCTAGTGAAACACTGCCTTGGGAAATAACATGCCCGAGGAATTTTACAGAAGGGCGGCAAAACTGAAGTTTGTCCCGGGAAGCCTTATGGCCATTCAAAGCTAAAAAGGTTAGGAGCGCTATGGCATCACCCTTCCCTGTGGCTAGATCAGAAGAGCAGAGCAACAGGTCATCTACATATTGAAGAAGTACTGAGCCATGGGGAAGGACAAGTGAGGCGAGATTATCATGCAGGGCCTGACAGAAGTAGGAGGGGGATTCAGTGAAACCTTGAGGGAGTACGGTCCAAGTATATTGTCGCCCTTCCCAAGTAAAGGCAAAGAGGTATTGGCTAGAGGGGTGCACGGGAATAGAAAAGAAAGCGCTACAGAGATCGACCGCAGTGAACACAGCAGCAGTTGGGGGAATGAGGGATAAGAGGGTATGGGGATTCGGGACTACGGGGGAGCGGGGTTGAACAATGGCATTGACAGCACGGAGGTCCTGAACGAGGCGCCAGCCTCGATTGCCAGGCTTTTTGATAGGGAAGATAGGGGTGTTACATGGAGAGGTACAAGGGACAATCAATCCCTTTGAAAGGAATGTCTGGAGGACGGGTCCAGCACCTTCAACGGCAGCGCGGGGGAGGGGATACTGACGGAGACACGGAAGGGGTCGGGAAGGGTCAATCTGTACCTCTATGGGGGCGGCTGTGGAAATCCGCCCAATGTCTGTATGATCCGTGGCCCACAATTGGGGAGGCACCTTGGCCAGGGACAGCTCTTCCTCAGAGGTCCCAAGTACCCCGGACTGAGGAAGGAGAGATAAGGCTGTTATCGGCGCTGAGATAGGGGAGCGGTGATCAAGCTGAAAACCAGTTGGTGTGAAGCTTAATACCGCAGAGAGGAAGGACAGGATATCTCGGCCAAGAAGGTGACAAGGAGCTCCAGGGACAAGGAGAAAGGTGTGTTGGAAGTGGTCCTGACCAAGGGTGACAGAGAGAGGAAAAGTCCTGAAAGCCCGGAGAGGCTTATTAGAGACCCCCACCACTAATAAACTATCATTACTCCGAGGAAGGGGAGTGGGGAATTTGCAGGGATCCAATACTGACAGGGTAGCACCGGTATCTACCAGAGCCAAAATGGGGTGTCCTTGTACTACCACAGACAGTTCCCCTAGTTGGGAAAGGGACAGAGAGGGGAAGATAGGGATTGGATCCTGCAACCCTTTCTCGGAGCACCCCTATAATTGTTGTGAGGAATTTTTGCAATTCCGGCGTTTCTGTTTCTCCATAGCCTTGAGGCGGCTTTTACATTCAGATTTCCAGTGCCCAGGTTTCTTACAATAGTGGCAGATGCCAGGTTTACGGTCCTCTACCTTGTTAGGATTTGGGCCTAGGTTTGGGATAGGAGCTGTTAGTTGCTGAAGCTGCATAGTATAAACTTGATCTTTTTTGGTTCGGAGCTCCCTTTTCGCTGTTAAGTCCTCCTCAGCCTGTGCCGCTAGGGTCTGGGAGAGCTGGGAGGCAAGCTCAGCTATAAATTGAGGGTGTTTAGACTGCCATTCCGGCTGGGTGATTTTTATATTTCGCGATAGAGAAGGTTGGAGATTATTAACGAAATAAGAAAGAAACTGGGTCTGACCTCCTCCTTCCTTATCATGGACTAAGCCAGAGTTAGCATCAAAAGCCTCAGCTAAGCGATTATAAAATTGGAAGACAGTCTCATCAGGTTTCTGAGTAACACATTTAATTTTAGAAAAGTCTACAAGTCTGGGAAAGGCTGCTGGGATAGCTTCAATTAGGGCTTCACCTAAAGCTTTAGCCTCGTGATAGTGATTTTCCTGATTTTTACAAGCGACCCAATCCTGTTTTTGCATTTCCTCAATGGAGGCTTTTATCCCTGCTTTTCTCCACCAGTTGCTAGCTTCACCCTTCCCAACCAAAATCACCACTAAGAGGCAAATGTCAGGGATCCCCGGACTGTAAGACTGGAGGGTAACCCTGAACTGATCAGCAAAGCCTATAGGGTCTTGGCGAGGATCAGGAAAATCCCTTTTTATGGCCTGCAATTCGCCCCGTTCCCATGGCTTGAAGTTATACTGAGTGGTGGAAACAAGGGTTATGGTGGGTTTAGCTTGGCCAGCTTGACCTTCGACTGCTACAGTCTGAGGGCTTTGTTTACTGACTACCTTAAAGGGATAGGCCCCAATGGGATCGGGTTCAAGCTTCTGATCATCAAGATTAGAGCCTTTAAGGGGAGGGGAAGGGGAAGGGGGAGGAATCAAAGGAAGGGAAGGTGAAGAGAGCGGGGATAGCAAGGAGGCCTCGCTATCCTTTGTATCAGAGCTCTCAAGGGGAGGGAGGGAAAGTGAAGAGAGCGGGGGTAGCAAGGAGGCCTCGCTATCCTTTGTATCAGAGCTCTCAAGGGGAGGGAGGGAAGGTGAAGAGAGCGGGGGGTAGCAAGGAGGCCTTGCTATCCTTTGTATCAGAGCTCTCAAGGGGAGGGAGGGAAGGGGGACGTGAGAAATAAGGTGGAGGGAGTGGAGGAGGAGCAGTGGCCGCAGGTGAAGTACAGACTGAGGCCTCTGGACGAGAGGGAGGGGTGGGGTGGAGGGGTTTAGTAGGGACAGTGGAGGGAGGGGGTGGTGCTGGAATAGCTTTGCGAGCCTTAAGAGAAGCTGCTTCTGCTTTTCGCTCTCGCTCTGCCATCTCAGCAAACCAATGATGAAAACATTCCCACTCCCGGATGGATGTTTTGTTGGCCTTTAAGCTTAATTTGGTCTTAAGATAAAGTAACTTTGACCGGTCAAAAGAGCCCCATCTCGGCCAACATAGATTAGGGCTGTCTTTAGTTAACTGAGACCAACGTTGGCAGTATTTGTGATCACCTGATTGATAATGACTTGACATATAAGAAGCCGGGGTCTTATCGGCTGGATTCCTAATTTTAGTTTTTGATTGACCCATAGTAAATTCCTAGATCAATCAGTATTTCCAGGGGATCTATGTGCGTTTGACCGCAGATCTGTGTTTTACCACAGATTGATCCCTGCCCCCAGAGCTAGCTTAAGGGAATTTCGGACTTCAACCAACCTAGTGGGAGTCCTTGGAAGCTGAGGATAGGAATGAACTTACCCAACTCTCGTCAAGGTTAAGACTCCAGGAAAAATGGATCCTGTGGCGCCTGAGTCAAAGCGTTGCCGAGATTTGGGGTGCAGTTCTCCTATGGCGTCAGTTCCAATCCGCGTCACGGCACCAAACTGTGAACCTTAAGATGTTGGTTAAAGGAAACAACAGACTAGATAATAAAAAGATTGTATTATTTATATAAATTCCCATAAGCATAGCCAACAGACATACATGTATGAGATTGAGCCAGAGAATGCCTGACTGACTTGTACAGAAACATGAACAAGTTATATATTCTTTTGAACAATCACAATTCAGCATGTTACTAAAATTTATGATTCTCAGCTGTGTTTGACCATAAAGACAAGGATTTCCCTTAATGGGATAGATTGTAAATACAACCAATTAGATAGTTGTCAAAAGTGTCAATTGGATTTGCAGCCCCAGGATCTCTGTGTTTAATTGGCCATTAACATTCCACAACATAGTATATGCCCATAAAATATTAAGATAAGGAAAAAGTCACATCATTCAAGATAGTGTCTGGGCTCAAGGTTTTCACCCTTAATGGCCATGGACAGAGCAAGGAATACTCCATCTGGATTTTGTTGATATAAGATAGAGATATCTCTGAGCTTACTCAGAGAACAAAGAGACTGTTAGGATCAGGCTTTTCTTCTGGTTAAGTAGTTCAGGCCCTAAGCCTTATAGAAATTACAAAAATGATATAAAATAGTATAATATTTTCCACACATGGAACACGTTGATCCCTGATGACTGCGTCATTTGGGGGATTTACCTTCTTAGTTTGGGGAATCACAAAGAAAAGTGCTATAATTATAAGGAAGAGTGTTAGAGGGAAGAGGCCTTACTTTGGTTAACTTTAGAATCACAGTCCTCTTGCTTCATATGATCTTTTAGTATTTTTTTAAACTTAGTCATGGTCTCCCTTTTCTACACAGGTTGGAAGTACAATGTATACTCGCAAGACTAACCCACGTGATGATTAGCTCAAAAGATTTGACCTGCTTCATTTCTAACTTGAGCTAGTTTGCCTCTCCAGGGCAGCCTGGTCTCCCTACCTCCTTCCTAGAGGCTCATTATAGTGGTACCAGAGTTATTTCCAATGCTTGATGCTCCACTGGCTTGAGCCCTGTGGTAGATCAGAACTTCAAAGCACAGGCTAGCCACCAGCCCATACCTTCTGATTAGCAACTCAAAGATCCTTGCCCCAACACACCCTGCTTTCATTATCTTTTCCCTCTGCTTACAGGAAACACTTTATTTGTACTTCTCTAACACAGTTATCCTGAATTATTAGATCTTAATGTTATCTTTGCATATGTCTTATTCACTTACAAAACTTTAAATTCCTTGAGAGCAAGAATAATTTTAACTTGTTTAAATATTGTATCTTCCTTAGTATCCAGCAGAGTTCCCTGATCAAGTGTCACTTCATAAGTGCTTGTTACATGGAAAAGTTATTTCCGGCAAGAATAAGGAAATGATTTGTGGGACTAGTTTTTTTTTTTTTAACATTTTCTTTGAGTGTGTTGTCTTTTGCCTTAACATAGCTTGCACTCATTTAGAAGTTTACATGTTGTTTTCCTAAGTAGAATATTAATTCATTGAATTGGAGATTGGGTGATTTTATCCTATGTTTGTAGTCCCCTGATGCTAGCACTTATTCCAAGGACCTACTGAATGTTTGCCTAGTTTGAATCACTGTGTCTGTTAGGAAACTCTTTAGAAGATTCCTGCTACTGTTGTGCCCAAATTTGAAGCCCACCATTATTCCCCTTTATATTTTTGTCTTTGTCTCTGTCCTACACCCTATAATGGCTTGAAACAGCTTAATGCATAGTTCTGGGTAGATTGCCCAAGGCTAGCCCCCTGACCCCCTTTCTCCTGAAGCAGCATTCTGTATATTCTCCTTTACCTCAGCATTATGTAAAAGGATCAGTCCCGGGGTAAAGGTACAAGTTCATCTTAAGGAGAGACCACCCTGTTACCAAATAGGGTGCCCACACCCTGTGTTATGGTGCCACTGTTTTGCTGACCAAGCTAGGTGCCTCAACACAGAACAAAGCTGACAAAGCAGGGGGTACAGAAGTCCCCCACCCTTTACTCAGAACATGACCCTGGCCTGTTCTGGGCAATTCCACTGCCCTTTGCCTCATGTCCCCTCCACCCTGTTCCCTCTGTAAGAAATGGGAGGAGGAGTTTTGTTTCCACAGAACTAAAGGTGTACTTCCCCCCCTCCCCCACCCCAGCTTTAGCAGAAACCAGGCCTCAAGGTAGGTCAGGTGAGAGGTCAGAGGCTTGTATGCATGCCCGTGCTTTTTGAGAAGGCAGACATGGGAATTAGAGAGGCCAAACCAGATTGAACCAGTTCAAGTTTATCTAGGGTCTGGTCTTGGTCAAGAGTCCAGGCCTACTGATTTGCATAATGTGAATATGTTAAAGAGGGAAAGTAGGAGAAGTAAAAGAATGTAGTTTAATCCTAAACTAAGACAAGGAAAATCTAATTAACTTCACTTTTGCTTCTGTATCCTTATTATCCTACCTATATAAACTGTATAACCTAGGAAAACTATGTAAAAAATAAAGATTGTAAACTAAACATAACTCTAGCAGGAGTGGAGGGAGTGGTTACCCCTGCTCCTGCACCTGTATCAGTGTGAGTGTTCCAATGAGCACTACACTTGCTCTCTCGAGGAATGTAATAAAATGCCTTTCTTTGCCCACTTTGGTCCTGAATTTTTTGGGTGAGAATGTGCAAATCACATGGATCTTCCCAAGGTCATGCAACCATGAGAGCAAAAAGCAGCAGAAGCTCATCTTGGACTGACTTCCTGACTCTGCCTTGGGATGTCCTGTGATCCCCACTGTGGTGTTAAGAGGGCTACCACTCAGGATTCCCCCAGGGAACCCTGTGGTCTACACAGCCTTCTTAAGGGTCATCACGTGGCTCTTTCCTGGGGTCCAACCCTAGGAGGTCCTGTGATTTCCCCACAACTGTTCTAAGGGGCTATTACTTGGGTTCTTCCTCAGGACTTTGGCCCTGCCTAGGAAGTCCAGTGATCCCCAAAACCACATTTCTCACAATTTGGGGAGGTCCAGTGATCCGCAAAACTGCATTTCTCACACCTCCACCCCATTCTAAGAAACTGACCACAACCTGGGAGGGATCCCCTTGTCACAAGAAGGTTGCACCCCTCTACCCTTGTGTCATATTCGCAAATTAGCTCTGAGATATGGATGTAACTGACGGCTGTTCTTTGCTTCTGTATGCCATTGCTTCTGCTAGCCACCCTCCCTAATCGTGGTTTTGTGGTTTTTGCCTTTACAAGCCTTGTAAGTATATTGATTAGACACTGCCTGCTTCGAGTGTATACTCCAGGTGGTCGCACGCTTAATCAATAAATCCACACCTAAATTTACCTTGAACCCAGGTCTCAGCTTGCTCTTATTCTCTGCACAACACTACATGGCCCAGTAGGTAGCTCTATTTAGGGCCCACTAATGGTTGACAGGCTCAGAACACTAAGTAGGTTCGAGCCTCCAATTCAGCCACACTTAGACTTTACGGCTTTGAATATATGAAGTGCCTTGGCCACTTGCCCTCAACTTTAAAATGAGGGGCTTGATGTGAGTAATAGCCAAAGTTCACGCTGTCCAATCCCCATGTGTTTTGTTTTGTTGTTGTTGTTCTTTTAAACATGGCTGTGCTTAGTCTGATTTATTTTTCAAATTCAATTCTCATCATGTCCAGGGTCATTGAGTCTAGCAAGTTATAGGTTGCAGTCCTATGTTTATCTCCCCTCCCCCACAAAAAAGATCTGTGTGAAAACTTTTAAAAAACTTTTTTAAGTCATTCATCCAGTAATTTTTTCATGTACAAACTCATTGAAGCCTTTCTAAGTGGCATCTTCTTGGTCATAATAGTCCAAGAATAATTCGAAACAATCAAACCTGAATGACAGAATTCTATGTTCTATCCATACTGAACTTGCTGCTGTACTTTGACCCTGACATTTCATCTCTCACCTTTCACTGACTGCCTCCCACAGCAGGAATTTCCTCTCTCTCCCAGGCCTCTTGGAATCCCAAGCTGCCTTCAAGGTGTTCCTCCAGGGCAATCTCACACAAAAGGCTTACCTCAGTGTGTTGTTTTTTTCCTCTACAGGGATTTTTAAAGTTTCTTTGTATGAGTTTTCTATTAATTTACTTTTGTAGATGTTCTCTTCTGCCTGGAATAAATGATCTCTAAGATTCCTTCAAGCAGTATATCTATGCTTATATGTCACATTATTGTTATTTCTGCATCAAAGCTTATTGTTATAGGAGTCTCTCCTTATTGGTGGAGGTGAATACCCTGCCCTACATGAGGGCCAGGACAGAGTTGGTGAGAGTGGAAGACCTGAACCTTCTTCAGTCCACTTTGGGTTAGAGTTTGAAGTCTTTTTTAGGTCTTCTTCATGCACTGAGTCACTTTAGACACTTCCGGGTTCTAGCTTCAAGAAGAAAAATGAGAGAAGAAAGCAATCTGGAATCATGCCCAAAGACTTATTAAACTGCCTATATCCCTGTTTTATTTATTTGTTTTATTCTGTAAATTAAAAATTAAGTAAGTAAAAGTTAAGAAAAAAAAAAACAAAGACAGAATAGGCCAACCCCACATCATATTTCTGAAGGAAGAGTGGCAGGAAGACATGAGAGGAACAGGTAGTATCCATCTTGTCATTATCTCCCGCCAGCTACCCTAGAGACTTCAGTGAATTTCCTTTGGGCAAAATCTAGAACTTTCTATCTTGGTTGAGCTGAGTTGCCTTGCTCCCAAGAGGGGAGCTCTTTCACTCTGTGTTGTCTAATATGTATTTTCCTATTTATACTTTTTTTGATTTCTGTTTTGCTGTGATTCAGATATTTTTTTTTCTCTATTTGCTATACGTATTCACTTTGGAACTGGCATTAGGTGGGAAAGGGGTCAAACCTTGGATACAGAGCTTGGGATCACTCTTCCTCCAATAATAATGACAAATGTATTTGAAGTTATATTGAACCAATCATATCTCCTAGACTAATAACATTTCAAGGAGCAGACAGAGACAATTTTAGTGCAGTACTCCTTCTATCTGAGGAAAGCAAAGTGATAGCTTCTGGTGCCAACTTCCTGCTTCTTCTTCTACCAGGAATAAATGCTCCTTTGGAGAAGGGTGGGAAAAGAAGAGGCTAGAGATGTTTGTTCTGCCTGTCTTTGAGCCACATGAGGCCATCCTTCCCTACCCTAGGATTTCACTACATGTGGAGCCCCTCTTAGCATTATATTGCTTTATGTCATGCCATACTGTGTCATATCATATAAAAACAAATAGCAGTTGGTCACAAGAAGAACATTCCAGATTGTAAGTGTAACTGGTATGATATATTGAAGAGACAGAAAGACTTTCCTTCATTTGGGGTGGTTGAGATTGTTCTTGAATGTATAAGAACAATCTTCCTTGACCTTGCAAATCCATTGGGGGAATAAATCTAACTCTGGTTTTATTAATCATCTGAAAATCAAAACTGCTATCTGTCTATGGTTCAATGATTTACTAAAGGGTGAGAGATAATATCAACTTGGTTGCTAGTGAACTTGACTTTTATGAGCCTTAATTTCTTCAGTTATCGAATGGGGTTGGTGGTGGTTAGATTAGATGGCTTTTGAGGTCCCTTCCACCTCTAATTTAGGTTCCTATGCTCATCTTTCTCTATCCTTTTCTCCTCCTAAACTTCCTCATATTGGTAATGACACCACCATTCTCCACATCATCTATGCTTGCATCCTCAGAATCATCTTTGCTCCTTATTCTCAAACAAATCAGTATCCATGTCTATATTTTTTTTTCTGGCACAATTACTGGGTTCTTTGAATGATTATTCTTTACACAAGAAGGATAATGTCAGCTGTGCTCTGCCCTGTGCAATTCCCTGCTTTCCCTTGTTAAATCTGGCCAACTATATCTTAAACTCCGTTCCTTGATATTTATCTATTTTCTCTAGACAAATGATGTCAAATGGGGACCATGAAAGAATTCATAAATGTCCCTTTAAATTACATATTGATTTCGAACACTATATAATCATTTTATCTGTGTTTTATTGAATTTTTAATTTATTTTGTTAAATATTTACCAATTTCATTTCAATCTTTTTCTCCTTCTGGAGTGTTGTGGACTGCAGGTAGCCTCGGGGTTGCATGATTCACTTCTTTGCTCAAGACTACAGCTTACATGATCCACTCAGGAAATATTTCTGGGTGGCTTCTTTCTGATTGTGCTTTTTCCTCTAGTATATATAATCCAGGATCCCTTCTCCTTTCCAATGACCTGCAAACAGTCCTCATTCTAGTACTCAGGTATTTAAGAGTTTCCCAGGCAGAGGATGCCAATTCTGCCTCCTGAAAATCTCAGCTTTCCAAATTCTTTCCTCCATTTTGATTGGCAAAACAAAGGACAGTTCCCTTCAAAATTGGCACTGCTTCATGACCATTCCCTCTGTACCCAACCTCTTTCTTTTCATCCTCTTTGTATACTTCTGACATCCTGACCATTACCCTAAAGTCTAATTCTCAAGATGAATTCCAACCAAATTGGATACTAGTCAAAATAAATAAAAAAAAAACAGAAAAATAGACAAACTCCACGGCAAGGACTGAATTGGAAACCACACTGATCTCTGGTGTGCAGAGGCAGGCAGAAGCCTAGCAAAAGGAAGAGGCTGGAAGACATGATTCCTCAGGAATTGCTTGAGGAAGGGGTTCCAGGGCCACCAGAAAAATCAATCTCTTCTTTCTTCAGTCATGATTTGGTGATTTAGAAGATGATTCCCTAGTCAGGAGTGATGCAGTCAGGTTGACTCTGTTCTTCCTGATGTTCTGCTTTCCCTGGTTAACTCTAACCAGGCATCCCTTATGCCTCAGCCCTTGTAATATTTTGCCCCACCTGTGCCTTTGAACTAGAGTTCACAGGAGGATTCCTATGGGCCCATTCTGAATATTTTTCTTCTGTGTGACTTCAGCCTTTTTCTCTAGATTACATTGCCCAGAGTGGCCTCCTCCTTCCCATGTGTCCTACATATACCTTACAAATTATTACTTCTAAAGCATATTTCTGATTATCCTACCCTAGCAGAAATATGTCGAATGGCTCTCCATTACCTATGGTGGAAAGACCAAACTCTTTTCCCGGGCATCAAAAATGCTTATTCAGTTCTTCTCCAAGCTAAGTTTCTCTCTCCTTGAATCTTAGTTACTAGGCAAACCAAATTATGGGATCTTCCTTCAATCTTTGCTCTCACTGTTCTTCATTCTTGTAATGGCTTTCCTTTGCAGTTTTACCACTTATTCTTCGAGGCCAAGCCCAAATATCATCTTCTATCAGCCCTCCCTGATCCAGACCCCCTCAGTCAGATATCTCTTTCTTCTCTGACACAGGCCTTATCTTGAGAGATAATGTAATACAAGAGAAAGATGGTTGTATTTGGTGCCTGGAATCATGGGTTCAAACTGTAATTCTTCTCCTTACTTATGTGATCATGACTGAAAAAGTCATTTGGAGTCAGAGATTCAACTTTCAAATCTGTAAAATGAGGCTAATAATAACACTGCTTCTGCTGGTAGTGGTGTGAGGGAAGTATTCTATAAATATGAAAAAAGGTTATGAAATATGTTTAGGTTATATGGAATATATATATGAAAAGTGGTCAGTTATAATATATCTTAGGCAGTAGACACTTATTAAGCACCTACTATGTGCCAGGAACTGTGCTTAATGGTAGGGACGAATTAAGAGGCCAGAGTCTCTGCTCTCAAGAGATCACAACCTAATGGAGACACAACAAGCAAACAAATACGTATGAATAAGCGATATATACAAGAAACAGGAAATAATTTACATGAACAAAAAATCTACATAACTCATAAGTATAGCTAGCATTTATCTAGCACTTTAAGGTTTAAAAACAACTTTAGGAATATTACCTCATCTGATCTTCATAACAACCCTGGGAAGTGGTTTTAACACGTGTTGGTCTCTTTGTGATCCCATTTGGGTTTTTCTTGGCAAAGATACTGGAGTGGTTTGCCATTTCTTTCTTCATTTCATTTTACAGCTGAGGAAACTAAGTCAAACAGGGTTAGAGGGTCACACAGCTAGTAAGTGTCTGAGGCCAGATTTGAACTCATCTTCCTGACTCCAGGCCACTTTGTACCTAGCTGCTCCATGTGTAACATACATATGTGCATATATGTTATATATCTCTATATATATTCATGCCTACATACACATTGTGGGTAGGAGGAGAATTTGAGGGTACAAAGTTTCACGAATACCAGTTGTGAAAATTAGCCAAATTCTTCCTTGATTTACTTAATTTACTCTATGAAGCTGGTGGTATATTCAGCTCTGAGATCATGGCTTTTTGTGAGGGAATTGACATATCAGCTTAATATATAAAATTAATTTGAGTTCTCATTCATTTAGGCAGTTTGGTGGCATAGGGGACTGAGCTCAGGATTTGGGATTCGGAAAACATGGATTAATATCCTGGATAAGGTACTTATTAGGTATGAAGGCCTGGCCAAGCCATTTAATATTTTTTATCCTCACTTTCCTCATCCCCCAAACAGAGGTATGATGCTACCTGCTTCACAGGGTGTCTTAAGAATGAAATGAGATGATATATGTAAGTCACTATGTGTATGCTAGCTTTTATTATTACTATTAGAACTGCTAATTCTCTCAATAAATATTTATTAAATCTTTATTGTAGGGAAAGCACTGAGGTAGAGTATGCGAGTGACAGAAAGTTTTAAAAGCTGTCTGATTTGGGAGCCTGAGATGCCAGACCCTGTCACAGCTGATCACACTTTCTGACCTTGTTACCTCGCATAGGCCCCTGCCTGATGTAATTTCTGGCAATCCATAGTCACCAGAGGAACTTGTTTGTTGATAGGAGTAGAACTCTGGGAGCTCCTTCCCCCCCAATGCCAACCTCACTCTCAGGAGGGGTTGGCATGGATCTTGTGGTCTTTTCATAACTTGTGAAATTAGCCAAATCTCAGGAGATGGGAAGTATATTTGGAAGTATATTGCCAAACAAATTTTCTACTTATTACTAGAGACCCAGGTGCAGAGCTCCAGGGTACGGCAGACTTTTGTCACAATTTGTTCTCTCACTGAGGTCCCTGCATCTGGCTAGAATCTAAAGCACATGGAAGCTGGCCTCATGCCCAACCCCCCTGAGAGAGACACTAAGAATGAACTTTTAAATTCTAAATTTTAATCTTTAGAAATATATCCTAATTTTTCCAATCTAAATCTTTGGACCAAGTAATTTAGGATGGATTTTAAGATGAACAAATATAAAAATTCACATTTATCTTTAAAAAAGAAATCTTCCCAAGCACATGATAGAAAAATCATGGTTAGATAGACAAATATCGAGTGGAAAAATCAGGAGATTTTATTGGAGTACAAGCTGAATATGAGTCTGGGTCACATAGCTAGTGAGTTTCTGAGGTTGAATTTGAACTCAGGAAGATGAATCTGATTCCAAAACCAGTGCTTTATCCACTGTACCATTTATGGGCAAGGGGATGAGCCAGATGTTTTCTAGGTAGACTTTCCAGCACTAAATTTTCCAAATTTTTAAATATCCTTTAAATGAGCATATAATTCAGGAAAAATGAGATATAATTCTTGACCTATGCCCTTTCAGGGTAAAACTGCTCACATGACCAGATATATCATACTCTTGTGTTGGAAGCACAATCTCTTTTCATTGAAATCAATTACCCTGCAGTTTCCAGAAAGCCACCCACCTCCTGACAACATGGTCTCTATCCAGCTAAAGGATGAGTCTGAGTTGGCATGGAGACCAGTGTTCTCAATTCTCATACCCTCATGAAGGGAAAAACATGTCTGTTGTCATTTTCATCTAATTATGACCTCAGATCCAATGGATAAAACTTAGATGTTACGGAGTGTTCAGCTCCACTTTAAACCTAACAATGTATTAAATACTGAGCATTATGAGTTTTACTTGGGCTCCTCAGACTCTTCTTCTCAGTGCAGTAAACACCACCAGAAGTTCCTGGCCAATAATCTATGTAAACACTACCAGCACTTCCTGGTCTATACTCTGTGTAAACATTACCACCACTTCCCAGCCTTCTACTTTCCTCTAGAAAAGATCACCAAAGACCCAATTTTCTGCCCAGTATCAACCTGGGATATTAACTCTTCAATAACTGCCATAACGGTGACTTCAGCTGTGAACTCCTTGAGGTAGCTGTGAGGATTGGTCAGACCTTGCCTAATTACAGATGTAACAGACAGCACAAGTTAGTGGTTGTCCTCAGGGGAGCTGCTGCTCTACTTTCCATGGTGTTGGACAGCACCCAAGACACTGTAAGATCACACAGGCAATTCCTACAAGTATGGACTGGAACTCAATTCAAATCTTCCTTATTATTTAGGTGGTTCAGTGGACTGAGAGGTATGCCTACAGTCAGGAAGATCTGAGTTCAAATCTGGCCAGAGACACTTACTAGCTCAGTGACCCTGAGAAAGTCACTTAGCTTGGGCTTTTTATAAAGATCAAATAAGATAACTTTTGTGAAATCCTTAGTACACTGTCTGACACACAGTAGTAGCTTAAAGCCTGGCAAATAAAATGCGGAATAATGTGGCAGATCTCCAGGGGAGTTAATTATCTAGTTAAATCTGCTTTTCTAGATCAGGAATGCCAAACTCTAATAGAAACAGAACCTAGTCTCCCATAAGGATCCATCCTGGCCTGTCCATCTTGGCCAAGTTAATCCTGACACCGATTTAGAAAACCACATATTAACAGTATTGATGTTCTATTGTAGTTTTATTTATTTCATTAAATATTTAGCCACTTAATTTAAACTTCCCAAAGAGGTCGAATAAACCATCTAAGTCCCATAGGGGCAGAGCAGATCAATGACTGGACTTGGACTCCAGAAGGACTAAATCCCAATCCTCCCTTTCACACCTGCTGTGAGACCCAGGGAAATTCACTAAACCTATCTCAGAGCTTCAGTTGACTAGGCTGTAAAGGGGAATAGTAAGAGGACCTACCTCTTCGGGCTACTGAGGGGATCTGCTGAGATAACATACGCAAAGTGCTTTGTAAGACTTAAAATATTATATAAATGTTGCCTATCATTGTCCTTGCCTTGAATTTTGTGTGTATTTTGCAGTCACTGGAGGAATTGGCCCTCGCCAATGGGTCAGTGTGTATTTCAGGGAAGGCCCCTAGCCCATTCTTGCCTACATCCTCCCTTAATCTTAAATCTTAAGTTAAGTTAAAATCTAAAGTTTTACAAAGCACTTCTGTTACCTCAGCTTTCCACTGTATCTTCAAAAATACCTAGAAAAGCTCCTTAAGCTAGTGAGGCATGAACTCCACTAAGATCTACCCAACTGTAAGGACGTTGACAGACTCCTAGCAAGAGACTGAGCTTGCTGTCTCGGGCCTACCCCAGCGAAATTCTGGGAGGTTCATTCCTGTCAGATTGGTCTTCAGATGATAAATTATTCGATGAAATCTCAATGTTTTAATGCTTTTGTTATCTACCTCAGTTTCTTCATCTGTAAAATGGGGAAAATAATAATGCCTACATCTCACAGTTATGGTGAGAATAAAATGAGATGATATTTGTGAAGCACTTTTTTTTTTGCAAACCATGAAGTGTCATATAATACTAGCCATCTCTTTACTGTAGGGATGAGGGACTTTCCCGTAGTCAAATGGTTAGTAAATCTTTGAAGTGGGAAGACTTCTTGGCTCTCAGACCATCTCTTTATTACTCCAGGATGTCTCACATATCATTCTAAGTTCAGGATATTTCCTTATTCTTAGCTTTAATGGAGGCTAAAACCTCAGAAATATTAACATTAATATTAGTAGTAACATTAATAATAATAATAATAGCATTAACATGCCATCATTATCCTCATTTTGTAGATGACGGAACTGAGACAGAGAAAGGTTAAGTGTCACTAAGAGGCCAGCGTCCCAAAGCTAGCATGTGTTTGCCATTAGATTTGAACTGATGTCCTCCTGACTTCATTCTCAATACTCCAATCACTGTGTCCTACCTAGTTGTCTCCTGATGCTAAATGAAAGAAATGTGCTTAGGCTGAGCTTTCTAAAACACAATACTATTTATTCAGTCCCATCCACCAACTATGCAAAAATTTTTCTTGAAATTCACTTATGTCATTCTCTTGTTTACATGAAGGAACTATTCTTCAAACCTATTTTTTTTGTAATTTAACAGTAGCAATAGGTTTGAAAATTTTCAATTGAAAGATATTTTTAAATTTTATTTTTAATTTATAGAATCAAACAAGCATTTCCATAACATAGTACAAATAAGAAAATCTGATTATATACGAAACTGCAAATCTACTATACACCCACTTGCTATTCCTTTCAAGTATACAACAAAATTATGATGTAAATTTCTTTTTTTTTCTTCTCTCAGACTAGAGTTGACTACCATTAGATACAAATAGCTATAGGTGTGTATGTGCGCCCATGTGTGTGTGTATGGACATATACATACATACATATATATATATATATATATATATATATTCACATGCACACAAATATATGAAAATTATTCTATGCATGTTTCTATTTACCAGTTCTCTCTCTGGATACAGATAGCATCTTTCTTTACATGTCCTTTATAGTTAATTGGGTATTCATAATAGCCCCAATAACTTATTCATTAAAAGTTCATTCTTAAAACAACATTGTAGTTACTGTATTCAGTGTTCTCTTGGTTCTGCTCATTTTGCTCTTCATTATTTCATGCAAATTCCTACATGATTTTTTCTAAAATCATAGAGCTCATATTTCTTAAAGTGAAGTAGCATTCTATTCCAATTATATACCATAACTTGTTCAGGCATTCCCCAATTGATGGGCATTCCTGCAGTTTCCACTTCTTTGCCACCACAAAGAGAACTTCTATAAACATCAGAAAACATAAAAACTCTTTTCCTTTTCCTCTACTCATCTTTGGAAACACATAGTGGTGGTATTGCTGGGTCAAAGAGTATAGGTCAGTTTAATAACTCTTTTGGCATAATTGCAGATTGTTGTCCAAAATGGTGGGATCATTTTACAATTCTACCAACAATGAATTAGTGTCCCAATTTTCCCACATCCTCTCCAACATTTTTCACTTTCCCCTTCTATCATTTTAGCCACTCCGGTAGGTGTAAAATGATATCACAAACACAACTCTACAAGAAGAGAAAATAAAAATTCCATTTAAAATAATTCTAGACACTATAAAATACCTAGGAATATACCTGGAAAATGAAGTTAGGAACTATATAAAAACTGTTAAAAAAAAAACCTTTTTATACCAATAAAATCAGATTTAAATAATTGGAGAGATATTAATTATTCATGGTTTGCCAAGGCCAATATAATAAAAATGATAATTTTACCCAAACTAATTTATATATTCAATACCATCCCAAATAAATTACCAAAAATTATTTAACTAAATTAGAAAAAATATGATAAAATTCTTTTAGAAAAGCAGAATGTCAAGAATAGCAAAGGCAATAATTTAAAAAGTGTAAAGGAAGAAAGTTTAGCAGTACCAGATGTTAAACTGTATGAAAAGGCAGTAACTATTAAAACTTCCTACCATTAAAATGCTATATAAATGAGTTTTTTGAACTTTTTACTTTTCATTTTCAATTACATTTCAAGTATTTGCCAACATGTTAATCCACCTTCCAAGTTTCATGAGTGTGTGTACTATGTCTGAATCATTTTATATGTGAAGACAGATCTAATTAAGAACAATGAACATTAATGGAGAAGTGACTTGTCTATGTGTTCATGCTCTGGTACACTGTAACATATGTATTTTCCATTTGTCCTGCTGTCCTTTATTCTAATGGCTGCCCTATTGGTCTGTGATTGTGCTCATTATTAGATTCATTTTCAACTCAGCTCCTGAAGGGAAATCTGTCCAATCGAGAAGCATTTACCCAGCAGTGTTGGTCATGGTGTTGGGCACTGTGCCAGGCTACAGGCATACAGCAATGGAATGATCCAATTCTTCCCCAGCTAGTCCAGGGTTTTTATTGTGAGCATGTTTACCAGTTCCCACATTTAGTGCCATTTCATTCTACTTATTTGACACTGTAAGGTAAATGCCTTGAGAGCAAAGATAAAGTCCCTTATAAATCTCCATAGGCTCCATATGAACAGATGGGATAATGTTATGAACAAAGGCTTATGAAGGAGAAATGGAATAATGTCATCCAAGAAATAAGATGGTATGGTTACATGGGAATAGCAACAATAACTTATAAAGATTGTGTGATCTCTGGACATCTTGGTGATAATGAGAGAAAATGGGGAGGTATCTAGCAATGGAATGGTCTCACTATATTGAACTAATGAGGAAAAATGGGCAAGCATCACTCAGGATGGGAGGATCTGTGTAGGCTGCATTCTTTTTCTCTGGAGGGAATATTCACAGTGAGGAGGTCCAAGCTCCATAAGAGTGTTGTGATTACTACAGCATCCATTGTAAAAACACGATATAGGACCCTGTCTATTACGACTTCTGGTAAATGAAAATCATTGTAAAGATTTGGCCTGGTGACAGCAGGAAAACTTTGGGAGACTTCCCTGACTCAGGAGGGGGTCAAAGAGTCTTGTGGTCCCCTTAGAATTCACTGGGAATAATAAAGTTCCAAAGACACAAGGGAGGGAAATAGATGAAGAAATCCATTTTCCATTGCATTTTTTCAGGACGAGGAACACGGGTGCAGAGCTGCTGCAGGATGGCCCCCAGAGTCCTTTCCTCCTTAACTCAGGTCATCATGTTTGTCTTGAAACAAAGGTAGTCCTCCTTTCCACTCACCCCCAAGGTCACTGAAGAGGACCCCCTAAGAGTCAATAATGTCCCATAAACATACTTCACTCTTTTTACTTTTTGCCTTTGATACATACCAAAGTGGGTCTCATTTAATGTCTCCGAAGGTGTGAAAGATGATCAGAGACTGATCTATCAGAATAGATACATTTTCTCCAGGAAAAATAATATGTCCATAGAGCTAAAAGCAAAGATATTGGTCCAATTGTTTGTTTTCCCTTGCTCCTTAGTTCTTTACGGATTCCAGATATGGACCATGAGCATGGGTGCACTTGGTCTCATGTTTTCCAAGAAGTTTCTCTTCTTACTTTTGAAGTTTCCTTTTTCTGTGTACTGGATGGCTAAGCAACCTTGTAACTTGAGAATACATACACACGCACATAGTTATGTATATTTATGTATATATAAATATAGTATGTATGTGTGTTTGTAATGAGGATTGCCCCCTACATGTAGCATGGGGATGCCATTATATGGCTCAAAGCAAGGCAGAATAGACATCTTACTCTCTTCTCTCTCATCCTTCTCCAAAGGACACTTTGATTCATTCCAGGAAGGGAAGAAAGAGGTTGATGCCAGAAATTTGCCCACTCTGCATCACTCAAAGAGAAAGGCACTGGGATAAAATTGTCTTTATCTGCTCCCTTACATATTGTGAGTCTAGAGAATGTAGTCTTCAGGTTTAGGCTGAACTCTTAATCACTGTTCAGTAATAGAAAATGAGGACCTCAAGCTTTATATCTAAGGCTTGATTCCCTGAATTCTGGATACACATTCCATGATGAACACATATTGGAAGTAGCAAAGAATCCAACTAATCCAAATCAGCAGCAACACGGAAAACCAAGAAAGTTATCATAAGAGAATATGTACCCAACAATACGGAATTAAGAAGCATTAGGGATGAGGTCACTCAGATCAACCAAGGAAAAGAAAAGAGAATGGAAATTCCCTGAAGTTTTTGATGCAGCAAGTTGAGTATAGTGAGATGATAGAGATTATTCCATCCTTTCATGCTGGCTTTTCCCCACAGTATTATTCTCCTTTCTGTAACCTGCACTGGAATTGACATCATCTTCTTTCTCAAATCTGGAAGCCCAAAGTGTCTAAAATGACTGCAGAACCCAATGAGACTGGAGCTCTCCTTTCTGCAGATCTCTCTCCCACTCTGGCCCTCCCCTCATGTAGGTACAGGACATTGATCTGTAGCAATGAGACAGAAGTAGTTCTCCTTTTCCTTCTTCAGCTCATTTTACAGATGAGGAAATGGAGGCAAGCAGGGTTAAGTGACTTGTCCAGGGTGACACAGCCAGTCAGTGTGTAAGGCCAGATTTGAACTCAAGGAGATGAGTCTTCCTGACTCCAGGCCCAGGACTCTATCCACTGCATCACCTAGCTGTGCTGCTGCTGCTGGTCTGATGTTGGTGCTGCTCCTGCTGGACTGCTTTTGGTGCTGCTGTAGTTGATGCTGCGGCTGCTGCTGCATCAGTAGAACACACTTATGACCAAGCAACCCATCTGGTCAAAGAAATATAATGTCTATCTATTGCTTCTTTGGTAAAATCAATGACCCCACTGGTTTTTAAAGCACTCTATCATCCAGCTATTCGGTGAAAAGGAGAAGAGAGAGAGAGAGAGAGAGAGAGAGAGAGAGAGAGAGAGAGAGAGAGAGAGAGAGAGAGAGAGAACTAGAGCTGAATTCAAGAAGATCGGAGTTCCAATATTGCTCCAGATACTTACTAGCTGTGTAGTAGTAAATAAATCACTTATTCGCTATTTGCCTCAGTTTCCTCGTCTGTAAAATGGAGATCTCAATGGCACCTATCTCCCACGGTGCTTGGGAGGATTAGTTGAGATAATAATTGTAAAGCACTTAGTAAATTGCCTGTCACAGAGTAAGCACTATGTAAATGTTAACAGTGAGTGTGAGTACTAACATTCCCTATTTATTGCACATCACTGTCCTCTATGTACTTAATAACTCATTCAAATGGATTTGCTTATCATTTTCAATATAGCACATTCTAGTTCCCATCATCAAGTCTTTGCCTAGGTTGTTCCTCTGGCCTAGAACCCCAATTCCAAGGTGTCTCTTCAGCTTTTCTGCTTAGAATTCATAGTTTCTTTCAAAGTAGAATTACGTGAACCCTTTGCAATTGGTATTAAGAAACGATCTGTGAAAATCACATATACTACTCAAGTATAAATTGATGCTAGGTGCTGGGCATACAGTATTTGGTCTCAGTTCAAACACATTTCCAATCATTGCAGGGCATTATTCAAACACTTCCAATACTTCCTGTGCCTTGAACTTGCTGTTGATGAGATGAACTGGTCCAAGTTTGTTTCTCAACCTGTTCCTGGGATGCTAGCTTTTCAATATCTTTGATGACATTCCTCCAGTTATGAAGGCCTCCTTGATGTGGCTGTCTAGGAGAGGGGAGATTATCTGTAACTGCAGCTCTGACAGTTAGCCCAAGACTGGCTGTTATTGGAGGAGTCATAACTATGGTGATAGCCTCCATGCTAGGACTCTATAAGGTCACACAGGTAAGGGATCCAAACACTGATAATTCTTTTATTACAAGTAATTTATGTTTAAAATCCCAATTCCTTTGGAAGCTGTCCTACTCCAGAGCGGTATTTTCTTAGGTATCTAAAGGAATGAAAGTTTTATTTATTCATGTTGTTAAACTCTTAGAGTTATGACTCTTACGGTTATGGTCAGTCACCTCTGAGTACAAATAACAGAAAGGAGGGGGAGAGAGGAAATGTGTGTGTGTGCCTGTGTGTGTGTGTGTGTGAGAGAGACAGAGAGAAAGAGAGAGAGAGGGGGAGAGAGAGAGAGAGAGAGAGAGAGAGAGAGAGAGAGAGAGAGAGAAAGAGAGAGAGAGAGAGAGAGAGAGAGAGAGAGAGAGAGAGAGAGAGAGAGAGAAGTGATAAGGTCATAAATATTTAAGGGGAAGATAAGAATAAATAGATAGGAAAATGGAAGAGTGAAGTTGATGGACCTCAATCGTAAATCAAGGATGTCTCTGTGGTGGAATGGCAAAGTAAAAGGTGAGTGTATGTGGAGAGGATAGAGAGTCGACAGAAGAAATTGTGTAACGTGCACCTAGAAATTCCCTGTGTATACTATTAAAGGATGGCTACTTCTTTTTTATTATATATATATTTTTTATTTTTAGTTTACAACACTTAGTTCTACATGTTCTTGAGTTTCAAATTTCCTTCCCTTCCATCCCTTCCCCCATCCCCCCAAAACGACATGCAGTAGATTTTACATAAGCATTCACGTTGAACTTATTTAAACAATAGTCAAGTTACAAAGAAGAATTATGACCAATGGAACGTATTATGAGAGAGAAGGAACAAAACCAAAAAAGAAGAGAAAAAAGAGAGCAAATAATTTGCCACAGTCTGCATGCAGACTCCACAGTTCTTTCTCTGGATGGAGCCAGCTCTCTCCATCATGAGTCCTTTGGAGCTGTCTTTGAGCCTTGTGTTGCTGAGGAGAGCCAAGTCTATCAATGTTAGTCATGACAGAATCAATATGTTTGTGATGTTCTCCTGGTTCTGCTCCTCTCACTCAACATCATATCATTTTAGACTTTCCAGGTTATTATGAAGTCCATATCTTCCCCATTTCTTGTAGCACACTAGTATTCCATTACATTCATATACCACAACTTGTTCAGCCAGTCCCTGATTGACAGGCATCCCCTTGATTTCCAATTCTTTGCCACCACAAAAAGAGCTGCTATAAATATTTTTTGTACATACAGGTCCCTTTCCCACTTGTGTGATCTCTTTGGGAAATAGCCCTAGGAGTGGTATTACTGGGTCAAAGGGTATGAACTTTTTTTAGCTCTTTGGGCACAGCTCCAAATTGCTCTCCCAAATGGCTGGATTTGTTTACAACTCCACCAACAATGTATTAGTCTTCCAATTTTCCCACATACTCTCCAGTATTTATCATTTTCCTGTTTTGTCATTTTAGCCAATCTGACAGGAGAGATGTGATACCTAAGAGCCGGTTGGACTTGCATTTCTCTAATCAATAGTGATTTAGAGAATTTTTTTCACATGCCTATAGGTATTTTCAATTTCTTTCTCTGAAAACTGCCTGTTCATATCCTTTGACCATTTCTCAATAGGGGAATGGCTTTATTCCTATAAATTTGACTCAATTCCCTGTATATTTTAGATACTAGGCTTTACCAGAGACATTGGTTGTAAAGATTTTCTCCCAGTTTTCTGCTTTCCTCCTAATCTTTGTTGCATTGGCTTTTTTATAAAAAAAAAGCTTTTCATTTTAACATAATCAAAATTATCCATTTTGCGTTTTGTTATGCTCTTTATCTCTTGTTGGCTCATGAATTCTTCCCTTTCCCATAGATCTGATAGGTAAACTATTCCATGCTCTCCCAAATTGCTTATAGTATCAGCCTTTATTCCTAAATCATGAACCCAGTTTGACTTTATTTTGGTGTATGGTGTAAGATATTGGTCTATGCCCAGTTTCTGCCCTACCATTTTCCAATTTTCCCAGCAGTTTTTGTGGAATAGTGAATTCTTAACCCAGAAGCTGGATTCTTTGGGTTTATCAAAGAGTAGGTTGCTATAGTCCTTGACTTCTGTGTCTTGTGTACCTAACCTATTCCATTGATCCACCACTCTGTTTCTTAGCCAGTACCAGGTAGTTTTGATGACTGCTGCTTTATAGTACAGTTTGATATCTGTTATGGCTAGGCCACCTTCCTTAGCCTTTCTTTTTATTAATTCCCTACATATTATAGACCTCTTGTTTTTCCAGATGAATTTTGTTATAATTTTATCCAGGTCTGTAAAATAATTTTTTTGGTAGTTCAATTGGTATGCCATTGAAAAAATAAATTAATTTAGGTAAAATTGTCATTTTTATTATGTTAGCTTGGCCTAAACATGAGCAACTGATGTTTTTCCATTTATTTAGGTCTGACTTTATTTGTGTGAGAAGTGTGTCATAATTGTGTTCATATAGGCCCTGAATTTGTCTTGGCAGGTAGACTTCCAAACAGTTCATAGTGTTTACAGAAACTTTAAATGGAATTTCTCATTCTTTCTCTTGCTTTTGGGCTTTTTTAGTAATATATAGGAATGCCTAGGATTTATGTGGGTTTATTTTATATCCTGCATATTTGCTAAAGTTGCTTATTATTTCAAGTAGTTTTTTACTTTAATCTCTAGGATTCTCTAAGTAAATCATGATATCATCTGCAAAAAGTGATAATTTAGTTTCTTCTTTGCCTATTCTAATTCCTTCAATTTTTTTTTCTTCTCTTAATGTTAAAGCCAACATTTCTACCACCAAATTGAATAATAAAGGTGATAATGGACATCTTGGTTTCACCCTGGATCCTATTGGGAATGCATCTAGCTTATCCCCATTACATATAATGCTTACTGATGGTTATAGGTAGATGCTATTTATAGTTTTAAGGAAGACTCCATTTACTTCTATGCTTTCTAGTGTTTTAATAGGAACGGATGTCATATTTTGTCAAAGGGTTTTTCTGAACCTATTGAGATAATCATATGGTTTCTTCTAGTTTTGTAACTGATATGATCAATTATGCTGATAATTTTCCTAATATTGAACCAGCCTTGCACTCCTGGAATAAATCCCACCTGGTCCTAATGTATTATTCTCCTGATAAGTTGCTGTAATGTTTTGGTATTATTGTATTTAAAATTTTTGCATCAATATTTATTAGGGAAATTGGTCTATAATTTTCTTTCTCTGTTTTCACTGTTCCTGGTTTAGGTATTAGTACCATATTTGTGTCGGAAGAAGAATTTGATAGGACTCCTCCTTCACTTATTTTCTCAAATAGTCTATAATGTATGGGAATTAATTGTTCTTTAAATGTTTGATAGAATTCACATGTAAAATCATCTGGCCCTGGAGATTTTTTTTCCAAGGGAGTTCATTTGTTGCTTGCTTAATTTCTTTTTCTGAGTTGGCATTATTTAGGTAATTCACTTCCTCTTCTGTTATCCTAGGCAATTTGTATTTTTGTAAATATTCATCCATTTCCCTAAAATTATCCAACTTATGGGCATACAATTGGGCAAAATAATTTTTAACTATTGTTTTAATTACCTCTTCATTGGAGGTGATTTTGCTCCTTTTCTTTTTGATACTGGTAATTTGTTTCACTTCTTTCTCTTTTTTTTAATCAAATTGACCAAGGGTTTATCATTATTATTGTTTTTTCCATAAAGCAGCTCTTAGTTTTATTTATTAGTTCAATAGTTTTCTTGATTTCAGTTTTATTATTCTCTCCTTTGATTTTCAGCATTTCTAATTTGGTATCTAATTTTGTTATCTAATTTGGTATCTAATTTTCAATTTGTTTTTTTTTCTAGCTTTTTCAGTTGCATGCCCATTTCATTGATCTCCTTTTTATCTACTTTATTCATGTACACATTTAGAGATACGAAACTTCCCCTAAGCAATACTTTTGCTGTATCCCATAAGTTTTGGTATGTTGCATCATTATTGTCATTCTCTTGAATGAAGTTATTAATTGTTTCTATGAATCGTTCTTTGACCTACTCATTCTTTAGGATTAGATTACTTAGTTTCAAATTAATTTTTAGTTTATCTTTCCATGGTCCTTTATTACAGATAATTTTTATTGCATCATGATCTGAGAAGGATGTATGGAATATTTCTGCCTTTCTGCACTGGATTGTGAGGTTTTTATGCCCTAGTACATGGTCAATTTTTGAGTGCATGCCATGTACAGATGAGAAAATAGTATATTCCTTTTTATCTCCATTCCGTTTTCTCCAGAGGTCTGTCATATCTGCCTTCTCTAAAATTCAGTTCACATCCTTAACTTGTTTCTTGTTTATTTTCAGGTTAGATTTATCAGGTTCAGAGAGGGAGAGGTTGTGTATCCCTTTCAATTGTCATAATGACTGTACTATTCTCAAAACTGATATATATATATATATATATATATATATATATATATATATATATAATATAAAATGATATAATTCTACATAAGGATTAAACAATTTTCCCTTATTGATTAACAAGGTCGGTCGTGGGTTTTTCCCCCTCTTTACCTTTTTATGTGTCTCTTGAGTTTTGTAATTTTACATTTTTTACCCATCCTACAAATGGTTATTATCTGTAGTAAATTATCATGACACCAGCCCATTGACCTAGGGCAACTGTATCATCAGAGGAAAGAATGGAGTTCCAAGTCATCCCCTGAGCAACAATAGATAAGGTTACTCAAAAGCTGCTCTCAGAGTAGTTGTGTTGTTTCTCTACCAACACACATCATGCCTTCACACTTTCATGTTTTTGCTTCTTATCATTATGATGCTCCTGTCTTTCCCCTACGTACACAACCTTAATAATTCATAGACCAGTGTAGAGGCAATCCTGGGTTTGAATTCCACAAAGTATTTATGTTTCTCTGGGCAAGTAAAAGCAACTTAATCTCCTTTGACCTAAATTTCCTTATTTTTTTCAGGTTGAAGCATACACTTTTTTTAGAGAATTGAGGTCTTTATCAGAGAAACTTGCTTCGATTTTTTTTCACAGTTACTATTACTACCAGTATTTCCACTCCATCCTATCCCCCTACCCCCATTTATTCCATTCTATTTCTCCTTTCACTCTGTCCCTCCTTGAAATGTTTTGCTTCTGATTACCCCTTCCCTCAATCTGCCCTCCCTTCTATCATCACCACTCTTATCCCCTTTCCCTTCTATTTTCTGTAGGGTAAGATAGATTTCTATTCCCCATTGCCTGTTTATCTTATTTCACAGTTACAATTTTTAACATTCATTTTTAAAACTGTGATTTCCAAATTTTCTCCCTTTCTCCCTCCCCACCCAGCCTCATTGAGACAGCAAGCAATTAGATATGTTTTACATTTACAGTCATACAAACACTTCCAATGTAGTCATATTGTGAAAGACTATATTTCACTCCATCCTATTTCACCCCCATTTATTCTATTCCCTCCATTCACCCTGTGGCTCTTCAAAAGTGTTTGCTTCTGATTAACCCCTCCCCCAATCTGCTCTCCCTTCTATCACTTCTCCCCTCTCTTATCCCCTCCCCCACCTACTTTCCTGTAGGGTAAGATAGATTTCCATACCCAATTGAGTGCACATGTTATTCATTTCTTAAGCAAATCCTGATGAGGCTAAGCTTCACTCATTCCCTCTCGCCTCCACCTTCTATCCCTCTAAGGTAAAAGCTTTTTATTGCATCTTTCATATGAGATAATTTATCCCATTCCACCTCTTACTTTTTTCTTCTCCAAGTACATACCTGTCTTACCCTTTAGTTTTATTTTTTAGATACCATCCTTTTATATTCAGCTTACCCTGTACCCTCTGTCTATATATATTCCCTCCAACTATCCTAATAAGGAGAAAGGTCTCATGAGTTACAAATATCATCTTTCCATGTAGGAATGCAAAGTTAAACTTTAGTAAGCCCCTTATGATTTTTCTTTCCTGTTTACTTTTTCCTGGTTCTCTTGAGTTCTTGTATTTGAAAGACAATTTATCTGTTTAACTCTGTTTTTTTTTCCTCAAGAATGCACTAAATCCCCCTGTGTCATTGCATATAATTTTCCCCTATTCAGTTTTGCTGGGTAAGTGATTCGTTGTTTTAATCCTAGCTCTTTTGAACTCTGGAATATCGTATTTCAAGGCCACTGCTCTTTTTTAAATTAGTCTTTCTTTTTTATTTTAAATTTATTTATTTAATTTATTTAACATATTTAGTTTTCAGCACTGATTTTCACAAGAGTTTGAATTATAAGTTTTCTCCCCATTTCTACACTCCCACTTACTCCAAGATGGCATATGTTCTGATTGCTCCATTCCCCACTCAGCCCTACCATCTGTCACCCCACTCCCCTCCCATCCCCTTTTCCCTTACTTTCTTGTAGGGCAAGACAAAATTCTGTGCCCCATTGCCTGTGTATCTTATGTCCTAGTTGCATGCAAAAACTTTTTTTGAACATCTGCTTTTAAAACTTTGAGTTCCAAATTCTCTCCCCACTTCCCTCCCAACCCACCCTCCCTAAGAAGGCAAGCAATTCAACATAGGCCACATGCGTATCATTATGTAAAACCCTTCCACAATACTCATGTTGTGAAAGAGTAACTATATTTTGCTGCTTCCTATGCTATCAATCTTTATTCAGTTTTCTCCCTTGACCCTGTCCCTTTTCGAAAGTGTTTGTTTTTGATTACCTCCTCCCCCATCTGTCCTCCCTTCTATCATCCCCCCTTTTATCTTCTTCCTCCTTCTTTCCTGTAGGGTAAGATACCCAATTGAGTGTGTATGTTATTCCCTCCTCTGGTCAGATCTGATGTGATCAAGATTCACTCAGTCCCCCTCACCTGCCCCCTCTTCCCTTCCTGCAGAAATGTTTTTTCTTGCCACTTTTATGAGAGATAATTTACTCCATTCTATCTCTCCCTTTCTCCCTGTATCAATATATTTGTCTGCTATCCCTTAATTTGTTTTAATTTTTTAGATATCATCCCTTCATATTCAACTCACCCTGTGCCCTCTGTCTATATTATATATGTATATATATGTAAATATATATGTATATATATATATACACACACACACACACGCACACACACATATACATGTATGTATATATGTATGTTCCCTTCAGCTACCCTAATACTGAGGTGTCATGGATCATACACATCGTCTTTCCATGTAGGAATGTAAACAAAGCAGTTCAACTTTAGTAAGTCCCTTATGATTTCTCTTTCTTGTTTACCTTTTCATGCTTGTCTTGATTCTTGTGTTGGAAAGTCAAATTTTCTATTCAGCTCTGGTGTTTTCACTGAGAAGCGGTGAAAGTCCATATTTTGCCTTGGAGCATGATACTCAGTTTTGCTGGGCAGGTGATTCTTGGCTTTAATCCTAACTCCATTGGCCTCCAGAATATCATATTCCAAGCACTTTGATCCTTTAATTCAGAAGCTGCTAGAGCTTGTGTTATTCTGATTATGTTTCCACAGTACTTAAATTGTTTTTTTCTGGCTGCTTGCAGTATTTTCCCCATGATCTGGGAGCTCTGGAATTTGGCAACAATATTCCTAGGACTTTTCTTTTTGGGATCTTTTTCAGGAGGTGATCGGTGGATTATTTCAATTTTATTTTACCCTCTGGCTTGAGAATATGAGGGCAGTTCTCCGTGATAATTTCTTGAAAGATGACATCTAGGCTCTTTTTTTGACCATGGATTTCAAGTAGTCCAATAATTTTTAAATTATCTCTTCTGAATCTATTTTCCAGGTCAGTGGTTTTTCTGAAGAGATATTTCACATTGTCTTCCACTTTTTCATCCTTTTGGTTTTGTTTTATCATATCTTCATTTCTTATTAAGTCACTAGCTTCCACTTCTCTGATCTAATTTTTAAGGTAGTATTTTCTTCAGTTGCCTTTTGGACCTTTTTTCCATTTGGCTAATTCTGCCTTTCAAGGCATTCTTCTCTTCATTGGCTTTTTGGAGCTCTTTTGCCATTTGAGTTAGTCTAGACCCCAGAAGACCCAAGCAATTGTACGATCATCATGGAATTCTTCCTTATGGAGTTTTCCAGCACCCGAGAGGTGCAGGTCTTACATGCTATTCTTTTCTTGTTGATTTATATTGCATCTTTGATGGGGAATCTCCTCACTATTGCTGCCATTGTCACTGACCCACACCTTCATTCTCCAATGTATTTCTTTCTGAGCAACTTATCCCTAGTGGATCTTGGTTGCATCTCAGTCACTCTTCCTAAATTCATTGTGAATTCCCTAATAGGCAATCAATCCATTTCTCTCCATGGCTGTGCTGCTCAGATTTTCTTCTTCATCTTCTTTGCTGCAACAGAATTTGCTTTGCTTGTGGCTATGTCCTATGATCGCTTTGTGGCCATCTGCCACCCCCTTCACTATGGGGTCACCATGACCCCACTCCGCTGTCTTTGGGTGACAATTGGTTTATGGATTGGAGGGGTCCTCTATTCAGCTGTGCATACAGGAAACATGTTCCATTTGCCTTTCTCAGGATCCAATGTGATCCATCAGTTTTTTTGTGAGATCCCTCATATCTTGAAGGTCTCATCTTCTGAAGTTCGTGACACCGAGTATGTCCTCCTTGCTACTAGTTCAAGTTTACTTTTATTCTGCTTTGGATTTTTAATTATAACCTATACTTATATCTTCTCCACTGTATTTAGAATGCCCTCCGTGGAAGGACGCTACAAAGCCTTGTCTACCTGTTCACCACAATTTATTATCCTCCTCTTATTTGTTCTTGCTGGCATTGTCACACTGTTGGGTCCTATATCAGACACTTCACCAGTCCAGAATCTTCTAATTTCAATGACCGACACAATATTGCCTCCATTCATGAACCCCATTATTTGTAGTCTGAGAAACATGAAAATCAAGGTTGCACTGGTCAGGATAATAAAAACAATCTTTTTTTTCCCAAGAAGGAAAGTTCATCTTGGAAAAAAATTAAAAAGTAACAGAATGCAAGAATGAGATTTTGCATGCACAGTGTAGCAAAAGAAATAGCCTAAAAGTGAAATTAATAGTTAATGTTTTGCCTAGAAGTAAAAAAAAAATAAAGCACCTTGTATACTCCTTGGTCAATTGTTTCACTTCGACAAAGGAATCGTTTGTTAAAACTTCATTATTTATATACATACAAGGTGACCATGGAAACCTATATCTTGGTTTAATAATTCATTTGGCCATGTACCTGATACAAAGGATTGAAATCAGCATGCAAGTGAAAGGAAGATTCGTTGTTCCCATGGGCAATGAAATTCCACTGCACAATTCTCACTGATAATAGTGTTCTCTTCCAAGAACACACTTTGGCTTCTCATCTAGATGTCTTCATAGCTAGTCTTTTACATGCCAGAAGTAACTACTGCTACCTTTAGCTGCTTAAGGTATATTTGTTTTTCAAAATTCAATTCAAATGTTATGACCTTTATGGGGCCTTCCATGATCCCATGCTGATAATATTCTTTATTAATGGATTTATTAACACTTTGTTTACATTTCAGTTTTGTTCTTGTGTAATAAGGGGTTGGGAATCATTAAAGGTCTTCCCTTACTGTGAATATGGCCTTCTGATCAAGAAGGGAATATTACATTTTTCTTAACAGTATTATGCTTAATTTTCCTGTCACTGAGGTCTGTTGCAAGTGAATGGGTCACCTTATGCATCTCTATACCCTGAGCATTATGCTTGCTATGTGAGGAGGTGCTAAGTGAGCATAATAGAGGTGAGGAATCACCAGCCTACTCTGCTAATGCTTTGAGTCTTTTTTAACCTTGTTTGCGTTCTTGGTGTCCTAGACCACAGAGGCAGCTAAAATAACTTTATCTCTTGTTTGAAATTCCCATTTTGATTGGCTTGGAGGATCAAAGAAAATGTCTAGTCCCATCCTCCTTCAGCTTCTCAAATCCTTCCACATATTTACTCTTCAGTCTTTGGATTTCTTCAGAAACTAAAAAAAATTGCAACATTTGATTAATCATATTCCTCACTTATCCAAATTCCTACTCTTCCTATCCTTACATCCATATTTGTCCCTCCCAATAAAACCATTCCCTTCCCTTAGCCTTTCCATGCATAGTCTAATATTCCATGTATTTAGCCACAGCCATTTGCCATTTTTCACATGTTCTCTTGAAGTATGCTTACTGAAACTTGGTACACTGTGATCTAAGTAATACAGAGTTACATTGTAATATTAGTCTCCATTCCATAGTGACAATGGCCTTGAACTTTTGTTTGCACATTCAAGTTAAAATTCTGATTTTTCTATTTCCTTATTCTTTCATTTAAGGTAAGAAACTTTATGTTTTTAGTCTATTTCATCATTTTTAAAATGAGTACAGCAATACATTTCTCTACCAGGGTTCAATAAAATATGGCAACACATGTCCCAGTATTTTCAGATGTAAACCACTATGAACCCCAGGTAGTTTTCTGGTATAGAGATGGGAGAGCTAAAATTCTTTATAAAGGATTATAAACTGTCCACAGACATTGGCCAAGAAATATTCACTTTCTTTTTTTCAATTCTGGGAGAGTAACAGCAGAGGTTAAGATTCAGACACATTAAGTCAACTATTTAGGCCTTTGGAAAATTGTGGTGAGGAAAAAAAAAGAATATGAGCCCTAGTACACATGTCCTCTTCCTAAGGCCAAAATATTTTGGGGAATTTATTTTTATATCAAATAGGTATTATTATTATTACATTTTAAAATTACATTTGTATATTTTTCACATGTGAATTTAAATGTCTAGGGGGAAACAAAATAGATAGAAGTTATAGTTAGCAGATGCATATTTTAGAAAAGTTTAAATTTCTCGTGGAACACTCTCCTGCCCTAACTAATAGACTAACTGCTGTTGACCATTGTTTTGGTAAGACTAAAGAGAAATCCTTTTTTATGTATGAGGGGTCCATTGTGTTGTGTCATTCATTCATTTAGGTCATGTCTGACACTTCATGATCCCCTTTGGGGTTTCCTTGGCAGAGATAAAAGAATGGCTTGCCAGTTCCTTCTCCAACTCATTTTACAGATGAATGATCTGAGGCAAACAAGGTTGAATGGCTTGCTCGGTTTTTTCATGTAATGGGGGGAAGTAATATTAAAAAACAAACCCTGCCCTTAAATAGTATTTTGCAACACATATTAAAGTGTGCAAAGAATTTTCTCTCCAACAAGTCTTTAATGTTGATTTTTACCAAATTTAACCATTCATACTCACCAGCTCTATGATGCTAGGCATGTCACTCTTGTCTTTAGCTTCCTCGCAGATAAAATGGGCATAATAATAGCATTTACAAGCATTTGTTATAAAATTAAAATGAAAAATCGTTTTAAAGCAAAATATCTGTTTGAATAATCACCATCATTATCACTATCATCACCATCACCACCATCACCTTCATCACCATCAATAACATCATCATCATCATCTTCACCATCATCATCATTTTCATTCTTAATGGGCTTCAGTGAGAAACAATACTGGAGCAGTTACCTAGCATGAACTTCATTTGTACCTTTCTTAACATAATACTTTCTTCTATTGTTCTCTACATGTTCTATATTTCCTACTATGTTGCAGAATTATTGAGCAAATGGACTTTTTCTTCATTGTTGGTTTTGAATTTACTCCACAACTTGTATAGTCTCTTGTACATAGCAATCACATAGTGAGTGATGTTCTATTTAAACAGAATTATTCATTTAGAGGTAGGGAGCATGGTGCTGAGAAAATGTTTTCCATTTAGAGAGAGGGGACTTGAGTTCCAATCCTGAGCCTGCCAATTAGCACTTGCCATGAATTCAGGTAAATCACTTGCCTTTCTGGGCCTTAGGTTATTTATCTATAAAGTGAGAAGATTTGGCTCAATGACTTCTAAGGTGTTTTACAGATCTAAAACAATAATCCTGATTTTTACTTCCAATGAACTTCATCCATAAACTTATGTAGCATAGTCTTTTGCACTTCCCTATTGTATTTAACTTATATTGTCTGTGTGACTAGTTAGGTTACCCAGTAGCTATAGTGCTGGGATTGGAATCAGGAAAGTCCTCCTCTGGATTTCAAATCTGGCCTCAGACACCTATTAGCTGTGTGATCCTGGGTGAGTCACTTAAACATGTTTGCCTCAGTTTCTTCATCTGTAAAATGATATGGAAAAGGAAATGGCAAACTATTCCAGTATCTTTGCAAAGAAATCCCTCAATGTAGTCACAAAGAGTCAGATGCAACAGGAAAATGACTGAACAATAAAAAAAAAATACTTGTGTGTGTATCTTTCCATACATTGCAATTCTATGAATGGAGGAGGGGTTTTGTTTAAATGGTGTACCTACTCCAACATCTAGAACAACATTCAATGAAATGTAATAAATGTGCATTCACTGGAAAGGCTCACTGAAACCAATCAACAAGCATGTATTAAGTGTCAATTATATGCCAGGTACTATGCTAGGAGTTGGGGATAAAATGAAAAAAAATCTAAGGCTTCAAGGAAGTTATAATTTGTCATTTTTATTGAGGTCACATTCTAAGTAGCAATTATAGCTGTGGGTTCACTGTTTTGTTTTTAAATTATTGCTTGAAATCATATAGTCAAATATTCAATAATAAAATTTCTTTTATTTTGCATTATCTTTTATTTACATATCTGTTTTTATTCTATAAAATTTGGTTACTGACAGTTCCTTTTTTCCTTATGGATTTTAGCGTATAGCAGCATAAGATCACAAATAAACTCAATATTTAATTAATATTTATTTAATTGGTTGTATTTAAAATGAGAGTATTCTATCAAGAGACATTATATGGTAACTAGTCCGTAGTACAGTGAGTTTTTCTACTGAGGTTTAATATGATAAGACTCCATGAGAATAGAAATAAGACATTTTAGTAATACTATCAAATAGTTACATAATAATCCTGGTAGTGTCAATCTTAGATGGATTGGCAATAGAACCTAGACAGGTAATAGGAGGCTGGGACTTAAAAGAATGCAAGTCTGTAGGGTGCCTTTAGTAGAGTGGGATAAACAGGGGCCCAAACAAAAAACCCCTTCAATATAGATGGGCTCCTGCTGTTGGTTTAGAGATGTTCATCTTGAATGAATGAGAGAAGCAAAACATGTTAGAGCTTGTAAGCAAGAAACAGCTGAGTCGTGTTATATTGATCATGTGTAAGATCTTCTCTAGGCAACTTCCCCAACTTGTTCTGATATCTAACAAAAGCCAAAGTTCCAAAAAGCTAATAATTTAGAGGCTCCTGGTTGAATTCTATGGAGCAGTTGTGTAAAATTCGAAAGGGCCACATATTGACTTGTAAAGCCACAAATCAACATTTTGTATGTTGTAGTGTATCTTTATGCTAAACTTTTCCCAATTACATTTTAAAATAGGTGGAGTGAATGACATCCCATGGGCTATAAGTTTGATGCCTCTGCTGTACAGTTATTACATAGAGTTGTGTTTCAGTTGCTAACTGAGAGTAGTCAATGTTGCAAGCTCACCTTTTTATGCTGATCTGGAGTATGCCAATAAGCAACAGCTCCAAGATATCTACAAGGAAGGCTAGTTTAAACAAAAACTTTGCTTGAGTACAAGGCCAGGTTGAATTCCTGTATTAGATGAAGGAAAACATGATCTTTTTTTTCCTGAAAGAGTTAAAATATTAATTTTAAAGGAAGTATAAAGGAAAGAATAGGAAAAGAAACCAGAGGTTTGTTGGAAAGGCTTGGAAATAGAATTAACAGCTTAACACAGCAGATATAAAATGAAATCCAATCAAAAGGTCTTTATAAGAAATAGGATTTGTGATCATCAAAACTTCATATGTTTCCATCACATACAAGAGTTTTTTTTCCTTCAACATTTCACTGAATCTTCTCTCACAAAAGTTTCCAAAAATCTCCTGATTGCTGATTCTAGTGGCCTTTTCATTAAGTTTATCTCTCTTGACCTCCCTTACTTGACCTTCATCCATAGTAATCGAACTTTTCTTTTGGGTACTCCTTCTTCTCTGTGTTGTGTTGGTGGCATTGTTTTCTCCTTCTTCTCCTTCTACATGTTTGGCCATTTTACCTCAATTTCCTTTGAGGATCATCATTCAGGTTATATCACCTAATTATGTATGTCCTGAGTACTCTCTGCTGGACTCTATCCTTCTCACTCCATAATACTGGGCTTGGTGATTTCATCAGTGTGAGTTATCTATTTTATGTAAATAATTCCCAGATTGGATCTAGCAATCTAAAAGCTCTCTGTAAATCTTAAAGCATTTATATATGTATACTAATTATAATTTATTACATCTATGTATATACCTTTATTATTACATAATTTCAACAGATGATGATGATAATGATGATGATGATGATGATGATGAAGGTGATGATGACGAAGTCTCCTTGTTCATCAAATCTTAGAAACACATAAAACATCAAACTTTCCTCATTAGGGTAGAATTTTAGTTCATCTTGCTTGATGTTACCAATTACGCACATAATGAAATGCTGGTAGGCTTTTGGTCCCCTAAAGTCTATACATTTTTATGTATGTAAGTATTCAGAGAGATTCTTATACATGTAAATGTATAAATGCGTGTTAAATGACTTGCTCAGTTTTTACATGTAATTGGGGAAAATAAATATTAAAGCAACCCTCAAACAATGTTTTGCATCACATATTAAGCTGTGCAGAGAACTTTCTTTCCAATGCATCTTTAATGCTGATTTTTCTCGAATTCAACCATGAGTACTTTCTAGCTCTGTTATCCTAGGTCTGTCACTCATTCTTTCTTGTCTTTAGTTTCCTCACAGGTAAAATGGGGATAATAATAGCATTTACAAATATTTGTTATAAAGTTAGAATGAAAAATGTTTTTAAAGCACAATATGTATATCCATAATCATCATCACCATAATCACCATCACAATCAGCACCATCATCATCATCACCATCATCATCACCATCACCATCATCATCATCATCATTATCATCATCTTCACCATCATAATCATGTTCATTGTTAATGAGGTTCAGAGAAAAATGGTCCTAGAGCAGTGACCTAGCATGAACTTCATTTATACCTTCCTTAATACAGTATTTTCTTCTATTATTACTTCTCTACATGATTTATATCTTCTACTATGTTGCAGAATTCTTAGGTAAATGACCCTTTTCTTCATTGTTATCTCCATGCCTTCTGTAGTCTCTGATACATAGTAATCACGTAGTGAATGATATTTTATTTAAACAGAATTATTTATTTAGAAATAGGCAGCATGTGCTGAGCAAAGTGTTTTCCATTTAGAGATAAAGGACTTGAGTTCCAATCCTGAACCTGCCAGTTAACACTTTCCATGAATTCAGGTAAATCACTTGCCTTTCTGGGCCTTAGTTTATTTAATTATAAAATGATTAGATTTGACTCAATGACCTCTAAGATGTCTTACAGATCTAAAATCATAATCCATATTTTTACTTCCAATGAACTTCATCCATAAATGTATAAAGGGTTATCTTTTCTATCTCCATCTTGGATTTATTGTATATTGTCTGTGTGAATAGCTAGGTGACATGGTAGATGTAGTGTTGGGATGGGAATCAGGAAGGCTTCTCCTCCTGATATCAAATCTGGCCTCAGACATTTACAAGCTGTGTGACGCTGGGGGAGTCACTTAAACCTGTTTGCCTCAGTTCCTTCATCTATAAAATGATACGGAGAAGGAAATGGCAAACCATTCCAGTATCCTTGCCAAGAAATCTCTAAATGTAGTCACGAAGAGTCAGAGGCAACTGAGAAATGTTGCAACAACACTAAAAAATATTTGTGTGAACCTTTCCCTATATTACAATTCTATGAACGGAGGGAGGATATCGTTTAAATGCTGTACCTACTCCAACATCTAGGACAACATTCAATGAAATGTAATAAAATCTCATTGAGCTCTTAATGCTCATTGAAATCAATCAATAAATATTTAATAAGTACCAATTGTATGCCAGGTACTATGCTAAGAATTGGGGATAAAGAGAAAGAAAAAAAGGAATAATCTAAGGCCTCAAGGAACTATGTCATCATTTTTATTGTGCTTACATTCTAAGTAGCAATGCTAGTTGGGGATTCATTGTTTTGTTTTTAAAGTATTGCTTAAATTCTTACAAATTTGACTCTTTCTTTTGCATTATCTTTTATTTACATATCTGCTTTAATTTTGTGAAATTTGGTCAGTGGCGATTCTGTTTTTTTAATTTTGAAAGTTCAACATATAGCAGTATAATATCACAAATAAACTCAATATTTATCCAGTGTTTATTTAATTTGTTGAATATGGAGTGTGATTAGTCTATCAATAGACATTATATGGAAACTAGTCCATGGTACAATGAGTTTTTCTACTGAGATTTAGTATAGTACGACTCCATGATAATGGAAATAAGGTATTTTAGTAATATTATCAAATAATTACATAATAATCCCAATATTTCAAACCTGAGATATGGTTGTAATAGAACCTGGACAAGCACTAAGAGTCTGGGACTTAAAGGAATGCAAGCCAGCACGGTGTCTTTAGCACAGTGGGTTAAACAGGAAGCCCAAACAATAAACCCTTTCGGTGCAGATGGCCTCCTGATGTTTATTTAGAGATGTCCATCCAGAATGAATGAGAGAAGAAACACGTTAGAGTTTCCAAGCGAGAAACAACTGTGTCATATTATATTGATCAAGTGTAGGGTCTTAAGGAAACTTCCCCAACTTGTACCAAATTATCTAACAGAAGCCAAAGTTTAGAAAACCTAAAACTTTAGAGGCTCCTAGTTGAATTCTATAGAACAGTGGTTTCAAACACAAAAGGGCCACCAATTGGTTTATAAAACCATAAATTAACATTATCTATATTGTAATGTATCTTTGTGTTAAACTTTTCCCAATTAGATTTTAATGTGGTTTGAGTGAATGACATTCCATGGGCTACATGTTTGATGCCTCTGCCATAGACTTATTACATAGAGTTGTCTTTCAGATGATAACTGAAATAAGTAGTCAATGTTGCAAGACTACCTTTTCTATGCTCAGCTGGAGTATGCCAATAAACAACATCTCTAAGATATATACAAGCCAAGGTACTTTAAACAAAAACATAGCTTGAGTACAAAGACAATTTGAATTCCTGTATCCTGTATTAAATGGAGCAAAAGGTGTTTTTTCCTAAATAGTTAAAGTATCAATTTTAAAAGAACAATAAAGGAAAAAAAAAACAGGAAAAGAAATCAGAGGCTTATTGGAAAGGCTTGGAAAGAGAATTAACAGCTCAATACAGTAGGTACAAAACCAAATCCAATCGAAAGCATGTTATAGTAAATAGTATTTGTAATCATCAAAAGTTCATTTGTTTAGATTTCATAAAGGGAAATTGCAATGAAGGAAGAAGAGCAGCTGATAAACTTATTTTACCAGAGGCAAATTTAAGGGAGTTAACAGTAATTAATTCTATGGCCTTTATAAAAGGCCTAAATGCAAATGTCTATGAGCAAATATTCAGATTATGCAACTAGTTAGAGGAATGTGAGATCCTAACCCTAAATCTACCTCACAGGATTCACTGAGACATAGTAGGATGAAGCCCATGGCTGGCATATGGCTCTAGTTGAATATTCCTTATTCAACAGAAATGGGAAAAATGCAAGTGGGTTTGGGGAGCATTGTATATTAAAAAAGGTATAGTCATCTGAGAAAGTCTTCAATTGGTGGCAGAAGCATGATGGAGGTCAATGGGTTGAAGGATATTGGTGGGAGAAAGCGATATTATTTTGCTTTAAAAGTTGACCACAAATAAACTTGACAAAAAAGGTACTAAATAACTTGTTTGGAACTAGATCATAAGCCTGGCACATAGGCATTATAATCATTCAATAGATTTGGGAGACTTTATTATCCAGAATTTTCTGGATCTATTCCTTTCTGTCAAAATCAGAGCCAATACTAACTTCCTGATTTGCCTTAATGTTAATTCAATTCTTCTCAATATTGAAGGCCCAAAAAGGTAAATTCTAGTCTCAATTTGATTGTCACAAACAATGAAGAACTTGTCACTGGGCTGAAAATAATGGAAAATCTAAGGGAGAAATTTTTATGGTACAAGAAGAAACATGAAATTGATAGAGGTCTAGCATTTACCCAAGACTTTGAGGAAGTGGATTTCCAAAGTTTACAGAACAAATATATACATACATATATATATATATATATATATATATATATATATATATATATATATACACACACACACACACACACACACATATATATGTATATATGGATGTATATATACGTATATATACACACACATACATATATATACATATATATAGGTATATGTTGTTTTTAAATATTATTTAAATACTATTATTTTTAAATAGAATATACCCCATGGTACAGGGGAAGCTAGAATAGGATGGGAGGTGCTGAAGAATGAAATTCTAAGCAATAAAGAGAAACAGTTCCAGTGAGGAGGAAAACTGGGTTTTGTTGTAAGAGAATCATATGGATATACAGAGAATTCATTAGCTAACTGAGATTTTAAAAGGCAATCTACAGAAGATGTAAGGAACATCAGGAAACAGGATGAATATGAGTATGAAGTTGCCCTGTTAAAATAGTGTCCATAGTACAAAAGATAAGAATGAGCCAAGGCTGGTAAATAACTCTAAAGGCCTATCCTATGAGTTCTTAAAGATGAAGACATATTGACAAGTCCTGTTAGCAATGAATAAGCAACATATCTGAGCACCAGAACTAGAAAGAACAATGTACCAGAGCTCATAAGTTCTACCAAAATGTAACATCAGAATCAATATGAAAGACATGACTCTAAAACTATCCTCTGTTTTCTTACCTCAGTTTTCTAATATGTTTTTCAAAATTTTCACAATGTTCCCCCCTCAAATTCATGTGTTTGGTCCCGATTGGGGAAAAGCCATACAATGCATTAATAAGTGAAAAGTCAAAAAAAATTAAACTCTGTGAAAGGTGGAAGCCTGGACATGGTGACCTGTTAAAAATCATTGCTTAGATACTGAGTCATAGCTTAAGATAGTATGACCTATGAAAACCATAACAAGAATATCGTGACCCATATGGGACCGGTACATGGTCAATACAGAAACTTATGGTTTGCCATTACATCGTCTTAATTCCCAAACTCATTACTAATCAGAAAACCAAAAATATCCACTAAACTGTAGTGACACAATCTCTAACAGCTCCTCCCTGTTTCCTATAATTACCAAAGGGATTTTTTGGGTTGTTTTGCAGGGATCCACTGAACTGTTTGGCTGCTGTCCCAAACTGAAGATTGCCCCTGTTTTGTACATATTCATAATGATTGTTCAAATTATTACATACAACCTGTATGCAGATCCTTGGCTTCTTTCTTTGATATCAAAAAGAACACCCCATGGTTATGGGGGAGATACAGTGTTCCCCAGGCAGGGGAATTCCAGGAGCTACAGCTCTTATAAAACTTCTCATCTTTCAACAGTCATAGAAAGTGTGAACTCCCCAAAATCTTCCCTGAACGTGGAAATTTAAAAATAATCTTAGACTTTCCAAAGAAATTTTTTTGTACCTCATATCATGTAGTGTCTTTCATTATACTACTTAATATTCATTTTGAGTCTTTCTTCATAAAACAAGAGCTATTTAACAGCAGAAAAATCCTCCAATTTGACCTTATGCACATAAGAGAAGATCAATAAATTTATTGAGCTGAAGAGAAAGTCTTGTGATTCCCATGGTCTCTTTCTCTTATCATATTTATCTATTTAATTTATATTTCTCTAATGTCTATATTCTATATTGTTGGGTATTCTGATTCTCTACATAAAAGAAATTAACTCACTACTTGACTTTATAAGCCCAATGTGACTAGATAGATCAGTTGGTCTTAGATAAACATCTTGCTTAACAACACCCTGAAAATTCTTCCAGAATTCTAAATGAAAACTAGTTATGATTAATAATTTATGGGTTGTAGTTTGCTTATTTGTTTTATACTTGTTATTTTTATGATGACTACTTATGATTGTCACCCTTCTCAAATTATCTTATATCTTTTTATGTTTTTTTTAAATTTTTTTTTAAAATTTATTTAACGTATTTAGAATTCAGCATTGATTTTCACAAGAGTTTGAATTACAAATTTTCTCCCCATTTCTACCATCCCCCCACTCCAAGATGGTGTATATTCTGGCTGCCCTGTTCCCCAGTCAGCCCTCCCTTCTGTCACCCCACTCCTCACTCATCCCCTTTTGTCTCCCTTTCTTGTAGGGCAAGATAAATTTCTATGCCCCATTGCCTGTGTATCTTATTTTCTAGTTGCATGCAAAAACTTTTTTTTGTTTGTTTTTGAACATGTGTATTTAAAACTTGGAGTTCCAAATTCTCTCCCATCTTCCCTTCCCTCCCACCCTCCCTAAGAAGTCAAGCAATTCAACATAGGCCACATGTGTAACATTATGTATAACCCTTCCACAATACTCATGTTGTGAAAGACTAACTATATTTTTCTCCTTCCCAACCCATCCCCGTTTATTGAATTTTCTCCCTTGACCCTGTCCCCTCTACAAAGTGTTTCTTTTTGGTTACCTCCACCCCCATCTGCCTTCCCCTCCATCATCCCCCCTTTTTATCTTCTTCCCTCTTCTTTTCTGTGGGGTAAGATACCCAATTGAGTATGTATGGTATTCCCTCCTCAGGCCCAATCTGATGAGAGCAAGATTCACTCCTTCCCCCCTCACATGCCCTCTCCCCTCCTCCCACAGAACTGCTTCCTCTTGCCACCTTTATGCAAGATAATCCACCCCATTATATCTCTCCCTATCAACCTCTCTCAATATATTCCTCTCTCATCCATTATTTTGATTTTATTTGTTTTAGATATCTTCCCTTCATCTCCATCTCACCCTGTGCCCTTTCTCTCTCTCTCTGTCTCTCTCTCTCTCTCTCTCTCTCTCTCTCTCTCTCTCTCTCTCCCCGCATACATATATACAGACATACACATTCACTTATATATATATATACACACACATAAACATATATATATATACAATATGCATATGCATATTCCCTCCAGCTACCCTAATACTGAGGTCTCATGAATCATACCCATCATCTTTCCATGTAGGAATGTAAACAAAACAGTTCAACTTTAGTAAGTCCCTTGCAATTTCTTTTTCTTGATTACCTTTTCATGCTTCTCTTGATTCTTGTGTTTGAAAGTCAAATTTTCTATTCAGCTCTGGTCTTTTCACTGAGAAAGCTTGAAAGTCCTCTATTTTATTGAAAATCCATATTTTGCCTCGGAGCATGATATTCACTTTTGCTGGGTAGGTGATTCTAGGTTTTAATCCTAGCTCCATTGACCTCCGGAATATCATATTCCAAGCCCTTCTATCTCTTAATGTAGAAGCTGCCAGATCTTGTATTATTCTGATTATGTTTCCACAATACTCAAATTGTTTCTTTCTGGCTGCTTGCAGTATTTTCTCCTTGATCTGGGAGCTCTGGAATTTGGCGATAATAATCCTAGGAGATTTCTTTTTAGGATCTATTTGAGGAGGCAATCTGTGGATTATTTCAATTTCTATTTTTCCCTGTGGCTCTAGAATATCAGGGCAGCTCTCCTTGATAATTTCTTGAAAGATGGTATTTAGGCTCTTTTTATGATCATGGCTTTCAGGTAGTCCAATAATTTTTAAATTATTTCTCCTGGATCTGATTTCCAGGTCAGTAGTTTTTCCCATGTGATATTTCATATTGTCTTCCATTTTTTTCATTCTTTGGTTCTATTTTATAATATCTTGATTTCTCATATTGTCACTAGCTTCCACTTGCTCCAATCTAATTTTTAAGGTGGTATTTTCTTCAGTGGTTTGTTGCACCTCCTTTTCCATTTGGCTAATTTTGCCTTTCAAGGCATTCTTCTCCTCATTGGCTTTTTGGAGCTCTTTTGCCATTCGAGTTAGTCTATTTTTTAAGGTGTTATTTTCTTCAGTGTATTTTTCAGTATTTTTTTGGTTCACCTTTAGCAAGTCATTGACTTGTTTTTCGTGGTTTTCTCGCATCCTTCTCATTTCTCTTCCGAATTTTTCCTCTACTTCTCTAACTTGCTTTTCCAAATCCTTTTTGAGCTCTTCCATAGCCTGGGACCAGTTCATATTTTTCTTGGAGGCTTTTGTTGTAGGCTCTTTGACTTTGTTAATTTCTTCTGTCTGCATGTTTTGATCTTCTTTGTCACCAAAGAAAGAATCCAAAGTCTGAGACTGAATCTGGGTGTGTTTTCACTGCCTGGCCATATTCCCAACCAACTAACTTGACCCTTGTGTTTTTCGGCAGGGTATGACTGCTTGTAGACTAAAGAGTTCTATGTTCCAAGCTTGGGGGGATGTGACAGCTCTGCCACACCAGCACTCCTCCTTCCCCAAGAACCCCCAACCTGGACTGGGCTTAGATCTTCAGCAGGCTGTGCACTCCTGATCTGATCTGCCGCTTAATTCCTCCCACCAGGTGGCCCTGGGGTCGGAAGCAACTGCAGCTGCAGCTGCCCCACCTCCACGGAACAAGAACTCCTTCCACTCCCGCAGCTTTTCCCACTAACCTTCTCTGCTGTCTTTGGTGTTTGTGGGTTGAGAAGTCTGGTAACTGCTGCAGCTCACTGATTCAGGATGCTAGGGCCCGCTCCGCCTGGCTCCTGGTCTGGTTGGTCCTTGGCGCTCATGCTGGGCTCTGCTCCACTCAGCTCCACTCCCAGCTCCCAGCTCCCAGTTCTGTGTTTGATAGACCTCATCCAGAGACCATCCAGGCTGTCCTGGGCTGGAACCCCGCTTCCCTCGGCCATTTTGTGGGTTCTGCATTTCTAGAATTGGTTCAGAGCCATTTTTTACAGGTTTTTGGAGGGACTCGGCAGGGAGCTCATGCTAGTCCCTGCTTTCCAGCTGCCATCTTGGCTCTGCACCCTCTTATATCTTTTTTCTTGATTATAAATTGAATCCCCAAGGGAAAGGTGGTCTCCCTGAAGGCATGGAATATTTTTCATGTTTAGTTTTATAAACCCCGAATGAAGCACTGTATCTTTCACATAGGAAATCATTAATTAATATTTGCTTAATTTGTTGATATACTTTCTTTCCATTAATATTGTCTTTCTATAGAATGTGTGACATACAACATTGGATTCATCTATTTATATCTAGGCCAGTAGTGGACTAGTTGACCACTGAGTTCATTTTAATACCAATTTAGCCACTAATTGTTTACGGACCTTGAGGAAATATTGCTTTTTGATTATATCACCTCTGAAGTTTAGTGATTGCCCCAGAAGATCCTCATGCTTCCTATAAACTCTGACAACTTATAGTTCTATTAATTATGTTCTGTGAAATATTCCTGTTCTCAATTGAGTTCTAACAAGGTGTTGTCTAAGGAAACAGATAATTTTTCTTCTGGTTTCCTATCTTAATAAATTATTGACATTGAAAAAACAAGCATCATCATAATTATCATCACTCCCTTCAAGTTATTATTTTCTCATATTTAAATTTCCATCTGCTGTGTCTGTGGACATCATCATTTTTGCTGGACATCATTTTCATTCCACATTAGGATAGAGATTTTGAGTCATTAATGGAGAACTCAATTGAGAATGTTTACAATTTTTATGGTTACCATATGGTTACTACATTATTATATTTTGTTTTGGTTTGATTATTTTGTTTGTTTTTGGTTTTATTTTTATTTTTTTGCTTTTCAGTCATCATTGTAATCATAACATTTTATCTATACTAACCCAAATTCTCTCAGTGCTTAAGCCTACATTTCAAAATCAGTTTCCTTTAAATTAGGCACCACCAAGAAATTCGAGGAAACCTGTCTTCAATGTTCCAGAGTGACTTCTGAATGTTATAATGAGGCAAAAGATAGCAGAGCTCTCAGAAGCTCAGTCAGTCATGATACTTTTATGGAGTACCTCCTCTGTGTTGGGTTATGGAACAAGAGCTGTCAGGATGGACCTATCTAGGTACCTATAATAGTTTGACATTGACTGATCAATGGAACTCTAATGTATTATAGAATGAGAACATTCAAAGACCAGATGTCATCTGGGTAAGGAACTTATAGAAGGAAGAATTTTAACAGCATATAAATGTTTTCAGAGCAAATTCTGGGCATTTGGAAGTTTTTGGTCCTTCCAGGTGGTGTCATCTGGGGAGTGGTATGGTCATTGCTCCTCTGGCTAACACTCTAGTCTTTATCCAGGAAGGGCCACTGATCCCTTGGGACTGGAAGTGATACTACCCCTTAGGGCTTCCACTCCCTGTTGAAAGAAAAGCTTCTTCCTGCCCTTGACCTATGACCCATAAGAGGTTATATTCAATGGAGATGACAAAGAGTGTCTGTTCCTACATCCAGTGCTAGCACAGCAGACCCCTAAAGTCTCTTTCAGTTGCCAGCCCCCTTGACATCTCTGACTTAGGAGTTCACAAAGCTGTTGCTACTTCTGTCATCACCACCTAGTCTTACCACTTGTGTTTCAACCATGTGGTCTCTGGATCAGCTTCTACCCCCATATCATAGGTATCTCTTTCCAAACTCCAAAGTTGTCTTGACCTAGAAGAATGTCTCATTGTGACCTTGTGTTGGCTCTGCCACTCCAGGATTTGATTTGAGGCATTATTTTAAAACTGTTTGGAGAGGAATATTGGGAAGGCTCAGCTGAGTGCTTTCTCTACTCCAGCATTTTGGCTCTGCCCCTGTAAGACTCCGGACTCCTTTCTGAAGAATAAGCATCTCCCTCAAATTCTTTTGTCCAAGGATTTGACTTGACTTAAGCCAGCATGGGGGATGGGGGTGGGGACAGATCGAAAAAGTCAACAGTCTGTAATAAAAGAGGAGTTTTAACCATACTTCGCTTACTCGTCATCTTCTTAGCAGCCACCATGTTTTTTTCACCAGAAACCATCTCATAAAGAAGACTGAGCAAGTCTATGGAGAATTGGGCAATTTGTTTCTCTTTCAATAAGGAGGTCACTGCCTGTCAGATATCAAAACAACCAAGTAAATAATAAAAAGAAATGGAGATAAATACAACCCGGTCTGAGATAGAGAAACCAAATGGAAAATGAATTACAAATAAAAATTCCTGGCATCGGCCAATGTCCTTATGATTTGCAAAATATTTAAAGTTCAATTAATAGCAATAAAAATACCTAAACAGAATTTTGTATTTATGCTCCAAAAATCAGTACTTGATGAAAAATGATTCTGTCAAATATCCTTTATGAAAAAAAATTCTCAGTACTCAGTCAAGGGAGGACAAAGCAGGGATAGGGAATTATAGGCTGAACTTAGTAATTAATGTTGACAGAAAAATTTTAAATACATTTTTAACCAATTCATTAGATGCATCTTTCTATATCTAGAGCTCCAACAAACTGCCAATATATCTATTTCAATTCAAGTGTATATGAAGACATGCATTCAAGTAAGTATGATATTTTTATATAGATACATACATGCATATATATATATGCAGCAGCATGTGAAATAAAGAAATTAATGGAAATCTAGATAGTAACATAGAAAGATAGAAATGCAGGAGAAAGTGAGAGAAATACACACGGAGAGACCAAGAGATAGAAACAGAGAGAAGGAAATACGGTGTAGTATTACTGTTCAAGAGTAGGCCTTTCAAAGAGGAGACCTTGGCTTCAAGTCTTGACTCTTCCATGTGTTGATCATATGATGCCAGGCAGGTGATTGAGCCTCTAAGTGCTCTAGGCAGCTCTCTAAGACTAAAAATGGCAAAGCAGGTGGAGTCTGCAATGAAAATGGGAGATTACTTCATCTCCTAAACAGATTTTCCCTATATCAGTGAAATAATTTTGATCAAACTTTGATTCTATTAAAGAAGCCATAATTATTATTCTAGATCTGGATCTAGGTATTTATCTATGTATATATTTATATGAAGTAATATAAATGCAAGTGTACAGAACCCCTCTTGGCACCTTTTCCCAATATCCATTCACATTCCCTGGCTGAGTCTCCAGGAATTGGCTACTACTAATACTGTCAGGCTTCTGGGAGCAAATCCAAGGTCTAGAACATTGCTAATCCTGTTAATTCAGGAGCTCTGACAATGTTCCTCACTACCAATTAGGAAGTTAAACTTAGGAAACCTTGTTGAAGGGGCAAATTTATGTGATGTATGTGTATGTGTGTGTGTGTGTGTGTGTGTGTATTTGTGTGTCTATGTACAGAAACACACCTTTACATATAGATAGTCATGTATGTTGTTTTATTACTGTTATAATCATGTTATATAAATGCATGTATGTATACATACGTATATAACACACATGTACATATATATGAGTGTATTTTTAACTCAAGCATTCTATTGCATTTGGTAAATAATTTTTAAAAAGCACATGTAACCTCTATACAGACAATGCACATGCCTATATATGTGTATATGTATATAAATTTGGAACATACATGGCCATATGTACATGGCATATGTATGTGAATGTATATGTGTATATGCATATATAGCATGTATTCCTAATTTATGTATATACACACATATATTAGCATATACATTGTGAGTGCATGTACCTTAAAAGTACATTTTTGCAGTTTCCCAAATCCAATTGACTGTCTGCTGCTTGACAGCAGTGACCCTGTTTCTGACTTAAAAAACAACAATCCCATTCACTTATTCTTATGGTTGTTTTCTGTGCCTTGTTTATCCCCATTCCAGTCCACCCTTTGCTGAACTATCATATTGGTCTTCTCAAAGCATGGATTTGACCATGTTATTTCCCTATATAATAAATTTGACAGAAGGATCCATCAAAAAAAATACTCCTTTCACATGGAGAAAAAATTATGGCAATCCCCCCCTGCCATATACCTACTTTCTTTCTATTAGTACATTTATGTATTTGTGTTTATATGTGTATATACATATAATATACATATATATACACACATGCATATATACACATGCATAATATATATACATATATATAATATGTTTTGACCAAAAATAAACTGCTATTATTTCATTAGTATCTGTCTGTGTGCATGCATCTGTGTATATGTATGTGTATGCCAGATGACAGATACTAAAGAAATGCTAGTAGATATTTGACCCCCAAAAGTCCATACATTTTTATGCATATTAAATAAATATTTTATGTGTGTATACACAAAGAGATATTTATTCATATATATATCCATATGGAGGTGACAGACAGACAGACATGCATATCGATGTACACTTAGTATTTTTATTCACGAAGATCAAAGTCTCTTCTCTAAAGTACCTTTAAAAGAATCTAGGTTAAATAGACTTGCATTTTGGACAATATTGAAGGCTACATGGAAGATACTCATGGACCATGGAAGTCCTAATCGACCATATAAGTTTAAAGGGTGAACTCCTTTCTCAATGTCATTAACGAAAGGACCTCTACCTGAACTAATTATACTCAAGGGAAAGGTCAGAGAATGTGTGGCTAATAAGGATGAGATTATAACCTTGGCTCCTCTTGGGACTTCAGGAGGCATATTTCCAAAGGTCATTGGACAGTATATATCCACTCACTTATTGTGCATCCAATATTTCAGCAAATCTAGTAGCTTCAGATGGCATACTTTCAGCTCCCTTTGCCCTTTGAACCAATTTAGTAAAAATAGAGAATCTTTGGATGATGTGTAGCACCTGAGATTCAGAAGAAAAAAAAATCAATACAGACTCAGAAAGGAGAAATGCCACAAGTCTTCACTCAGGTATTGTTTTGTCTGATATTCGAATTCTGAATGACCAATTTGCTTAGTTAATAAAGTGGGTGTTAGAAGTCTTGGGTTTGATCTCTGCATGTGGCATTACTCTTTAGAGAGTCATTGTTGTATGACAAACTTGAATTAAGGAAAACTGCAGCTTAAATCCTTCCTCTAGGATATAGAAGCTATGTAACTGATGACTGGTCATTTAGCCTCTCTGAGCTTCAATTTCTCATCCACAGTATGGGCATGATACCTGCAGCATCTCACAGAGTTTGTTTGAGCCATGAACATGATATTTGTAAAATATTTCACAAAACAGTGTCAGGTATATTTTAGTTATTATTATTGTTCTATCCTACAGACACCACCTCTAGCTCTGGTAACTTCAGATAGTGCAGATTGGGATGAACTGTACAAATTTTTAGCAAAGTGGAATAAGTTTTGCTCTCCCCCTCTCTCAAGATTGTGAGTAAGTACCCAGTGAAATGAATTACTTTGGAGAAAGTTTAACTTATTATGAACATGTTTTGTGCTCATAAAATAATTGCTGTCATAAATATTCTCATTATAATAATATAATCACTATCATTATTATTTAACAGGCAGCATGACAGTATCTAGAAAAATTACCTTGCAGGAAAAAAGACCTAAATTCAAATCCAGACTGTGAGAGAAACTGTTTTTTTGTGCCTCTAGCCAAATCACTTAACTCTCCAGGACTTGAGTCCACTAAGACTCTTATTTGTTGGTATCACTGAAGTTGCAGGAGAGATTTTCTGCACTGCTGTATTCCTACTTTGATAAAATCACACATCTCATTAAATATTAATATTAAAGAATGCATATACTGTATCAAATACATACATACACACATAATGCTTATATACATACATACACATATATACCCCCACACATATGCTTATATGCACTTTAAGAGCAAGATAATGATTTCCAATGTAAATGACAAGGGATAATCAGATGTTCTCATTCTTTTGAATGCCTTGGACTTTTCATTCTTTGGCTTGAACACACATCTCTCATGTCATGAAAAATTGCACACTCCAAAAATAGTGAAAACTTAAACTAAATGATCCAAGTTATTAAAGTAAGACAGGAAAAAAAAAGACTGTCCCAGCAGTATCTCTGAATATACATATGGTGATTAGTGTAACTTACAGGAATGAATACATCTGAATTGATTACTTATAGTAATAATGTCAGGGTGATGAACATAGATTTGAGGAAGGAAGACTGGAAATCTACTGGAAGCAAAAGTCTTTACAGCAAATCCTTGGAGATTGTCAATGGACTGCAGAGGACAATGAGATATGCTATCAAAGCCACTTTTAGGCAGTGAGGAATTTTTTATTACTACAACAAGTGATAATGACAATAATTCATAAGAATACAGCTCCTTGAAATTTTCAAAGATTTATGTTTGCTTTTTTTGAAGCCAGTATTTCCTATTCTAATTATTTTCAAGGAAAAATTAAAGGATTTAAAGCAATTAATTATGTCTATGCTTTTGAGTAGATCCAAAGGAAAGAATGCTACATTTGGATTCTGAAGGTCTGAGATTACAAACTGGCTTTGCTGCACACTGCCTGCACTACCCAAGAAAATCCTGTGTCTCCCTAGGTGGCCTCTGTAATTAAAAGAGCTGGGAATATGAACTCTAAAATCCCAAGCAGCTCTGAGTTTCTAATACTATAATTTGATTTAGTAGATCCCTCCAAATAGTCAGAAATTCATGTCCTACAGGGCCTCAGCAATTCTTCACTTGTTTATTAAAGAACTTCTGACCATTCAGTAGCAGGGGTGGGCAATGTGTGGCCTCAAGGTCATCAATTGTTGCCCTTTGGCTGAATCCAAAATTCACAGAACAAATCCTGTTAATAAAAGTATTTATTCTGTAACACTTGGACTCAGTCAAAAGGTGCCACCGAAGGACCTAGAAGGCTACATGTGGCCTCAGGGACACAGGTTCCCCACCCCTGTGGTAGAGGTTTTAGATAGGTCCTACCTTTCCAGAGTCTGAAATAGACGCAAGAGCTCTGATGTCCTGGAGAATGGAAAGGCATGTGTGCATGGAATAGAATGAGGTGGGAAACCTGCAGTCTTGAGGAGACATATGACCTTCTAAGTTCTCAAGTGTGGCCCTTTGACTGAATCCAGACTCCACAGAACAAATCCCTTTAAGAAATGAATTTGTTCTGTAGAACTTGTATTCAGTCAAAAGGCCACAGCCAAGGACCTAGAAGATCATGTGTGGCCTCGAGGCTGTAGGTTCTCCACCCCTGGAATAGACAGTGTCAAGGTGCCTGAAGTCTCACTGAAAACTAAAATTTTAGTTAGCACAGTGTATCTGCTACAAAGTATTCAATCGATGGTCTATTTGTTCATCTATCTAACAACTATGATCTATCTGTATGTTTGTATATAGATGCATTTTGCATTGGGGTATGCTGATATCTTTCAAAAGATAACCAATCTAGGGATAGCAGTGGTGTGTTTGTGTGTGTGTGTGTGTGTGTGTGTGTGTATAGGGCAAGTCAGGAGTGGAGGTCCTGTTGAGTAAGTCAATACAAGGAGGCTCAGGTTGTACAATGGGATAGATATTTTCAATGTATGAATAGATTGTGGCTGCAGTAGAATGGTAGGTCATATTATGGCCTTTTGGAATGTTGTGATTACCTCTCTGACATGATGAGTAAGAATAAATTTATGTTCATGACATTTTTTTATGTAATAAAGTGCTTCTGTTCTCTGCTTTTTAGGATTTGGTATCCTCTAGTCATGTTGTTTCCATATGAATTCTAGGACCCCAGAAGACATGAGTAATTGTACGATCATCATGGAATTTTTCCTTAAGGAGTTTTCCAGCAATCGAGAGCTCCAGGTCTTACATGCTGTACTTTTTCTGTTGATATATATTTCATCTCTGATGGGGAATCTCCTCACCATCGCTGCCATTGTCACTGACCTACACCTTCATTCTCCAATGTATTTTTTTCTGATCAATTTATCTCTGTTGGATCTTGGCTGCATCTCAGTCACTCTTCCCAAATTCATTGTGAATTCCCTGACAGGCAATCAGTCCATTTCTCTTCATGGCTGTGCTTCTCAGATTTTCTTTTTTATTTTCTTTGCTACAACAGAATTTGCTTTGCTTGTGGCTATGTCCTATGACCGCTTTGTGGCCATCTGCCACCCATTGCACTATGGTGTCACCATGACCCCACTCCGCTGTCTTTGGGTGGCAATTGTTTCATGGGTTAGTGGGCTCCTCTATTCAGCTATGCATACAGGGAACATGTTCCATTTGCCTTTCTCAGGATCCAATATGATCCAACAGTTTTTTTGTGACATCCCTCATATATTGAAGGTCTCATCTTCTGAGGTTCATGATACTGAGTAGGTACTCCTTGCCATTGGTTCAACTTTAGCTTTATTCTGCTTTGGATTTCTAATTATATCCTATACTTATATCTTCTCCACCGTATTTAGAATGCCCTCTGTGGAAGGATGCTACAAAGCCTTGTCTACCTGTTCACCACAATTGATTATCCTCATCTTATTCATTCTTGCTGGCATGGTCACACTCTTGGGTCCTGTATCAGACACTTCACCCATCCAGAATCTTCTAATTTCAATGATTTACACAATATTGCCTCCATTCATAAACCCTATTATTTATAGTCTGAGAAACATGAAAATCAAGGTTGCACTAGGTAGGATAATCAAAATGGCCTTTTTTCCCAAGAAGGAAATATCTATCTTTGAAAAACTTAAGAAGTAAGAGAATGTAAGAATGAAATATTGCATTGACAAGGTAAAGAAAAAGTTAAAAGTGAAATTAAAAGTTAATGTTTCATCTACAAATGAGAAATAAAGCATCCAAATATTCAGCTTGGGAAAATGTTTCATTTCAACATAGGAATCATTTTGTAATGTTATTTATTATTCATTTGTTATTTTGACACATTCTAAGGGACTGTATAAACTATTTTTCTCTTTGAGAATGAAGGACAAACCACAGATTGTGAGTAGTCTGAGCTGCTTGAATGGGTAACTACCTGACCAGTTTTGGTTGGCCAGTTGGGTAGCTCCTCTCGTCTCCTCCCCTCCCCTTCTCTTCCCTCCCCTCTACTCTCCTCTCCTCCTGTCTCCTCTCCTCTCCTCTGCTCTCCTCTCCTCTCCTCTTGTTCTGCCCAAAGGAATGTAAATATTGCTGGTGGAAAGCTATCTGGTCAGCTTGGGGTTTATTGGCTACATTTCTTTCTGAAAGATGAAGCCTTAAACCCAATTCACTCTGAATCTCATGGATTGGACAGCAATAGGTCCCTGCCCAAGCACCACTTAATTGTTAGTGTTTGGGCCCTCCTGACTCAGAGTGAATGTAAACAGTAACTATTTCTCTTCTGGCTAGCAACCCTGAGAGTCTTCCCCTGCTGGTTTGATTTTTTTTTAATTGAAAGGCCATTTCTTCATTCATATCTCGAAGAGGCCTATTTACTAAAAGGGAATTGCATCACTCAAAGTGAGAACCTGAAAAGACCTTAACTTAAAAAGGGCCAAGGTCTTTCATTGCATCTTGGGACATATCTAGTCATCCTGATCAATATCTGGCCACTAGACCCACATGACTCTGGAGGAGAAAGTGAGGCTAGTGACTTTCCACAGACCTGCCTCACTCAAATCAAAGTCTATTGCAAGTCATGTCCTCATCTCCCTGGTGTCATAGTCCTCTTCAAGAAGAAAGGACAAACCACATTCTGCCATGGACCTGAAACAAAGGATTGTAATCAGTACACAACTGAAAGGAGGATTGATTGTTCCCATGTGCATTTCCTTACATAATTCTGAATGATAATACAAGAATTTGCTTCCAAGAACACACTTTAGCTACTCACCAGGACATCTTCAGAGATGCTCTTTTATATGCCAGAATTGATTATTACCAACCTTAGCTGTTTCAAAAATACTTCTACTTCAAAATTCAGTTCAATTATCAGCACCTTCATGGGGCTTTCCATTATCCTTCATTGAAAATTTTTTTTATTAATGCATTTGCTAACATTTTATTTGTAGTTTGGTTTCATGCTTGGGCCATAGGGGTTAGAGACCATACAAGGGGTCCTTAATGAATTGATTTTCCCTAGAAAAGTTTCAGTGTTTTGACCTCAGTATCAGGTGAGTTCTTCAAATTAGCTTGATGGATTAGAAGGAACTCAGCCATTATCATTTTGTGGCCTTTTTAAAAAGTGAGATAAGATTCTCTGAAAAAAAAAATCATTGCATCTGGAATGCAAGTGAATCCTAGCATTTGAAAATGGAATAAAAACCCCATTCTCAAGGGAAAATATGTTCTTAGATTCTGGGGACCACAAGGGGGGATATGTGCATTTCTCTATTTTCCATTTCTTCTAAGTAACTTAAAGTGTTCTATAATAGAACAATTTGCCAAAGGGGAAACATCAGGGAATGGACTCAGTAAGTGGTGGTAGAGGATAGCTCTGTCATTAGAGTTCTGTGAGTGAAGGGAGAAATCAGCCTTTCCTTTTAGGAGATGAGTTAAGAACAGGAACTGACTCAGGAAACTTCCCAGCAAGTACCTCTCACAAAGGGGGAACAGCATGAGCATATCCTTAGAAAGTAAGGGTCAAAAGGATCCTGCTCTGCCTGAGAAGTGGGTTGCCAAGACCAAATATAATCTCAAACAGCCATGCCTCTGCAAGTGTATTCTGTGTACAGCCATTTTATCCACTGATTCTGTGCACAGCTCTTGGACAATGAACTTCAGACTTATGGGAGGTGGGATATTTTTTTCCTAGTGTTCATATGATATTGTCTCAGTAAATACCTTTGCTTTGAGCTAATTATATCTACTACTTGAATATTTAAAGTAAGAACATCAGCATCTGTTCTTGAAGTATAATTTTAAAAATTTGGTCACATGGAACATGTTGATCCCTGATCACTACATCATTTGGGGGACTTACTTTCTGAATCTGGGGGATCACAAAGGAAGGTGCTATAATTATATGCAAGACTGTTAAAGGGAAGAGACGTTAACTTAATTAACTTTAGAATCACAGTCCTCTTGCTTCATGTTTTCTTCTAATTTTATTTTTTATATTTTTAATCCTGATCTCCCTTTTCTACACAGATTGGAAGTACAATGTATACTAGCAAGCCTGACCTAAGTGATGATTAGCACAAAAAAATTGACCTGCTTCATTTCTAACTTGGGCCAGTTTGCCTCTCCAGGGCAGGCTGGTTTCCCCACCTCCTTCCTAGAGGCTCATTATATTGGTATCAGATTTATTTCCAATACTTGATGCTCCACTGGCTTGAGCCCTATGGTAGCTCAGAGCTTCAAAGCCCCAACTTTCTGATTAGCAAGTGAAAGGTCCTTTCCCCAGCACACCCTGCTTGCATTATCTTTTCCCTGTGCTTACAGGAAACACTTTATTTGTATTCTCTAACACAGTTATCCTGAATTGTTAAATGCTAATGTTATCTTTGTATATGTCTTATTCACTCACAAAATTTTAAATTCCTTGAGAGCAAGTAGAACAATTTTAGCATATTTAAATATTATATCTTCCTTAGTATCCAGCAGAGTGCTCTGATCAAGCTTCATAAGTGCTTGTTACATTGAAAAGTTATTTCAGGCAATAATAGGGAAATGATTTGTGGGCCTAGTTTTTTTTTTAACATTTTTTTTTGTGTGTGTTGTCTTCTGCCTTAACATAGCCTAAGTAGTATATTAATTCCTTGAGTTAGAGATTGGATGGTTTTATACTCCATTTGTTGTCCCCTGATCCTGGCACCTATTCCGAGGACCTACTGAATATTTGCCTAGTTTGAATCACCGTGTCTGTTAGGAAAGTCTTCCAATGATTCCTGCTACATGACCCAGTAGTTAGCTCTATTTAGGGCCTACTAATGGTTGACAGGTTCAGAACACTCACTAGGTTCTAGCCTCCAATTCAGCTATATGTAGACTTTATGCCTTTGAAGAAATGATTTGCCTTGGCCACTTGCCCTCAACTTTAAAATAAGGGGTTTGATGTGAATAATGGCCAAAGTTCACACTGTCCATTCCTGTAATTGTTTTGTTTTGTTGTTGTTGTTGTTCTTTTAAATATGGCTGTGCTTAGTCTGATTTTTTTCCCAATTCTGTTCTCAGCATGTCCAGGGTAATTGAGTCTAGGAAGTTATTGTTTGCAGTCCTATGTTTATCTCCCCTCCCCACAAAAATATCTGTGTGAAAACTTTTAAAAAAAACTTTTGTTAAGTCATTCATTCAGCAATTTTATCATGTATGAATTCATTGAAGCCTTTCTAAGTGGCACCATCTTGGTCATAACAGTCCAAGGATAATTAAAAACAATCAAACCTGAATGACAGAATTCTAAGTTCCATCCATACTAACCTTGCTGCTGTTCTTTGACCCTGACATTTCATCTCTCACCTTCCACATGCTGCCTCCAGCAGCAAGAATTTCCTATCTCCCACAGGCCTCTTAGAATCCCAAGCTGCCTTCAAGGTTTTCCTCCAGAGCCACCTCCAACAAAAAGCTTATCGCAATGTGTTGTTGTTTTCCTCCACATGGATTTTTAAAATTTCTTTGTATGAGTTTTCTATTAATTTACTTCTGTAGATGTTCTCTTCTACTTGGAATAAATGATCTCTAATGTTCCTTCAAGCAGTATATCTATGCTTATATGTCACATTATTGTCATTTCTGCATCAAAACTTATCGAGATAGGAGTCTCTTCTCATTGGCTGTGATGAATGCTCTGCCCTACATGAGGGTCAGGAAAGAGTTGGTGAGAGTGGAAGAGCTGTAGCTTTTTCAATCCCCTTTGAAGCTCTTCAAGTTTGAAGTCTTTTTTAGGTCTTTTTCAAGCATTGAGTTGCTTTGCACACTTCTGGCTTCCAGCTTCAAGAAGAAAAATGAGAGAGGAGAGTAATCTAGAATTATGCCTAAAGACTTATTAAACTGCCTATAACCTTGTATTATTTATTTTTTATTCTGTAAATTAAAATTAAATAAGTAAAAATTAAAGTGGTCAAGTCTGGATACAGAGCTTGAGATCACCCTTCCCCCAATAATAATGACAAATTGAGTTAGATTGAACCCAATAATATCTCCTAGACTCATGAGATTTCAAGGAGCAGACAGATATAATTTTAGTCCAGTATTCCTTCTATCTGTGGAAAGCAGAGTGGTGGCTTCTGGTCCCTATAGCTTCCTATGCTCATCTTTCTCTATCCTTTTCTCCTTCTAAACTTCCTCATTTTGGCACCACCATTCTCCACATCATCTACGCTTTTATCCTCAGAATCATCTTTGCCTCCATATTCTCCAACCAATCAGTCCGTCCATGTCTATTTCTTTTTCTGGAACAATAACTGGGCTCTTTGAATGATTATTGCTCACAGAAGAAGGATAATGTCAGCTCTTCTCTGCCCTGTGCAATTTGCTGCTTTCCATTGTTAAATCTGGCCAACTGTATCTTAAACCTCATTCCTTGATATTTATCTGTTATCTCTAGAGAAATGATGTCAAATGGTGGCCGCTTTAAGTTACACATTGATTTAGAACACTATATATTCATTTTATCTGTGTTTTATTGAAATTTAAATTTATTTTGTTAAATATTTCCCAATTTCATTTTGATCTTTTTCACATTCTGGAGTGTTGTGGGCTGCATGCAGCCTGGGGATTGCATGATTCACCTCTTTGCTCTAGACTATACCCTACAGGGTCCACTCAGAAAATATTTATGGGTGGATTTTTCTGATAGTGTCTTTTCCTCTAGTACATATAATCCAGAATGTCCTCTACTTTCCAATGACCTACAAACAGTTCTCATTCTAGTACTCAGGCATTTAAGAGTTTCCAAGGCAGAGGATGCCAATTCTGCCTCCTAAAAATCTCAAATTACAGTCAGACTCTCCTTACTCTGTCTTCCTCTGGAAATGGAAACTCTTAATGTAGCCCAAGGTCCAGTTTGCTTACTGGACTGACACATGGTAATTCTGATTTATTTTCTGGTTCCAGATTTTTTTTTTCAATAAACTGCCATTGTATTTTATCTCCTCTACATTGTACTCATGACAACAATTCCTTGCAAAAAAGTGCAACATCTTACATTTATCCATATTGAATTTCTCCTTGTTGCCTTTGTCCCTGTGTTGTCTTTTTGGTTGCTTACATACACTATGTTAAATATGCCCTCTAGCTTTGTGGCATATGCACAGCTGATGAACATGCCATCTCTGCATTTTCCCTAATCATTTATAAAAATGTTTAACAACAAATGGTCAAGCACCAATGTCTGGGGTACTGTCCTAGAAACCTGCTCCACTAGAACTGAAGCATTAAAAACTACTCATTAAGTCTGGCCATCCAACCAATTCCAAATCCAATTAATTTTATGGTAAGCAATGTGGTATGGTAAATAAAATTTTGGCCTTAAAGCCAGGAAGACCTGGGTTCAAAATCCAACTGTTGATAAACTCCAACACATTGGCTATGTGAACCTGAGCAGTTAGAAACTCTAAGTACTCTGATAAATTCCTAACGGGCAGAGAAGGTGATGATCTGTGATTGTGGAGGGACTTTCCTCACTTGTGATTTTTCAACATTAAAAAAAAAATCACAGATGAAGATATATATCCAGACACAAATGTGTTCATATGTATAAAATATGTGTGTGTGTATATATGTATATGTATATACATATATATACACACACAATTATGTATATTTACCTATAATTGCATGCATATATGTGTACACGCACAATGTATATCTGTGGATGCATACATGCATGTTTATAGAACACCCGCCTGTGCTAAGTACTGTACTAAATACTTTAAACAAATATTACTGCATTTCATACTCACAATAATCTTAGAAGGCAAGTACTATCATTATCTACATTTTACGGTTGAAGAAACTGAGGCAAATAGAAGTTAAATGATTTATCCAAGGTTATCTATCTAGTGAGGCTAGCTTTGAATGCAAGTCTTCATGACTCTAGGACCAGCAATCTACCCACTATACTACTAACATCCTTGTCCATCTATCAATTTATCTAACAATCTATCTATCTGCCTATATGTAACTTTAACCAACTGATAGATATGCAGCGGTAGCAATAGACACAGACATGGATAGATATAACTCTGTGTATACATACATAGATGTATATGTATATAATCACATATTAGATACATAGACATGAATGTTTATAAATGTTTACATCAAAAGAGCAGGTTTTGTCCCCTTTCATGCTTTTCATTTACTTCAATGCAATTAAAATATTTTACTTATTCTTTTAAACATTTTATTTATCTGGCACCACTTTCCCTTAACATGCAAATAGAAGTCTTTCTTGTAACAAATATGCATATCCAAGCAAAAAGTTTGCCCTGTCTTGAATTCTTATCTCATTCCATATCTCTAACCCCTCAAGGATCTTCTGAGAAGTAGGAGACCTTCTGAAGTCACCATTGATTGTTGTTTTGATCAGAGTTCTAAAGCTTCTTTTCTCAATATTATTGTGGTGATGATATAAATAGTTTTGTATTTCTTTTATGTCACATTTAGAAGTTTATACTATTCCACATATGTCTCTAAAACTGCCATGCTCCTAACTTCATATGGCATAAAAATATTCTATCCCACTTATGTACCACAATTTCTTTAACCATCTCCCAAATGATAGACCTTTATTTTATTTCTGGCACATTGCTGTAACCAAAAAGCAATTCCAACCAAACTGAATATTTGTCAAAATAAATAAACAACACAAAAATAGACAAACTTCATGGCAAGGACTGAATTGGAAACCACACTGATCTCTGGTCCGCAGAGGCAGGCAGGGGCCTAGCAAGAGGAAGAGGCTGGAATTCATGATTTCTCAGGAATTGACTGAGGAAGGGGATCCAGGGCCACAAAAAAATCTATCTGTTCTTTCTCCAGTCATAATTTGGTGACTTAGAAGATGATTTCCTAGTCAGGAGAGATGTGGTCAGGTTGAGTCTGTTCTTCCTGATCTTCTGCTTTCCTTGGTTAACTCTAACCAAGCATCCCTTACAATTCAGCCCTTGTAATATTTTGCCTCTACCTACGCCTCTGAACTACAGCTCACAGGAGGATTGCTATGGATCAATTCTGACAGTTTTTCTTCTCTGTGACTTCAGCCTTTTTCTCTATTTTACATTGCCCCAAGTGGCCTCCTCCTTCCCATGTATCCTACATATACCTTACCAATTATTACTTTTTTTCTAAAGCATAATGCTGATTATCCAACCCTAGTAGAAATATGTTGAACAGCTTTCCATTACCTATGGTGGAAAGACCAAACTCTTTTCCCTGTCATCAAAAATGCTTATTCAGTTCTACTCCAAGCTAAATTTGTCTCTCCTTGAATCTTAGTTACTAGGCAAACCAAATTATGGGATCTTCCCTCAATCTTTGCTCTCACTGTTCTTCATTCTTGTAATGCCTTTCCTTTGTAGTTTTACCACTTATTCTATGAGGCCAAGCCCAAATATCATCTTCTATTAGCCTTCCCTGATCCAGACTCCATCAGTCAGATATCTCTTTCTTCTTTGACACAGGCCTTGTTTTGAAAGATGATGTAATATAGAAGAAAGATGGTTGGATTGGTGGAAGGAATCATGGGTTCAAACTGTAATTCTTCCCCTTACTTATGTGATCATGAGTAAAAATGTCATATTGAGTCAGAGATTCAGCTCTGAAATCTATAAAAAGAGGCTAATAATAATACTGCTGTCTCCTGATAGTCGTGGGAGGGTATTATTCTAAAAATATGGAAAAGGCTATGAAATATGTTTAGGTTAAGGATATATGAAATATAAATATGAAAAGAGGTCAATTATTATCTTTTCGAACATTTACATGTTAGGCAATAGACACTTATGAAGTACCTACTATGTGCCAGGAACTGTCTTAAATGGTAGGGATAACAAAAGAGGCAAAAGTCTCTCCTCTCAAGGAGATCACAACCTAATGAAGACACAGCAAGCAAACAAATATGTACAGATAAGTGATATATACAAGAAACAGGAAATAATTTACGTGAGTAAAAATATCTACATAACTCTTCTAAGAATAGCTAGCATTTTTCTAGTACTTTAAGGTTTGAAGAGAACTTTAGGAATATTACCTCATCTTGTCTTCATAACAACCCTGGGAAGTGGTTTTCAATCATATTGGACTCTTTGTGACCCCATTTTTGTTTTTCTTGGCAAAGATACTGGAATGGTTTGCCATTTCCTTCTTCATCTCATTTTACAGAAGAAGAAACTAAGTCAACCAGAGTTAGAGGGTCATACAGGTAGTAAGTGTCTGAGGCCAGATTTGAACTCATGTTCTTGACTCCAGGCCTGGTACTCTCTCCACTTTGCCACCAAGCTGCTCCATGAATGACATACATATGTTCTATCTCTCTATATGTATTCATGCCTACATACACATTGTGGGTAGGAGGAGAATTTGAGGGTACACAGTTTCAAGAATACAAGTTGTGAAAATTAGCCAAATTCTTCCTTGATTTACCTAATTTCCTCTATGAAGCTGGTGGTATATACTGCTCTGATATCTGGACTTTTTGGGAGGGAAGTGATTTATCAGCTTAAAATACTATATTAATTCAAGTTCTCATTCACTTAGGCAGTTTGGTAGCATAGTGGACTGAATATCTCTGTTTGGGATTAGGAAAACATGGATTCTGAGATACTTATTAGCTATAAAGGCCTGGGTAAGGCATTTAATATTTTTTATCCTCACTTTCCTCATCTCCAAAACAGGGGTAGAATGCTACCTACTTCACAGGGGTGTCTTTTGAATGAAGTGAGGTTGTATATTTAAGCCCATATGGATAGGCTAGCTTTTATAGTATTAATATAAGTACTGCTAATTCTCTCAATAAATATTTATTAAGTCTTTATTGTAGGTAAAGTGCTGAGGTAGAGTGTATGAGTGATAGAAAGTTTTAAAAGTTGTCTGATTTTGGATCATGAGATACTAGGCCCTGTCGCAGATGATCACACTTTCTGCCCATGTTACCTCACACTGGCCATGGCCTGATGTAATTTCTGGCAATCCATAATCACCAGAGGAGCCTGTTTGTTGATAGGAGCAGAACTCTGGAAGCTCCTTCTCCCCCTGCTCCGAACCCTAACCTCACTCTCAGGAGGGGTCGGTGTGGATCTTGTGGACTTCTCATAACTTATGAAATTAGCCAAATCTCAGGAGTCCGGAAGTATATTTGCCAAGCAAATTTTCTGCTTATTACTAGAGACCCAGGTGCAGAGCTCCAGGTTAAGGCAGACTTCTGTAACAATTAGTTCTGTGACTGAGGTCCCTGCATCAGGCTAGAGTATAAGGAAAAGGGAAGGTGGCCTCATGCCCATCCCCCCTGACAGAAATACTAAGGAAGAACTTTTAAATTCTAAGTTTTAATCCTTAAAAAATATATCTTAATTTTTCCAGCCAATCTAAATCTTTGGACCAAATAATTTAGGATGGAATTTAAGAAGGATAAATATAAAAGCTCACATTTAGGTTTAAAAAAAAGAAATCTTCCCAAGCACATGATAGAAAAATCATGTATAGATAGACAAATATCAGGCGGAAAAATCAGGAGATTTTCATGGAGCACAAGCTGAATATGAGTCAGGGTCACACAGCTAGTGAGTGCCTGAGGCTGAATTTGAATGCAGGAAGATGAATCTTTCTGATTCCAAAACCAGTGCTTTATCCACTGTACCACTTGTGGGCAAGGGGATGAGCCAGATGTTTTCTAGGTAGACTTTCCAGCACTAAATTTTCCAAGTTGTTTAAAACCCTTTAAGTGAGCATACAATGAAGAAAAGAAATGCCCCTTCAGGGTAAAACTGCTCAAATGAGCAGACAGACAATATTCTTGTATTGGAAGGACAATCCCTACTCATTGGATTCAAATAGCCCTGCAGTTTCCAGAAAGCCACCTGACAACATGATCTCTATCCAGCTAAAAGATGAGTTTAAGTTGGCATGGAGAACAGTGTTCTCAATTCTTTCACACTCATGAAGGGAAAGACATGTCTGTTTTCATTTTCATCTGATCATGATCTCAGATCCAATGTGTAGAACTTAGATGGTATGGAATGTCCAGCTCCACTTTGAAGTTAATATTGCATTAAATACTGAGCATTATAGCTTTTACTTGGGTCCTCAGACTCTTCTTCTCACTTTAGTAAAGACCACCAGAACTTCCTGGTCTATACTCTGTGTAAACACTACCAGCTCTTCATGGCCTATACTCTGTGTAAACAATGCCAGCACTTCCTGGGCAATACTCTGTCTATATACTACCAGAAGTTCCTAGTCTATACTCTATGTAAACGCTACCACTGGTTCCAAGGCTTCCAGTTTGTTAGAGAAAAGATCACCAAAGACTCTCATTTGCTGCCCAGTATCAACATGGGATATTCCCTCTTCAATAACTGCCATAATGATGACTCTTGCTATGAACTTCTTGAGGTAGCTGTCAGGACTGGTCAGACCTTGCCTAATTGCAGCTGTGAGAGGCCACACAAGTCAGTGGTTGTCCTCAGGGGAGCTGCTGCTCTACTTTCCATGGTGTTGGACAGCACCCTAGATTCTCTAAGGTCACACAGGCAATTCCTACAAGTATGGACTGGAACCCAATTCAAATCTTCCTTATTAATTAGGTAGTTCAGGGGACAGAGTAGCAGGTCTACAGTCAGGAAGATCTGAGTTCAAATGTGGCCTGAGACCCTTACTAGCTCAGTGACCCTGAGAAAGTCACTTAACCTCCATCTACCTCAGTTTCCAAAACTGCAAAATGGGGATGATAATAGCACCTACCTTCCAGGCCTGATATAAAGATGAAATGAGATCATGTTTGTTAAACCCTTAATACAATGTCTGACACACAGTAGCAGCTTAAAACCTGCCAAATAAAATGCTAAATAATGTGGCAGTTCCCCAGGAAAGTTAATTATCTAGTTAAATCTACTTTTCTAGGTCAGAAATGCCAAACTCTAATAGAAACAGTAGCCTAGTAACCCATAAGGATGCCTCCTGTCAATCCTAGCCAAGTTAATTTCCGTATTGATTTAGAAAGCTAGATATTGATAGTATTGACGTTCTATTGTAGTGTTATTTATTTTGTTAAAATTTCCCAAACAGGTCAGTTAAACCATCTGAGGCCCATAGGGGAAGAGCAGATCAATGACTGGACTTGGACTCTGGAAGGACTAAATCCCAATCCTCCTTTCCATACTTGCTGTGAGATTCAGGAAAATTCACTAAACCTGTCTCAGATCATCAGTTGGAAGATTTTTTAAAATTTTATTTTTAATTTATAGAATATAATGAGCATTTCTGTAACAGTACAAATAAGAAAATATGATTGTACATGAAACTGCAAATCTACTATGCACCCATTTGCTATTCCTTTCACGTATACAACAAAATTATCGTGTAAATGTCTTCACCCTAGAGTAGCGACAACTGCCATTAGTTACAAATAGCTACTAGATGTGAATGTGTGCACGTGCCTTTTTGTATTTGTATATATATATATATATATATATACACATATATATATATATATATGTATATGTATACACACGCACACACAAATATATGAAAATTATTCTACGCATGCTTCTATTTGCCAGTTCTTTCTCTGGATGCAGATAGCATCTTTCTTCACATGTCCTTTATAGATAATTGGGTATACATAATAGACAAAATAACTTATTCACTCAAAGTTCATTCTTCAAACAGCATTGTTGTTACTATAACCAGTGTTCTCTCAGTTCTGCTCATTTTGCTCTTCATTATTTCATGCAAATTCCTGCATGTTTTTTTTCTAAAATCACCGAGCCCATATTTCTAAAAGTGTAGTAGCATTCAATCCCAATTATATACCATAACTTGTTCAGCCATTCCCCAATTGACAGTAATCCCTGCAGTTTCCACTTCTTTGCCACCACAAACCCAACTTCTATAAACATTTGGAAACATAAACACTCTTTTCCTTTTCCTCTAATCATGATTGGAAACACATAGTGGTGGTATTTCTAGGTCAATAACTCTTTTGGCATAATTTCAGAGTGTTGTCCAAAATGGTGGGATCATTTTACAATTCTACCAACAATGAATTAGTTTACCAATTTTTCCACGTCCTCTCCAACATTTTTTCACTTTTCCCTTCTATCATTCTCTCTATTGGGCACCGCGCCAGGGTATAGGGATACAGCAATAGAATGATTCAATTCTTCCCCAACTAGTCCAGGGATTTTATTATGTGGGTGCTTACCAGTTCCCATGTGTAGTGCCATTTCATTTTACCTATTTGACACTGTAAGATAAATTCCCTGAGAGCAAAGATAAGGTCCCTTATAAATCTTCATAGTCTCCATATGAGGAGATGGGATAATGTTATGAAGAAAGGCTTATGAAGGAGAAATCGAATAATGTCATCCAAGAAAGAAGATAGTATATTTACATGGTAATAGCAAAGACAACTTATAAAGATTGTGTGATCTCTTTGTATTTTGGTGATAATGAGAGAAAATGGGGATGGTACCTAGAAATGGAATGGTCTCGCTCTACCAAACTGATGAGGAAAAATGGGAAAGCATCACTCAGGATGAGAGGACCTGTATAGGCTGCATTCTCTTTTTTCTGGAGGGAATATTCACAGTGAGGAAATCCAAGCTCCATGAAAGTGTTGTGAATACTAGATTATCCATTGTACAAACATGATATAGGACCGTGTCTGATACAACTTCTGGTAAACCAGAATCATTGTAAAGATTTGGCCTGGTGACAACAAGAAAACTTTGGAAGACCTCCATGTCTCAGGAGAGGGTCAAAGAGTCTTGTGGTACTCTAACAGTTCATTGGGAATACTAAAGTTTCAAAGACACAAGGAAGGAAAATATATGATGAAATCTGTTTTCCATAGTATTTTTTCAGGATGTGGAACACAGGTGCAGAGCTGCTGCAGGATGTCCCCCAGAGTCCCTTCCTCTTTAACTGATGTCATGTTTGTCTTGAAACAAAGGTAGTCCTCCTTTCCACTCTTACCCCCAAGGTCACTGAAGATGACTGCCAAGAGGCAATGATGTACCATAAACATACTTCCCTCTTTTTACCTCTGATACATCCAAAAGTGTGTCTCACTTAATGTCTCTGAAGGTGTGAAAGATGATCAGAGACTGATCTATAAGAGCAGATACTTTATCTCCAGGAAAATATATTTTCATAGAGCTAAAAGCAAAGATGTTTGTCCAACTGTCCTCCCTTGCTCCTTAGTTCTTTAGGGATTCCAGATATGGGCTATGACCATGGGTGCACTTGGTCTCATGTTTTCTAAGAGGTTTCTCTTCTTACTTCTGAAGTTTCCTTTTTCTGTGTACTGGATAGCAAAGCAAACTTGTAATTTTAAAGTATATACATACACACATACTTATATATATTTGTATATACATACAAACATACATACATATATATATATATGTGTGTGTGTGTATATAAATGTAATATGTATGTGTTTTTATAATAAGGATTGCCCCCTAAATGTAGCATGGGGATGTCATTATGTGGCTCAAAGCAGAGCAGAATAGACATCTTGCTCTCTTCTCTCTCATCCTTCTCCAAGGGACACTTTGATTCCTGCCAGGAAGGGAAGCAAGAGGTTGATGCCAGTGTGTCTCACTTAATGTCTCTGAAGGTGTGAAAGATGATCAGAGACTGATCTATAAGAGCAGATACTTTATCTCCAGGAAAATATATTTTCATAGAGCTAAAAGCAAAGATGTTTGTCCAACTGTCCTCCCTTGCTCCTTAGTTCTTTAGGGATTCCAGATATGGGCTATGACCATGGGTGCACTTGGTCTCATGTTTTCTAAGAGGTTTCTCTTCTTACTTCTGAAGTTTCCTTTTTCTGTGTACTGGATAGCAAAGCAAACTTGTAATTTTAAAGTATATACATACACACATACTTATATATATTTGTATATACATACAAACATACATACATATATATATATATGTGTGTGTGTGTATATAAATGTAATATGTATGTGTTTTTATAATAAGGATTGCCCCCTAAATGTAGCATGGGGATGTCATTATGTGGCTCAAAGCAGAGCAGAATAGACATCTTGCTCTCTTCTCTCTCATCCTTCTCCAAGGGACACTTTGATTCCTGCCAGGAAGGGAAGCAAGAGGTTGATTCCCCCTTCCACCTTCCTCAAAGAGACAAGGCACTGGGATACAATGATGTCTACCTGCTCCCTTACGTATTGTTAGTCTAGGGAATGTGGTTTTCAGGTTCAAGTAAACTCCTAATCACTGTTCAGTAATAGGAAATGAGGACCTCAAGCTTGATATCTAAGGCTTAATTCCCTGAATTCTGGATACATATTCCATGACAAACACACATTGGAAATAGCAAAGAATCCCAGTACGGCAAATCGGTAACAACACAGAAAACCAAGAAAGTATACATAAGAGAATATGTACCCAACAATACAGAATTGAGAAGCATTAGGGAAAAGAAAAGAGAGTTCTAGATATCACCCCAGTGGAAATTCCTTGAAGTTTTTGATGCAGCAAGTTGGGTGTAGTGAGATGATAGAGACTATTCCATCCTTTCATGTTGGCTTTTCCCCAGAGTATTGTTCTCCTTTCTGTAACCTGAAGTGGAATTGACCTCATTTTCTTTCTCAAATCTGGAAACCCAAAGTGTCTAAAATGACTGCAGAACCCAAAGTGACTGGAACTCTCCTTTCTCCAGATCTCTCTGCAACTCTGGCCCTCCCCTCATGCAGGCACAGGACATTGATCTGTAGCAATGATATAGAAATAAAAAAAATTCCTTTTTCAGCTCATTTTGCTGATTGGGAAATGGGAGCAAACAGGGTTAAATGACTTGCCCAGGGTGACACAGCCAGTCAGTGTGTGAGGCCAGATTTGAACTCAAAGAGATGAGTCTTCCTGACTCCAGGCCCAGCACTCTATCCACTCTACCACAAGCTGTGCTGCTGCTGCTCTGCTGTTGCTGCCGCTGCCGCTGCTATTGCTGTTGATGCTGTTCTTGGTGCTGCTCTTGATGCTGCTGGATGATACCACCACTTGTTGAAATGGAGAGAGAGAGAGTTGGACCTGAATTTAAAAAGATCAGAGTTCAAGTCTTGCTCCAGATACTTACTAGCTGTGTGGTATTAAGAAAATCATGTACTGCCTGTTTGCCTCAGTTTCCTCATCTGTAAAATGGGGATCATAATAGCACCTACCTCCAATGGTGGTTGGGAGGATTAAAAGAGATAATAGTTTTAAAGCACTCTGTGCCTGGCACAGAGTAAGCGCTATGTAAATGTTAACAGTGATTATGAGTACTAACATTTCTGATTTATTACACATCACTCTCCTTTATGTACTTAATAACTCATTCAAATGCATTTATTTATCATTTTCAATATGCCACATTCCAGTTCCCATGATCAAGTCTTTGCCTAGGTTGTTCTTCTGGCCTAGAACCCAAATTCCAAGGTGCCTCTTCTTCAGCTTCTCTGCTTAGAATTCATAGTTTCTTTCAAAGGAGAATCATGTGAACCCATTGCAATTGGTATTAAGAGAGCATCCGTGAAAATCACTTATACAACTCAAGTATAAACTGATGCTATTTGCTAGGCATACAGTATTTGGCTCCAGTTCAAACACATTTCCAATCATTTCAGGGCATTATTCAAACACTACCAACAGTTCCTGTGCCTTGAATTTGTTGTTGTTGAGACGAATTGGTCCAAGCCTCTTTCCCAACCTAATCCTGGGATGCCAGCTTTTCAATAGCTTTGATGACATTCCTGTAGTTATGAAGACCTCCTCGATGTGGCTGTCTAGGAGAGGTCAGATTAGCTCTAACTACAGCTCTGACAGTTAGCCCAAGAAGGGCTCTTATTGGAGGAGTCATAACCATGGTGATAGCCTCCATGCTAGGACTCTATAAGGTAACACAGGTAAGGGATTCAAACACAGGGACCCCTTTTGTTTCAAGTACTTTATTTATGTTTAGAAGGTCAATTCCTTTGGAAGCTGTCCTACTTCAGAGCAGTATTTTCTTAGATCTCTAAAGGAAATGAAAGTTTTATTTATTCATGTTGTTAAACTCTTCGAGTTGTAACTCTTATTGTTATGGTCAGTCAACTCTGACAAGAGAGGAGGGGGAGAGAGGAATTGAGAGAGAGAGACAGAGAAAGAGAGAGAGAGAGAGAGAGAGAGAGAGAGAGAGAGAGAGAGAGAGAGAGAGAGAGAGGGAGAGAGAGAGAGAGAGAGAAGTGATAAGGTCATAAAGATTTAAGGGGAAGTTAAAAATAAATATAAAGGAAAGTGGAAAAGTTAAGTTATTGTACCTCAAATGTAAATCAAGGATGTCTGTGCTCGAATAGCAAAGTAGAAGGCTGAGTGTATGTGGAGAGGGTAGAGAGGGCACAGAAGTAATTGGGTAATGCACACCTAGAAATTCCCTGTGTATACAGTGAAAGGATGTCTATTTCATTCTTTTAATCAGATTTTTTTTGGCTTACAACACAGATCTACATCTTCTTGAGTTTCAAATTTTCTTCCTGCCCTCCCCTTCCCCCCTACCCCCCCCCACAATGGCATGCAATTTGATATAGATTCTACATAAACCTTCACATTAAATTTATTTACACAGTAGTCAAGTTGCAAAGAAGAATTAAGACCAATGTAATGAATCATTAGAGAGAAGAAACAAAACCAAAAAAAGAAGAGAAAAAAAAGACCGAAGAGTTTGCCACAGTCTGCATTCAGACTCCACAGTTCTTCCTCTGGATGTAGCCAGCTCTCTCCATCATGAGTCCTTTGGAGCTGGCTTTGAGCCTTGCATTGCTTAGGAGAGCCAAGTCTATCAAAGTTAGTCATCACAGAATCAATAGGTCCATGGTTGTGTGCAATGGTCTCCTGGGTCTGTTCCTCTCACTCAGCACCAGATCATGTAGGTCTTTCGAGGTTATTGTGAAGTCCGTATCTTCCCCATTTCTTATAGCACAATGGTATTCCATTACATTCATATACCACAACTTGTTCAGCCATTCCCCAATTGATGCGCATCCCCTTGATTTCCATTTCTTTGCCACCACAAAAAGAGCTGCTATAAATATTTTTGTACACACAGGTCCCTTTCCCACTTATGTGATCTCTTTGATATATAGCCCTAGGAGTAGGTAGTGCTGGGTCAAAGGGTATGCACATTTTTATAGCCCTTTAGGCATAGCTCCAAATTGCTCTCCCGAATGGCTGGATGTGTTCACAACTCCACCAACAATGTATTAATGTTGTAATTTTCCCACATCCCCTCCAGCATTTATCATTTTCCTGTTTTGTCATGTTAGCCAATTTGAGAGGAGAGATGGGATACCTAAGGGTTGTTCTGATTTGCATTTCTCTAATCAATAGTGATTGAGAGCATTTATACCTATAGATATCTTTAATTTCTTCCTCTGAAAACCACCTGTTCATATCCTTTGACCATTTCTCCACAGGGGGATAGCTTTTATACCTATAAATTTGACTCAGTTCCCTGTACATTTTAGAGATGAGGCCTTTATCAGAGCCACTGGTTGTAAAGATTTTCTCCAAATTTTCTGTTTCCCTCCTAATCTTTCTTACATTGGTTTTGTTTGTACAAAAATTTTTCAGTTTAACATAATCAAAATTATCTATTTGGCATTTTGTAATGCGCTCTATCTCTTGTTGTGTCATGAATTCTTCCCCTTCCCATAGATCTGACAGGTAAACTATTCCATGCTATCCCAAACTGCTTATAGTATCAGCCTAGATGCATTTCCAATAAGATCCAGAGTGAAACAAGGATGTCCATTATCACCCCTACTACTCAATTTGGTGCTAGAAACGATAGCTTTAGCATTAAGAGAAGACAAAGAAATTGAAGGAATTAGAACAGGCAAAGAAGAAACTAAATTATCACTTTTGCAGATGATATGATGATTTACTTAGAGCATCCTAGAGAATCAAGTAAAAAACTACTTGATATAAAAAACAACTTTAGCAAAGTTGCAGGATATAAAATAAACCCACATAAATACTCAGCATTCCTTTATATTACTTTATATTATAATCCTATATAAGGATACAACTTGCCCTTACTGATTAAAATTCTTTGTCTGGGGTTTTTTCTCCTTGTTTACCTTTTTTGTATCTCTTGAGCTTTGAATTCAGAATTTTTTTTTTTTACTCATCCTACCAATGGTTATTACCTGTAGTAAATTATCATGACACCAGGCCATTGACTTAGGGGAACCGTATCACCAGAAGAATGAGTGGGGCTCTAATTTGTCCCCTGGGCACCAATAGATAAATTTAGCCAAAAGTTGCTCTCAGCCTTGTTGTGTTCTTTCTCTACCAACACATATCATGCATTCACATTTTCATGTTTTTACTTCTTAGCATTATGATGCCTCTGTCTTTCCCTTACCTACACAACCTTAATAATTCATAGACCAGTCTACAGGCAATCCTGGGTTTGAATTCCACAAAATATTTCTGTTTCTCTGGGCAAGTAAAAGAGCTTAATCTCCTTTGACCTAAATTTTCTTTCTTTTTCAGGTTGAAGGATACATTTTTTTTTTAAAGAATGAGGTCTTTATCAGAGAAACTTGCTTCAATTTTCTTTTTCACAGTTACTATTGCTACCTGTATTTCCACACTAAGCTATCCCCTTACCCCCCATTTATTCTATTCTCTCTCTCCTTTCACTATGTTCCTCCTCAAAAATGTTTTCCTTCTGATTATGACTTCCCTCAACTTGCCCTCCCTTCTATCACCCCCCCCCCACTCTTATCCCTTTCCCCTTCTATTTTTCTGTAGGGTAAGATAGATTTCTATACTCCATTGCCTGTTTATTTTGTTTCATAGTTACATGTAAAAACAATTTTAAACATTCATTTTTTAAACTTTGATTTCCAAGTTTTCTCCCTTTCTCCCCCCCGCCCTTATTGAGAAGGCAAGCAATTTGATATGTTTTGCATTTGCAGTCATACGTACACTTCTGTTGTAGTCATATTGTGAAAGACTAACTATATTTCCCTCCATCCTGTCTCACCCCCATTTATTTTATCTTCTCCATTCACCCTGTAGCTCTTCAAAAGTGTTTGCTTCTGATTGACCCTTCCCCCAATCTGCTCTCCCTTCTATCACTTGTCCCCTCTCTCCTGCCTGCTTTCCTGTAGGGTAAGATAGATTTCCATACCCAATTGAGTGTATATGTTATTCCTTCCTTAAACCAATTCTGATGAGGCTAAGGTTCACTCATTCCCTCTCATCTTCACCTTCTTCCCCTCTACTGTAAAAGCTTTTTCTTGCTTCTTTCACATGAGATAATTTACTCCATTCTACCTGCTCCTTTCATCTTCTCCAAGTACATTCCTGTCTTATGTTTTGGTTTTATTTTTTAGATGTCATCCCTTCATATTCAGCTTACCCTGTACCCTCTGTCTACACACACACACACACACACACACACACACACACACACACACACACAGAGGGCGGTTTTCCTTGATAATTTCTTGAATTAATGATGTCTAGGCTCTTTTCTTGATCATGACTTTCAGCTGGTCCATTAATTTTTAAGTTATCTCTCCTGGATCCAGGTCAGTTGCTTTTCCAGTGAGATATTTCTCATTGTATTCTATTTTTCAGTCTTTTCTTTTTGTTTTATAATTTCTTGATTTCTCATATAGTCATTAGCTTCCATTTATTCCATTCTAATTTTTAAGGAATTATTTTCTTCAGTGAGTTTTTGGGCCTCCTTTTCCATTTGGCCAATTATGCTTTTTAAGGCATTCTTCTCCTCATTGGCTTTTTCAACCACTTTTGCCATTTGGCCTATATTTTTAAGGCGTTATTTTCTTCAGTATTTTTGGGTCTCCTTTAGCCAGCTGTTGACTCATTTCTCATAACTTTCTTGTATCACTCCCATTTTTCTTTCCAATTTTCCCTTTACTTAACTTACTTGATTTTCAAAATCCTTTTGAACTCTTCCATGGCTTGAGACCAATCGATGTTTGTCTTGGAGCCTCTGGATGTAGTATCGTTGACTTTGTTGTCTTCTTCTGAGTGTATGTTTTGACCTTCCTTTTCACCAAAGTAAGATTCTAGAGTCTGAATTTTTACCACTATTTTCTCATTTTCCCAGCAAGTTACTTGACTTTTTAACTCTTTATTAAGGTAGAGCTCTGCTTCCAGGGTGGAGGGCATGTTCTCTCAAGCTTCAGGAGTTTTGTGCAGCTGTTTTCAGAGATACTTCTAGGAATCTGTATGTTTTCAGTTCTTACAAGGTTGTATGATCTAAGGAGAGGTGTTTACTCCTCTCCTGGCCTGTGCTCTGGTCTGTGAATGACCATGAGCACTCTTTTCTGTCCTGGTACTGTGAGGAGGGTTCCCCTTCCAATGCAACCACAATATCTGCTATTCTAGTGCTCCATCTTGCCCCAACACTGTCACCTAGGACTGCAACCCTGATCCAAGCATGGGCAAAGCAACAGAGTCTTGTGTTAGTGCCATAAATGAGATCCGTGATCAGTTGCTCAATCCCCTTACCGTCTGGGGGTAAGAAAATGGGAAAGACAACAGACATAGATCAATAAATTTATAGATAGATAGGTAATAGATAGAGTACCCACTCCTCCAAAAACAATAATAAAGATCTTAAACTCAAAAAGCTTACATTCTAATAAAGACAAAATATCAAGGGGAGCTAGAATAGGGTTGCCACATCTTATTCAACCATACTCCAATTCATGGGGCCTGAAAAGGGAAAGAAGTGAGTAGCAGGGCTGAGACACCCCCCAAAATTATAATCCTGCCCAATGACTCACCAAGCAAGAGAATAGGATTCAGAGAAGTGTTGCCCATAGTTAGGTGGGCAAGAAAGCTCATAAAAAGATATAATAGAGTAGAGAGACAGCTAACTAGATTCAAGAGGGTAACATGACTATAACTTCTTCAAGAAACAGTGCCTTGAAAAAAGTAGATAATCTCAAATAAGTTATTGAATTCCTGGGTGCTTCAGAAATCTCCTTAAATGTATAAATTGCATAGAAGTCATAGGTTTGTATTGATACAGGAACTTCTTTTCAATTTAGAGTTCCCTATCCCATTGAAATTGAAGACCCTTTCCCTATCTCTACCACTAGAAGGGACGTCTTTTTATTGTTTCATTGTGTCATACTCTTTGTGACCTCATTTGGGGTTGTCTTGGCAAAGATGCAGAAGTGATTTACCATTTTCTTCTCCAGTTCAGTTTTTCAGATCAGGAAACTGAGGCAAGCAGAGTTAAGTCATTTTCCAGGTTCCAGGTTCACACAAATAGTAAATATGTCCATATTTGAACTAAAGACAATAAATCTTCTTGCCTCAAAGTGCAGCCTCATATCCCCTGTGGCACCTATCTACCCAGACATCTAGCTCTTTGGAAAAGGCAAGGCAAGATGATAAATGTGGAATTATAAATATGGGAAAATTCAAGTGTATCAATAAATATTTAAAAAGTAAAATTGTTAATTCTTTTATTTATTAATTTATAAATTGTCACATTAATTTTTCTTTGTTTTTTGTGATCAGTCATTTTTCAGTATTGTAAAATAAAAAGTTCTAAATCACTATTGATTAGAGGAATGCAGTTAAAAACCAAAAACTCTGAGTTACTGTGGCATGCTTATGAGATGAACTAACAGAACAGAACAGCAAAATTACAAATGCTGGAAGTGATATGGAAAAATAGAGACACTAGTGCACTGCTGGTTAAGTTGTGAAATGGTCCAACCATTCTGGAAAATAAATTAGAGCTATGCTCAAAAATTTATAAAACTGTGCCTACCCTTTGACTCAGAAATTCCAATTCTAGGGCTATTCCACAAAGAGATCAAAGAAAAAAGAAAAGGAGTCATATATAACAAATATCTATAGCAGCTCTTTTTGTTATGGCAAAGAATTAGAATTTGAGGGGATGCTCATCAATTGTGAATGGCTGAACAAGTTGTGGTATGCGATTGTGATGGAATACTATTGTGCTATAAGAAATGATTAGGAGGATTATTTAAAAAAAACTTGGGGAGACATATCAATTGATGCAGAGTGAGCTGAGCAGAATCAGGAAAGCAGGGGAATTAAAAATATTTGTTATTTATTTCTTTTAATATAAAAAAATGAGTTCAAAATTTTCTCCCTCCCCTGCCTTTTCTGGCCATCTAGAAAGCAAGCAATATGATGTTCATTACACATGTGACACCATGGGAGACATATATCCCCATTAGCCATTTCACAAAAAGGAAGACAAATAAGGAAGTGAGAAATTTATATTTCATTTTTACTCTGAATTCATTATTTCTTTCATTGGTTGTAGATACCATGTTTTCTCAGGAGTACAGTGGAATTGTCTTGGATCATTGTATTGACCAGAATAACTGAATGTTTCCCAGTTGATCTTCATTACAATATTGCTGTTACTATCTGCTTCCTTCACTTTGAAGCTGTTCATCTAAGTCTTCCGATGTTTTTCTGGAACCATTGCCCTCATCATTTCTCATAGCACAATATTTCTCCATCACAATCACACAGCATGACTTGTTCAGCCATTTCTCACTTGATGGGCACCCCTCCAATTTCCAATTCTTTGCCACAACAAAAAGAGTTTCTAGAACTATTTTTGTATGTAGAAGTCCTTTTCCTTTTTCATTGATCTCTTTGGGGTACAGACCTACAAAAAAGAATGTTAAATAATAAAATTTTAAAAAGTGATTTAGAAATTGTGAATGAATGATTTAAAGATTTGAAAAAGCAAACTCTTTGTGAAGTCATATTATTCTGTGAGACTGAATCAACCACACTACTCATATCTTATTGTTACCCTCTACTGTACTGATTAGAACCTCTGTCTGGAGGTCAGAAGCATGACTTCTAAACCTCCATTTAATGGAAGAGCCTGACACTGTCTTCTCCTCATTTCCTGTCAGATGCAATGACTTTGTATTTCATCCTCATGCCCTTGTGCTACATGGTGTTTCTCCATTAATTTCTTCTTCCCATTTTCTTTACATCTAACAGAGTGCTTGGCATATAGTAGGCATTAGATAAATCTTTATTGACTATTGACTCCTAGACTGAGAGACTCCCAACAGCCTATACTTTTATGGCTGATGTTTTATTTTATTTTTTTCTATTTTTGGCAGTTAATAAACAATTATTGCATGTACCAAGCGTTGTGCCAAGTACTAGGGATACCACAAAAAGAAAAGCCAGTTCCCCTCTCGAGGAGCTCACATTCCAGTGGGGAAGACAACCTGTGAATAATTAGGTACATACAAAAAACCTACAGAATAGATGGAATGTAATCTGTTAGAGGAAGTCACTAGCACCTGGGGGAATGGGAAAAGCCTCTGTCAGAAGGATGGATTTGAGTTGAGTCTTGAACAAAACCAGGAAAGCTAAGAGGCAGAAGAGAAGAAGCAAAGCCCTCCAAGCCCTGGGGCTCAGCCAGTGCAGAGATACAGAGATGGTTGATAGTGTTTGTCATATTGAGGATGTATGAGTCAACAGCCTGGCCTGTAGGGTTTGTTGAGGGGGATAAGGTATCAGAAGAGTGGAAAAGTAGGAAGGGGCAGGAGGAGGACATGCTTTCTGTGCCAGTTAGAGAACTTTATATTTTTTTTTTTTTGAAGCAACTGGAGTTCAGTGACCCATGGCTGATATTTTAATGAGACTGAAGGGAGAACATTTTTTCACCATGTTGTTTATACAATTGACTATATCCTGTCTAATTATTATCAAGGGATGGGTCAGAGAAACCATAGCACCCAAGATATGATGTTTATCTTGAGTTCTCTGGTGATTTCTTTTCACCTTCTACAAAGACACAGGACAATGTATTTCACCAAGTTCCATAACATATGAATCACCAAAAAGCTCCGGAATGCCTACAGGTTCAGCAGTTGAGACTTCATTGCCTTGCCACATTTTTGGATCTTCCAGTGAGAATGCAATTAATTGGTGAGGAAAGAGATAGTCTCCAGATTATGTGTAATGACAATAACAACCGGATAGTGTACACATCAGAACAAATAACTCAGGTATTTTCATTATGATTATCATTATTTTTCTTTGTGAGTGGTCAGTTTTCTCAGGTGCTTAATGTGTGAGCTCAAAATCATGGGGATGACCTCTGTGTAAGTGATTGTCTTTTCTGGGAGGTTGTTTGGCATCACACTGTGGATAGCATGGTGGATTGCAAATAACACCTTAGCCCAAATTCTTCTTCTGGCTCTTATGAGCTGTGGAATCTTTTCGACTTCCCTCTGAGATTACCTCCAATTCTTCCTGTATATATCATTTGTACCTACTTATTTATTTATTGTCTTCTCCTCAATAATTGTGACTTCTTTGAAGTCTTTTGCATTTCTTCATAACCCCAGTGCTTACCACAGTGTTTGGGACATAGTATCCTCTTAAGAAGTGCCTGTTGACTTACTGTGACTTGACTACGGGTAAGCCTCAGCCTTGCTGTATCTTTCATTAACAGGCTTGTACTGTGCGAACAGTATTATTTTTGTAGCTCACAGACTCATTTTGAGGCCCATCTGTGATGATACATAAAGTATGTAACATACTTTATGATTCTCAAGAGGGCTATGTAAATAGGAGTCCTATTTATTGTTCTGATCTATGATGATAGGCCCCAGTTCTACTTTCAATTAATTGTAAATCTGTGTTACCGATCCCAAGCAGAGCTGGGCAAGAGGTTCAGCTCCTTCCTGCATGTTTTCTGCAGCTTAATCTTTATGATGGATAATAGATAACTGGAGGACATCAGGAATCTAAGTTTCAATTGTAACTTCACCTTTCAGATTCCCCCATCCCCTCATGTGTAATTTAGTTTTGTTCCAACAAAGAGGGGTTGGCCTTTTGAATAAATTCATTGCAGGGAGTGCAGTATTTGGAAGCAGAAGATAGTTATTTATCTTATGGATTTAGCATTTACCACCTGGGGAACCTAGAGTCAGTCACTGCATGTCTGTTCTTCCTTTGTAAGGAAAGGGCCTGTATTACTGAGCTCTAAGCTTCCTTCTAGCTTTGAGTCTCTGCTTCTCTGATCATATCTAAAAGAGACATTCAGAGAGAGATAATGGACTACACTGTGGGTTTCAGCAATTCCCCAGGCATTTTCAAAAAAATGTGTATGACCTTCAGTGACTCTTTAAGGTGGAGGCCACTTTTGAATGGTTTGAAGTGGATGCTAGATCTCCTAGCTTCTTCTGAGTGGGAAATGGGCATTTCATGTGCAGGAAATAAAGCATATGTTCCTCATCTGTCAGTGAAAATCTAAATGAGGAGACTGCTGATACGGCCTAAAACCCTCTAAATTTGTATTCTGTTTTGTTGTCTTAGAATTCCCGGTCTATGGATTCTTTCTCATTTTTTGTTATAGAGGGGGAAGGAAAAGCCTGGAACTAATCAGTACGTATTTTGCTCACATCTGTGATTAAATGTGAATGTGTATAGTTCTGTATATGCTATAGGTGAATGTATATAGGTCTGCATGTAGGGCAGGAGGTGATATTGTGCTTGGTCAGTGAATTCAGGGGTATGAGTTTTGTTTATGCTACTAAAATGGTTGATTTGTGAGACTAAATGGTGGGATATTTGGAAGGGTAGAGAATAAATTCTGTTTTTCACTTGGAAGTTCAAGTCTGGGGTTAGAGTTGGGGAAGAGGCTGAGGTCTAGAAGAGAAATTGTGGTGAAGTAAAAGGATGATATAGGTATAGCTATCTATCCATCTATCTCTCTATCATCTATCCATCTCTCTCTCTCTCTCCATACATACATGTATTGACACATATATGAGTATATGAATATTTTATGTGTATAAATATACAATTTTGTCTATAAGTAAACACACTTAGGCATATATAGATAGATGCACACATATATGTATATCAGCATATTGCTCCATTAATATCTCTATTGCTATCTGTAGCATATATCTATATATCTTATCTATTCATTTATTCATTTATCATCTCTATATATGCATATTTTTATATCGGTATGTTTTTATCTCTATCTCTTGTTCTGGCCATTTCTATCATTGCCATCTCCATCTTTACCTTAGTTTATCTCTGTCTTTCCCATCAGCATTGGGAGACAAAGTTTGCTCTCCTGCAGGTGCATGTAGGAAAAAAAAAATCACTGCTCCAATTCCTAACTCCTTTTCGAAGTCAGCTCTTGCGGCAGTTCATCCTCATGGTAACTTATTGGGGGAATGGATGCCTTTCACACAATAAGAAATAGTATGCAGAGATTATAGGAACAAAAAATGTTGGTTCTGTTAGGGGCAGTATATATTATATTGTCCAAAGAGCTCATTTTACAGATCCTGGGCCTGATGCCCAGACTAAGCAAGAAGTGAGAGATGAAGATGTGACAGTAAGGGTAAAATGCCTAGGAAGAAATAAAATTAGCTGTAAAAATCAGATTTCTTCAATTCCCAAGGCACATTCTGATTATTAAAACAGATAGAAGACATGTGCTAGCCTCTGGCTTGGTGTTGTCTAAGTAGAAGAAAGAGCTCTCACAAGATCAAGGAGAAACATTATTCATCTTATTTACAAGAAAAATTCTCAGTGACTGAGGACAAAAAGAGAATTTATTTGGATGGAAATATTTTAGTCTGAAAAATAAAACGGCTTCTGCTAGCCATTCAGATTTGTGGGCACAAAGTGAACCTCTGTTTCTTTTCAGAAAGCAAAGTCAAGGTGGACAGTCTTAGCAAAAATGAGGAAGCGTATCTGAGCAGTAAAATTTTGACCAATTGCTTGCTTTTAAACTCAGAATCAGAGCTCTAGAAATGCCTGGCAAGTGCAAAAACAGCTGGACTACAGAGATGAGGTAAGGAAAGGCAATAAACAAACAAAAATATGAGAAGCTTTTTGGAAGGAATTGCATTTCTACTGTGTTATGTGATGTTTAGTTTAAGCCTAGGACATTTATTTTAAACAGTGAATAGTGATCGGTTGAATAGATAACAGAATAATCAAAGAGCTAGGTAGCACTGTATAGAATGCTGACTCTGAAGGCAGGAAGATTCAATTTCATGAGTTCAAATCTGGCCTCAGATACTTTTTGGCTTTGTCACCCTGAGCGAGTCACTTTACCCCATTTTCCTGAGTTGCTCATCTGTAAAAGGAGCTGGAGAAGGAAATGGCAAACCGCTCCAATATCTTTGCCAAGCAAAACCCAAATGATGTCATGGAAAGTTGGACACAACTGAAAAATGTCTTAATGACAACAGCAACAACAGAATAATCACTATTACTTGTTTCATAGCTCTTTGTATTTCTAATTTTTTTGAGGGAAACTGCATTTAGAATCAGAATAGTTGGTTCCAAATTCACACTTTACTATTAATGGTCTTTGTTACTTTATATAAAACTCTGAATCAGTTTGGACATTGCTTTACCAACCTGTGAAACAATAATATCAATAAAAGTAACTTAATTTTTTATGATGTTTGAATGTTTTCCTGAGCTAAACACTATGAAATATGCAATAAGTATTAAACTTTCCCTCCTTCTCACATTTCATTCTCTTTCTATCTAGATTCATAGATAGATTAATATAAATATATATAGATCTATAGATATAATAGATTTGTGTAAACAAATACATGTATTTATAGGTGTGTATAAATGTACATACATGTGCTCACACATATGTGTGTATGTGTGTGTGTGTGTGTGTGTGAGTGCACATGCACATAGGTAAAATTCATTTCCTTTCTTGGTTGTGGTAGTATTCTTTATTACCTTCATTTTGGTACATTCACTTCCCTATAGTTCATAATGTGTAACTTTCCCTGGTCATTCTGTAGAGCTAGATACTTAAAACTCTGTTTCAGAATTGTTGGATGCATCTTAGCCTGATCTTTTCTATTGCAAGCTCTGCCTTCAGCTGTTTTTTTATTAAAAGTGTGGTGTTTTTTTTACTCAGGTTTAATGAGACAGAATAGTCTTCAATTTCCTTTTGAATAAGTCTTTTAATTCATTCTTCTTTTTGACACTGTTTCTGCTACTTATAGTGTGATTTAATTTTAATTAACTTGCAGATCAGCAGGAGGGATGGGCAACTTCTCAATCATCACAGAATTTCTCCTCATGGAGTTTTCCAGCTTGCGGGAGCTGCAGGTTTTACATGCTCTTCTGTTCCTGTTGATTTACCTGGCTGCCCTGATGGGCAATCTTCTCACCATGGCTGCAATTATTACTGACCCATGCCTTCATTGTCCTATGTATTTTTTCCTGAGCAATTTATCCCTACTAGATATCTGTACCATCTCAGTCACGCATCCTAAATTTATTGTGAATTCCTTGTCTGGTATTCAGTCCCTGTCCCTTCTTGGCTGTGCTGCTCAGGTCTTCTTCTGTCTTCTTTTTTCAGCAACAGAGCTTGCTTTGCTTGTGGCCATGTCCTATGACCGCTTTGTGGCTATCTGCCACCCACTTCACTATGGCATCATCATGACACCAGCACGTTGTGTCTGGGCAGCAGTAGGCTCGTGGTTCAGTGGGCTCATTTATTCAGCTCTACACACAGGAAACATGTTCCGCCTGCCCTTGTCAGGATCCAATGTGATCCATCAATTTTTCTGTGATGTCCCCCATGTCTTGAAAGTTTCAACCTCTGATGTGTTTAATACTGAATTTGTATTAATTGTAGCAAGTTTGTGTTCTTTGTTATCCTGCTTTGCCTTTTTAATTGCATCATATGCTCGCATCTTCTCCAGTGTGCTCAAGATTCCTTCTGTGGAAGGACGTTACAAGGCCATTTCAACTTGCTCCCCTCAGTTGATGATCCTCATTTTATTTCTCATTTCTGTAATGGTTTCAGTCCTAAAGGACACATCAGACACATCACCCATCCAAAATCTTTTAATTGCAATGATCTACACAGTAATCCCCCCATTTATGAACCCCATCATCTATAGCCTGAGGAACCAGAAGGTCACGATTGCCATGGGCAAGATGATCAGGAGGATTTTTTCCCCAAGAAAGAAATGTCAATCTTTGATACCATAAAATAGCTGAAGAACACGTATTTCATCCATCAAATGTGTAATATGGCACACAAGGTAGCCTAAAATTGAGAGAAATGGCACCAAATCATGCCACCCAGGAAGGTGACCCTTAGATGAAATGTTACATGGGATGGAATGAATCAGTTAATTATTTTCACATGGCAGAGACACATCTTGCATGTGGTTAGCGTTGATAGTAGAATTATCATGACACCGACCCATTGAGTTTGGGCAACAGTGCCAGCAGAAGAATGAATGGAACAGTCATTGATCTTCCAAACAGGGGTAGCCATCAGGATGGTTGTGTTGTTTTCACCCCTTGATAAGTTTCTTTTCTTCTCACTTTCATCATTTTGTTTCCACCCATCTTTATGATGATAATATTCTTCTCCTTCTTTGCCTGCTCAAAATGTATTCATCCTTCACACACACAAATACACACAATACACATATACACGCAATACACATACACATACCTGTATACACAAACATATACATACATAGACATGTATGTATGTATGTACGTATGTGTGTGTACATTTTTGTATATAGTAGTTCCCTGGGAACTTAAACTAAGTTTGTTCATTTGAAAAATGATGGTGTTGGTTTTGAAGACAAACATAGTCCCTCCATCTAATGTTATGATGTTATGATCTTGTCCAAAATCTTTCTTTGTCACTCAAGCTGGAAGTTATCTTTCGTTATGGCTGATTTTGTTCATTACTTCTTTTTTTTCCTATGTATATATTGTGTTTTATTTTCTACTATGTTTAAAACTGTCTTATCTCTCCTGGTGGATTTATGTTCCTTTCATTTGCATACAGCTGGGTCAATTAGTAAAAATAATGGCTCTCTTGAAGTGATCATATGGTGATCATGAAGTGACCATTTCAACTGATACAATTTGAAGTTACAATTATGAAAAATATGGTAATTCATTCTAATTCAAGGAAAATATCTCGTGTGAGTTTTTAAAAATGTAACCACCTCGAGGGATTCATTATTTGTATTAATTAGGACATAGATAAATTTCTTGAGGGCAAAGACTATTTCAGTTTTGCCTTTATATCCCTAGCACAGTTTTTTTTGGACACAGTAGGTACATCATAGATTATTGTATATTAATTTCAAGCTTCTCAAACATGGTATCCTTCTTTTACTTTATATTTACACACCACTTAGTACTGCACCTCTTTCTTAGGAGTCAAGTAATGAAAATTTATTTATTTCAATAGCTGGGAGAGAGAGAGAGATAGAGAGAGAGAGAGAGAGAGAGAGAGAGAGAGAGAGAGAGAGAGAGAGAGACAGAGAGAGACAGAGAGAGACAGAGGGACAGAGAGACAGAGCCAGAGAGAAGCAGAGACAGAGACAGAGACACAGAGACAATAGACACACACACAGAATGAGCCACACAGAGACAGACCAAGATTGACAGAGACAGAGACAGACAGGGAGACAGAGACAGATGACAGAAGAGACAAAGAGATTCTAGTATGAATGGATGGATGGATGCGTGGGTGGAAAGAGAAAAAGCATTTATTAGTTTCTCATTTTTTCTTTTTTGCTTTCTGAAGAGCTAGAGATAGATGGCAAAATAAAGGCAGAGACTCACCTGAGCTTTCCAAATTTCCCTCCCAAACTATGCCCAAAAGGCTATAAAAATGTTCATACCCTTTGACCCAGCAATACCACTTCTAGGATTGTATCCCAAAGAAATCACACAAGCGGGAAAAGGACCCACATGCACAAGGATATTTATAGCGGCTCTTTTTGTGGTAGCCAAGAATTGGAAATCAAAGGAATGCCCATCAATTGGGGAATGGCTGAACAAGCTGTGGCATATGAAGGTAATGGAATACTACTGTGCCATAAGAAATGGGGATGATACGGACTTCGTAACAACCTGGAAAAACCTACACGACATAATGCTGAGTGAGCGGAGCAGAGCCAGGAGAACATTGTACACAACCACAGATATATGGACTCCGTGAGGACCAATCCTGACATACTCTTCTCAGCAACGTAAGGTGCAAGGATAACTCCAGGGGACTCACGATTGAGAATGCTATCTTCATCCAGAGAAAGAACTGTGAAGTTTGAATACAGATTGAGGATTATTATATGCTCGTCTTTTTTGCTTCTCTTTTGTTTTTGTTTTTGTTTTTTTTTTGTTTTGTTTTGTTTTGTTTTTTGGTTATGTCTCTTCTTTCTCATGATTCATTCCATTGGTCATAATTCTTCTCCACAACTTGACTAGTGTATAAATTAATTCAATGCGAAGTTATACATGACAGTTATATGAGATTCCAGGCCGTCTTGGGGAGGGAGGGGGGACGGAGGGGAGAAAATCTGGAACTCAAAATTATGTAGAACCATGTGTGGTAAACTATAAATAAATTAATTAATTAAAAAAATTCTAAAATGATGCAGAAAATCAAATTTTAAAGTGAAATAACCAACAAAAAGTAAGGATAAAATAATTTTCCAAGCCAAGACAACTTAGGATGCTGGCAGGAAATGTATGTTTCACCAGGGTGGTAGTCAGGCCTGGAGTGCAGTGCTAGCTGCACGCTTCAAAGTCAGCAGTGGGTCATGGGAGTGGCTGCAGTGTTCCTTGGTTTTGAGACAAGGACTCACTATTTAGTAAAACTTTCTGGGAAAACTGGGAAGCATTTGTCCAGAAACTAGGCATATAACAACTTCTCACATCATATTTACCAGGATAAAGAAAATAAGTACATGTTTTAGACATAAAGACTGATATCACAAGCAAATTAGAGGAAGGTGGAATATTTTACCTGTCAGATTTATGGTTAAGGAAACAATGTATGATCCAATGAGATATAGAGCATTGTAAGATGTAAAGTGAATAATTCTGATTACATTAAATTTAAAAAAAACTTTTTGATCAATTAAAACCAATGTAGCCAGGATTAGAAGGAAAGCAGGAAAGTGGGGAAAATTTCAGAAAATTTCTCTTTTAAAGACCTCATTTCTCAAGTACATAGAGAAAGAAGTAAAATTTATAAGAACATAAGACATTTCCAATTGATAAGTGGTCACTATTCATTAGATAAAACAACCCATCTATCGTGTTGGCTAATATGACAGGAAAAGAACATGATAAATGTTGGAGTAGTTATGGAATAGTTTGAACAATAATGCACTATTGGTGGAGTTGTGAACTAGTTCTAACATTCTGGAGAATAATTTGTTACTATGCAAAGGGCTATAAAAATGTGAATACCATTTGGACCAGTAATATCATTACTCAGTCTGTATTCAGACATTTCAAAATTAAAGGAAAAAGAAATATGTACAATAATATTTACAGCAGCTCTTTTTCTGGTGGCAAAGAATTGGAATTTCAGGGGATGAGCATCTATTGCAGAATGGCTAAAGAATTTGGTGCTATATACTTGTTATGTAATACTATTGTCTATAAGCAATAATGAGCAGGATGGGAAGACTTACATAAACTGCTACAAAGTGAAGTGAGTAGAATCTGGAAAAAAACAGTACATGGTAACAACAGTATTCTAAGATGATCAATTGTGAATGACGGTGATTCTCAGCAATCCAGCGATCCAAGGCTTATAACGAAAAATAATATCTACCTGAAGAGAATGAATTGATACAGTCTGAATGTACATCAAATCCTACTTTTTTTTTTGTACCTTGTCTAATACGGAAATAAGTTTTGTATGATTGCACATGTATTATCTCTATGACATTGCATGCCTTTTCAGGGAGCAGCGAGGGAGGGACAGAGGGAATGAGGTAGCTTGAAATTCAAAATTTTAAAAAAATGTTAAAATTGTTATTACATGTAACTGGATAAAATTATAAAAATTTATTACTAGAAAACAATTAAAAAAGAGCTTGAGATACAAACGCAACTAATCCAGATTTCCCCAGGATATATTATTCTACTAGATGAAGCCAAAACATAAATAGAACTCGAAGGTGAAGTGCCTATACAGGGGCAGTGATGCTGAAAAAAAGCCAATATAGTCCAGGGAGTGAGTTGACCTGGTAGTGATTGTGTGTTTCCTCTTGTGTATGCACTGGTAAGGAAACAATACCATCATCCTGATAGCAGTTTTTGGCTAAACGTAGGTATTGCTGCTCAAGGGATGAATTAATGTTGCATCCATTCTTCTGCTGATAAAGTTACCAAAAGTCAATGAGCTGGTGTCATGAAAATTCACTACATTAGAGGGTCGTCCCTTTCCTCCCTATGACATTTTCTCTCAGATAATAAAAACAATAATTTTACAATCTCAAATATAGCCATCTACTATCATTTTACATGATATTTTTCATGTAATTTGTCATGTAAGTCATATCTGTGAACCTGACTTAATCAACTATTAGATTGTATGCTTCACAAGGGTAGAAAGGAAAGTTTAATCATAATGGCATATCAGGTTCCATGACACACAGTAAATGCATATGCTACACAGGGTACTCTTCCTGTTGATTTATCTGTTGGTCCTGACATGGGGAGTCTTCTCACCACTGCTGTAATTATTACTGTCCCACATCTTTCCTCTCCTATCTCTTTTTTCTGAGCAATATGTTCTTGCTAAATATCTGTGACATCTCAGTCATACTTCATAAATTCATCATAAATTCCTCTACTGGAAGTCAAACTGTCTCCTTTCGTTAATGGACATATCTTATGACTTTTAGTGGCCAACTGTTATCTGACATCACAATGATGCTTGTGTGTTGTCTTTGGGCAGGACTTGGCCCATCATCTGAAGTCTGAAGAACCAGAAGATCACAATTGCTATTGGTAAAATAATTCACAGGACATTTATTCCCAAGAAATAAATGTCCATCCTTGAAAATGTAAAAGGTTAAGAAATATGTTGAAATACATCTAAAATAGCCTAAAATGGATAGATATAGCAGCAAAACCATATTCCCCAGAAAAGCGCCCTCTTAGACATAATGTTACATTGAATAGAGTGAATCAATCCTTTATTTTAACCCATTCGGCAAGGGCTTATTGTCTGTAGTGAATTATCATAATACCAGCCCATTGACTTTTGGTAACTGTATCCTCAGAAGAATGGATGCAACACTAATTCATCCCTTGAGCAACACTAGAAAAGTTTAGCCAAAAGCTGCTATCAGGATGATTGTATGGTTTCTCTACCAGCACATAGCGTGCCTTCACACTTTCATGTCTTTGCTTCTACTCATTCTTATAATGGCCATGTCCTTCCCCTCCCTGCAGAGCCTTAACAATTCATAGACTCCCATATAGGCAGTCCTAGGTTAGAATTCCACAGAATATTTATGCTTCCCTGGTCATGTAAAAGAGGCTTAATCTGTTTTGACCTGTTACCCCATTTTTAAATGAGGCAATTGGACATGATGACCTCTAAGGTCAAAAGCATTTTATGTCAGTCATTTTTCCCCAGAGCAGTAACTGAGCCTAAATTTGTACTCCACATGAAAAAGGCTACAAAAATGACTTCAATCCACTGAGGTGAAGAAAAGACCAGTCGGTCACTCAATAACCATTTATTAAGCGAATCTTATGTGATGAGTTAAAAGGACAAACAGTCCCTGCTCTCAAAGAACTCACAGTCAAAGAGGAAAGACAATAGACATAGATAGATAGACAGATAGATAGATAGTTACATACATACATACACATACATAATAGAGTACCTTCTCCTCCAAAAACAATAACAAAATTCCTAACCTCCAGAAGCTTACATTTTAACAGAGGAAGAGAAAATATGAAGGGGAGCCAGAAGTAGGGTTACTGTATCTTGTTCTGCCCTTCCCCAATTAATGGGGCCTGAAGGAAGAAAGATGTTAGTAGCATGGCTTAGACACCTTCAAAAATTATAATCCCCCCTTCCCAATGACTCACCAATCAGGAAAATAGGATTCAGAGAAGCATTTCCCTGAGGTAGGTGGGCAAAAAAACTGATGGGAAGGTACAGTAGGCTAGAGAGACAGCTAAGTAGAGTCAAGCGGGTAACATGACTAGAACTTCCTCAAGAAATAGTGCTTTGAAAAAAGTAGGCAATCTTGGATAAGTTATTGAATCCCACAATGCTTTAGAAAACTTAAATGTATAAGCTGCAAAGAAACTGTAGCCTTGCCTTGATAGAAGGACTTTTTTTTCAGTTTAGAGTTCCCTTTCCAAATGAATTTGAAGATCCTTTCCTTATCCCTACCGCTACAAGGGAATTGCCATTGTTTCATTGTGTCAGACCCTTTGTCACCCCATTTGGGGCTGTCTTGGCAAAGACACTGCCATGATTTGCCCTTTACTTCTGGAGCTCATTTTTCAGGTGAGGAAACTGAGGCATGCAGGACTTTTTCTCATTTGCACAGATAGTAAATGTACAGGTCCAAATCTTTACTAAGGACACTGAGTCCAGCACCATATCTCCTGTGCCACCTAGCTGCCCAGACACCTCACTATCTGGAACAGGCAAGGCAAGATGATAAATTTGGAACTCTAAATACTGAAAAATTCAAATGTATTAATAAATATTAAGAAAAAATGGTGAATTATTTTATTTGTTAATTTATAAAACAACACATTAATATCACTTTGTTGTTTTCATTCAGTCAATTTTTCAGTTTTGCCATTGGATAATTATTAAATGCCTATTGATTCAAGAAATGCTGTAAAAACAAAAACTCTGAGTTGTCATTTATCAGACTAACTAACATGACAGAAAAGTAAAATATCAAATACTGGTAGGGATGTGGAAAAATAGAGACACTAATGCACTGTCGGTTAAGTTGGGAACTGGTCCAACCATTTAAGAAAATAATTTGGGGCTACGCTCAAAGTCTATAAAAACTGCCTATAAAACTTTGACTCAGGAATTTCATTTCTAGGGCTGTTTCATATATATAAATATATAATATATTTATATAATATATATAAATATGTATATATAAATATATAGTATATATTTTAATACTATATATGTTTATTTATATAACATATATAAAAAGTATAGCGGCTCTTTTTGTGATGGAAAAAAAATAGAAATTGAGGGGATACGCATCAATTGGGAATGGCTCAACAACTCGTGGTGTAAGACTGTGATCGAATAATATTGTGCTCTAAGGAATGATTAGGAAGGTGATTTCAGAAAAAAAAAACTCAGGGAGATAGATCAACGGATTCAGAGTGAGCTGAGCAGAATCAGGAAAACATGAGAATCAAAAATATTTGTTAGTTATTTTTTAACATTAAAAAATGAATTTTAAATCATCTACCTTCCACCCATCCCCCTGCGACCTAGAAAGCAGGCAGTATGATATCAATTATACAAGTGAAATCATCTAAGACATATATCCATATTAACCATTTCACCAAAAAGAAGAAAAATGAGAAAATGACATTTCAATTTACACTCAGAATTTATTAGTTTTTCTTTGGAGGTAGATAGCATCTTTCCTCATGAGTCCTTTGGAATTGTCTTGGGTCATTGCATTGACCAGAGTAACTAAGTGTTTCACAGTCGATCATTATTACAATATTGCTGTTCCTATGTGCAATGATCTCTTGGTTCTGTTCACTTCACTTTGCAGCAGTTCATATAAGTCTTCCCATGAATATTTTTGTACAAATAATTCTTTTTTCTTTTCTTTATTCTTTTTAGGGGCAGACCTACAAAAAGGGAATGTTAATAAAAATTTAAAAAGTGAATTAGGACTTATGAATAAATGAATTAAACGTTTAATAAACAAACTCATTGTGAAATCACATTATCCTGTGAGACTGAATCAACCATACTACATGTATCTTATTACCTATGCCTCTAATTGGACCCTCTGACTGGAGGGCAGAGCTATGTCCTCTAAACCCTACATTTAATAGGGGAGCCCACAACAACCTTCTAATTTCCTACCAACTGCACTGACTTTGGACTTTTCCCACATGGCCTGGTCCTAGGTGCTGTTTCCTCTTCATCTTCCTCTCCCCCATTTCCTTTATATTTAACACAGTTCCTGGCAACAGTAGGCATTCATTAAACATCTATTGACTATTGACTAAGAGCATCATGGACACAGAGACTCACAATAGTCTATAATTTTATGGCTGATATTTTAATAAGCCTGAAGGGAGAACATTTTTCACCATGTTGTTTATAAAAGATTGTACCCTATCTAATTATTCTCAAGGGATGGGTCAGAGAATCCATAGCAACCCAGGAATGATGAAGTTTATCTTGAATTCTCTGGTGATCTTGCAGAACCTCTTCCAAAAGACACTGAGCAATATATTTAACCAAGATATATAACAAAAGAATCACCAAAAATCTCCAGAATAACTACAGGATTAGGAGTTTAGACTTCAGTGCTTTGAAAAATTTTTGAATTTGCCAGTGAGAATGAAATTAATTGGTGAGGAAAGAGATAGTCTCCAGATTATGTATAGCACTGTAAGTAGGTAGAAAACAAAATGGCAATACAACTGTAAAGTATACACATCAAAACAAATAGCTGAGGCATTTTCAGTATGATTATAATTATTTTTCTTTGTGACTGGTCAATTTGTTCAGGTGCTTAATGTGTGAACTCAAAATCATGGGGAGATCTCTGTGTAAGTGATTCTCTTTTATGGTAAGTTAATTGGTGTCACACTGTCGATAGTGTGGTGAACTGGAATTAAGACCATAGTCCAAATTCTTCTTCTAGCTCTTAGGAGCTGTGGAATCTTTTTGGCTTCCATCTTAGATTATCTCCAATTCTTCTTGTATATATCATTTGTACCTACTTATTTACTTGTTTTCTCCTCCCAGATGACTGTGAGTTTGTTGGAGTTAGGTGCTGTCTTTTGCCTTTCTTTGTAACCCCAATGCTTACCACAGTGTCTGGGACATAGTAGCCAACTAATGAATGTCTGTTGACTTACTGTGATTTGACTACGGGTAAACCTCTGCCTCACTGAACCTTCCATTAACATGGCTGTATCATGTGCATAGTATTATCTTTGTAGCTCACTAACTCAAAATATGTATGCAACATATTTTATGAATCTCAAGACTATTATGGAAACATGAGTCCTATTTTTTTTTCTGATCCATGATGATAGACCCCAGGTCAACTTTCTTTTTCTTTTTTTTTTTTGTTTTTTGGCAGAGCAAATGGGGTTAAGTGATTTGCCCAAAGTCACACAGCTAGTACATGTATCAAGTGTCTGAGGCTGGATTTGAACTCAGGTCCTCCTGACTCCAAGGCCAGTGCCCTACTCACTGCACCACCTAGCTGCCCCTCAACATTCAATCAATAGTAAATTTGTGTTACTGATTCCTGGGAGACTCGGGCAAGAGAGTCAAAGCCTTGCTGCACTTTGTCTGTAACTTAATCTTTATGATGTAGTACTGCAAAGATAATCAGAGGACATGGGGACCCTGACTTTCTATTGTAGCTTTGCCTCTCAGGTTCCCCCATCCCCTCATCTGTAATTTAGTTTTGTTCCAATAGAGAGGATTGGCATTTGGAATAAATTCACTGGAGGGAGTGCAGAATTTGGAAGCAGAAGACAGTTACCCAGGACGTTTGCATTTACAACAGGGGGAACTAGAGTCAGTCACTGTTATGTCTGTTCATCCTTTGTAAAGAAAGGGCCTGGATGACTAAGTTCTAGGCTTCCTTCCAGCTTTGAGTCTCTGCTCCTATGATCACATTTGAAAGAGACATTCAGAGAGAGACAATGGACTTCAGTGAGGGTCTCAGCTTGAAATAGATGCTAGATCTCTTGGCCTCTTCTAACTGGAAAATGTTCATTCTTCAGTAAAAATTAAAATGAGGAGACAGTCAATATGGTCAGAAACTCTCTAAATTTGTGTTTTGTTATATTGTCCTCTGAGAATTCCAGGTCTGTGGCTTCTTTCTTGCTTTTGTTTATAGAGAGGGAAAGAGAACCTTGGAGCACAGGAAAACATCTTTTGTTTATGTACGTATGTGTGAGTGTGTGTGCATGTGCGTGTATGTGTGTGTGAATATGAATGTGTATAGGTATATGTCTGCTACAGGTGAATGCATATAGATCTGCATGTAGGGTAGTAATATTCTAGCTTAGTGAATTCTGGAGCTCTGAGTTTTGTCAATGCTGTTAAAATGGTGGAACTGTGAGAGTAAATGATGGAATATTTGGAAGACTGGAGAATGAATTCTAATCTTGACTTGGGTTCATGCTTTGGGGAAAAATTGGGAAAGTGGCTGAGGTCTAGCAGAGTATTTCTGGCTAAGTGGGAGAGTGAAACAGTTATATTTAGCTGTCCAACTATCTATCTAGATATCTATCTATCTATCATCCCCCTTGCAACCTGCCTCTCTCTCTCTCTCTCTCTCTTCTCTCTCTCTCTCTGTCTCTCTACATATATACATACACAACACACACTCATATGAACATATGAATACTATTTTATATATATATATATACATATGCACAAAATTCATGTATGTTTATATATATATAAAGTACACTTCCATATATATACACATATATATACATATACATATACATATATATGTGTGTGTGTGTGCGTGTATATATACATACACATACACATATATGCATGTCTGGATGACACTCCAACAATATTTTTATTGATATCTATGGCATCAATCTGTATATCTATATATCCATTCATTTATCCATTATCTATGTCTCTCTATGTATATTTTTATATCAGTATATTACTCTTTATCTCTACCTCAATCTTTCTGTTTCTCCATCATCTCCATCTACATCTCTACCTTAGCTGTATTTGCATTGGGAGACATAGTTTTCTCTCCAGCAGGTGCTCATAGAAATAAAATCACTACTCCATTCCTAATTCCTTTTCTAAGGCAATTAACTCTTGCAGTAGTTCATCCTCATAGTTTCTGATCTGGAAAATGGATTACTTTCACACAATAAGAAACAGTATGCAGACAACAAGCTAATTTTACAGATGCTGGGCCTTATGCCCAGAGCAAGCTGGTAGTGAGAGATGAAGAGGTGACACTAAGGGGGAAATGCCTAGGAAGGGGTAAAAATAACTCTAAAATTCAGATCTCTTGAATTGCCTGTTCCAGCTACTGATCATTGAACCAGATGGAAGACATGGGCTAGCCTCTGCCTTGGTCTTGTCTAACTAGGGGAAAAATGCTCTCACAAGAAGAAGGAAAAACCTTATTCACCTTATTTAAAGAAAAGATTCTAAGTGAATGAGGGTAAAGAGGGAACTTATTCAGGTGGGAAATCTTCAGCCTGGAAAGAAAAAGCCTTCTGCTAGCCATCAGTTTTGGACCACAAATGGGACATCTGTTTCTTATCACTAAGCAAAATCATTAATGTGGACAGTCTTAGCAAGAATGAGGAAGGACATCTGAGCAGTAAAATGCTGAATAGTTGCTTTCTTACAACCTCAGAATGAGAGCTCTAGAAATACATGCAAGTGCAAAAAAGTCTGGGCTAGAGAGATAGAAAACAAACAAAAATATGATGAGCTTTTTGGAAGATAGGACATTTCTACCATGTCAGGTTCTTTCTAGTTTAAGTCTAGAACATAACGATTAAACAGTAGATATTGAGTTGAATAGGGGATATTTTGTGAGTTCAAATCTGGACTCAGATACTTGCTGGTTGTGTGACCTTGAGCAAGTTACTTAACTCTGCCTCAGGTCCTCATCTATAAAATGAGCTGGAGAAGGAAATTTTAAACCATGCCAGTATCTTTACCAAGAAATCTTTACCCAGAAAACCCAAACGGGATTACGGAGAGTTGGACACAACTGAAAAATGTCTTTACAACAACATCAGAGTAATCCCTTTTACTATTTCTGAAGTTATTTGTATTTTGATTTTTTTTTCTATAAGAGGGACACTGCATTTGAAGTTAGAATAATTGGTTTCACGTTCTGACGTTACTACTAATGGTCTTTGTTACTTTGTAAAAAAACTTCTGAATCAATTTGGACCTTGCTTTCCCAAGCTGTGAAACAATACTACCAATAAAATTAACTTAATGTATATAAAGTTTGAATGTTTTTAAATCATTTTCCAGTACATATAGGAAGTATGTAAAAAAGTATTAATATTTCCCTCATCCTCATCTTTCTCAGTTTCTTTATCTATTATTATAGAAAAATAAATATAAAGATATATGTATAGATATAGATATATTTAATATCAATATATACATGTGTGTATACAAATACATGTTTTTATAAGTGTGTATAAATGTATATATGTATGTGTGTGGGGGGGTGCATGCATGCGTGAATGAAATCCATTTCTACTCTTGGTGGTGATAGTCCTCTTTATTAATTTTGTAGTGGCATTATTCACTTTCCTAATGTTCATCCTGCTCCTTTGGTCATTCTGCAGAGCTAAGTATTTAAAACTCTGTTCCAGAAATGTTGGAAGCATCTACTACAAGCTCTGCCTTTATCTGGTTTTGTCATTCAAATATAATCTATTTCTGATTTTGTTCATTTTAATGTGACAGAATAGTTTTCAAGTTCCTTTTGAATAACTCTTTTAATTCCTTCTTCTTTCCAACACTGTTTCTGCTACTCATGGTGTGATTTTATTTTAGTTAACTTACAGCTCAGCGGCAGGGATGGGCAACTTCTCAATCATCACAGAATTCCTCCTCATGGAGTTTTCCAGCAGGCGGGAGCTGCAGGTCTTACATGCTCTTCTGTTCCTATCAATTTACCTGGCTGCCCTGATGGGCAATCTTCTCACCGTTGCTGCAATTATTACTGATCCACAACTTCACTGCCCTATGTATTTTTTTCTGATCAACTTATCCGTACTGGATATCTGTACTGTCTCAGTCACTCTTCCTAAATTTATTGTGAATTCCTTGTCTGGCACTCAGTCCCTGTCCCTTCTTGGCTGTGCTGCTCAGGTCTACTTTGTTCTCTGTTTTTCAGCAGCGGAGTTTGCTTTGCTTGTGGCAATGTCCTACGACCGCTTTGTGGCCATCTGCCAGCCCCTTCACTATGGCATCATCATGACACCAGCACGTTGTGTCTGGGCAGCAGTTGGCTCATGGCTCAGTGGGCTTATTTATTCAGCTCTACACACAGGGAACCTATTCCGCCTCCCCTTCTCAGGATCCAATTTGATCCACCAGTTTTTCTGTGATGTCCCTCACATCTTGGAAGTCTCAGTCTCTGGTGTGTTTAATACTGAATTTGAATTAATTGTAGCAAGTTTGTTCTCTTTGTTATTCTGCTTTGCCTTTTTAATTGTATCATATGCTCGCATATTCTGCAGCGTGCTCAAGATTCCTTCTGTGGAAGGACGCTACAAGGCCATTTCAACCTGCTCCCCTCAATTGATGATCCTCATCTTATATCTCATTTCTGTAATGATTGCAGGCCTCAGCGGCACATCAGACACATCTCCTATACAGAACCTTTTAATTGCAATGACCTATACAATATTGCCTCCACTGATGAACCCTTTCATCTACAGCCTAAGGAACCAGAAAGTCACAGCTGCCATGAGCAAGATGATCAAGAGGATTTTATTTCACCATCCTTGAAAACCTAAAAAACACCTGAAGAATATATACTTGGGCAGCAATATGTTCAAAGTGATAGATGAGGTTGCCTAACAGGGAGAAATGGTACCAAAAATACCACTCAGGAAAACAGATCCTTAGATGAAATGTTACATAGGATGGAATGAATCCATCATTTATTTTAGAATAACATAGACCTATTCTACAAGTGGCTGTTGTCCGTAGTAGAATTATTATGACACCAGCCCCCATCATCTTGGGCAACAGTGCCATCAGAAAAATGGATGGATCACTCGTTGATCCCTAGAATATCAGGAGATAAGCTTAACCAAAAGTGGCTATCAGGATGGTTCAATTGTTTCTCCCCCCAATATGAATCTTGCCTTGTCAGTTGCATACTTTTGCTTCCACTCATCTTCCTGATGGTAATGATCTTCTCCTTTTTTGTATGTTGAAGGTGTATTCATCTTTCCAAACACACATGTATATCTACACACGTATACGCACATATATACTCATACATACATATCTGTGTAGTTGTGTGCATGTGTGTGTGCGTGTGTGTGCGTGTGTGTGTGTGTGTGTGTGTGTGCGCTTTAGTTCCCTCAGTGGGACTCTTTGTTCCTAAGTTTGCTCATTTGTAAAATGAGGGTGTTCGTCTTGATGACCACTATAGTTCCTTCATCTCAATTTTGATGCTCTGATTTTTCACAAAATTTTTCCTCATCCATCAAGTTGGAATTAATCATCTTTACACCTAATTTTATAGATTATTTGTCTTTTTATGTGCTTATTACAATTTATTTTGTATTAGATCTAAAAGTATAAATGCCTTATGTCTTCTGGTGGATTCTCTATTCCTTTTCCAATAGCATATAGTTACCTTAGTTGGTAAAAAAAATGGCACTCTTGAAGTGATCATACATATTCCAATTGAAACAGTTTGATATTACAATCATGTAAAATATAGTGATTGGTTCTAGTCCAGGGGAAATGTCTGCTGAGAAATTGAAAAATACAGCCACCTCAGGGGATAATTTATTTATTCTCATTAAGACCTAGTTAAATCTTTGATGACAAAGACCATTTCATTTTTACTTTTATATCCTTAGCATGGGTTATTTTGCATACAGTACGTGCTTCAAAAATTATTCTTTATTAAATTCGAGTTTCTTGAACAAGAATCCTTCCCTTAACTTTCTATTTTTCTAACACCTAGCATAGCATCTCTTTCTTAGGAGGCAATTTATGAAAATTTGTTCAATTGAAAATCTGGGAGAGAGAGAGGGAGAGGGAGAGAGAGAGAGAGAGAGAGAGAGAGAGAGAGAGAGAGAGAGAGAGAGAGATTGCAATAGGAATAAATGGATGAATGATTTTATAGAGAAAAAAAAAAAACATTCCTTACATGCTCACTTTTATGCATTTTAAAATGGTAGAGATTGCTAGAGATACATGGCAAAGTAAATACAGGAACTTACCTGAGGTCTTCCAAAATCCCCTCCAAAGAACTTTAAAAAGATGTGTAAAATTAAATTCTAGAGTAGCATAATCAATAAAAGGTCAAGATAAGAGAATTTTCCAGTCCAACATAATTTAAGAGGTTGGCAGTAAATGTCTGTTTCAGCAGATTGATGGTCAGGCCTGGAGTGCAGTGCAGTGTAGACTACACCCTGAAAAGCTAACAGTGGGCCATGAAAGTGGCTGCATTATTTTTAGGTTTAGGGGCAAGAACTCACTATTTAACAAAAATTTCTGGGAAAACTGGAAAGTATTTGGTCAGTAACTAGGTGTAGAGCAACATCTCACATCATATACAAAAATAAAGTGAAAATGAGTACATGATTTAGACATAAAGGTTGGTATCATAAGTGAATTATGGGAGTATGGAATATTTTACCTCTCAGATCTTTGGATAAGGAAAGAATTTATGACCAAATGAGGTAGAGAGCATTATAGAATGTAAAATGAACAACTTTAATTATATTAAAATAAAAAATTGTCCAATTAGAACCAACATAGCTAAGGTTAGAAGGAAAGCATGAAAGTGGGTTAAAAATTACAGCAAATTTCTCTGTTAAATGCCTCATTTCTCAAATTTGTAGAGAAATGAGCCAAATTTGTAAGTCATTCCCCAATTGATAAATGGTCACTATTGATTAAGAAAAGCAACTCTGAGGTATAATTTCATAACTATCATATTTACTAATATGACAGAAAAGGAAAGTGATAAATGTGGCAGTGGTTATGGAAAAAATATTACACCAATGCACTGTTGGGTGAAGCTGTGAAGTAGTCCTACCATGCTAGAGAGTAATTTGGAACTATGCCCAAAGGGACATAAAACCGTACATGCTCTTTGCCCCAACATTGTGCTATAAGATGTGATGAGCAGGAAGATTTCAGAAAAGCCTGTGAAGGCTTATATGAACTGCTGCAAAATGAAGTAAGCAGAAGCATAACATTGTATTCAGTAATAGTAATATTGTAAGATGATCCACTGTGAATGATTTACTATTCTCAGCCATTCAATGACTAAGAATTAAAAGGAAAAGTGCTATCTACCTGCATAGCAGAACTGATGTGGTCTAAATGCAGATCAAACTCTATTTATTTTACTTCCTTTATTTCTCTTGTTTTGTTTCATTATTTGTGGGAATTTTTGGCTGTGTTTTCTTTTGCAACATGGCTAATACGGAAAGAAATTTTGCCTTACTGCACATGTATAATCCATGTCAAATTGCTTGCCTTTCCAGGGTGTGGCTGGGGACAGATGGAGAGAGTGAGATAATTTGGAACAATTTTTTAAATGTTAAATATGATTATTACAATTAGTTTGAACAAAAAGTTTGTGGCTGAATTTTGTATGAAGGGGTGATTCTAAAAAGCAAACAAAATCAGGTATGAAAAGGTAAAAAGGAGCAATTATCTCATAAAAAAACCCAAATTAAAACCATGGAAGCAGACAGGGGTGGGGAGATGATAATAGTGGAACCTTACTCTCCTCTGGGTTGAAGAGGAAACAGAGTGTACATGTGAAGAGGTTTGGAAGTCTTGTCAACTTATAGAAAGGTGAAAAAATTGGGGGATAGGGTGGGAGAGGGGCTTTTAAGAGGATGTATAGAATAAGATTAAAAGGGGAAAGTTGAGGCGGAGCCAAGATGGCAGCTGGTAAGCCGGGAATAGCATGAGCTCCCTACCGAGACCCTCCAAAAACTTATAAAAAATGGCTCTGAACCAATTCTAGAGAATGGCAGAACCCACAAAACAGTAGAGGGAAGCAGGGCTCCAGCCCAGGACAGCCTGGATGGTCTCTGGGTGAGGTCTATCCCACACAGAGCTCGGAGCTGGGAGCTGGGAGCTGGGAACGGAGTGGAGCAGAGCCCAGCCTGAGCGGCATGGACCATCCAGACCAGAAGCCAGGTGGATGGGGCCCTAGCGCCCTGATTCAGTGAGCTGCGGCAGTTACGAGACTTCTCAACCCACAAATACCAAAGACTGTGGAGAAGGTTAGTGGGAAAAGCTGCGGGAGTAGAAGCAGTTCGCGGTTCGGCTTCCAGCCCCAGGGGCAGTGGAGGTGGGGCAGCTACAGCTGTTGTTACTTCTGGCTCCAGGCCCACCTGGTGGGAGGAATTAAGTGGTGGATCAGAGCAGGGGTGCACAGCCTGCCTAAGATCTAAGCCCAGTTCGGGTTGGGGGTTCTTGGGGAAGGAGCAGTGTGGGTCTGACAAGCTGGCACCTCCCCCCCAAACGTGAAACATAGAACTCGTTAGTCTACAAGCAGTCATACCCCACTGAAAAACTCAAGGGTCAAGTTAGTTGGCTGGGAATATGGCCAGGCAGTGAAAACGCACCCAGATTCAGTCTCAGACTTTGGATTCTTTCTTTGGTGACAAAGAAGACCAAAACATACAGACAGAAGAAATTAATAAAGTCAAAGAGCCTACAACAGAAACCTCCATGAAAAACAGGAACTGGTCCCAGGCCATGGAAGAGCTCAAAAAGGAGTTGGAAAAGCAAGTTAGAGACATAGAGGAAAAATTGGGAAGAGAAATGAGAAGGATGCGAGAAAACCATGAAAAACAAGTCAATGACTTCCTAAAGGAGACCCTAAAAAATACTGAAAAATACACTGAAGAAAACAAAACCTTAAAAAACAGACTAACTGAAATGGCAAAAGAGCTCCAAAAAGCCAATGAGGAGAAGAATGCCTTGAAAGGCAGAATTAGCCAAATAGAAAAGGAGGTCCAAAAGACCACTGAAGAAATTAGATTGGAGCAAGTGGAAGGTAGTGACTTTATGAGAAATCAAGATATTATAAAACAGAACCAAAGGAATGAAAAAATGGAAGACAATGTGAAATATCTCCTTGGAAAAACCACTGACTTGGAAAATAGATCCAGGAGACATAATTTAAAAATTATTGGACTACCTGAAAGCCATGATCAAAAAAAGAGCCTAGATATCATCTTTCAAGAAATTATCAAGGAGAACTGCCCTGATATTCTAGAGGCAAAGGGCAAAATAGAAATTGAAAGAATCCATCGATCACCTCTTCAAATAGATCCCAAAAAGAAATCTCCCAGGAATATTGTCGCCCAATTCCAGAGCTCCCAGATCAAGGAGAAAATACTGCAAGCAGCCAGAAAGAAACAATTTGAGTATTGTGGAAACCCAATCAGAATAACCCAAGATCTGGCAGCTTCTACATTAGGAGATCGAAGGGCTTGGAATGAGATATTCTGGAGGTCAATGGAGCTAGGATTAAAACCAAGAATCACCTACCCAGCAAAACTGAGTATCATGTTCCAAGGCAAAATATGGATTTTCAATAAAATAGAGGACTTTCAAGCTTTCTCAGTGAAAAGACCAGAACTGAATAGAAAATTTGACTTTCAAACACAAGAATCAAGAGAAGCATGAAAAGGTAATCAAGAAACGGAAATTGCAAGGGACTTACTAAAGTTGAACTGTTTTGTTTACATTCCTACATGGAAAGATGATGAGTATGATTCATGAGACCTCAGTATTAGGGTAGTTGAAGGGAATATGCATATATATATGTTTATGTATATATATATGTGAATGTGTATGTATGTATGTATCTATGTGTATATGTATGCATGTGTATGTATGTATATATATATGTGTGTGTATATATATATACATATATATATATATATATATGTAAAAGAGATAGAGCAGACACAGGGTGAGTTGAAGATGAAGGGAAGATATCTAAAAGAAATAAAATGAAATTAAGGGATGAGAGAGCAACATACTGAGAGAGGGAGATAGGGAGAGATAGAATAGGGTGGATTATCTCGCATAAAGGTGGCAAGAGGAAGCAGTTCTGTGGGAGGAGGGGAGAGGGCAGGTGAGGGGGGAATGAGTGAACCTTGCTCTCATCAGATTTGGCCTGAGGAGGGAATACCATACATACTCAGTTGGGTATCTTACCCCACAGGAAAGAAGAGGGAGGAAGATAAAAAACAAAAATAAAAGGAGGGGGATGATGGAGGGGAGGGCAGATGGGGGTGGAGGTAATCAAAACAAACATTTTGGAAAGGGGACAGGGTCAAGTGAGAAAATTCAATAAAGCGGGATGGGTTGGGAAGGAGCCAAATGTAGTTAGCCTTTCACAACATGAGTATTGTGGAAGGGTTATACATAATGATACATGCGTGGCCTAGGTTGAAGTGCTCGACTTCTTAGGGAGGGTGGGTGGGAAGGGAAGAGGGGAGAGAATTTGGAACTCAAAGTTTTAAAAACAGATGTTCAAAACCAAAAAAAAAGTTTTTGCATGCAACTAAAAAATAAGATACACAGGCAATGGGGTGTAGAAATTTATCTTGCCCTACAAGAAAGGAAGGGAAAAGGGGATGAGAGGGGAGGGGGGTGATAGAGGGGAGGGCTGACTGGGGAACAGGGCAACCAGAATATATGCCATCTTGGAGTGGGTGGGAGGGTAGAAATGGGGAGAAAATTTGTAATTAAAACTGTTGTGAAAATCAATGCTGAAAACCAAACATGTTAAATAAATAAATTTAAATAAAAAAAACTGGAAGTTGAAAAAAAATGTATAAGCAAGGAAACTACATCTGCTAGAAGGTACCATAGATTATGAACTAATATCAATACTAAGCATATATGCAGGAAATATTAAATGAATTAGAGGAGTTAATATGAAGTAAAATTATGCTAGTAGGGAACTTCAACTTTTACCTGTTAAATTAACCCTTAACCACAGAATAAATAAGAAGGTTTTTAAGGAGATGGATAGAGTTTTAGAAAAGTTAAATGTGATAAACATCTAGAGAAATGGAATGAAAATGGAAAGGAATATACAATTGATAACTTTAGCAAAATTGGAGCACAAAAATAAACTCACATAATTCATCAGTATTTTTGTATATTACCACCAAAATACCAGCAGGACAAGGCAGGAAGAGAAAAAGCTTTTAAACTAGCTGTAGATAATATAAAATGCTTGGTAATCTACATACCAAGACAAACCCAAGGACAATGTGAACAAAATTACAAAATAAAACACAAGATAAACTTCGTAAACAGATGAAGACAGATCAAATCAATGGGAAATACATTAATTGCTCATGAGTGACTCAAGTCAATATGATACAAATGACAATTCTAATTAAGTTAATTTATTTACTGCCATAATCAATCAACTAACAAAGAATTATTTTATACATGGAGAGAAAACAATAAGAAATTCCAAGTGGAAGAAGAGAAGGTGGAGAATATGAAGGGAATAATGGAAAAAATGTGAGGGAAAAATATCTACCAGGGCCATATTTTAAGCTATATTATGAAGCATTAATAAAAAAAAACTATCTGGCACTGGCTAAGAAAGAGTATAGGAATAGTTGAATACAACTGGTACCCAAAACTATAGCAAATGGCCATAATAATACTGTGTTTGACAAATGTAATGTACATAATTGCAATATTTGATGGTGATCAACTGTGTAAAACTTAGCTTCTATGATCAACACAATATAGAAATACAATTTCAAAGGGAACATGATAAAATGTACTACAAACCTACAAAGAAAAGTGATGAATTTTAAGTATAAATTGAAGCATAATTTTCCAGTTTCTTTATTTTTTTCTAAATTTTTAGGTGTTTGGTTTTGTGACATGCCTAATATGGAAGAAAAATATTTTACGTGACTTCATGTCTATGATTGATATCATATATTTGGTATTCTCAATGGAAAATGAAGCTTTTCGAGAGAAGGAGAAAATTAGGAATTCAAAATTTTAATAAAATTTATGCTAAAAATTTAAAATGTAATTTAAATATTTAACATATAAATTACATAACTGAAGTATATAATGATATAATACCAGATTGTTGTTTTTAGGACCAATTCCCTTGGGCATGTGCAAATGGATGTAATGATGGACCACCATGATCTCTGAAGGAAGAATATTGTTAGACGCACAGAGAATAATGAAGAGACATTTCAGCAGCATGAATAAAGTGTGGCAAAAGGGAATCAATGACTTTTTATAAGAAATATGTATGGGTGTGTGTATGTGTGTATAATTTATGATTTCTTTAATGCATGGGCCAATTCTCTTGTCCCTTGGAGTAATAGACTTTCGCCCAGACAAAAAACTGGCAAATTCTTTTGTATCTGTCTCTTCTTTATAGCTCATTACCTGATTGTTTCACTAATTGGATTAAAAAGAGAGGATGTATCATTCATCACAACATTTTTTGTGTGTCTACATAAATGACCCATTTTAGGTATCTGATGAAATTTTATGTTATGACAATGAATTGAATTGAAAATATAAATAATGTGAATTATTAAGGCATAGAGTTGATTTGGAGGGCAAAATAATCCCAGACTCAGGAAGGAAATACCTAGTATTTGAAGGTCATATTAAACACAGAATTGGATGGAACTTTTAGCAGAGACTGGTAGAAGCAAATGCTAGGTGTTAATCCACAAAGGAAAAATTAAAAATTCTCAAAATAACATGAGTCAGAGTCTGAATTTAATATTTGTTAAGGATTGTTTATGTTGCAAGGCACTGTATTAAATGCCCAGGAATGAAAGCACACAAGATACAGGACAGTTCTTGCCCTTGAGATGCTCACAGTTTAATGGGGAAAGACAACAGGTAAAGAGAAGCTATAAAGGAGGGATGAGTCAGCAAGGTCTCTGATGCTAGGGCACAACTAAGTCTTAAAGCCATGATGGGAAAAGATCTGAGGAACTAAGAGTTTCAGAGTTGATTTAATCTTGAAGAATAATGAGTTTGTGGAAATCACTAATGAAGAAAATCGGGTGGGAAATGTAAAAAAAAATACAGAATAGTTTTCATGGGAGTGATTTGAGATGAGGGATAGAGAGACATCCCTCTCACTTCTGAAGTCTTGGGAATCTTAGACAAAAATAAAATGATGAAATCAGAGTCAATTGACCATTATTTTGGTAGATGTTTATGTGAGCCTGAAATAAAATAAACTAATAAATAAACTCATCTGCAGAACAGAATTAATACCCTGAGAAGGGCTGATTTTCACCCTTCTTTGTATTCCTCCTTTTTAGCACAGTACCTGACATAACTACTTGATAAATTCATGTTGTCTGAGTGATACTGCAAAATGAAAGATTCTAATACATTTGATGCTGTAAGGATAAAGAGCATAATGGAAAGCAAATGGGTAGCAGTGTTGGCCTCCTTACCTGTGGTATTTTATAGAGTTCTAGCACCTTGGCAAATGGTACGGACAGAGAAGCAGCTAGCCCTCCAATGACAGCCACTGACTTTTGCTGCCTATCACAGCTGTAGTTAGGGATGGTCCTACCCTTCCCTGACAGCCATATCAAGGAGCTCTCCACAGCTAGAATGCTCTCATGGAAGTTATTGAGGAGTTGGTATCCCAGGGTAATGTTGGGCAGCAAATGGGGGTCCTTGTTGATCTCATCCACAGCAAATTGGAAGGCCAAGAAGTGTTGGTAGTGTTTAATCATCTCCCTACATTAATGGGAAAAAGTTAGACAGCTAGGCAAAATACGTAATATGCATAGAGGACATAATAGACTGAGTGATGAATATGGAGTCAAGAAAACTTAAGTTTAAATATTATACCTTATATTGACTTGCTATGGGGCCCTGGAGTCTCCTATAATCTCTTGTATCCTCAGTACCTTGTCTTACATAATGTAGACTTTGATTGAACTAAATATTTCCTAACTTCCTTTCAATCTCAAAATGAATCATCTTCTGCTTCAGACTTTATCACAGTACTAGACATGAAATGAACACGAACACACCAAGTGGTCCATGAAGGATTTTCTAACCAATGTCTCTGAAATTAAATTTGTGTCAAGTTAGAGGCAACTTCAGTTCTGAAGTTGATGTCCAGATCTTTTTGATGACCCTCTGGAAATGTGAATACATAGTTACCTGTGGATAGAAAACTTTCTTGATTACTTTGCATTGAGAATCTTAGTAGTGGTGTTTGAAATCAAAGGGTGAGAATTACACTACCTGTCTTTCAACAGAAGTATTTTCCTGTTCATGAGAGTGTTAAACTGAAATAGTTAAGCTTATCTCACTATTGCTGAAATGCCTGAATTATATAATGGAAAGTCTCAGAAGTTAGGGCTTCAGAGAATATTTAGTGTATTATTAATACGTGGTACTCATCTCCATTGCAAAAACAGGACCAGGCATTCCTTAGATAACAAGAGCCACAGTTTGCCAGAATTTATGGCTAACATTGAATCTGTAGAGCACCGAGCAGAAATGGAAATTAACAAATCTGGATCTTTGTTCCAGCTTTTAGGAGCACATTTTCTGGAGCTAAATGCTTTTTTTTGTTTTCTTTACTGAAGATGTTCAGCTTCTCACACCTGGGAAGATAGTCACTCTATCAAGATAAAAAGCAAAAACCAGGAAAGAATGAGGTCTATTTAGGGGAAATTTTTTGCCTCCTGGATATTATTCTAAGATTCCCTGTGGATAGATTTGGAAAAGTGGTCCATTTTCATGTCTCATGGATGCAAGATAAACAAATATATTGCCTATAGTCAGTGATTTGAGAGCTCTGGGGATCATCTTTCCCAGCAGCTCTCCACCTGCATCCTTCTACCCAAATGAACAACAGAAGTGAAAAATATTTTTTAAATCTAATTCCCTGCTTTGGGTTTCTGAAATCTTAACAAGTCTCAAAAATTCAAACAGATCTACAATCCTCTATTTTTTTTTAGCTCTTCTAGGTTAGGAGTACTGAAATAAAACAAAGAAACCACCAAATCTCTGCAGTGACTCTAGTTTGGTCATATTACAATATATTATTCCTGTTGCTGAAATAAAACGAACAAAAAAACCACCAAATCTGTGTAGTAATTCTAGTTTGCCAGAGAATGCATCACACAGGGGCTTGAGTGTGATGAAAAGGCAAGAAAATGTTAACAATAATGACAGGGCATGGGCACACAATATGGCAGACTGAGATGAACTTGGCATATTTGTAGCCTTCATGATATCATCCACAGTGCTTTAGCCTGGAGAAGTGTGGCATAAACCTTTGTAGAATGAATTAATAATGGTAGTAACAATCCAAATCAATAATATTGTGAGTCTGATAAGCCTGATAAATCACAATAAGTACAATAGGGTGGTGTTCCAGAAGCTAACTGAGAAGGCTACCCCTAGAGTACGGAACAGAGTTCTGTGATGAGAACAGGTTCTACCGTCTTTGATTTGTTTCACTTAATGTTCAGTGAGTGTGAGGATTGTCATGGTTTGTATTAATCAGTTTAAGCTGAAGCTGCATTGTGAGCTCGACTCCCGAGAGACAGCTCTTGAGGAAACTAAGTTTTTATTCATTACAAATATCATATTGATACATACGAAAATTATAAATTCCCTTCTTGTCTTTAATATAAGGATTCAAAACTATTCCAAAGGACTTGTTATGAACAATGCTATCCACCTCCAGAGGAATTCCTGATGGAGTCTGTATGTAGATTGAAGCATATTTTTTCAAACATTATTTTTCTTTTATTTTTCATTTGTGTTTTTTATTACAGCATGGCTAATGTGGAAGTGTTTCAATGACTGCACATGTGTTATCTCTTCTGTTAGCCCCATTCCCCTTTAACTATCCCTTTTTCCTCCTTCTTCCCTGTAGGGTAAGATAATATATTGTACCCAACTGAATGTCTTTATGATTCCCTCTTTGAGCCAATTCCGGTGAGAGTAAGATTTTCCACAATCTTTATCTCCATTAAAAAAGAAATCTTCCTTTCTCACATCTTTTATGTGAGATATTTCCCCCACTCTTTCTGTCCCTTTCTGCTTCTCCCAGTGCACTACTCTTTTTCAACCCTTCAATTCACATTTTTTTAAACTATCACATCGTGGTCAACTCACACCCCTCCCTTCTGTCTATGTTTATTCTTTTTTAACTTCCTTCATAATTATAAAATTCTTAAGAGTTACAATTACCATCTTCCCTTACAGGAATATAAATATTTTAACCTTATTGTTTCCCTTAATATTTCCATTTAATTTTTATTATTTATAAGTGTATCGAATCTTGTATTTGAAAGTCTAATTTTCTATTCAGCTCTTATCTTTTCATCAGCAATGCATGGAAGTCTCTTATTTCATTAAATATCCATGTTTCTCCTGATGGGTCATACTCACCTTTGCTAGATAAGTTATTCTAGCTTTTTTGCCTTCCAGTATATAATATACTGAGTCTTATGATTCTTAAATAAGACAAGGGCTTCCATATTGGAATTTCTTTCAGAAGGTGATTGGTGTATCCTTTCAATTTATGTTTTTCCTTGTGCCTCCAGAATTTTAGATCAGTTCTCCTTGATAATTTCTTGAAACATGATGTCTAAGGTCTTATTTTTTGATCACGGCTTTCAGGTAGTCCAATAATTCTTAAATTATTTTTCTTTGGTGTATTTTCCATTTTACAGTTTTTCCAATGAAATGTTTCATATTTTCTTCCTTTTTTCTTCCAATTATTTTATTATTTCTTGGTATTTCATGGAAATATTAGCTTTGATTTACCCATTCCTAATTTGTAAAGAATAATTTCATTCAGTGAAATTTCATACATCTTTTTCATTTGTCCAATTATATTTTTTGAAGAGTTGTTTTCAGTAGAGTTTTTTTTACATTTTCTTTTTTTTCTTTTTTTTTAATTTAAAATTATTTATTTATTTTTAGTTTACCACACACGGTTCTACATAATTTTGAGTTTCAGATTTTCTCCCCTCCCTCCCCCTTCCCCCACCAAGATGGCCTGGAATCTCATATAACTACCATGTATAACTTCGCATTGAATTAATTTATACTCTAGTCAAGTTGTGGAGAAGAATTACGACCAAAGGAATGAATCATGAGAAAGAAGAGACAGAACTAAAAAAAAAAACAACCCAAAAACAAAAACAAAAGAGAAGAAAAAAAGGCGAGCATGCAGTGCGCCTCAATCTGTATTCAAACCTCACAGTTCTCTCTCTGGATGAAGATAGCATTCTCCATCATGAGCCCCCTGGAGTTGTCCTTGCACCTTACGTTGCTGAGAAGAGTGAAGTATGTCAGGGTTGGTCCTCACGGAATCCATATATCTGTGGTTGTGTACAGTGTTCTCCTGGCTCTGCTCCGCTCACTCAGCATTATGTCGTGTAGGTTTTTCCAGGTTGTTATGAAGTCCGTATCATCCCCATTTCTTATGGCACAATAGTATTCCATTACCTTCATATACCACAGCTTGTTCAGCCATTCCCCAATTGATGGGCATCCCCTTGATTTCCAATTCCTGGCTACCACAAAAAGAGCTGCTATAAATATCCTTGTACATATGGGTCCTTTTCCCGCTTGTGTGATTTCTTTGGGATACAACCCTAGAAGTGGTATTGCTGGGTCAAAGGGTATGAACATATCTATAGCCCTTTGGGCATAGTTCCAAAGTGCTCTCCAAAATGGCTGGATCAGCTCACAACTCCACCAGCAATGCAACAATGTTCCAATTTCCCCACATCCTTTCCAGCATTTATCATTTTCCTGTTTTGTTATTTTAGCCAATCTGACAGGAGAGATGTGGTATCTAAGAGTTGTTTTGATTTGCATTTCTCTAATCAGTAGTGATCCAGAGCATTTTTTCATATGCCTATAGATAGCTTTAATATCTTCCTCTGAAAACTGCCTGTTCATATCCTTTGACCATTTCTCAATTGGGGAATGGCTTGTATTCCTATATATTTGGCCCAGTTCCCTGTATATTTTAGAAATGAGGCCTTTATCAGAGATACTAGTTGCAAAGATTTTCTCCTAATTTTCTGCTTCCCTCCCAATTCTTGTTGCATTGGCTTTTTTTGTACAAAAACATTTCAATTTGACATAATCAAAATTATCCATTTTGCATTTTGTAATGCTCTCTATATCTTGTTGGGTCATGAATTCTTACTTTTCCATAAATCTGATAAGTAAACTATTCCTTGCTTTCCCAAATTACTTATAGTATCAGCTTTTACTCCTAAATCATGAACCCATTTTGACTTTATTTTGGTATATGGTGTAAAATATTGGTTTATGCCCAGTTTTTGCCCTACCATTTTCCAATTTTCCCAACAGTTTTTGTGAAATAGTGAATTATTAGCCCAGAAGCTGGCCTCTTTGGGTTTATCAAAGAGTAGATTGCTAAACTTGTTGATTTCTCCTACTTGTGTACCTATCCTATTCCACTGATCCACACCCCTGTTTCTTAACCAGTACCAGGCAGTTTTGATGACTGCTGCTGTGTAGTACAGTTTAATATCTGGTGTGGCTAAGCCATCTTCTCTAGCATGTCTTTTCATTAATATCCTAGATACTCTAGACCTCTTGTTTTTCCAAATGAATTTTGTTATTATTTTGTCCAGCTCAGTAAAAAAATTTTTTGGTAGTTCGATTGGTATGGCACTGAATTGATAGATTAATTTAGGTAAAATTGTCATTTTTATTATATTAGCTTGGCCTAACCATGAGCAACTGATATTTTTCCATTTATTTAGATCTGATTTTATTCGCGTGAAAAGTGTTTCATAGTTATGTTCATATAGGCCCTGGGTTTGTCTTGGCAAATAGACTCCCAAATATTTTATAGTGCCTTCAGTAACTTTGAACGGAATCATTTTCAATAAAGTACTATGGAAAAATAAGCTAAAAACTAATTGGAAACTAAATAATTTAATTCTAAAGAATGAGTGGGCCAAAGAACAAATCAGAGAAACAATTAATAATTTCATTCAAGAGAATGACAATAATGAAACAACATACCAAAACTTATGGGATGCAGCAAAAGCAGTTCTTAGGGGAAGTTTTATATCTCTAAAGGCCTACGTGAATAAAATAGGGAAAGAGGAGATCAATGATCTGGGCATACAGCTGAAAAAGCTAGAAAAAGAGCAAATTGAAAACCCCCAATTAAATACCAAATTAGAAATAATGAAAATCAAAGGAGAGATTAATAAAATTGAAACCAAGAAAACTATTGAATTAATAAATAAAACAAAGAGCTGGTTTTATGAAAAAACCAATCAAATTGATAAACCTTTGGCCAATTTGATTAAAAAAAAAGAAGAAAATCAAATTACCAGTATCAAAAATGAAAAGGGTGAGGTCACCTCTAATGAAGAGGAAATCAAAACAATAATTAGGAATTATTTTGCCCATCTGTATGCCCATAAATTTGACAACCTTAGAGATATGGATGAATATCTACAAAAACATAAACTGCCCAGGCTAACAGAGAAGGAAGTGAAATTTCTTAATAACCCCATATCAGAAAAAGAAATTGAGCATACCATCAATGAACTCCCTAGGAAAAAATCTCCAGGTCCAGATGGTTTTACATGTGAATTCTATCAAACATTTAAAGAACAACTAATTCCAATACTTTGTAGACTATTTGGGAGAATATGTGAAGAAGGAGTCCTACCAAATTCTTTTTATGACACAAATATGGTACTAATACCCAAACCAGGTAGAGTTAAAACAGAGAAAGAAAATTATAGACCAATTTCTCTAATGAATATTGATGCAAAAACTTTAAATAAAATATTAGCAAAAAGATTGCAGCAACTCATCACGAGAATAATACACTATGACCAGGTAGGATTTATTCCAGGAATGCAAGACTGGTTCAATATTATGAAAACTATTAGCATAATTGACCATATCAACAACAAAACTAGCAGAAACCATATGATCATCTCAATAGACACAGAAAAAACCTTTGACAAAGTACAACACCCATTCCTATTAAAAACACTAGAAAGCATAGGAATAAGTGGAACCTTCCTCAAAATTATAAATAGCATCTACCTAAAACTATCAACAAGCATTATTTGTAATGGGGATAAACTAGATGCATTCCCAATAAGATCAGGGGTGAAACAAGGATGTCCATTATCACCCCTATTATTCAATTTGGTACTAGAAACATTAGCTGTAGCAATAAGAGAAGAAAAAGAAATTGAAGGAATTAGAATAGGAAAAGAAGAAACTAAATTATCACTTTTTGCAGATGATATCATGATTTATCTAGAGAATCCTAGAGAATCAAGTAAAAAACTACTTGAAATAATAAACAACTTTAGCAAAGTTGCAGGATATAAAATAAACCCACATAAATCCTCAGCATTCCTATACATTACTGACAAAGCCCAACAGCAAGAGATAGAATGTTTATTTTTTAATTGAGTTAAAAATTTTAATTTACAACACGCAGCTCCATGAGTTTTTGAGTTCTGAATTTCCCCACCTTAACCCCTAAGACAGCATGTAATCTATTATAGGTTGTACATATACCTTTGCATTAAACTTATTTACACAATAGTCAAGGTGAAAAGAACAATTATAACTAATGGAATGAATCATGAGAAAGAAGGAACAAAACCAAAAAAGAATGAAAAATAGAGAGCAAAGACTTTGCCTCAATCTGCTTTCAAACTCTGTAATTCTTTCTCTAGATGTGGACAGCTTTTTCCATCATGAGCCTTGTGGAGCTGCCTTTGAATCTTTTATCCCCAAGAAGAGTCAAGCCTATCAAAGTTAGTCCTTAAAGATATCGTGTGTCTGTAATAATGTATAACATTTTCCTGGTTCTTCTCCCCTCAATCAGTGTGAAATCATACAAGTCTTTCCAGGTTACTATGAAGTCCATCTGCTCCTCATTTCTTATAGCACAATAGTATTCCATTACATTCATATACCACAACTTGTTTAGCCATTCCCCAATTGATGGGCATCCCCTTGATTTCCAATTCTTTGAAACCACAGAAACAGCTGCTATAAATATTTCTGTACATATACGTCCGTTTTCCACTTGTGTGATCTCTTTGGGATACAACCCTAGAAGTGGTATTTCTGGGTCAAAGGATATAAACTTTATTTTATAGCCCTTTGTGCATAGTTCCAAATTGCTCTGCAGAATAGCTGGATCACTTCACAGCTCCACCAACAAGGTAACTGTGTTCCAATTTTTCCACATCCAATCTAGCATTTACGATTTTCAAGTTTTGTCATGTTAGCCAATCTGACAGGAGAGATGTGGTACTTAAGAATTGTTTTGATTTTAATTTCTCTAATTGATAATGATTTAGAGCATTGTTTCACGTTGCTATAAATATCTTTAATTTCTTCCTCCGAGAAATGCCTGTTCATATACTTTGACCATTTCTCAACTGGGGAATGACTTTTATTCCAGCAAATTTAATTCAGTTCACTCTATATTTTAGAGATCAGAACTTTAAAAGAGACACTGGTTGTAAAGATTCTTTCCCAGTTTTCTGGGAAAATTGGGAACTCCACAAAGTCTTCCCTGAACATTGAACTTCATAATAATATTTACCTAGACATTTCAAAGAATTGTTTCTACCTCATATCATAAAGTCCCTTCCATTACACCACCTAATATTCATGCTGAATAATTCTTGATGAAAGAGTAGCTATTTAACAGCCAAAAAATCCTCAACTTTGGCCTTATTCACATAAGAGAGCATCAGTGAACTTATTGGACTGAATAGAAAGCCTAGTGATTCATGTGGTCTCTTTCTCTTATCACATTTATTTCTTTACTTTAAATTTCTCTAATGTATATATTCTATACTGTTGGGTATTCTGATTGTCTACGAATAAGAAATTAACTCCCTACTTGACCTCATAAGCCCAATGAGAACTAGATAGATGTGTTGTTCTTTTTGAATAATATTTTGCTTAACATCAGCCTGAGAATTCTTGCTGAACTTTAAATGACAACTAGTTATGATCGATATGTTATGGGTTGTAGTTTACTTATTTGTTGTCATACTGGTTATTTTTAAAATGTCTGCTTATAATTTTTTTCTTCTCAAATTATCTTATATATTCTTTCCTGTTTATAAATTGAATCCCCAAGTGAAAGGTGGTCTCTCTGAAGGCATGGAATGTTTTTAATTTTTAGTTTTATAAACCTAAAAAGAATCATATTGTCTTTCACACAGCAAATAATTAATAAATATTGGCTTAATTTGTTGATATACTTTCTTTCCATTAATATTGTTTTTGGATAGAATGTGAGACATACAGCATTGGATTCATCTATTTTTTTTCTAGTTCAGCACTGAGTTGGTTTTAATAACAATTTAGACACTAATTGTTTATGGACTTTGTGGAAATACTGTTTCTTGATTATATCACCTCTGAAGTTTAGTAATTTATCCAGAAGACCTTCATGTTTCCTATAAACTCTAACAACTTATAGATCTATTAATTATGTGCTGCAAAATATTCCTTTTTCAATTGAGTTCTGTTAAGGTATTGTATAAGCAAACAGTCAGATATTTTTCTGATGTCCTATCTTAATAGACTATTGACATTAAAAAAGAAAAAGAAAAAGCATCATCATCATCATCACTACCTTCAGGTTATTATTTTCTCACACTTAAATTTCCATCTGCTCTGACTGTGGATATCATCATTTTCTACATAGTTACATTTTCATTCCACATTTTGATGGGGATTTTAAGTCTTTAATGGAAAACTTAATTCAGGTTGTTTATAATAATTTGGGTTACCACATGGTTACTACATTATTATATTTGTTGGCTTGGTCTTTTTTGTTTTTGTTTTTATGTTTTGGCTTTTCGGTCATCGTTCTAACCATATCATTTTATCTATACTAACCCAAATTCTGTCATTGCGGAAGCCTACATTTCAATGTCAGTTTCTTTTAAATAATGAACCACTGAGACATACAAGGAGAACTGTCTTCAATGTTCAAGAGTGACTTCTGAATATTATAATGAGGCAAGAGATAGTAGAGCTCTCAGAAGCTCAGTCAATCACAACCATTTCATGGAGTACCTCCTCTGTGTAGAGTTATGGAACAAGAGCTGTCGGTATGGCACTATCTAGGTACCTGTACTGGTTTGACATTGACTCATCAAGGGAACTCTAATGCGTTATAGAGTGGGAACATTCAAAGACCAGATTTCATCTGGATAAGGAACTTAGAGAAAGCATAATTTTAATAAATGTTTTCAGAGCTAATTCTGGGTATTTGGAAGCTTTTGGTGCTTCCAGGTAGTGTGACCTGAGGAGAGGTATGGTCATTGCTCCTCTGGCTAACACTCTGGTCTTTACCCAGGAAGGGCCACTGATCCCTTGGGACTGGAAGTGACATTACCCCCTAGGCCTTCCACTCCCTCTTGACAGAAAAGCTTCTTCCTGCCCTTGCACTATGTCCCAGAAGTGGTTATATGCAATGGAGTTGCCCAAGAGTCTCTGGTCCTACATCCAGTGCTAGCAGAGCAGACCCCTGTATTCTCTTTCAGTTGCCAGCTTCCCTTGTCATCTCTGACTTGGGCATTCACAAAGCTCTTGATACTTCTGTCATCAGCACCTAATCTTACCACTGGTGTTTCATCCATGTGGTCTCTGGGTCAGTTTCCACCCCTATATCATAGGTATCTTTTTCTGAATTCCAAAGTTGTCTTGACCTAGAAGAATGTCTCATTCTGAAATTTTGTTGGCTCTGCCACTGAAGACTTTGATTTGAGGCATTATTTTAAAACTGTTTGGAGAAGAATGTTGGGAGAGCTCTGCTGAGTAACTTCTCTACTCCATAATTTTGGCTCTACCCCTGTAAGTCTCTGGGTTCATTTTGGAGAAATAAGCATCTCCCTCAAACTCTTTTGTCCAAGGATTTGATTTGACTTAAGCCCGCATGGGGGATGGGGTGGGGATAGACAGTAAAATTCTACAGTCTGTAATATAAGAGAAGTTTTAACCATACTTCACTCACTGGTCATCTTCTTAGCAGCCACCATATTTTCTTCACCAGAAAACACTTTACAGAGAAGACTGAGGAGTTCCATGGGGAATTGGGCAATTTGTTTCTCTTTTAATAGTGAGGTTACTGTGTGTCAGATGTCAAAACAACCAATTAAATAAAAAAGGGATGGAGATAAGTATAACCTCGTCTGAGATAGAGAAATCAAGTGGAAAATTAGATACAAATAAAAATAGCTGGTATCTGCCAATGTTCTCATGATTTGCAAAATATTTAAAGTTCAATTAATAGCAATGAAAATACCTAAATGGAATTTTGTATTTATGTTCCAAAAATCAGTACTTGATGAAAAATGATTCTGTCAAATATCCTTCATGAAATTAATGATATTAATACTCAGACAAGGTAGGACAAAGAAGGGATAGTGAACTTTAGGCTGAACTTAGTAATTAATTTTGACCAAAATTTTTAAATACGGTTTTAGCCAATTCAATTAGATGCACCTTTCTCTACCTAGATTTGCTCTCCCCCTCTCTCAAGATTGTGAGTAAATACCCAGTGAAACGCATTTCTTTGGAGAAAGTCTAACTTATTATGAACAGGTTTTCTGCCAATAAAATAATTGCTGTCTTAAATATTCTCATTATAATAACATCATCAGTATAATTATATATATATATATATATATATAAAATTATGAGGCAGCATGAAAGTAGCTAGAAAAATTACCTTGTAGGAAAAAAGACATAAATTCATATCCATATTGTGACAGAAACTGTTTTGTATTCCTCTAGACAAATCATTTAACTCTCTAGTACTTGAGGCCACTAAGACTATTATTAGTTGGTATCACTGAATTTGCAGGAGAGATTTTCTCTCTTGCTAGATTCCGACTTTGATAAAATCACACATCTCATTAAATATTAATATTAAAATGCATATACTGTATCAAATATATGCATACACACATAATGCTTATATACATACATACACATATATATCTACACATACGTGTAAATGTACGCTTTAAGAGCAAGGGCCTGTCAGATGTTCTTCTCCTTTTGAATGGCTTGGATTTTGGCTCTTTGTCTTGAATACACATATCTAATGTCACCAAAAATTACACACTCCAAAAACAGGGAAAACATAAACTAAATAATCCAAGTTATTAAAGGTAAGACAAGAAAATAAAGACTGTCCTAGAAATATCTCTGAATGTACATGTGGTGATTTGTGTTACTTAGAGGAATGAATACATCTGAATTGATTAATTGTATCAATAATGTCAGGGTGATGAACATAGATGTGAGAAAGGAAGAATGTAAATCTACTGGAAGCAAAAGTCTTTACAGGAAATACTTAGAGATGATCAATGGACAGCAGAGGACAATGAGATACACTATCAAAACCACTTTTAATGGCTGAGGAATTTTTTGTTACTACAACAAATGATAATGACAATAATTCATTAGAATTCATTCTGCTATCTGTTTTATGTAAAATAAGCTAGAGAAGGAAATGACAAACCACTCCAGTATCTATGCCAAGAGAACTTTAAACGGGGTCATAAAGTGTGAAACACAACTGAAAAAGACTGAACAACAACAACATAATAGGTGTTTGAAGTGTGTCTCACCACAGCATAGAGAAGGTTTCTCTCCAATATGGATGTCTCAAATATAGTAAGCAATACGAAGTAAGGCAAACCTATTTTACATACATTATATAAATAAAGCTTCTCTCTAGTGTGACAAACCTGAGAAGAAATGGTCTGAAATGTGTAGAAATTTTTTCCACTTTTATTACATTTTAAGATATCTCCCTAGTAGAGATCACCTATTGTTCATTAACTTGACTGTCAGTAGCTTGTATCAAAGTCTGCCCACTTTTCCTTGCTGCCTCAAGAACTTGATCTCTTATCTCTGATTTTTCCAGAATGGTATTCCCAAGACTGTGTCTTTGGAGTATCACTTCTTCACAAATATTCTCCTTTAGGGGTGCCTCCTTAGTCTCCTGGATGGATTCCTATTTGTGGCATAGGAGAAACCTGGAGATTCATCATCAGGGATTGTCGAACAAATTCTGCTGAGTTCCTCACCTGAAGAACACTCTCTCAGGGTTAGCTAGTTTTTAGATTTTTTCTACAATAGACCATGACTCTACAGAGACATGATTGATGGAAAGCAATGGAAGATACGGCGGATTCATAGTGCAGTGCATAGAGTGCTAGGTTTGAAATCATAAAGACAAATATTCTTGAGTTTAAATTTGATCTCACACACTTAGTAGCTGTGTGACTTTGGGCAAGTCACTTAACCTTGCCTCAGCTCCTTGTCTGTAAACCGAACTGGAGAAGGAAATGGCAAACCACTGTACTATCTTTACCAAGAAAACCCCAAATGCATGGGATCTTAGAGATAATTGAAAAATGAGTAAAGAACAATGGGAAATATAATAACTTCATTTCCTTTTTCATTGGTCACAAAATGCTTTATTTGGTAAATTCATTGCCCATTAAACATTATCCAATAAGTTATATCTCATGCATGTGTTCAATTCATCTAATGCAATTGGCAAATGGAATGACTGCTATAACATAGATGCAAAAATTGTAGAAAGAAACTGTAAAAAAGATTGTAATTTCAACTTTGCAAATGAGAAATCCTTGAGTCAGAATCCTAGATGGACTTATCCAGGGACAGAAATTTGATAAATGCTAAATCAGGAATTGGAAACCCAGTCATCCTATTTTAAAATTTATTTATTTTTTCCATATTACAATGTAGTCTTTATTCAATACGTATGTATGTATGTAGGTATGTATGTATGTATCTATGATACTTCAACACAAAAATTTTTGAAATTCTGCCTCCATTCAGAAATTCCCCAATGTGACTGCCTTCACAAGGATAATAGATTTAAATGAAAAATAAAGAGATGATGGAAACTGAAAATACATGCTACTAGTGATAGACACATTTGAAAAAAAATTTAAGACTACAGGAGGTCAGGAGTTACCTCTGTGACTAAGTGGGCTGAGAACACCTTAATCCCCCAGAATTAGCTTTACTTTTCAGTATCTCCAGGGTATTTCTGTCTGCCCTCAGAAGGATCACATAGCACTTGGGAGCAAAGATGCAAGTTAGAATCCCAACACTGGAGGTCAAGATGGAAAAGACTTCCACAGCCACCATGGCCTTGCCCTTGGTGCTCTGATATGTGGGCAGAAAGGATATCCAGACACTGCAGAATACAAGCATGCTGAAAGTCAGGTACTTGGCTTCATTGAAAATGTCTGGTAGGTTCCTTGCCAAGAAAGCTGTTGTGAAGCTCCCCAAGGCCAGAAAGCCCATATAGCCCAGGACACAGTAGAAGGCAAGGATGGAGCCTTCATTACACTGAATGACAATGTGACCAAGCTCAGAGTGCATATCCACCTCCAGGAATGGGGGATATGTCCCAAGCCAGATGCCACAGAGACACATTTGGACTAGAACACAAGTAAGGATGAGAGAAAAAGATGCTGTGGAACCCAGGTACCTCCTCAGATTACTTCCTGGCTTTGTGGCCTTGAAGGCCAGGACTACAGTGATGGTTTTTGCTAAAATGGATGCAACGGCACCTGTAAACACAATTGCAAAAGTGGTTTGTCGCAGCAGGCAGGTGGCTGTGGTAGGACGACCAATGAAGAGCAAGGAGCAGAGGAAGCATAGGGTGAGGGAGATGAGCAGAGTGTAGCTGAGACCTCGGTTATTGGCTTTGACTATGGGAGTGTCTCTGTGCTTCACAAAGACTCCAAGGACCAGAGCAGTGAGGAAGGAGAAGCAGACAGCAGTACAGGTCAGAGTCAATCCAAGAGGTTCTTCAAAGGCCAGGAAGATCACATTCTTTGAGAGGCATCGATCTCTCTCCCTGTTTGGGAACTGATCTTCAGAGCATTTCAGACACACTTCTGCATCTATGGAGAGTGATAGACAGACAGACAGACAGACAGAGAGAGAGAGAGAGAGAGAGAATCTCAGTATATCCCATAATAAGAGTTTCTTTTCTATAATCAACATAACATTTCATCTTTCTATGAAGGTGATTAATTTTTCTACAAGTGGTCCTCAAGTTCTTGTTTTTTGCCAGGCACTGAGCTTGGTTTTAGAGATATTGGGGAAAAAAGACAAAAGTGCTACTCTTATAATGCTTCCATTCAGTTTTGTAGCATGTAGTTACTGATGATAATAATAACTGAAATTGGCATAGTGCCTTAAGGTATCCAAATGTCTTTAAATATACTATGACATTTGATTGTCTCCAAAACCCTGGAAGCAAAATTCGAGATGATCTATCAGTACTGCAAGATTCGTTATATTGATGGTGACCATGAATCTACCTGTGTAGTTTGGAATTACAAAATATAAGACACTCTCTATATAGAAAGCAGAAGAAGTAAAATATTTATTCAGACACCAGAGGATGTAAGCCATCCTGAAACTTCCCTCTGTTGGGGCCTTCCCTTAAAACACTCACTAATGAATTCTAACTGTGTGCTTGCCTGTATCCTCTCTTCCTGAAGTTCTGAGAACTTGCAGTTCTGAGAGCCCTTGCAGTCCTCTCTGTCTCTTTCTCTGTGTCTCTCAGTCTCTTTGTCTCTGTCTCTCCTCTTTTTAAAATTTATTTTATATATTAAGTTTTCAGTATTGATTTTCACAAGAGTTTGAATTATGAATTTTCTCCCCATTTCTACCCACCCACCCAATCCAAGATGGCATATATTCTGGGTGCCCCATTCCCCAGTCAGCCCTCCCTTTGCTCAACCCACTCCCCTCCCATCCCCTTTTCCCTCACTTTCTTGTTGGGCAAGATAAATTTCTATGCCCCATTGCCTATGTATCTTACTTCCTACTTGCATGTGAAAACATTTTTTTTGTTTTTGAACATCTGTTTTTAAAACTTGGAGTTGCAAATTCTCTGCCCTCCTCCTTCCCCACCCACCCTCCCTAAGAAGGCAAGCAATTCAGCATAGGCCAAATGTGTTTCATTATGTATAACAATTCCACAATACTCATTTTGTGAAAGACTAACTATATTTTGCTCCTTCCTAACATATCCCCCTTTACTGAATTATCTCCCTTGACCCTGTCCCTTTTTGAAAGTGTTTGTTTTGATTGCATCCTCCCCAATCTTCCCTCCCTTCTGTCATCCCCTTTTTTTAAATCCTTTTCTTGCTTCTTTCCTGTGGGTGAAGAAACCCAATTGAGTGTGTATGTTATTCCCTCCTCATGTCAAATTTGATGAGAACAAGACACACTCATTCCCTCTCACCTGCTCCCTCTTCCCTTCCTACAGAACTGCTTTTTCTTGCCCCTTTTATGCGAGATTATTTACCCCATTTTGTGTCTCCCTTTCTGCAACTCTCAATGTATTCCTCTCTCATCCCTTAATTTGATCAGTTTTTTTAGATATTATCCCTTCATATTCAACTCACACACACACACGCACACACGTGTATATTCCCTTCAGCTACGCTACTACTGAGGTCTCATGAATCATACACATCATCTTTCCATGTAGGAATGTAAACAAAACAGTCCAACTTTAGTAAGTCCCTTGGGATTTCTCTTTCTTGTTTACCTGCTAATGCTTCTCTTGATTCCTGTGCTTGAAAGTCAAATTTTTGTATTCAGTTCTGGTCTTTTCACTGAGAAAGCTTGAAACTCCTTTATTTTATTGAAAATTCATATTTTGCCTTGGCGCATGATACTCAGTTTTGCTGGGTAGGTGATTCTTGGTTTTAATCCTAGCTCCATTGACCTCTGGAATATCATATTCCAAGCCCTTCGATCCTTTAAAGTAGAAGCTGCCAGAACTTGTCTTATTCTGATTGTGCTTCCATAATACTCAAATTGTTTCTTTCTGACTGCTTGCAGTATTTTCTCCTTGATCAGGGAGCTCTGGAATTTGGTGACACTATCCCTAAGAGTTTTCTTTTTGGAATCTTTTTGAGGAGGACATCAGTGGATTCATTTAATTTCTATTTTACCCTCTGGCTCTAGATTATCATGGCAGTTCTTCTTGATAATTTCTTGAAAAATGATATCTAGGCTCTTTTTTTGATCATGGCTTTCAGGTAGTCAAATAATTTTTAAATTATCTCTTCTGGACCTATTTTCCAGGTCACTGGTTTTCCAATGGAATATTTCACATTGTCTTCTTCTTTTTCATTCCTTTGTTTCTGTTTTATAATATCTTTATTTCTCATAAAGTCACTAGCTTCCACTTGCTCCAATCTAATTTTTGGGGGGGCAGGGTAATTGGGGTTAAGTGACTTGCCCAAGATCACACAGCTAGTACGTGTCAAGTGTCTGAGGCAGGATTTGAACTCAGGTCCTCCTGACTCAGGGCCAGTGCTCTACTCACTGCACCACCTAGCTGCCCCTCCAATCTAATTTTTAAGGTAGAATTTTCTTCAGTGATCTTTTGCATCACCTTTTCCATTTGGCTAATTCTGCCTTTCAAGGAATGCTTCTCCTCATTGGCTTTTTGGAGCTCTTTCGCCATTTGAGTTAGTCTATTTTTAAGGTGTTATTTTCTTCAGTATATTTTTGTGTCTCATTTAGCATGTCATTGACTTGTTTTTCATGGTTTTCTCACACCACTCTTATTTCTCTTCCCAATTTTTCCTCTACCTCTCTAACTTGCTTTTTCAAATCCTTTTTGAGCTCTTCCATGGCCTGATACCAGCTCTCGTTTTTTGGAAGCTTTTGATGCAGGCTATTTGACTTTCTTGACATCTTCTGTCTATATGTTTTGGTCTTCTTTGTCACCAAATAAAGAATCCAAAGTCTGAGACTGAATCTGGGTGCATTTTCACTGCCTGGCCATGTTCCCAGCCAGAAGCAACTGCAGCTATAATTCTGTAGCTGCACCTTCCCCACTGCTGCTGGGTCAGTGGCCAAACTGCAAGCTCCTTCACTCTGTCACCTGCAGCTTTCCCCACTAACGTTCTCCATTGTGTTTGTATTTTGTGGGTTGAGAAGTCTGGTTTGTGCCGCAGCTCACAGATTCAGGGCACTAGGGCCTGTTCTGCCAGCCTCCTGGTCTGGTTGGTCTGGGCGCAGTGTACACTGGGCTCTGCTCCTTCTGCTCCCAGCTCTGTGCATGATAGATCTTACCCGATTACCATCCAGGCTATCCTGGGCTAGAACCCTGCTTCCCTTGGCGATTTTTTGTGTTCTGCAGTTCTAGAATTGGTTCAGAGCCATTTTTTTGGTTTTTGGAGGAACGTGGCGGGGGAGTTCAAACAAGTCCCTGCTTTCCTGCCTTCAATTTGGCTCCACCCCTGTGTCTCTCCTGTTTGTCTCTTTCTCTTCGAGGTCCTCTTGTTGTACCAAAAAAAAAAATGCAATCTAGACCCGGATGTAAATTTTGATATGGATTCATTCAATTGCGGGACTGTTAAGAGTAAAGACTCAAATTGAACAGTCCTGAGCAGGGGTAGGGTAAGATTATTTAAAGGGAAAAAAACACAAATTGATTTCCATGGAGATGGGAACACTAACAGTGGGACAAGCTAGTGCAGAATTATTTCCGTGGAGAAGGAAACACAAACAGTGGGGTCCGTGGAGATGAGGGCACAAACACTCGGGTGAGCTGGAACAAAATGGAGGGTAAACTGGTGCGGGGGACAGGGCACAACATTCTCCCTCAGCCATTCCAGTTCTCTTTCTCTCCATCTCTGTGGCTTTTCCAGTTCTCTGTCTCTCAACTTAATGGCTACCCTCAGGATACATACATATATCAATATACACTAACATGCACATATGCGTGCACACACACACACACACACACACACACATACACACACAACTAACAAGGAATAAAAATTACAAAACAGGAGAGTATTTCACTTGACTTACTAAGAGAAAAAAGGGGAAGAAATAAATAAGTAGATAAAATAAAGAAAAAGAAACTAATAAATTAAGAAATATTACAAAAACAATGAAAGCCTTCATAAGTAGGAGAGGAGAGGAGAGTAAGAGGAAGATAACAGGTATTGACTTAAATTACCTTAAGGTAAAATATTGGAGACAAAGTACTTTGAAAAGGAAAAAAAAGGGAGGAGGGAGTATCCCATTTTGGGAGAGGCAAAAAAACAGATAAAAATGAAGAAAAAATATAATTCAAAATCCCATAAAAAGGAAAAAAAAGTCAGATTCAATCGTAAAATAAAACAATACTAATTTGCATAAAAGAAAAATTAGTGAAATTCAAAAGGTAATAAAACAATGTTCGTTTGCATAAAAGAAAAACATCTGAAAAATGAAATTGTACACACAATGACAGTCTGGAAAAAAATTACTCTGCATCAAATGAGTTCTGACAAAGTCAGATTGCAATCATGATTGCAGATATAATAAAAAACATCATTCACAAGAAAACAGGGACTAACAAGGAAACTACCTTATTTTGAAGAGAATCATAGATTATGAAATAATGATATTATACATATGTGCTCTAAATGCCTTAGCCTCCAAATTTATAAAAGGAAAAAAAAACAACTACTAGAAGAAATAGACATTAAAATAGCTCTAGGAGATGTAGATGTTTCTCCATAATTTTTAAAGAAGACTAAAATAACATCTAAATATACATGAAACAAAATATGGATTTGAGGAAAGTAAGGAAGTATCAGAACTTAAAGGCTTATGATGTCTTCTAAATGGAACTATCAAAGAAATATCTGTTAGCACAGTATGAAACTTTTAAAAATAATAAGTGTCTCTTAAAGAGCATATCATTCAAAATAGCAATAGTGTAGATGGTTTGGAAATGAGAAATAAAAGATATGACATCAAATAAAGATTTAGCAATAAAATCCTAAATGTCGAATAAGTCAAATAAAAATATAGAAACAGTTAATAATTATGTGATACAAAGTGACAATCCTGATAAAATACTCCAAGATTTCTAAGATGAGGCTAAAGCACTACCTGAGGGAAAACAATGTTCACAAAAGAAAAAAAAAAGATTAGTGAAATTAAAATAAAAAACAGCTAACATTGAGCAAATATAAATAATAAAAAAAACATTTAATATAAGAGAAATTGATCAATTGAAGAGAAAACAACCTACAGAAATGATAAATAAATGTACCAAGTGGTTTTTTGTAAAGAGTAATAAAATTGGTAAGGATTTCATTAATCTGATAAAAAAAGAATAAAATATCCAAATGAGCAAAAAGCATAGAAACAATGAACTCACACTAATACTAGAGTGGACATTATTCTCAGAATATATTTTGAAAAATTATATTATTTGAACCAAAACTGTAAACATGCAAGATATAAAAGCACAATCAAACCAAAATATTGAATATTCTAACAGAAGATGAAATAGACATCTTAAATAATCTACTATCCAGAAAAAGATAAAATTATTTATAAAGGAATTACAAAGGATGGGAATTCATGCTCCTGAAATAATCATTGGAAAATTTTTTGTGAACAACTGAAGAACAATTAGTAACATTGTTACACAAATAATTCTTGAAAATAGAGAAATCTCCTAGTAGATTCCTTTTGTGAAGCATATGTAGTCCAATACTTAAACCAAGGGAAAACTAACTCTGGAAAAGACCAATACACAATTATTATTTACAAATCAACATGGATTTTAAATAATATCCTTGTCCCTCATACCCAAGTTGGATTTTTGTCAGTGATCCAAAGTTGTTTCACCATTAGAAAAATCAATCACTATTAAATAGTATTAAAATAAAGAATCTAAAACCATATGATTATCTCTTAGTAGATTTTCTACAAAAGCTGTTGTCATAGTGTCACTTATTTATGTAGAAAATGTACAGTCTTGACACAGAGGGATTTATTTATCTAGTCTAGCCCTGTATTGTCCAGCTGCTTCCCACCTTTGATCTCATCAAAATCCCGTTCTCTTTTTCCTAGAGTCTTGACCTCTAGTCATCCCAGTCCCATAAAGATCCTCTTTAGACCCCTCCTCAAGACCCTCCCTAAACCCCTCCTCTAGTCAGCCCAGACTACTTGACTACCCCTCAATCCCTCCCACAATCTTTCTGTATATAAGCTCCATCTTGCCTCCATGAAGGTGCTGAGTGCTGGACTTTTGCGCCTCATTGACCTTATTCGAATGCTGGCCCATACTCATATTGTTCACTTCAGTTCTGGACAGTGTCAGGATATTGCTCTGCTTACCCAAGAATATACTGCAGGGATGGCAGGTCTGCAGACAAAAGGCAAGGCCATAGTCCAAAACAGGCATTTGGACTGCACTGAACCAGATAGTTCAGAGGATCCAGACGAAGATAGCCAGCCCCACTCAATGGGACACAAACTGCTGCTTGCGCTGTCTAAGTTTCCTGGTGCGGGCATTGCTTAACTAATGCAATGGCATACCCCTGTTCTTCATTTGCCCTGCTACGGCCACCAGAGACAAAACCATTTCTTCCAGAACACCATCTAGTCCCCTTTCAGGAATTATATGAGGGATCCACATGGTGAAAAATGCATACTATATTTCTGACTCCTCTGCCCCCTAAAAGTTAAGACATGGTGAATAATCTGATTATTGGGACTATTCCTGTTCCTCATTGAATATTCAAGAGCCAGGCCAAGATTGAGCTGGGAGATCCCTTATGTTATTTCTGGGTACAATTTTTCTATTTGGAGATCAGGAAAACTCAGTCAGGAAACTCCTTCAAAGAAGAGAATGCCTTTAATCACCAATGAACTTTTCACTGAAGAATTAGTATGGAGCTCTTGGTTTTAAAGAGGGAAGGAGATGCCAAAACTTCACACAGTTTCTCTCACTGTGCCAGCGGGGTCAAGTGGAATGATGTGAACAATTCTCCAGCCAAAATATTGTTAATAGTTTACAAACAATTTTGTATTAAAATATTTTCTGAAAATCCTTCTCAAAATTACATGTGATCTGAAGTGTAACCTGTAAAGACTATCGTCAGGCACATCCAGGGAGAGAAGCACTGCAGAAAGTTGGGAGACATTGGTCCAGTCTGAGCTCTGCCCTGGACTGTATGATCCTGGACTCAGATTCCTCCTCTGGAGAATGGTGGGGCTGCACCAGAGTGAAATTTTGATTTGTACCTCATCTTTTCACTGATGACATTGCAGCTTAATGACTTAGAATAATGGCTTTTATTTCTATGGCACTTTAAAGTTTGCAAATCATTCTCCTTACTACAACCCTGTGAGGAAAATTGTGTCTGGAATATTATCTCCATTTTATAGTTGAGGAAACTGTCTTAAGGCCAAGCAATTTTCAGATAGTCTCCGAGCTGGCCAGTCATCATCTGAAAAACCAGGTCTTATTGCTTACTCAGTTGACCAAGATTCTTATGACATCCTGCCTCCTCATACAGTTCCTTACTCAATGAGCTCCTTAATTGAGTTAGTTAGAGGAATATGACCAAAAATAGGAAATTTGGGACAGCAGAGAAGAAAAGAGAAGGAAAAAGGATGATTTTAATCACACATCAGGACAATATATGCCCTGATGAGCTCCAATGTGATATGTGGCCTATATTTAAGATCACATAATAAGAGGAGCAAGGAAGAAATTAGATGTTGGACATGTAGATAGAGGAAGAATTCATAAACAAGTGACTGAGTGGGTCACAGAAGATAAAATGGACAAATTTGATTATATAAAATTAAACAATTTTTGTACAAAGAAATCAGATGTTAAATTAGAAGGAAAGTATGAAAGTGGGGGAGAAATTTTCAGCAGGTTTTTCTGGTAAAAAGTCTCATATTCAAGGCATACATGGAAGTGATCCAAAATTGTAAAGCAACTAAACTAGGGGATGCTACAGTGCACAGAACATTGAACGTGGAGTCAGGAAGACCTGAGTTCAAATCCAGTCTCTGACATTCTAACTGCGTGACCCTGGGCAAGTTACTTCACCTCTACTTCAGTTTCCTTATCTGTAAAATGGGGAAAGTAGTAGCATGTACCTTGCAAGGTTGTTGTGAGGATCAAATGAGATAAAATATATAGGATGTCTTATTAATGTGCTATATGATAGTTACTTTAAGACTAGGATTCATTCCCCAATAGATGAATGACCAAATATATGAAAATAATCATATGAAAGAAAATATCTTAAATTACTAATGGAGAAATGCGAATTAAAACAGCTGAGGTCCTACCTCACACTCTTCAGACTGGCACAGATGATGAACAAAATGACAGATGTTGAAAGGACTATGAGAAAACAAGCATATTAGTGCACTGCAGAGAGGTTAGTAGTGGTGCAGCTACACTGGAAAGTTACCAGACTGCATACATGCCCTTTGACCCAGTTACCCCAGTAGGCCTATACCATAAAGAGATCAAAAACAGAGAAGAAGGACCTATATGTACAAAAATGGAGCAGTTCTTTTTGTCGTAGCCCCAAATCAGAATCTATGGAGGTATTCTGTTGGGGAATGGCTATACAGATGAAGGTGTATTGATGTAATGGAATTACTGTGTCAGAAGAAAGGACAAAATGGACAGTTTCTGAGAAAACTGGGAAAACCTTTGAAGTAATGCAAAGAGAAGTGAGCAGAAGTAGAACCATTTCTATTGCAACATTGAGAAAAACAGCTCTGGAAAACTTCAGGACTGATCAATTCATTGATAAACCAAGAGTCCAAAAGATTGAAGATGTGACTTTCCACTCACCTGTTGTAAGAGAAATAATGAACTTTAAATGCATTGGCATAGCCAATGTGGGCATTTGTCTTGCTGGACTCAGCATGATTAGGATGACGATATTTTTATTGTAATTTTTTATTCAATGGAAGGGGCAGAGGGAATGGATTAAAATGAATGCAAAAATAAATTTATCTTTTTACAAAATGCAAATGCATAGATCATAGAAGTTTACTGGATAAAATTCTGGTCAACTGAAAGGAACCAGATAACAATAAATTAACAAACTTACTGGAATAAAGACAGTATAAATACTTAACATTGTAAGAATTTTTGCCAAGACTCTGCTCTTTCATTATGAATCTTGTAAAAAGAGATTTTTTTCACATTTTTTTCACATAATTATTATTAATCAACAAACATGGGTCACTCTTTGATACTTACAGAAGAAAAAAAACATTAAGTAATGACCTGCATTACTTCTCTAAGCTGTGGTATATGAGGTATGTCTGTTAAGTAGTGTGATTTTTTAACGCATCAAGACCATTGTGTTTACATTATTGAAACCACCTAAAATAGGCTTTAAATTGACCACTGATAGTGAAGCATTCATATTGGGGTATCAGGAGTTTTGAAAGTGGATTCCAAAAACCACTGGCCTATCCTGGGGATGTGTGAACAGATAGAAGAGACACTGCAGTATCTAAAGGGCTACCTTTAGAATTGGAATGATTAGGTCCTGTCTGAGAGCTAACAATGTGCACAAATCTCTTAACCTCTTAGTCCCCCAGGCATCTAGGACTAGAAGCTGAAGGGATGGCATCGCTGGAGAGTTCCCTACACTGATCAAATCATAGGTCTGGACCAAAAGTGGAAAAAAACCCAGATCTTCAGTCAGGACACCTCGGTCTGAAGTCCGGTGTGACAATCTGTGGGACCTTGGGCCGGATGCTTCCCCTTTGTGAGCCTCTTTGCTCATCTAAAATGAGGGAGTTGGACCATGAAGTCTCCAATATATTAAGGCCATCCCTTGAGATGCTGGATATCAGTTCATGGCTGCCATTGCTTAAACCATTTCAGAAATTCCCCTCAAAAGAGAGCATTTGATTTTTCAGAAACAGCCTAAAGTTATTTGAATTCAAATTTGGTAAAATTTCTTTTTTTCTTGATCATTTGTGTAGTTATACAGTAACTTGGTAGGCAATATGAAAAGACCTCCCAAACACGTTTGGAGTAGGGACAGTAGCATTTAGAGTACTTACAGTAGCCTCCTACTGTCAGACCTGTAGGTAAAGCACTTATTTTGAAGTATTAGTTCAGATTTCTTGAAAAAAAAAGTTACTAGTTTGTGGACACACTTAAGAATTGAAGTGATTGTGCAAGGGAAAGGATTCTGTCACTTCCCAAGCAGAGCTCAGTTCTTGGAAAGATCTTTAGTCCAACTTTATTATTCCATTATCTTTTTGAGTTGATTATATTTTTAGAATCATAGCATTGCCTTGCTGACAAATTTTATAAAATGATCAGGCAGTCATTTTTTTTAAAAACAAACTCCTGCAAAGCTCTCCATGTCTGTATCCTAGCAGTCATCACCCAGTCACCCTGATCAGTAGGGTGCCTGAAGAATTAGGGTAATTGTTACACGAATACGTATTTCCACTTAAATACTTTTACCTTTCCTGTATCCTATTTTCTTTCTTTTTTTTTTTTTATTTTCCAGGCCCGAGCCTTGGAGGATGTCACAAAGGAAAATAAACAAAATTGCCTTTGGCCACTAGGGGGAGATGAGCCTTGGTGATCACTAAGAATTTAACACCTGGTCTCATGGCTCCGTGTCTAGTAGTGGACATGATTTGAGTTTCCCAAGGAGGTTCAAGAACTTTGTTACTGGCATTAATAAATGCTTTTAGCCAGGGTGATTGTGATTCTCTCCCAGAGAATCATCATGGTCTTTTGAACTTAATAATGTGTCAAGGGACGAAAAAGGTGGTGTCAATGTTCTATATTTCTGTAATTGATTATCGGTATCTGAAATAAATTGAGTATGCTTGAAAAAAATACATGATAAGTTATCGAACTGGTGCATTTTTTTAATTTACAGAAAAGATAGGACGGTGTTCTTGGCCAAGAGTCATTTTGGGCTTCCACTATGTCCTTTTCCCCTAACACAATGATATCAGAGTGGTGTCACAATACATATTCAATAAAAGTGATTGAATGCAGTTTGTTTTTATTATTAAGAAAATAATAAGAGCAGGAAAAGTGCACAATGGGTAAGATTCCTAAAAAAAACAAATAAAAAACACAATAGTCTATTGTCTCCCCTATTTGGGGAGAAGGAGCGTTTCTCTTTAGGCACCCACCAGTCTGGTTGGAAATCTTTCCATCAGGGCATGGAGTACAGTCAAAGCAGCAGATGGGCTCATTCTCACGGGCTGTCTTCCTGAATCCAGGGACACAGCTCACACTGCAAACAGAACTAGGTGTCTGAGCATATCAAGGAAAGGGAAAGAATATCTTTGTAAGAATGTCTGCTAAAAGATATGTTCTCTAAGAAAATAGGAAGCTCAGTTCTCATCTATTGAAACGTTTAGAAAAAAATACTAGGATTTCTTCAAGGGCAATCATGGCATATTTCTCAACATAGAGCCTTTCTTTAATATCTTCCTTTTCTACTCTAGATTATCAATTTTTCAACTTATGAAACAGCTCACATTCTTAACTGAGTATAATCAAGCTCATTGATTTTTTTTAAAATTGTAATCTATTATCAGAACATTTTTCTTCCTTAAGTACCTCACACTGGTTTATGTCTAAGTTGCATTCTTGCAGGTCAAGCAATACCAGGGTTATTCATTGATCATATAATGGGTAATATTTCTGACTTAAAAAAAATCCCTTCTATCCATTCCAATTCTTTATATTTTAATTAGCAACCATGAATGATTCAGCCAATCATGAAAATAGAGGATTTTACGTGCAATGAACTGATGAAGTAGAGGGAGTGGACTACATCTGAATAAGAATTAGATGATTTTATTGAATGATTTTATTAGGAAGAAAATTATACTTACATTTGAAGACAGCACAGGATAAACTCACAATATTAAAATAAGAAAACCTGAAAGCACTGAAATTCTTGGGAAAACCAACTCATGAGATGAAAAGATTCTGTGGTAGTAGGATTAGATGTGTTAGGTAGCCTCTTGCCACAGTTTGCTTTTAGGAGAAGTATTCTCCACTCTCCATTCTATTCTTGTTCTAGAAGCTTGCCTACAAATTGTGAGACATTCTGACCTCTCCGTGATCTGGAGAATCCTGAACATTACATAGCTTACTTGCAAGGAACTTGAAAGTGGTACTGAAGAAAGGAAATCAAAATTCTCTCCCACTTGGAGCAAAAGTGAAGAGTAATTAGATGTTGCCACTATGTCATAGTTATTGCTGTTTTTCATGCTGAACTCCTTGGAGCAAATGAAGAGACAAGAGTGTCTATGATCTAGACTCATGACTTCTAAAAGGCTGATTTACATCACTCATATTATTCATGGGTCTCTTACCTGAGAAAAATCTTCTGGCCATTCAATGTCTTCTTCAGTAATCCTGAATCCCTGGCCATTAGGCAACTCAGGGGTCACTTTCCCAACTTTCACCAATGTGCCAATTTGATCAGAAAAATAATTAAAATTCAGGATATCATATGTCTCAATAGGCATCCTGCTTCTATCCCCACATGTCTCATCACTGATATTACTGACAGGGTTGATGCACTTCAGGAAATGGTGGAGCTAAATGGAATGAAAGAACTTTGTTACTCTTTAGAGAAAGAAAGATTTATGGAAATATCATCAGCATTAATTATCAGACTTCAACAAGCTCTGAATTCATGCTTGCATGTGTTGTTCCTCTCCTTAGGACTTTTAACTCTTTTTTTTCTTTCTTGCTATGAAATTATAAGCCGAAAAGTGAAAATAAGGTCAGGATGCAATCATTGATCTTATATAATTGTATTTCAGAATTCATCTAATTATTCCTCAAATAAATCATAAATTTCTTCTAAGTATCAATACTGCCTGGTTTTCTAAGTTCTGTTGAAAAAATCTGTAGCCATTTTAGAAGCCAAAATGGTAAAGTAAAAACAGGGACTCACCTGAAGTCTCTCAAAGTCCCCTCCAAACAACTTTAAAACAGTGCCTAAAAATGAATTCTGTAGGGCAGGACCGATAGAACTCAGGGCGAAATGATTTTCCAGTGTAAAGCAACTTAGAAGATTGGCAGAAATGACCCATCTTACCAGTGTGAGAGTGGAACATAGTACAGCAAGCCAGTAGTGGGCCTTAAGGTTGGTTGCTTCACAGGCTGCAACTACCTGAGCTTTCAGGTTGTAGAAAATTGGGTCAGATAACTGATCACAAGGAGTTTATAGGAGGTCCTTTGCTGGCAATGAGTGCAGGACTTTGTTGCTTCATCCATCAAAATAAGAGCACAAGCACATTTGTTCTTTTGGTACAGGGGAGCAGTGATCTTGGTCAAAGTTCCAGGGGAGAAAAGAATGTTGTGGTTGATCACAGACAAGAGCACAGGCAGAGTAGTGACCAGACCTCTCCTTAGATCATATCACCTTGGGGGGCGGAGCCAAGATGGCCGCATGAAGGCAGCGTCTTACCGGAGCTCTCTCACAAGGTCTGTCAGATTCCCATAAAAAAGTGAATTTGAGCAGATTTGAGAGAGTCAGAAACCGCGAGCAGTCTGCGTGGGGCAAATTTCCGAGCCGGGAGAGTCTGAAAGGCCGGAGGAACGAACCTGCAGGCTCGGAGAGTGCTCGGTGCGGAGCTGCTCCAGACCAAGGCGGAAGTGGCCGGCCGGGAAATCCACGTGGGAGACGGGCTGGGAGAAAGCTAGGCGCCCGAAACCGGCAGAGATCCCCAGGCCTCCCAACACAGGACAGCAGTCTCTGGGAGCGACGAGAGGCAGCGCAACGCCACCAGCCGCGAAAACACCCAGTCCTGACGCTTGCAAAACCCAGGAACTCGGCTTCTTGAACTTCCGGAAGACTCAATGGCCAGGTAAATGGCTCTAACCCCTCCCCCCCTCACCCAGAGAATTCCTCGCGGAAAAAAAAAAAAAGAGAGAACTGAAACAGAGGAGAGAGTAGCGGGGCTTCACAGGACAAATACTAGAAGCTCATTAGTCCCAGAGGGGAAGAGTCGGCAGGGGGCCAAGCCAGGAGCCCAGACGTAACCTTGCTCCCCCAGGGGAAGCGCCAGTCATCAGCTCAAACAACAAACAGCTGAGACCATTGCTGAAAAGCAAGTGCTGGAGAGCACCCATAGGGAGTGAGACGCCAGGGAGCCAGACCCCTCCCCCACACCTCAGGAAACTGAAGGTTATAATTCTAGACTCACAACCCCCAGAATAAGAAAGCTGGGACAGAAAGCCCCGAGAGTCACAGATAGAAATTCGTTGTAAAGCCAGCAAAAGGAAAACCAACATGAAGAAGAACACAAAAAAAACCGAGGACAATAGATTCTTTTTATGGAGACAGGCAGGATCAAAATATCGACATAGAAGAAGATAGCAATGACACGGTAGATACATCAGATACCTCAAAAGCTAATATGATCTGGTCTCCAGCCCAAAAAGCACTGCTGGAAGAGCTAAAAGAGGATTTTAAAAACCAAATTAGGGAGCTAAAAGAAAATATGGAAAAAATGGATAAAAGGGAGAAAAAATCCACTGATGAAATCAAGTCCCTAAAGAATAAGATTGGCGAAATGGCTATGGAGATTCAGAATCTAGAGAGAGAAAAGGACAACCTGAGAGGTGAAATCAACCAATTGAAAATGGAGGCTCAAAAGCAAAATGTAAACACTAACTCATTTAAAATTAGACTTGAGCAAGTGGAAGCTAATGAATCTATGAGGCATCAAGAAGTAATAAAACAAAACGTAAAGAATGGAAAAATAGAAAAAAATGTGAAATATCTGATTGGCAAAACAACTGACCTGGAAAATAGATCCAGGAGAGACAATTTGAGAGTTATTGGTCTACCGGAAATCCACGATGAAAAAAGGAGCCTTGACAGTATCTTTGAAGAAATTATCAAAGACAACTGCCCAGAGGTCCTAGAACCAGAGGGCAAAATAGTCATTGAAAGAATTCACCGATCACCCCCTGAAAGAGATCCCAAACTGAAAACACCAAGAAATATTATAGCCAAATTTCAGAGCTATAAACTCAAGGAGAAAATACTGCAAGCAGCCAAAAAGAAGCAATTCAAATATCGTGGAACTACAGTCAGGATCACGCAGGATCTCTCAGTTTCCACATTATAAGACAGGAGAAATTGGAATATGATATTCCGAAGGGCAAAGGAGCTGGGACTACAACCAAGGATCAACTACCCAGCAAAACTAAGCATAATTTTCCAGGCAAGGCGATGGACATTCAATGAAATAAGGGAATTCCAGACCTTCCTGATGAAAAGGCCAGAACTCAATGGAAAATTTGATCTCCAAATACAAACCTCAAGAGAGACATAAAAAGGTAACCAGGGGGAAAAACCCCACAAACTTCATTAACCAATAAGCTTAGGTTGTTTACATCTTTATGTGGGATTATATCATCTTATGTATGTTTTTTATGTGTATATATATATACATACATACATACATATACATATATAAGTCATTCTTGTGAATGGTACAACTATTGTGACAAATGAAAGGGATATACATAGGTTGTGAATGCCTGTATAAATTAAATGATGTAAAGATATAAAATATAAATAAGAGATATAAAGGGAGGGCTATGAGGGAAGTGGTAAGGAGGTTGTAGAAAAGGGTAAATTACACCAAAGGAAGTGGCAAAAAAACATATTATAGTAGAGGGAAAGAAGGGAGGGAGAAGAGCAGTATTTGAGCTTTACTGTCATCTGATCTAGTTCAAGAAGGGAATAACATACTCTGATAAGTTTAGAAATCTAACTTGTCCTACGGGAAGTGGGAGGGGAAGGGGGGAAAAAGGGAGGGGGGAGGGCAGAAGGAAGAGGAGAAGTAGCAAGTGGGTAATGGTAAGATAAGGGAGGGGAATAAAGAGGGAGGGTTAACTGAGGAAAGCGGCAGTCAAAAGCAAAACTTTGTTGGGGAGGAGAAGGGGAAAGGGAGAAATAAAAGCATAAACAGGGGGAATTAGGATGGAGAAAAAGACACAGATAGAAATCATAACCCTGAACGTGCATGAACATTCTCACAAAACAGAAGCAGATAGCAGAATGGATTAAAAACCATAATCCTACAATATGCTGTTTACAAGAAACGCATCTGAAACAGGGGGATACACATAGGGTTAAGGTAAAAGGCTGGAGTAAAATATATTGTGCCTCAGCTAAAGTAAAAAAAGCAGGTGTAGCAATCCTAATCTCAGACAAAGCAAAAGTAAAGATAGATCTAATTAAAAGAGATAAGGAAGGACATTATATCCTGCTAAAAGGCACCATAAACAATGAAGCAATATCATTGCTTAACATATATGCACCAAGTGGGAAGGCATACAAATCCTTAGAGGAGAGGTTAAGGGAGTTACAGGAAGAAATAGACAGCAAAACTATAATATTGGGAGACCTCAACCTCCCCCTTTCTGAACTTGATAAATCTAACCTCAAAATAAATAAGAAAAAAGTTAAGGAGGTAAACAGAATTTTAGAAAAGGCACATATGATAGACCTCTGGAGAAAACTGAATGGGGATAAAAAGGAATATACTTTCTTCTCAAAAGTACATGGCACATACTCAAAAATTGACCATGTACTAGGGCATAAAAACCTCACAATCCAGTGCAGAAAAGCAGAAGTAGTCAATGCATCCTTTTCAGATCATGATGCAATAAGAATCATCTTTAATAAAGTACCATGGAAAAATAAGCTAAAAACTAATTGGAAACTAAATAATTTAATTCTAAAGAGTGAGTGGGCCAAAGATCAAATCAGAGAAACAATTAATAATTTCATTCAAGAGAATGACAATAATGAAACAACATACCAAAACTTATGGGATGCAGCAAAAGCAGTTCTTAGGGGAAGTTTTATATCTCTAAATGCCTACATGAATAAAATAGGGAAAGAGGAGATCAATGATCTGGGCATACAGCTGAAAAAGCTAGAAAAAGAGCAAATTGAAAACCCCCAATTAAATACCAAATTAGAAATACTGAAAATCAAAGGAGAGATTAATAAAATTGAAACCAAGAAAACTATTGAATTAATAAATAAAACAAAGAGCTGGTTTTATGAAAAAACCAATCAAATTGACAAACCTTTGGCCAATTTGATTAAAAAAAAGAAAGAAGAAAATCAAATTACCAGTATCAAAAATGAAAAGGGTGAGGTCACCTCTAATGAAGAGGAAATCAAAACAATAATTAGGAATTATTTTGCCCAACTGTATGCCCATAAATTTGACAACCTTAGAGATATGGATGAATATCTACAAAAACATAAACTGCCCAGACTAACAGAGAAGGAAGTGAAATTTCTTAATGACCCCATATCAGAAAAAGAAATTGAGCAGGCCATCAACGAACTCCCTAGGAAAAAATCTCCAGGTCCAGATGGTTTTACATGTGAATTCTATCAAACATTTAAAGAACAACTAATTCCAATATTTTGTAGACTATTTGGGAAAATAGGTGAAGAAGGAATCCTACCAAATTCTTTTTATGACACAAATATGGTACTAATACCCAAACCAGGTAGAGTTAAAACAGAGAAAGAAAATTATAGACCAATTTCTCTAATGAATATTGATGCAAAAATTTTAAATAAAATATTAGCAAAAAGATTGCAGCAACTCATTACGAGAATAATACACTATGACCAGGTAGGATTTATTCCAGGAATGCAAGGCTGGTTCAATATTAGGAAAACTATTAGCATAATTGACCATATCAACAACAAAACTAGCAGAAACCATATGATCATCTCAATAGACGCAGAAAAAGCCTTTGACAAAGTGCAACACCCATTCCTATTAAAAACACTAGAAAGCATAGGAATAAGGGGAACCTTCCTCAAAATTATAAATAGCATCTACCTAAAACCATCAACAAGCATTATTTGTAATGGGGATAAACTAGATGCATTCCCAATAAGATCAGGGGTGAAACAAGGATGTCCATTATCACCCCTATTATTCAATTTGGTTCTAGAAACATTAGCTGTAGCAATAAGAGAAGAAAAAGAAATTGAAGGAATTAGAATAGGAAAAGAAGAAACTAAATTATCACTTTTTGCAGATGATATGATGATTTATCTAGAGAATCCTAGAGAATCAAGTAAAAAACTACTTGAAATAATAAACAACTTTAGCAAAGTTGCAGGATATAAAATAAACCCACACAAATCCTCAGCATTCCTATACATTACTGACAAAGCCCAACAGCAAGAGATAGAAAGAGAAATTCCATTCAAAGTTACTGAAGGCACTATAAAATATTTGGGAGTCTATTTGCCAAGAGAAACCCAGGGCCTATATGAACATAACTATGAAACACTTTTCACGCGAATAAAATCAGATCTAAATAAATGGAGAAATATCAGTTGCTCATGGCTAGGCCGAGCTAATATAATAAAAATGACAATTTTACCTAAATTAATCTATCTATTCAGTGCCATACCAATCGAACTACCAAAAAATTTTTTTACTGAGCTGGACAAAATAATAACAAAATTCATTTGGAAAAACAAGAGGTCTAGAGTATCTAGGATATTAATGAAAAGACATGCTAGAGATGGTGGTTTAGCCACACCAGATATTAAACTGTACTACACAGCAGCAGTCATCAAAAGTGCCTGGTACTGGTTAAGAAACAGGGGTGTGGATCAGTGGAATAGGATAGGTACACAAGTAGGTGAAATCAACAAGTTTAGCAATCTACTCTTTGATAAACCCAAAGAAGCCAGTTTCTGGGCTAATAATTCACTATTTCACAAAAACTGTTGGGAAAATTGGAAAATGGTAGGGCAAAAACTGGGCATAGACCAATATCTTACACCATATACCAAAATAAAGTCAAAATGGGTTCATGATTTAGGAGTAAAAGTTGATACTCTAAGTAATTTGGGAAAGCAAGGAATAGTTTACTTATCAGATTTGTGGAAAAGTAAGAATTCATGACCCAACAAGAGATAGAGAGCATTACAAAATGCAAAATGGATAATTTTGATTATGTCAAATTGAAATGTTTTTGTACAAAAAAAGCCAATGCAACAAGAATTAGGAGGGAAGCAGAAAATTGGGAGAAAATCTTTGCAACTAATATCTCTGATAAGGGCCTCATTTCTAAAATATACAGGGAGCTAAGCCAAATATATAGGAATACAAGCCATTCCCCAATTGAGAAATGGTCAAAGGATATGAACAGGCAGTTTTCAGAGGAAGAAATTAAAGCTATCTACAGGCATATGGAAAAATGCTCTGGATCACTGCTGATTAGAGAAATGCAAATCAAAACAACTCTTAGATACCACATCTCTCCTGTCAGATTGGCTAAAATAACAAATCAGGAGAATGATAAATGCTGGAAAGGATGTGGGGAAATTGGAACATTGTTGCATTGCTGGTGGAGTTGTGAGCTGATCCAGCCATTTTGGAGGGCGGTGTGGAACTATGCCCAAAGGGCTATAGAAATGTTCATACCCTTTGACCCAGCAATACCACTTCTAGGGTTGTATCCCAAAGAAATCACGCAAGCGGGAAAAGGACCCATATGTACAAGAATATTTATAGCAGCTCTCTTTGTGGTAGCCAAGAATTGGAAATCAAAGGGATGCCCATCAATTGGGGAATGGCTGAACAAGCTATGGTATATGAAGGTGATGGAATACTATTGTGCCATAAGAAATGGGGATGATGCAGACTTCATAACAACCTGGAAAAACCTACACGACATAATGCTGAGTGAGCAGAGCAGAGCCAGGAGAACGTTGTGCACAGCCACAGATATGTGGATTCCGTGAGGACCAATCCTGACATACTGCGCTTCTCTCAGCAACCTAAAGGGGCAAGGACAACTCCAGGGGACTCACGATGGAGAATGCTATCTTCATTCAGAGAAAGAACTGCGAAGTTTGAATACAGACTGAGGCACACTACACGCTTGCCTTTTCTGCTTCTCTTTTGTTTTTGTTTTTGGGGTTTTTTTTTTTTTTTTTTTTTTGGTTCTGTTTCTTCTTTCTCATGATTCATTCAATTGGTCAAAATTCTTCTCCACGACTTGACTAGAGCATAAATTCAATGCGAAGTTATACATGACAGTTATATGAGACTTCATGCCGTGTTGGGGAGGGAGGAGGGAGGGAGGGGAGAAAAACTGGAACTCAAAACTATGTAGAACCGTGTGTGGTAAACTAAAAATGAATAAATAAAAAAAAAGAAATGTAGATCATATCACCTTGGAAGAATCAAACCCTATAGACCCCTGGAACTAGCTGTGAAAACAGCAGAACACACAAAAACATAAAAACATCCTAAAGTAGTGCTGCTTCAACCCAGAATTTAAAATAAGTTAAAAAGTAAAGAAATAGACTTGAAAAGGAGAAAATGATGAAGAAAGTAAAGGAATCTAAAAAGTTACTTGGTGAAGGAGTAAAGTTCAACAAAATCTCAAAGGAAAAAAAAAGTGAAAAGAACTCAATCCAAGGCCTCAAAAAAAATGTAAATTTGTCTCAGGGTCAAACAAAATACATAGAAGAGCCATAATGGATGTTAAAATTCAAATTAAAGAAAGTAAAAATTGGCAAAAAGAAATCAGAGTGACATAAGAAAGTAATGGAAAAAAGATCAACAATTTGGCAAAGAAGGTGAAAAATTTGAAGAAAATAATGCCTTAAAACAGAAATCAAATGGCAAAAAATCCTTACAAACATATAATGAAGAGAAGAATACCTTAATAGTAGAAATGGCCACGTGGAAAAAAAGCTACAAAATTTCACTAAAGGAAAAAAACAACTCCTTAAAATAAGATTTGGCCAAATGGAAAAAAGGTACAAAAGTACAATGAAGAAAACTATGTCTTAAAAATTAGAACTGGACAAATGTACACTAGTGACTCCATGAGATGTCAACAATAATAAAAAAACAAATTAAAAGGATGATAAAAATAGAAGAAAACATGAAATATCTCCTGGGTGAGAGGTTGAAAAAGAAAGGACTGAAAAATAAATCTAAGAGAGATAATTTAACAATTACTGGACTAACTGAAGCCATGATTCCAAAAAAGAGCCCTGCCCTGATATCTTATAACTAAAGTGTAAAATAAAAATTAATCTCTTGATCTCCTCTTGAAAAAGTTCTCACATTGAAACCTCTCAGGAATATTAGCCAAATTCCACAACTGCCATGTCGAGGAGAAAATATTGCAAGTAGGCAGAAACTAATAATTCAAAAATTGTTGAGTCACACTTAGATAACAAAAGACTTAGCGTTTCCTGTATTAGTGGGTCAGAGGGTATTTTATGTGATAATCTGGAGGGTGAAGGAGCTAGAAGTACAGCCAAGAATAACCTACCCAGCTAAACTAAGAATGATCCTTCAGGGATAAAAAATGGATCTTCAACGAAAAAGAAGATTATGAAGCATTCTTGATGAAAAGACTAGAGCTGAATACAAAATGTAACTTTCAAATACAAGACTCAAGGAAAGCAAAAACAAAAGGTGAACAGGAAAGAGAAATTGGAAGCGATTCAATAAGGGCGATCTTTATGTATTCCTATGTGGGAAGATGATACATGTAACTCCTCAGAACTTTACTATTATTCATAAAAAAGTAGAAGTAGGCATACACAGAGGGTACAAGTGTGTATTGACTAAGGTAGGATGATATTAAAAAAATAAGGGGTGATAAAAAGGAATGCACCAGGAGATGAGGGAAGGGAATGGTAGAGTTGAGAAATTATCTCACGTAAATGAAGCATGATCAAAAGGGCTTCTGGTAGGTAGAGCTTGAACCTCATTTGCGTCAGAATTGGTTCAGAGAAGGAATCTTATACAAACTGGTTTGGTTATAGAGATGCTATCCTGCAGGAAATTAGGAGAAAAGTTTAGGGATAACAGAAGGTAGTCTTGATAGAAGGGAGAGCAGATTGGGCGGAAGCTACTTAGAAGGAAAATACTTTTGAGGAGGGACAACACGAAAAGTGAAAGGAGGATAAATAGGGTAAAAATTAAGAGAGAGGGAAAATATACATGTGAATGTGAATGAGATGAACTCACCCATAAAATGGAAATGGATAACAGCATGGTTTAAAAACTAGAGTCCTAAAATGTTATTTGCAAGACACATACTTTAATCACAGAGACACACAAAGTAAAGATGAAGGGTTGGAGCAGAATCTATTATTAATTGGCTGAAATAAAATAAAAACCAGAGATATCAATCATGGTCTCAGACCAAACAAAAGAGAAAACAGATCTAATTAAAAGAGATAAGCAAGGAAACTATATATTTCAAAATAGTACCATGTAAAATGAAATAAACAAATATTCACCAAACTGTATAGCGCTTACTACTTAAAGAAAAAGCTTATTGAGTTAGAGGAGGAAATAGAGAATGTAAATTATAGTCCTGGGGGATCCCAACTTTCCCCGCTAAGAACTAGATAAACCCAGCCTAAAAATAAACAAGAAAGAAGTTAAGGAGAGGAATAAAATACTACAGAATCTAGATATGTTAGACTTCTGGAGAAAAGTGAACAGGGATAACAAGGAATATACCTTTTTCTCATTGGTACATGGAACCTATATAACAATTTACCATATATTAAGGTATAAAACCTCAGAAACAAATGCAGAAAAGAAGTATTAAATGCATGCTTTCCAGATCATTCTCCAATAAAAATCACATTCAACAAAAATTAATGGGAAACTAAATGACTTTTAAGAATGAGTGGGTCAAAGAATAAAGCATAAAAGCAATAATATCATCAAGAGAATGACAACAATGAGACAACATTTGAGAATTTATGGGATGATGCAAAGTTAGTGGTGTATAAGATATTCCCTATCCATTAATAGGCCTCATGTGGAATCCATTAAGGAAAGCTTGCTTAGGGGAGCCTTGCTTGTAGGAAGGCTTTCACACTTTTTGTTTCTAAGTTGACTAGGCACTGAGTCACAAGGGTTGTGATGCCTTCTGGCTCTGAGAAGTGTATATATACTCTGAATTGATATTTTGCTTTGGGGGTTCGCTTATGAAAGGGATCTTTTGATTCCCTGTTCAAGACTCTGAGTAGCCATATGTTCAGAGCTCCTTGAGTGCTCAAATGTAAAGGCCCTTTCAAACCAGTAGTGTATGTAAAGTGCACAGCAATATTGCTTTGGTTCATGCAGTTAAGAGCCCTGTCAGTTGTTCTTTATGCTGTTTTTTTCTGCTTGTATTTTTTCTGACATACAGGGTGTTGACACTTCCACTGAACTAGTGAATGTAATTAAAAGTAGGATTGTTACCCCTATTTGAACAGACTTTCCTAGAAAATCAGATTAAAGAAGCTGTGCTAGCAGGCCATCCTGGGTATTCTCAGGTTCTTGCTGTTACAGATGCAACCAAAACAATACTAACGGAAAATGTATATCTCTAAAATTAAACAGTGAAAAAAGAGACGAATGAATTGGGCATGCAACTAAAAAACACGTAGAAAAAACATTAAAATCACAATTAAACTCAAAATTAGAAGTCCTAAATATTAATGAGAAATTAATAAAGTTGAAAGTAAGATAACCATTTAAGTAATTAATAAAGCAAGGAATTAATTTTATGAAAAAAAACAGATAAAGCATTGGTTAATTTGATTAAAAAAGAAAGAAAATAAAATTACCAATACCAAAATTAAAAGGCTTATTTAACCACCAATGAAGACAGAATTAAAAAAAATTGTGACATATATCAATAAATCTAACAAACTAAGTAAAATGGATGAAAATTTGCATAAATATTAATTGTCCAGATTAATAGAAAAGGAAATGGAATACTTACATAACTCTATCTTAGAAAACATATTGAACAAGACATTAATGAGCTTACTAAGCAAAATCCCCAAGATGAGACAGAGTCACAAGGGTATTCTACCAGATATTTGGCAATAAATAGCTCCAATTATCTGTAAATTATGTGGAAAAAAATAGGCAAAGGAGTCCTAACAAATTCTTTTTATGAGAGAAATATTGTGCTTGTGCCTAAACCAGGAAGTGCAAAATCTGAGAAAGAAAGCTATAGACCAACTTCCTTAATGAATATGGAAGCAAAAATTTTGAATAAAATTCTAGGAAGGAGATTACAAGAATGTATCACAAAATATTACACTATGACCAGGTGGGATTTATATTACAAATGTAGGGTTTTTATGAGCATAACCAGATAAAACACTGTACAAAGTAGCAGTAACACTGTATGACAATCAACAATAAATGACTTTGCTGTTCTCAGCAATAAAACAATCCAACAACATTACAAAGGATTCATGATGGAAAATGCTATCCACATGTAGATAAAGAACTGACAGACTCTAAAAGCATATCAAAACATACTATTTCCACTTACTTTTTTCCATGTTTTTTTTCCCTTTTGGTCTATTTCTTCTTTCACAATTATGAGTACTAGGGAAATGTTTTACATGATTGTACATATATAGTGTACCAAACTGGAAGGAAATGTAGGGAAATCTCAGTTGCTTTCTCTGCCCCATCTTCTTGGCTCAATCTCTGTAAGTCCTCAATTTCCTTCTTGAGAATTTCCTATCTATTCTGGGATGACTGCTTGCATAGAACTTCAGTCCATATCAATTAACCTTCTTAGAAAATTTTGATATATAGTTTCCAAAATCAAATTTGTATATCATTTTATGTAGAAATTTCCTTATCTATGTCAAAATTTTCTATGAGATCATTTCCTATTCCCCATGTTTCTCGTTATTTCCATTTTAGCAACCAGTTTCTCAATGTCCTGTACAAGCAGATGGGTAATACAATTTGCAAGGATAGATTCCTTGATCTTTTCTTTTTTAAAGAAAGACACCATTAAAGGAAATGTACCTATGCAAATATATCCATTTATTAGTAACAGCTGAGGGAAATTATTAAATATGTTTAAATAGGTTTAAAAATGTAACGACTTGCAATGCATTATTAAATGGGCAGGGCCTCAACCAAATCCACCTCTAATTCTCCAACTTGAAATGCATTCAGTGAAACTCTTCTGGTATATAGACACAATCACAGACCTAGGTGTCATCTGTCACTCCCTATCATTCACTCATACATTTTCAATTTCTTGTCAAAGAGGTTGGTTTTTACATTTATAACATCGCTGAAATATATCCTCCTCTCCCCTCTAACACTGTCAGTACCTTTTTACAAGTATTCATCATATCATGACAGAATTATTGCAATAGACTATTGGTGAATTTGCCTGCCTTAATTGTCTTCCCCACTCCAATCCATCTGCCATTCAGCCAACAAAATGAATTTCCTAATGTGCAGATCCAACCATATCCTCTCCTACCCAAAAAATCAAATCACTACCTATAAAGATGAGGACCAAATACTAAATCTTCTAGTGTGAAAGCCCTTCATTCACCAGGCCGTCCGGTCTTTTTGGTCTTATACCATTTTCCTCCCCACTATGGTATTCTTTCATCCATGATATTGTCTCCTTGCTATTTCAGGCATAAGAAACTGCATCTCTTGGCTTCAATATTTTCTTTAGCTGGTTCTTTATGCATAAAATGCTGTCCCTTTCCATCTCAACCTATGTGTTTGTGCAGCTTTCATTTTACACTAAAATCCCACATCCTTCATAAAGGATATTCTAACTCCTCTTCTAGGTCATTCCCTTATGAAATTACATCCTGGTTATCCTATAAATGACCTATTTGGATATATTGGTTTACTTGTTCTCCCATACATATTATGAATGCCTTGAGCATACAGACTGCCTTTACCTCTTTTTAAAATCTCTACCAGGAAGCATAGTGCCTTTTATAATACAGGCACTTGCTAAATAGATATTGAATGATTAATTGATTTAATGTATAGAAAGAAATCATTGACAATTTCACAAAGTTTACCAATAAGTTTAGAGGATATGGTTATTACAATAGGGAATCTCTTTGTATTTAATGATAATAATATGTAGTTGTGTATAAAAACATAAAGGGAAAAATAACATAGGAAAATTGGGAAAACTGCAGTCTCAGGACTTTGTGATAATATCCACTGAACAGACAACTAGGCCTTGAAAGATAAAGAACTTCCTGTACTGAACCTAGGGACAGAATAAAAAATGTTACCTTCCATGAAATTTCTGGGATTGCTCCAAATTCTGATATTTCCTTTGACTGAGTCTGGAGGATTTCATGGAGAGCACGAGCTACAACATACACAGCACTATAGACATTAAAACTTAGATCAGACATGACCATGTCAAGAATAGCAGGGTTAACATCACTCAAGGAATAATATTTGGGGCAAGCATAAAACGTCATATCTCCAGGTCTTTTTTCTGAAAGTGTACACCCAAAGGCTGTCTCCCAGAAAGTCTTTAAGAAAATGTCTTCAGGATTTTTTATGGGATTCACTGAGTTTAGGAAATCTGTGAAACCAGGAACCTCAGGTTTAACACGGGAAAATATTATCATACCATGAAAGTTTTCATTTGTTTTAGTGCTAGAATGTACACCAAAATCCCAGGAGGAAGTAGTGACCAGCAACTTCCCATATAGTGGAAAATCATTGATTGTTGGAAAAAGTTCTCGTAGAGAATTGGTGTCTCCATAGATGAAAATCACCTTTGAAGATGATACAAGGATCCTAGAGAGAAGTTTTGCTTCTCTATCAGATTTATACATCAAGTTTTGAGGAACTATTTCTTTAATGGCCACACAAACACCATTCTTAACCATCTCCTCCTTCACATCTCTGAAGAAATTCTCTCCGCTGATGTCATCTGAAAGAATCAGCCCCACCCAAGTCCAGCCAAAGTGCAACATCAATTGGACCATTGCGACGTGAAGAGTGGTGTCTCTGTTTGCTGACTGATAAACGTATGGAAGTTTGACCTTATCAGACAGTATTGGATCAAATGGACCATAGCTGATCTAAATGGATTAAAAGAAGAAATAACAGTAATGATGAGGGAAGCTGATTTAGAGTTGGATATTTTTCCTATTTAACATTTCTATCTAAGGACTCTATTAGAGTTACTGGCACATAGAAAACACTGAATAAATTTCTTTTCATTAAGTGATATTGGTGATGTTGGATCATAAAGAACATCAGGATCTTTCACATCATAAAATTATAATTTAAGGAATCAACTCGGAACTTGTGCTTGATCAATATTTGTCCAACAATGTCTCCATTAAAAAGTCTTTAATTCTCTATGTGATATTTTCTACTGGGGGAAAAATTCACTTTCCTCCAAGAAGGTATATTCTGCTTTGGTCAAAAAAGAAAAAAACCATCAAAGCACAAAATGGCCAAAAGGGAGAAAATGTTTAAATATTTAAAAGATCAGGAGAAGCGAAAGTAAGGAGTTGAGTTGGTACATTAGGAACAGAGCAGTCTCCCTATATTCCTCAAGGTAATTTAATGTATTTTGTATTGTAGAATAGCAGAATAATTGCTTGCATGTTTGTGAAAATGGGAGATGTGAGTCAGAGAGAAGTCAGTGTGAAACTGAATGAAGTCTGTGGTTTTACAATGAGGTCATAGAGATTCCTCTCCTCTCCTTGCTACAGCGCATTTAAAGGAGAATATAATGGAAGCATTGTAGAGGAGGTACTTCATATTTCAAGAAGTTATAAAGGAAAACTGTCCTATATCCTAGAAAGAGAAGATAAAATATAAATTGAAAGAATATACGGATCATCCCCTGAAAGAAATCCCGAAATGAAAACTACCAGGAATTTCTAGCCAAATTCCACAACTCCCAGACCATGAATAAAATACTTCAAGTAGCCAAAAACAAACCATTCAAGTATCACTGAATCATGGTCAGGATTAAAGAAGATTTAGCAGCTTCCACATGTAAGGAGCAGAGAGCTTATTCCCAGAAGGCAAAGGATCTAGCATTGCAATGAAGAATAAGCTACAGAACAAAAGTAAATTTTGTACTTGAAAGGGAAAATGGATGCTTAATGAAACGGAGAACTTCCAAAGATTTCTGAGGAAAAGAGTAGAGAGGAATAGAAAATCTGACTTTTGAATACAAGAATCAACAGAAGCAGAAAAAGGTAAACATGAAAGAGGAAATCATAAGGAACTCAAAATGGTTAAACTGTTTGCATTCCTGTATGAAAAGATATCTGTAACTGCTAAGTACTTTATTATTATTTGGCCAGTTAGAGGGACTCCATGTATCCAGAAGGCAAGGAAGTGAATCAATTATGCTAGGGTGGACTAAAAAAAATGGATAGACAAGTAGAGACATGCGGTAGGGAATGAAGAAGGGAAAGGAAGAATTTTTTAAGCTGTCTTATATAAAAGTGTCATCTGAGAAAGAGATTTTAAAGAGGAGAGGTAACTGGGGATTATGCACATTTTTGAACCTCCTAATGTGAATAAAATAAAAATATATGTATAGATGCAAATAAATACAGAAGCCTATTTTCACCAATAATGAAGTAAAAGAGTAAGGGCCTAAGAGAAAGAGTGGTACTATAAAAGGAAAGGCAAATAAGGCAGTAGTCAGAAGTAAAACAGACTTTTGACGGGGGACACGATAAAATGAGAGGAAGAGGGAAGGAGAAGAAAGTAAGATGGACGTTAATGGACAGTTAATAATGGTAATTGTGAATGTGAGCAGGTTGAATTTACCCACACAAAACACACAGTAGAACTGATTAGAAGCCCAAAGCCAACAATTTGTTATTTCCAAGAAGGACGCCTGAAACAGAGAATGCTACAGAGTTAAAATAAATGGATGGAGCACAGTCTATTCTGGCCCAACGATAGAAAAAAGGCAGGCTGTTATAGAAATCATAATCTAAAATAAAGCAAAATTATAATAGATGCAATTAAAATGTATAAGCAAGGAAACTACATCTGCTAGACGGCACCATAGATTATGAACTAATATCAATACTAAGCATATATGCAGGAAATATTAAATGAATTAGAGGAGTTAATATGAAGTAAAATTATGCTAGTGGGAAACTTAAACTTTTACCTGTTAGATTAACTTTTACCACAGAATAAATAAGAAGGTTTTTAAGGAGATGAACAGTGTTTTAGAAAAGTTAGATGTGATAAATATCTAGAGAAATGGAATGAAAATGGAAAGGAATATACAATTGATCACTTTAGCAAAATTGGAGCACAAAAATAAACTCACATAAATCATCAGTATTTTTGTATATTACCACCAAAAACCAGCAGGACAAGGCAGGAAGAGAAAAAGCTTTTAATCTAACTGTAGGCAATATAAAATACTTTGTAATCTACATACCATGACAAACCCAAGGGCAATGTTAACAAAATTACAAAATAAAACACAAGATAAACTTTGTACACAGATGAAGAGAGCTCAAATCAATGGGAAATACATTAATTGCTCATGAGTGTCTCAGGTCAATACGATACAAGTGACAATTCCAATTAAGCTAATATATTTACTGCCATAATCAATCAAGTACCAAAGAATTATTTTATACACAGAGAGAAAACAATAAGAAATTCCAACTGGAAGAATGGAAGGTGGAGAATATGAAGGGAATAATGGAAAAAATGTGAGGGAAAAATGTCTACCAGAGCCATATTTTAAACTATATTATGAAGCATTAATAATTAAAAAAAAAGCTACCTGGCACTGGCTAAGAAAGAGTATAGGAATAGTTGAATATATCTGGTACACAAAACTATACCAAATGGCCATATTAATCTTGTGTTTGACAAATGTAATGTACATAACTGCAATATTTGATGTGATCAACTGTGTAAAACTTAGCTTCCATTATCAACACAATGTAGAAATATAAGTCCAAAGGAAACATTATAAATAGTGCAAAGAAAAGTGATGAATTTTGAGTACAAATTGAAGCATAATTTTCTAGTTTCTTTATTTTTTTCTAAAATTTTAGGTGTTATTTGATATTCTCAATTGAAGATGGAGATTTTGGGGACAAGGATAAAGTTAGTAATTCAAAATTTCAATACAATTTCTGCTAAAAATTTAAAATGTAATTTAATTATTTACCATAAAAATTACGTAACGGAAGTATATAATGGTATAATACCAGATTGTTGTTTTTAGGACCAATTCCCTTGGGGCATGTGCAAATGGATGTAATGATGGACCACCATGATCTCTGAAGGAAGAATATTGTTAGACGCACAGAGAATAATGAAGAGACATTTCAGCAGCATGAATAAAGTGTGGCAAAAGGGAATCAATGACTTTTTATAAGACATATGTGTGGGTGTGTGGGTGTGTGTATAATTTATGATTTCTTTGATGCATGGGCCAATTCTCTTGTCCCTTGAAGGAATAGACTTTTGCCAAGACAAAAAACTGGCAAATTCTTTTGCATCTGTCTCTTCTTTATAACTCATTACCTGATTGTTTCACTAATTGGATTACAAAGAGAGGATGTATCATTCATCACAACATTTTTTGTGTGTCTACATATATGACCCATGTTAGGTATCTCATAAAATTTTATGTTATAACTATGAGATGAATTGAAAATATAAATAATGTGAATTATTAAGGCATAGAGTTGATTTGGAGGGCAAAATAATCCCAGACTCAGGAAGGAAATGCCTAGTATTTGAAGGTCATATTAAACACAGAATTGGATGGAATTTTTAGCAGAGACTGGTAGAAGCAAATGCTAGGTGTTAATCCACAAAGGAAAAATTAAAAATTCTCAAAATAACATGAGTCAGAGTCTGAATTTAATATTTGTTAAGGATTGTTTATGTTGCAAGGCACTGTATTAAATGCCCAGGAATGAAAGCACACAAGATACAGGACAGTTCTTGCCCTTGAGATGCTCACAGTTTAATGGGGAAAGACAACAGGTAAAGAGAAGCTATAAAGGAGGGATGAGTCAGCAAGGTCTCTGATGCTAGGGCACAATGAAGTCTTAAAGCAATGATGGGAAAAGATCTGAGGAACTGAGAGTTTCAGAGTTGATTTAATCTTGAAGAATAATGAGTTTGTGGAGATCACTAATCAAGAAAATCAGGTGGGAAATGTAAAAAAAAAATACAGAATAGTTTTCATGAGAGTGATTTGAGATGAGAGGAAGAGAGACATCCCTCTCACATCTGAAGTCTTGGGAATCTTATACAAAGATAACATCATGAAATCAGAGTCAATTGACCATTATTTTGGTAGATGTTTATGTGAGCCAAAATGACCAGCATGAAATAAAATTAACTAATAAATCAACTCATCTGCAGAACAGAATTAATACCCTGAGAAGGGCTGATTTTCACCCTTCTTTGTATTCCTCCTTTTTAGCACAGTACCTGACATAACTAGTTGATAAATTCATGTTGTCTGACTGATACTGCAAAATGAAAGATTCTAATACATTTGATGCTGTAAGGATAAAGAGCATAATGGAAAGCAAATGGGTAGCAGTGTTGGCCTCCTTACCTGTGGTATTTTATAGAGTTCTAGCACCTTGGCAAATGGTACGGACAGAGAAGCAGCTAGCCCTCCAATGACAGCCACTGACTTTTGCTGCCTATCACAGCTGTAGTTAGGGATGGTCCTACCCTTCCCTGACAGCCATATCAAGGAGCTCTCCACAGCTAGAATGCTCTCATGGAAGTTATTGAGGAGTTGGTATCCCAGGGTAATGTTGGGCAGCAAATGGGGGTCCTTGTTGATCTCATCCACAGCAAATTGGAAGGCCAAGAAGTGTTGGTAGTGTTTAATCATCTCCCTACATTAATGGGAAAAAGTTAGAGAGCTAGGCAAAATACTGTACATGCATAGAGGACATAATACACTGAGTGATGAATATGGAGTCAAGAAAACTTAAGTTTAAATATTATACCTAATATTGCCTTGCTATGGGCCCCTGGAGTCTCCTATAATCTCTTGTATCCTCAATACCTTCTTTTGCATAATGTAGACTTTGATTGAACTAAATATTTCCTAACTTCCTTTCAATCTTAAAATGAATCATCTTCTGCCTCAGACTTTATCACATGAAATGAACATGAACACACCAAGTGGCCCAAGAAGTATTGTCTAACCAATGTCTCTGAAATTAAATTTGTGTCAAGTTAGAGGCAACTTCAGTTCTGAAGTTGATGTCCAGATCTTTTTGATAACCCTCTGGAAATGTGAATACATAGTTACCTGTGGATAGAAAACTTTCTTGATTACTTTGCATTGAGAAGCTTAATAGTGGTGTTTGAAATCAAAGGGTGAGAATTACACTACCTGTCTTTCAACAGAAGTATTTTCCTGTTCATGAGAGTGTTAAATTGAAATAGTTAAGCTTATCTCACTATTGCTGAAATACCTGAATTATATAATGGAAAGTCTCAGAAATTAGGGCTTCAGAGAATATTTAGTGTATTATTAATACGTGGTACTCATCTCCATTCAAATAAAAAATGTTGTTCCTATTCTCTATATGAGACTCTTGAAAGCTAAAGTCACATTGTAGTAAATAGAAGGAAAGATACTGAAAAGTTCCCAGTGAATAAAGACTGAAATGATTAATCACCCAAATCTGTAAATCGTCTAATAATAATTTGTGAAACATTTACTATATTGTAGTCATGAGCTAAACAGAAAGAGACAATAGGGAACAATCCCTGACATCAAGGAGATGCTGATACCATGTTCAGTAGCAGTACATTAAATCAGATACTAAAAATCAGATACTAAAACAACAACAGCAGCAAAATCATGATTATGGGGGAAAATCATTAGCAACTCAGGGTGAGTAGGAAAGGTCTAATGGCAAAAGTGGTCCTGGAGTGCTGCCTTAAAGAAACGAAGAATGTTAGGAAGAGGAAGAAAGGAGAGAGTGGATTCAAGGTATGTATATAGCCTTCTTAAAGCCTAGAGATGAGAGATGGGGTGTGGAATGACAGGAAAGTAAGAACGTCAGTTCAGTTGCATTAAAATAATCAGAAAACAATGAATAAGAAATATTTACTGACTATAATGTTTATATTTGAATAGAGAGGTAAGAGGAAACAACTGGAATTTAGTAAGCAGGGAAGTATAATGCCAAGGCCTGTGCTTTAGGAATATCCCTGTGACAGTTTTATGGAAAATGACTGGAGTCAGGAGAAGCTTGCAGCAGAACATCAATTAGGTGACAGATGCAATAGTTTTGAAAAGTGATAAGTAGAGACTTAATTTGGGTGGTCATTGAGTGAGTGCAAAAAATGGAGCAGATATAAAACTTTATGTGTACTTAGGATTTATGAGTGGGTAAGTGATAGGATACAGAGTGATTGAGAATTAGAAATTGAGAATGACACATTTTTTAACCTTGGGGGATTTGAATGAAGGTTGTGCATTCTAGGAAAGTAGCAACCTCTAAATAGTGGTATGTTTATGCAGAAACATAATGAGTTCTATTTGGGAAATGTCAAGCATGAGAAGTCTAAATGATCTTCAGTATGAACTTTTGAATAAGTGGATGATTATAATGGACTAGAAAAAATATGCAACATATATATTATTCATTTATGTGCATGTTTGTGTGTACATATGCATATGTATCATACATATATGCTGTATGTACACATATAAAACATAGACAAATATGTACAAATATATTGAGAGATACAATTTTATGCATAAAACGTGATTCCTCTTAATAGAGTTAATAATTAAGAGCATATGTACTGATGAGTTCAACAGAGAGTTTATCAAAAACAGATAATGAAGAACAAGCCTGGGCAAATCCCTGTTTTATACACATAATGATCTATTCAAAGAGGCTGAGGAGAAGTGATCAGATGGAAGCAGAAGTGTGATAGCTCAGTTACAAACAATTCAGTGGGGAGTGACTCCAGTACTAGAATACAGGCAACACTTGAAAGTACCATAAAAAGGTAAAAAAAAATAGGATTGCAACTCAGTCATCAGATCTGGAAATTAAGTGCTTAGTATGAATGAACTGAAAAAATATTTTGTAAGTGAAGAGCTCAGCAATTGGATATCACAGAGTTTAAAAGTATGCGATAGAGGAGGAATGGAGTCAATGAGAAAAGTGCAGTTTGTTATCCTTTGCAATGATATCTTTTATGTGACTTTCTACCACAATGAGTCAGAGATATGTCTGACTGCTTTTCACCCAATCAGAAGGAACAAAAACGATCACTTACCTTGTTGCTGATCTAGGCAAGATTGGTGGATCTTGGAAGGACGTTGGTCCATTGAAACTATAATACTGCTGGAACACAGAGAAAAAGGCTCCAATAACCAGATCCCCATCTTTGCTAAACGTAGGGTTGTAATTTCTTTCCAAGTGACAAGGATCCTGCACAGTCTGGGGGAAGGAAAGATAAAATTGCAAAAACAAGACCAGGCATTCCTTAGATAACAAGAGCCACAGTTTGCCAAAATTTATGGCTAACATTGAATCTGTAGAGCACTAAGCAGAAATGGAAACTGACAAATCTGGATCTTTGTTCCAGCTTTTAGGAGCACATTTTCTGGAGCTAAAGGCTTTTTGTTTTCTTTACTGAAGATGCTCAGCTTCTCACACCTGGGAAGATAGTCACTCCATCAAGATAAAAAGCAAAAACCAGGAAAGAACAAGGTCTATTTAGGGGAAAGTTTTTGCCTCCTGGATATTATTCTAAGATTCCCTGTGGATAGATTTGGAAAAGTGGTCCATTTTCATGTCTCATGGATGCAAGGTAAACAAATATATTGCCTATAGTCAGTGATTTGAGAGCTCTGGGGATCATCTTTCCCAGCAGCTCTCCACCTGCATCCTTCTACCCAAATGAAAAACAGAAGTGAAAAATATTTTTTTAAAATCTAATTACCTACTTTGGGTTTTGGAAGTCTTAACAAGTCTCAAAAACTCAGAGAGATCTACAATCCTCTATTTTTTTAGCTCTTCTGGGTTAGGAGTACTGTTACGTTGTATTATTTCCATTGCTGAAATAAAACAAAGAAACCACCAAATCTCTGCAGTCACTCTAGTTTGGTCATATTACAGTATATTAATCTTGTTGCTGAAATAAAACGAACAAAAAACCCACCAAATCTGTGTAGTGATTCTAGTTTGCCAGAGAATGCATCACACAGGGGCTTGGGTGTGATGAGAAGGCAAGAAAATGTTAACAATAATGACAGGGCACGGGTGCACAATATGGCAGACTGAGATGAACTTGGCATATTTGTAGCCTTCATGATATCATCCACAGTGCTTTAGCCTGGAGAAGTGTGGAATAAACCTTTGTAGAATGAATGAATAATGGTAGTAACAATCAAAATCAATAATATTGTGAGTCTGATAAGCCTGATAAATCACAATAAGTACAATAGGGTGGTGTTCCAGCAGCTAACTGAGAAGGGTACCCCTAGAGTACGGAACAGAGTTCTGTGATGAGAACAGGTTCTACCATCTTTCATTTGCTTCACTTAATCTTCAGTGAGTGCAAGGATTGTCATGGTTTTTATTAATCAGGTTAAGCTGAAGCTGCATTGTGAGCTCTACTCCCGAGAGACAGCTCTTGAGGAAACTAAATTTTTATTCATTACAAATATCGTATTGATACATATGAAAATTATAAATTCCCTTCTTATCTTTACTATAAGGATTCAAAACGATTCCAAAGGACTAGTTATGAACAATGCTATCCACCTCCAGAGGAATGCCTGATGGAGTCTGTATGTAGACTGAAGCATATTTTTTCAAACATTATTTTTCTTTTATTTTTCATTTGTGTTTTTTATTACAGCATGGCTAATGTGGAAGTGTTTGAATGACTGCACATGTGTTATCTCTTCTATTAGTCCCATTCCCCTTTACTTATCCCTTTTTCCTCCTTCTTCCCTGTAGGGTAAGATAGTATTTTGTACCCAGTTGAATGTCTTTATGATTCCCTCTTTGAGCCAATTCCAGTGAGAGTAAGATTTTCCACAATCTTTATCTCCATTAAAAAAAATCTCCCTTCCTCACATCTTTTATGTGAGATATTTCCCCCACTCTTTCTGTCCCCTTCCCCTTCTCCTAGTGCACTACTTTTTTTCAACCCTTGAATTCACATGGTTTTAAACTATCCCATTGTGGTCAACTCACACTCCTGCCTTCTGTCTATGTTTACTCTTTTTTAACTTCCTTCATAATTATAAAATTCTTAAGAGTTACAATTACCATCTTCACTTACAGGAATATAAATATTTTAACTTTATTGTTTCCCTTAATATTTCCCTTTAATTTTTATTTTTTATAAGTGTATTGAATTCTGTATTTGAAAGTCTAATTTTCTATTCAGCTCTTATCTTTTCATCAGCAATGCATGGAAGTCTCTTATTTCATTAAATATCCATGCTTTCTCCTGATGGGTCATACTCACCTTTGCTAGATATGTTATTCTAGCTTTTTTGCCTTCCAGTATATAATATACTGAGTCCTCTGATTCTTAAATAACACAAGTGCTAAATTATATGTGATTCTTTCTGTGGCTTCATGATATTTGAGTTGTATTTTTATGGTTACCTGCAGTATTTTCTTTTTGACCTGTGAGTTTTGGAATTTTACTATAATATTTTTGAGGGCTTCCATATTGGAATTTCTTTCAGAAGGTGATTGGTGTATCCTTTCAATTTATGTTTTTCCTTGTGCCTCCAGAATTTTAGATCAGTTTTCCTTGATAATTTCTTGAAACATGATGTCTAAGGTCTTTTTTTTCTCATGGCTTTCAGGTAGTCCAATAATTCTTAAATTATTTTTCTTTGGTGACAGTTTTTCCAATGAAATTTTTCATATTTTCTTCTTTTTTTCTTCCAACTATTTTATTATTTCTTGGTATTTCATGGAAGTATTAGCTTTGATTTACCCATTTCTAATTTGTAAAGAATAATTTCATTCAGTGAAATTTCATACATCTTTTTCATATGTCCAATTATATTTTTTAAAGAGTTGTTTTCAGTAGATTTTTGTGCTGATTTTTTCCATTTAGTTAATTCACTTTTTAAGGTGTTATTTGTTCTGTATATTTGTGCCACTCTAACCCAGATGCTGACTCTCTTTTCTTAATTTTCTTTCATCCTCCTGATTTCTTTTACCAAAATTTCTTCTACTTCTCTTATTTAAATTTTGAAATATTTTTAAGCATTTCCAAAGATATTTCTTGGTTCTGTATCCAATGCACATTTTTCTTTGAGGCTTTGCTTGTATGTGCTGTAACAGTGTTGTCTTCTCTGTTTGTGTCTTGATCATCCCCTTCACCCTTTCACCACAGTAAATTTTTTATTATCAGGTTCTTTTGTTGTTGTTTGATCATTTCCCCAACTATTTCTTTACTTGTAACTTTATATTAAAGTGGGGCTCTGATCTGAATGGGGGAGGAGGCACTGTCCCAAGTTTCATATTTGTTTTTATTCTTCCTGGTCTTTTCAGAGCTAGTTCTGGGGAGGCAGGTGTTATGTTTTTTATGCTTTCACAGTGTTATGATCTAAGGAAAGGTGCAGTCAATGCTCTCCTAATCTGTTCTCTGGTTTTTAACCCAGAAGGAAATTTGTTACACTGAGAGCATCAGCACTACAATGCCTCCTGCACCTGAGAATGTGACCAGGTTTCCCACTTGCCTGCTGCCACAATTACTAGTGTTCCCCTCTGTTGTGGAATTGAGATCAAGATCCCTACTCCTCTCTAAATGACCACAAGGACTCCTATTTTCCCTGACATTGCAGCTTGTGCCCCTAATTCCCTGAAGTAACAAGGGTTATCACTCCTTTTGGCCCTAGTACTGTGACTGGAAACTCCATAGGCACAATGCAAGAGGGTCCTGAACACAGCATCATCAAAGAGTACCTTGTAATCTCTTTCTGACCATTTGTCTGAACCCCACTCCATCCATGGGCTGAGAGCTTTTAAATCTGACCTTGCAATGCAGTAACTTACAAGGCCTTCTGCTGACTGGCAGGACGCAGGCTGTGCTGCATTATCTGCCCTGTCTTCCAGGCCAGCCTCACTAACACTCTGATGAGACACATTTTCCTGCCACCTTGTAATTTGTCTTAATCGTGGAAATTGTTTCACCTAATATTTTGCTTTCAGTGGTGGCAGAAAAGTAAGATCTGTAAACAAAAATACCATCTACACTTAATACTATCCTGCTGCTATTCTCAAAAATTGCAGAAGACACACATGAAGATGTTGAGTTCCATATTGTTGAACATAGTACTCTGAGTAGATTTTGATTGACTCTAACATTAAGTCACTGGATTAAAGAAGGGTTAGTCACTGGGAGTAATCAGGATTTGGTATTTGGCAAGGCTCAAACTGTTTTGGGAGTCATGGAATCACATAATTTCCACTGTGGAGGAGACTAGCAATTGGGCCATTTTCAGCTGTATTTTGTCATTTGTTTATTCATTAAATGCACATTTACTAAATATTTTTATGTGCCAATCACTATTCTAGATGCTAAGGATCAAAATATAAAAAATAAATAATCCTGTGTGTTTGTAGTTTATATTTGGTTCTTGAGACCTCAACCTGTAGACATAGATAGAACATGAAATACAAAATATATACACAAAAATACATAAAAAGAAATTCTTGGAGTTTGGTTAGAGTAATAGAATGGCTCTGAAAAAACTCCTTGGGGCAAGTGGCACTTGGGATCAGTTCTGAAGTAAAGGATTTTCGGTAGTTGAATACCCATGTTAGCATCTTCCAGACATGCATAATGGCCTGACCAAAGATACCATTATGGATATAGGAGTTATGAGTTCATGTATGTAGTACAGACACTAAATCAATTTGGATGTACATTACGTAAAGGGAAATGTTATGTAATAAGGCTACAAAAGGAGATGAGGCATATGTCAGAGACTGAAACGTTACTAAGCCCCAAAAATGAGCTCTTATTTCTTTGTTCCTGTAGGAGAGGAGTGACATGGGCACATGTGTTTTCAATACTATCCTGGCAGCTCTGTGAAGACCCAAACCATATTTCCTAAGGTTAATATCTACAAAATATATGGAAACGGGTTTTCTCTTCTTTCATTTGAGATCATTGCAGAGGACTCCACAATTTCCTAAGGAATCCCATTTCATGTTTAGATAATGTTAACCATTAGTATGTATTTACTTCCATTTCCAATTTCTCTCATTATAAATTCTAACCAATTCTCCTAGTTCTAAACTGGAGATAAAAAAATGATATGGGTCTTCCAAATCAATAGCCTTCCACTAATTATAACATGTTTCCGATGAGTTTTTGGAAGCGCTGTGATTCATCCTAACTGATTTGTAGGTAACATTGACTCAAAGCCCTTCACCATATGTCTTGCCCTTTCTGACCATGTTTCCAACTTGTTTCCCACATTTTCACACTTCAATGCCCATAAAGTACCACAATACAACAAAAATGGTCTTATTACAGTTGTGTACTGAAAAACCATCACATGTTTCATACTAAGAGAAAAGTCTTCTTTTTAAATGATTTAACATTTTACTACAATTCTCAAAGATTTTTTTTCCTTATATAGTAACCACACCACAATGGTGATGTTCTTATATGGTTAATTTTGAAGGTAGAGTTAAGAATGTATTCAGTTGTATTAAACATCTTAATTAAAATAAACTTATAGTCAATTGTTTTAAGATATGCTTAACTCATGACAAAACATAGCATGATTGCTGCAGTATTTTTTCTGTCCTCAGAGTAGAGTTAGAGTGAGAATAAAAAAAAACAATGAAAAAATTCTGGCAGAAGAGAAGGAACTTATTCAGTATGTCTAATTGGAAGAAGTGAGGAGAAGAACTTTGAGGGAGGAATATGAGAAGTTGTAATATCTTGCCATGCAAAATTGTAAAGAATTAAATAAGAATAAGGAAAATAGATCCAGAGGTTAAAATAGTCATTGAAAATAGTCATCGAAAAAACCCACTAACCACTGCATGAAAAAGATACCAAATTGAAAACTCCCAGCAATATTGTAACCAAATTCCAGAATTATCAAGTCAAGGAGAAAATATTCCAAGCACCCTGAAAGAAGCAATTCAAATATTGTGAAACTACAGTCAGGATCACACAGGGCCTAATAGCTTCTACATTAAAAGACAGGAAGGATTGGAATATGTTATTCTGTAAGGCAAAGGAGCTTGGACTGCAATTAAGGATTAAGTACCCAGCAAAATTGAGCATAATCTTTCAGTCAAGAAGAGGGACATTTGATGAAATAAGGGAATTCCAGACTTCCTGATGAAAAGACAAAGCTCAATGGAAAAGTTGATCTTTAAATAAAAAACTGAAGAGAGACATAAGAATGCAAAGAGAGAGGAAAAAAAAAAACCTCATTATTCAATAAGGACAAAACATTTACATCCTTATATAGGATGTATCATACATGATATATATATATATATATATATATATATATATATATATATACACATACATATATAGATATAGATATAGATATATGTGCTAATCTTGAGAATGGCATGGTTATTATGACAATCTATACATAGACAGAGACTGTGAGTATAAATTAACTGATGTGATGATAAGAAACACAATAAAGGGGTGCAAATGGATTGGTCTGGGAGAAGACGTAAGAAGGAGTTAGAAAAGTGTAAATTGCATCACCTGAAGAGGCACAAAAACATATAATAATAGAGGGAAAGAATGGAGGGAGAAGAGCAGTGTTTGAGCTTTACTCTCATTGGATTTGGTTCAAGGAGGGAATAACTTACTCTCATAAGTACTGAAATCAAACTTGTCCCACCGGCAGTAGGAGGGGATAAATGAAAGAAAAGTGCGGATGGGTAAAAGGGAGGAATGAAGCAGAAAGTGGAAAAGCGTAACATACGGGGGTTCTGAAAGTGCAGGAATATGGGGGGAGGGGATGGTCAAAAGCAAAACTGTTTTGAGGAGGAGCAGGGAGAACGGAGACATAGAAACATAAACAGGAGGGGAGAAATAGGATGGAAAGAAAGAAACAGATAGTAATCATACCTGTCAATATCAATGGTACGAACTTTCCCATAAAACACAGGCAGATAGCAGAATGGATTAAAAACCATAGTCCAACAATATGTTGTTTATGAGAAACAGATTTGAATTGGGGTATACACACAGGGTAAAGGTAAATGGCTGAAGTAGAATATATAATGCTTCAACTGAAGTTAAAAAAAAAAGCAGGAGTTTGAACCAAGGCTGGTTCAATATTAGGGAAACTAATCTCAAATAAAGCAAAATCAAAGATAGATCTCATTAAAAGACATAAGGAAGGAAACTACATCCTGCTAAAAGGCAAGATAGACAATGAAGCAATATTATTATTTAACATCTATGTGCCCAGTGGTACAGCATCCAAATACATAGAGAAAAAGTTAAGAGAGTTACAGGAAGAAACAGACAACAAAACTATACTATTGGGGGACCTCAACCTCCCCCTCTCTAAACTTGATGAATCTAACCTCAAAATAAACAAGAAAGAAGTTAAGCAAGTGAATAAAATTTTAAAAAACATAGATGTGATTGACCTCTGGAGAAAACTGAATGGGGATAAAAAGGAATATACCTTTTTCTGAGCAGTACATGGCACATACTCAAAAATTGACTATGTACCAGGGCATAAAATCTCACAATCCAGTGCAGAAAGGCAGAAATAATCAATGCAGACTTTCCAGATCATGATGCAATAAAGAAAAATATTTGTAATAAAGGACCATGGAAAGATAAACTAAAAATTAATTGAAAACTAAATAATCTAACCCCATAGAATGAGTGGGTTAAAGAACAAATCATAGAAGCAATAACTCCAGTCAAGAGAATGAAAATAATGAGACAACATACCAAAATTTATGGGATGAATCAAAAACAGTTCTTAAGGGAAGTTTTATATCTCTAAATGCTTATATGAATAAAAGAGATAAAAAGGAGATTAATGAATTGGGTGTATGACTGAAAAAGTTAGAAAGAGAACAAATTGAAAATCCCCAATTAAATACTGAATTATAAATACAGAAAACCAAAGGAGAGATTACTAAAATCGAAATCAAGAAAAGTACTGAACTAATAAATGAAACTATGAGTTCATTTTATGAAAAAAAAATTAATTAACCTTTGGTAAATTTGATTGTAAAAAAGCAAGAAGAAAACCAAATTACCAGTATCAAAGTGAAAATGGTGAATTCATGCCTAATGAAGAAGAAATTAAAACAATAATGAGGAATTATTTTGCCTAATTGTATATCCATAAATTTGACAACCTGAGGGAAATGGATGAATATTTACAAAAAATATAAGTTGCCCAGGTTAACAAAAGAGGAAGTAAAATTTCTAAATAATCCCATCTCAGAAAAGAGAAATTGAGCAAGCCATCAATGAAGTCCCTAGGAAAAAATATCCAGAGACAGATGGTTTTACATGTTTGTTCTATTAAGCATTTAAAGAACAATTAATTCCTGTACCTTATAGACTACTTGGGAAAGTACGTGAAGAAGGAGTCCTATGAAATTCTTTTTATGACACAAATATCGTATGAATACTTAAACCAGGAAGAGTCAAAACAGGGAAAGAAAATTATAGACCAATTTCCCTAATGAATATTGATACAAAATTTTTAAATAAAATATTAGCAGAAAGATCACAGCAACTTTTCTCGAGAATAATACACTATGACAGGTAGAATTTATTCCAGGAATGCAAGGTTGGTTCAATATTAGGAAAATTATCAGTATAATTGATCACGTCAACAACAAAACTATCAGAAACTGTATGATTTTCTTAAGGGATGCAGAGAAAGCTTTTGACCAAATACAACACCCATTCATATAAAAATCCTAGGAATAAACAGAGTCTTCCTTAAAATTATAAGTAGACTCCACCTAAAACCATCAGCAAGTATTATATGTAAAGGGGTAAGCTAGATGCATTCTCAATAAGACCAGGGGGTGAACCAAGGATGTCCATTATCATCCCTATTACTCAATTGAGTACTAGGAATATTAGCTTTTACAATAAGAGAAGAAAAAGAAATTGAAGGAATTAGAACAGGAAAAGAAGAAACTAAGTTATCACTCTTTGTATACGATGTGATTTTTTGCTTAGAGTATCCTAGAGAATCAAGTAAAAAGTACTGGAAACAATAAATAAATTTAGCAAATTTGCAGGATATAAAATAAACCCACATAAATCCTTGGCATTCTTATATATTGCTAACAAAGCCCAATAGCAAGAGATAGAAAGAGAAATTCCTTTTAAAGTTCCTTTTGAAACTGTAAAATATTTGGGAGTCTACCTGCCAAGACAAACCCAGGAGCTATATGAATGCAATGATACAATTTTTAAGGCTAGAGTCAGTTAAAATTATTTGTCCCCTAATTCATGGCCTACACGTGGTGTCAAATTGTTCAGTTCAGTGTAATTGTCCTAAAGTTGCTATTGACTAGATATAGAAGGGGTCAAAACAGTGCAATCAGTGAACCTTGTCAATGATCTGATATGGATGGCAGCTGTGGTCATTGTAAACTTTATTTTTTTTCTTGTAATATGTATAGTTTAATGTTCTATTTATACTGATAGGACTCCAATATGGAGTCACTTACACGGTGTGGACCTAAATCCAATAAAAACTTTTAAGCAAGACAACATTTTTTACTTTTCCATGGTTAATATCCTGTCAGGTAGATGAGGCTTGAAGTTTTGATTGAATGAAATTCTGGAGTGACTGCAGTATTCTGAATGAGTTACTTTCTGGTGTCTTAGATAGATAGTGTTAGGTTATTTTCCCAGTTTGTGGTCTAAAGTTACAGAAACTCCCCCTACCCATACCTCACTTAGGCCTTTCATTGATAAATGTCCCAGAGAATTGCAACATGTATAGGTTTGATAAGTAATAATCTTTCCTTACATTGGCAGCAATAACATGTTTTCCACCAAGTCTATTCTTGGGGAATAATTTTACTACCTGAATTCCACCTTTGAGTGTATTTTCTCCCTGAAATATTTTTTAACACTTGTCCTGGGTGACTATCCTGCATTTGTAGGGATAAATCTCTGGCTGATTATGTTGCCAAATAGGGCAGATGTATGTTTGTATGATATTTCAACACAGTTATTGAAATTCAACCACTATTCAAAAATCCCCCAATGTGACTGCCTTCACATAGTTAATAGTTTTGAATGAAAAATAAAGAGTTGATGGAAACTGAAAATACATCCTACTGGAGTTAGACGTATTTGAAATATATTTTAAGACAACAGGAGGCCAGGAGATACTGCATTGTTATGCAATGGGAAGATCTTTCCCATCCATTAATAGAACCATGTGACCTGCTTTATTCACATGGAAGCCTGTATCACAGGAGTCTGTGGTGGAAGAGCTTGCTGAATGGGTGGAGCAGGAAGGGGTGGAGCTGGGAGGGTGGACCAGAACTGAGAGGACCTGAAACAAAGCAGTCAGAACTGGGAGAGAGAGACAGAACCAGCAGCAGCTGGTATGAGTGAAAAAGGCAGTGTTTTTGCTTAACAGAGATGATTTGTTGGAAGTCCCTAATGTATGGAAGGCTTGTGGATGGCTGTGTCCCCTCCATTGATAATGTGTATAGATTTCTTTGTTGCTTTGATAGATTTAGCTTTCTGGTGTTGGGATTTGGCTTTCTGATAGTGGAATAAATGTTTTGATTTCACCTTCAATGAAGAGAGTCTGTTACATTTTGCAATTCAGAACTAAGCTGGCATATTTATATCAGCAAGTGAGAAAACCAACAGTTGAGGTCAAAATTGAAAAGATTTACACAGCCACCATGGCCTTCTCCTTGGTGCTCTGATATGTGGGCAGAAAGGATATCCAAACACTGCAGAATACAAACATGATGAATGTCAGGAATTTGGCTTCATTGAAAATGTCTGGCAGATTCCTGGCTGGGAAAGTTACTGTGAAGCTCCCCAAGGCCAGAAAGCAGAGTAGAATTCAAGGATGGACCCCTCATTGCAGTGAACCTCAATGTGGGCAGGCTCAGAGTGTATGTCCATCTCCAAGAATGGGGGATATATCCCAAGCCAGATGCCACAAAGATACATTTGGATTACAGTACAGATAAAAATGAAAGAATATGAAGCTATTAAGCTCAGCCACCACCTTGAGCCTGCTCCTTGCTTTGTGGCATGGACTCAGCCAGAACCACAGTGAAGATTTTAGCCAAAATGGAGACAATGGCCATTGTAAACACAACTGCAGGTGTGTTTCGTTGCAGGAGAAAAGTGGCTGTGTTAGGATGGCCAATGAAGATGAAGGAGCAGAGAAAGCAGAGGTTGAGGGAGACTAGAAGAGCATAACTGAGACTGCGGTTATTGGTTTGACAATGGCAGTGTCTTTGCACTTCACAAAGATGGCAAGGACCAATTGTGTCAAAAGGGAGAAGCAGAAAGCGGCACAAGTCTGAGTTATTCCAAGAGGTTCATCATAGGCCAATAGAGTCACAGTCATATGGAGGCACCGATTTCTCTCTTTGTTTGGGTGCTGATATTCATGACAATGTGGTCACTGCTCTAAATCTGTAAATTAAAAAAAAAATCTCAATGTAAACTATGTGGATCATAGATTTCTAACTCCAATAAAGCTCAGCTTTAGTTCTTCCACATAGACTTCAGCCTCATTTTGTACTTCTCTTCAGATGGACAAGATTTCTAGAAGCTTAATAATATAAACCTCTGTTTCTCCAAATATGTTTGAAATAATAAGGTGAAAGTAAATTCCCTATCATATGTTTGCTACCCAAAAAAATAACTATTATGTACTCTAAAATTAAACCACCTTCAAAAGGCCTAAGTGGTCCGTTTATGTATAATCATACATTTTTTACAAATGTAATAGGATGTAGAAACAATTTATTCAACTTTTTACAAATGAAAACCAAATAAAAAACATTATTTGATGAAGATTTTTGAATGAAGATATTGTAAAGCAAGCTCATAACTTAAATTCTTCAGGGTTATTTAATGTTAATTTTTCTGCATATGAGAATCAAATGTTCTTTAGTCAAGGTTATTATTGGTAGTTTCATAAATATTTTTATTTTTTCATCAGAAACTATATTGAGAACAAGGAACAACATAGTTTATGTAATTGGGGATTTCTACACTTTCATTTTAATGTTTTCCATTCATCAGTATCAATTTTTTAATGTATGTATGTATGTATGTATGTATGTATGCATTATACCAGAATCAGGGATGGTGAATCTCACAGGGACTCTATGTCATATGTTATATACAATGATTTCTTCCTTGAATTAATTTTTCGCTGAGTTATTAATGAGTTATTAATCATTAAATATGATGCCTATTTAAGTTTGTGAGATTGCACTAGACAATGAAATATAGAGAGATGAGAGTGAAAGGTTGTTGGAAAAGCAGTTTCTCTTAGTTATTCATCAAAAGCATTTAAAAATGGTGTGGTGACTTAGAGAAAATTCATTGTCAATAAGAGGAATTGTCAATTATAGTTGTTATTCTGAGAATACTAAAGAAAAAAATCTTGCTTTAAAAGCTGGTATAAGCAAGTATAATTCAAATGAATCATTAGCAGGTAAGAGGTAGAGTGACCACTCCCCCCATGTAACATACACATGTGAGTAATTAACTCAACAGGCTCATTTCATTGTATATTAGCAATGCAAAACTCTACATCATCCTAATGCTATGTACAATCAAAGACTGGAGACAGCATTGGATTCTCAGCATGTCAGCCCTTTGGTGATTTTATACAACATGGAATCCCATAAAGGGGAAAAATAAGGAAAGAAAGCATCCTAAAACATAGTCCTTAGTTCTATATACTTTCCTCTAGACATGAAGTGGAAATAAAAAAGTCACAGAAGAGGGAAATTGGGTGCTGTGAACCAGTTTTTAAAATATGCTTAAATATATTGTAATTCTCTCTCTATTCCAAATGTGAAATCCATATCAGTAACAAATGAACTGACATACTGCAGGAAAGTGTGAACTGCATAAATATTGACATTCTTGTTATGTAAGAAACATGAAAACATAAGGATGATCAAACTAAAGGGAACGATGTTTCAAAGATTCTTTGATAATAAGGGAATTGATGGATTTGCAGTACTAAGTGAAATTTGTATTATTTCAGAATTTAAGGAAAAATGAAAATTATAGTCATACCTAGGAGTTAAACAAAGTTACACATCACCTGTGAAATATAAATGATATTTACAAATATGTAAAATACAAAGACTAACTGAAAACCATTAATAAAATCCAGTCATTCCACAGTGAATCACCCAAGATCCTACTTGTCATGTTAAGTTGGATTCATACTGTGAATACAAAGGTGATTTAGCATGAGAAAAAAATCATATTAAAAATTGAATTTAACATATGAAATATAGTAAATAAAATATATAATAATAAATAATAACATTATGTAAATAAATAATTACTATTACATAATAATAAAATAAGTAAATAAAATAACTGGTACAGAAAATAAACAATAAATAATGAATAAAATAAATATCAAAAATAAACAGAACAATGCAATAAAATATAATATAGTAAAATGTAATATAAAACATTACAAATAAGATATAAAAATTGAAAGTTGAATGCACAAAATTGAAAGTCACAAAATTATCTCAGCAGACGCAATGAAAGTAAAAGATTTATGCTGAAAATCCTATAAGTAAATATACATGGGGATTTTTAATAACAAAAATATCTGTCTAAAACAACAAAACAATTCACCATACCCAAAGAGATACATTAAAATCATGCCCAGTAAGTACAAGAATTAAACAAAGATAATAGACTTCCCCTTATTAATACATATAGTGCTGATAATGCTAGTAAGAGTATTACAATGAGTGACAAAAAGTTAAAGCATAAAAAGGGATTGTGAGGTGGGGGGTGGGTTATACACATTTTCTATTGACATGGTGGTTTACTTTGAAAATCACAGGGAATCAGCAACACTCTGCTTGGGAAAGTTGATAGCTTTATCAAAGTAGCAGTATACAAAATAAATTCTTTAAAATTTTTAAATTTTGACATAAGGACAAAATCCAAGAGGCAATGAGAGAAGAAGAATTCCCATTCCAAATATTTGGAAAGTACAAAATATCAGAATATCCTTCCCAGTAACTGCATTAATTGAATTACATCCTCTTTAAAGAAAAAAAAATCAACTTATTCAACTGCTGGAATATTCAGTATTTCTGCCATAGCAGAATACATTTCTGTGTATTCCTGGAAATAACAATATAATCAAAATGAACAAGCAATCTAAGGCTTCCAAGATGTAAAGATAAGGAGTGATTGCGTTAGAGACATGAGAGATAGGAGATGTGATAGGATATGGAATATTATGTAGACCAATATGGCTAGATCTGAAGGGCTGTTAAATGGAGACATGGGTAAGACTGCAATAGTAATGATAAGAGAAAATACTTGATTTTAAAGGCAATAGAGAGTCTATTGACTGGAGAAATGTGTTAATCAGATACATGCTTTTACAATATCAATTTCATGGCTTTGTGCAGTATATATTAGGTAGGGGAAAAAGCTTTGAGTCAGGAAGATGAATGAGAAAGCTATTTCAAAAGCCCAGGTAAAGAGGAACTCAAAAAGGTCAGGCCATGTGAGTGGAAATGAGGGGAAGTCTCCAAGATATGTTTAGGAAGTTGAACTAAAAGATGCAACAACTGATTGAAAAAGAGTATTTTTCCTTCACTGGAAAGATGGTGATTTCTTCTTGGCCATGAATGGCTTCCATTATGTTTTCTTTAAGTCCCTAACATTGTGATGTTCTCATTGGAGTCCCACAATACATGTCTATTTAATGAAAGTAATCAAATGAGATCAATTTTTAAATCAGAAAATGTTATTCTGGTAAGGGAAAGTCACTTCAGGTTGATATTAAAAGAAAAAAAAAGACTCTGTTCTGATATCTTTATTACATTGGGAGTACTGTTTCTCTTTAAGCACCCACTTGTCTGGTTGGAAATTGCTCCATCAGGGCATGGTATGCAGTGAAAAAAAATAGATGGGCTGGCTTTCAACTCTTCCCGAATCCAGGGCCAGAGCTCAGATTGCATATGGAACTAGTGATCTATCTACCAAAGAAGGGGAGATAATGTCATTGCAGGAGTGTTTGCTGAAAGATTCCCTGACAGGATTGTAATTTCAGTCCTGTCTTACAGAAGACATTTAGAATAATTATTAGGGACATTATGGGACAAAGGTGGTATTTTTTTTCAATAGAGACTTTTTAAAACCTATTTTTCTCTTTTCAAATTAGTATCATCTTTTCCCCAGAGATAAAATTGCACATATTCTCTAGTGGGCACAGTTAAGACAATTTTTTAACAGTTATCTATTGGTCAGACATATTCCCACCCCCCACCCCCAAGTGTTTCATATATGTTTATCTCTAAGGAACACTTTCTAGTACTAAAGAACAGTTTCTTTTAAAAACAAGCAATACTGAGATAATCCATATCCCACATGAGGGGAAATATTTCATTAAATTTTCCCCATCAAGTCCTGTTCCTTGTGTTTTAATAAAGTGTACTGAATGATTCACAGAATCATGAATTTATAGAGTGTACACTACAATGAGCTAATTAAAAAGTACAGCTTTATTGAATGTAGGTAAGAATCAGGTGATTTGATTGTTCTTGATTCTTGGGTAGATATTCAAAGATTTCTGTGGCAGACTAGGAGGGGATGGTTATCAATGCACAGATAAATGAGTATATAGATATAGATATACAAATACAGAGAGAGAGAGACAGAGAGAGAGATAGAGAGAGACAGAGACAGAGACAGAGAGAGACAGAGACAGAGACACAGAGAGAGAGAGAGAGAGAGAGAGAGAGAGAGAGAGAGAGAGAGAGAGAGAGAGTTTTCTATCCTACTCAGTGCAAAGGAGAATAGTAAACTGATGCTACAACCCTGTCACAATCATTTTCAGTGTCTACAAAAAAAAACTTTTTGAGGCAAATAGAGACAAAAGTGTCCAAGACTGTAAAAGGCTCATTATAGAGCTCATATTTTTCACTGGCCCCTTACCTGAGAGAATATTCTGGCCAATTTACGTCTTCTTCATTAATGCTGAATCCCTGACAAAGAGGGATAAACTCCCCTACTTTTATTAGTGCCTCTATTCTACCAGGGAAGGAATTAAAGGTCAGGATATGAGCTCAGATTGAATCTAGCTAGTAGATTGAATCTGGCCCGCTTATGAAAATAAGCATCACAAATGGTGAGATTTAAGACAACCAATACGGTGAATTTTTAATGAACTTTGTTTTCCTTGGCTTAGAAGGCTTCAGTTGAATTCCTTTGCTAGGTCCTTGTGTGTTGGTATTTTGGGGTCTCGAGTATGCCTAGCAACATTTGGTTCCACACCTCATCATTTTCTTTAACCTCATCATTTTCATTCCCTGAGACTGGGAATACTGCTGATCTCAAGTTCTTCTCCAGTGAAGACTGCAAGGTATGTAAGCCTCTCCCTCTCCTGTATTATGGAGGCAGAATTTATAATTCGAAAGAGAACCATATATATGTCTGAAAGGTTCAGAACTGCAGGATGTAAGGAATTCTCAAGGTAGGAGGCAGAAGAATTAAAGCATGTATTTAAGCTCCAGAGTAACAGACTCACAAACCAGCATCCCCATTTTGATATTTGGCTCAAAAGCCTCCAATAAATCCACCTCACAAGAGCAACCAGGAGGCCACACTGAAGCATGATGGTATAAAGAAAAATCATATACATGCTTTCCCTCTATGGTAAAAAAAATTACCCACTGTCCTCAAGTCCTTGCTCTGCACTCCTCGATCTACACGTAGGTCAGCTCTGCTACTGGCGGCTCCTGCTTCAGCTTCGGCTGTAGCTGTAGCTGTATCTGGCTCCAGCGGAAGCTGTTTATAACCATCCGGCTAGCAGCTTCTACGAGGGTGTAAAATTCAGCCACAGCTTCTGCCGGCACACCTGGGAAGCACAGTTTCTTTCGATCTGCTTAATCAAGGGAAGCAAGGTGAAGGGGCCGACGAGCTTACTTTAATCCACCATACAGACAGCATTCAGTTAGTTCAGGGGAAAAAGCCAGCAACTAGCAACAAAGTTAACCAAAACAAAGAACAAAAAGAGTAGGCAGGTATGGACTATTATCCGTCAAATAAAATCTTCTCCAGTTTGGTTGAGATTTCAGTTATGCAAAGATCCCATATCAGACCCAAACTCAGGTGGGAAATGTGTCTTTTCAAAATGAACACAATGAGGAAACTAAGCCAAGAGGATTCCATCCTAGATAGAGACTAAGTTTGTCCTCCCAGCCTTTCCCCAGATGTACAAAGGAACACAATGGGAAGACTAAACCAAGAGGATCCCATCCTAGATAGAGACTAGGATTGTCCTCCCAGCCTTTCCCCAGATGTACAATCTTTCATCTGTTAATCACACAAGGTCACCTTCCCTCTGAGTGCCTTGTGGAAATTACCAGCATCAGCCATACCTGTGGAGTCCATGAATCTATTATTATAGCCCTATTCATGGTAAAATATATGGTTCAGGGGTACGATTTGTAATTATTTTCCCCTGAATAGACAACTGTTACAGTGTTGTCCTTCCCATGGGCTATGACTTCTGCAGCCTTTGGAATAACATCTGGCTTTCGTTTTACCCATACCTTAGCTCCCAACTTTATTCTATCAATGAAGCAAGACTCTTTTTCCCCTCTAGTAGTTCTTTTGGGAGGAGGGTTAGTTTTCACAAAGGGTATTTTTTCAAAGGGGATAATAATCTCCTATCATTTCAACAAAATTGTACAGTGTTTTTACCCAAATTCTGGAGTGTCACAACAATTTCTTCATGATAATTAGAATCTATCACTCCAGCCAATACATGTACTCCTTCAGCTGCTAATCCTGGTTTAGGTAATATCCATCCAAAATGATTCTTGGGGATTCTCATACATACTCCAGTAGGGAGTTTTCTTATCTCTTTCTTATTCAACCTAAAATTCTCTATACAACGTAAATCATATCCTGCCGAACCAGGTGTTCCTGGACATGGTAGTGGGACATCTTCCCTCACAGTCCAAAATTCAATATTTTGGATCTCACGTGTTTGCTGTTCTCTAATCTGCAGATTTGGTGTCATCATTCATGTACTCCCCCCTAAGGGCCTATTATTCAAATTACGTAAGGCAATAGACAAATTATCCTTCCAATGTCGATATGAATTATTAGAGCTTAATTTTCTCAGCTGTTCTTTCAACAATCCATTCATTCTTTCAATTAGCCCAGATGCTTGTGGGTAATATGGAATATGATATATCCATTCTATATTATTCAACACACAATATCTTTTCACTTCTTTGCCCTTGAAATGTGACCCACTGTCACTTTGAATCAGAATTGGGGTTCCATAGTATAAACTTACAATATCTAGGGTTTTACAGGTGTTTTTCCGCATTGCATCCTTATAAGGAGAAACCACTAGTACACCTGAATAGGTGTCAACACACGTACATACCTATTTACATCCTTTATCCTGGGGTAGTGGGCCAATATAATCTATCTGCCAAATTTGGGCTGCAACTTTTCCCCTCACTATTTCTCCAGTTAGTATCCTAGGAAGAGTTTGTTCTTTTTTAATTGGCATATACAACACTCCTCAATTATTTGTTTTAACAACGCATGAGAGATAATGATACCTCGATCCTGTGCACATCAATGAGTGGCCTGGACCCCTAAACGGATGGCGGTCTGGTGGACCCATCTTGCTAAGGCCGGGTCATCACTTGGAGTCAGAGTAGGGACAATACATTCAGTAGCAATCTTTGCTAGTTGATCCGCATGTGCATTGTACTCACGTTCTGGTGTGGTCAGGGTCGTGTGAGCATCAACATGAAAAACTGACAAATCCATAACCAAAGACATGTCCCACATATTTTCCCATAACTCTTTACCCCAAACTTGTTTGCCATGAATTTCTCAATTGTGATTCCTCCATATAGGCATCCACGTAGCTAATCCATTAGATACCACCCATGAGTCAGTAAATATATGACACTGTCCTCCTTTCTCCATTCTGATGGCCTGATGCACTGCATTCAGGTCAGCATATTGGCTACTTCCACCTATCCCAGAACTTTCCAAAGTTCACCTAGTACAGGGGTTATAGGCTACTGCTTTCCAATGTCTGTTCTGTCCCAAATATTTTGCTGTCCCATCAGTAAACCAAGCATGTTTCTTCTGTTCCTCATTTAGTCCATCATACCCGTTATTCCATTTCACTAAGGATGGTATCATCTGTTGCTTAGATTCAAGGGGTTTTTCATTCCCCTCAGTGTCAGTGTTCACCACAGATTCACATAGAGCAGAAACTCCACTTTTGCCTGCTCTGGACCTATTCTGAATATACCATTTGATTATGCTTGCCTCTTGTGCGTGTCCAATTCTGTGAGAAGCTGGGGTACTCATTACCCAAGTCATAATTGGAATTCCAGGCCCTAATACCACTTCATGACCCAGAGTTAGTTGCTCAGTTTCCACTAAAGCCCAATATGCAGCTACCAGCTGCTTCTCAAAAGGTGTATATTGCACTCCAGATGAGGGCAGTTTCTTTGACCAAAAGCCTAAAGGTACACTTCAGCTTTGTTGTTTTTGCCACAGACTCCAATTTGCATAGTCATCTTGTACAGTCACTCGTAACTCCACTGGCTCATTTTGCATAGGCCATAACTCCAGAGCTCATTGTATAGCAGCCTTTGCTTCCTCAAAAACTCTACTTTGTTCAAGTTCCCAATCAAATTCATATTTTTTTCTGTTGACTTTATACAAGGGTTTTAAAATCTGTCCCAAATGTGGGATGTGGTATCTTCACTAACCAAATTGCCCTATGAACTTTTGGGCCTCTTTCTTATTAGTAGGGGTGGGAAAACCTGGGATTTTTTGTCAAGCTTGTGGGAGAATTTCTCGCAATCCTCTATTCCACTGTATCCCCAAGAATTTTACAGTTTGAGCTGGCCCTTGAGCCTTTGCAGGGTTGATTTCCCATCCTTTGCTTTTCATATGGTCAATTAATAATGCTAAACTCTCCTCCACTTTTTTATATTCTTTCCCTGTATCATGATGTCATCTATGTAATGTGTAAGCTGTACACCAGGTAACTTTAATTCATCCAAATGCTTAGCTACAATTCTGTGGCAAATAGTTGTGCTATGAATATATCCTTACAGCAGGCATGTAAATGTATACTGTCAGCCTTGCCAAGTAAAAGCAACCTGTTTCCATTGTTTAGGCTCTATTGGGATCATAAAGAAGGCATTGGCCAAATCGATAAGTCCCTTCATGTTTTTGCATTCTCTCTGTTAAAGTAAACATGTCTGCAACAGCAGCATACAAGGCAGGAGTCACTTTGTTCAGCTGTCTATAATTTACTGTCATCCTCCACGTCCCATCTGACTTTCGGACTGGCCAGACAGGGTTGTTCCATTGAGTAGTTGTAGGGACTAACACTCCTGCTTCAACATATTCTCTTATGGTGTTGGCAATTTCATCTTGGCCACCTGGCACACGATATTGCCTCCAAGTAATTACTTCAGAAGGTTCGGGCAAAGTGATTGGATCCATCTTGTTTTTCCCCACTAAGACTGCATTAATGCCTATTTTCCTCACAACAAATTGGTATTTCCTTTAAGGCAAATTTAAGGTCATACCCTTCAATATGTCTATTCCAATGACGTATTCAGGAATAGGCACAATAACCACACTATAATCTTTCTTGGGCAACTGTCCAATTTTCATCATCAATTTAACTTGTCTGGCTGATATTTCAGTCCCTCCTAATCCTGTGATGGTAATAGGAGTTCCATGGCTGAACTTGCCTGGATTTCCATAAATAAGGGTGGCCTCAGCCCCAGTATCTATTAATGCCTCAGTTACCATACTTGACCCATTTTTCCAATATATGGTCAAGTTAATGTGAGGTCTGCAATCGAGCATGTGTATTTCCTTAATTTGGGCTGGGGCTCAGCCTGTTTCCTAGTATTCCCTAACATGTGATTCACTTGGGTATGAAGGTTCAACATCTGTAGCGTTTGCAGGAGCGGTTCTTATTTCCCTATCTCTTCTGTTATCGAGTCCTTTATCTTGGTACATTCTGTACAATTCATTGGTTGGAATGCCATCTATCATTTCAAAACCTACCCCTGCTCTCAATAGAGCAGTGAACATTTCTTTTCTTGTCACTCCATTCTGGTGCCAAATTTGCTGGCTATTCACCCTTCTCTCTCGAGGAGACCTATCCCTTCCCCAGTCTCCTAAGTCATGTAATGATAAAATCTTATTTATCACATCTGTAAGATGGCTCCCTACTTCCCCAAGTAACAGATTCAAACATAGCTGTTTATAAGCAGGGGGAGCTGTCCTAATATTAAATTCCTATAAGGGATTCCCATGGGATCATTGTAATATTTGTCTGCAGTTCCTATCATAATAGCAGTCTTCATTACCTCCTCCTTCGGTCTTGTGATACACTCTCTAAATGAATACCAGGGTCTATGCTCAGTGGGCCACATAGAATCAGTAGTATAGCTCTCATTGCATCCTGCAGCAGCTAACACCAACAGAGTAGTCCTGCTATCACCATCTCCTCACTGATGATGTTCCCTAAAAGCTTGCTGAACTAGAGGATCTTGGCTAAGAGGATACATATGAATCTCACACACTCTGTCCTGTCTACTGATATTGCACTGGCCCCTTGATCACTGAGTATTACCATCCAAGATATTAATGGTTCTGCTGTTCTTAGGTTGAATCTACTCAAAATATCTGTGACCTCTTGCTGTGAGAAATCTTCCTGAATTTCCCTCATAACTGAATTGTCAGCTTGGGTTTCTGTCTTCCTCCTTTGTACGGGATGAACCCTTGTCTGAGTATTTAACCATCTCCCATTCTCTATGCGAGGGACATCCTGAGCCCTAATAGCGTTTTGTGCCTCAGCCCCTAACATTGTCTCATTTTCCCCCCACTCACTTCCCCTGCCACCATGGCAAGGACAAAGCAGGCAGTCAGGCTTGGTCTGGGCTGAGTTGGAATGCACTCTTGGCTTATTTGGCCTCCTGTTGCTCCTAGCCACATTAATAGAAAAGTTCTCATTTGAGTCAGTTTGTTCTCCTGCTATCTGAGATTCCCCTTCTTGCCATGGGGTACGAGTGCCCCCATCTCTTTCACTTCATCTCAGTCTTTCATATACTAGCAGGTAGGCTGATAACACTATCCAGCTTTGCCTAGATAGTGATGCCCCTGAGTGAATCCCAACCTCATGTAAACACCTTTCCAAATCCCTAGGATCTCCTCTCCGTAGCCTTGGTTCCCTGTTTTCACAGGGTCAGGCTTTTTTAGCCAATTCCTTTGCTAGGGAGGAATAAAATGGATCCCCCCAACCTGGGATATTCATCTCTTCCTCTGAAGTGCTTCTGCTTCTAAATAGAGATCTTATACCTAATGATCCCATCCTCATCACCAAATGTATTATGAAGGCAGATTTTATAATTTCAAAGAGAATCATATATATGTCTGAAAAGTTTGGAACTGCAGGATATAAGGAATTCTCAAGGTAGGAGGCAGAAGAATTAAAGCATGTATTTAAGCTCCAGAGTAACAGACCCACAAACCAGCATCCCCATTTTGATATTTTGATCAAAAGCCTCTAGGCCCAATAAGTCCACCTCACAAGAGTAACCAGGAGGCCACAGAGAAGCATGATGGTATAAATATAATTCTGATGCTCTGATTTTACACAAAAAATTTCCTCATCCCTCAAGTTGGAATAAATCTTTATTACACCTAGTTTTACAGATTATTTGTCTTTTATGTGCTTAGTACATTTTATTTTCTATTTGATCTAAAAGTATAAAAACCTTATATCTCCTGGTGGATTCTCTGTTCCCTTTCCAATAGTTAGGTCAGTTGCCAAAAACAATGGTGCTCTTAAAGTGATTGTATGTATTTCCATTGAAACAGACTGATATTAAAGTTATGTAAAATATAGTGGTTGGTTCTAGTCCAGGGGGAATATCTGGTGTGAAATTGAAAAATACAACCACCTCAGGGGAATATTTATTTATACTCATTAAGACTTAGCTATCTCTTTCATGACAAACACCATTTCATTTTTGCTTTTATGCCTATAGCACAGGTTTTTTTTTGCATACAGTAGGTGCTTCAAAAATTATTTTGTATTAAATACAAGCTTCATGAGAACAGAAGCCTTCCTTCTTTTAACTTTATATTCATCTAACTGCTAGCATAGTATGTCTTTCTTAGGAAGCAAATTTATAAAAAAAACTTGTTCACTTGAATATCTGAAGAGAGAGATAGAGAGAGAGAGAGATTTTAATATGAATAAAAGGAGGAAAGATTTTACAGAGAAAAAGCATTCCTTACATACTCATTTTTATGCATTTTAAAGTGCTAGAGATTGCTAAAGATAGATGGCAAAGTAAAGACAGAAACTCACCTGAGCTCTTCCAAATTCCCTTCCTAAGAAACTTAAAAAGATGTGTAAAATTGAATTCTAGATTGGCATAATCATCAAAAGGTCAGGATAAGAGAATTTTCCTGTCCAAGATAATTTAGGAGGTAGGCAGTAAATGCCTGTTTTATCAGGGTGATGGTCAGGCCTAGAATGCAGTGCAGTGTAGGCTACATCCTGGAAAGCCAGCAGTGGACCATCAGAGTGGCTGCATTGTTTCTAGGTTTTGGGACAAGAAATCACTATTTAACAAGAATTTCTGGGAAAACTGGAAAGCATTTGCTCAGAAACTAGGTGTAGAGGAACATCTCACATCATATACCAAAATAAAGTGAAAATGAGTACAAGGTTAAGACATAAAGGCTGATATCATAAGTGAATTTTGGGAGCATGGAATATTTCACCTGTCAAATCTTTGGATAAGGAAAGAATTTATGAATAAATGAGGTACAGAGCATAATAGAATGCAAAATGAATAATTTTAATTGCATCACAATAAAAAATATCTGTCCAATTAGAACCAACATAGCTAAGATTAGAAAGGAAGCAAGAAAGTGGGTGAAAAATTACTGCAAATTTCTCTGTTAAAGGCCTCATTTCACAAAATACGTAGAATCAAATTTAAAGTAAGTGAAGTCATTCCCTACTTGATAAATGTTCACTATTGATTAATGAAAGCAACTCTGAACTCATAACTGTCAGATTTATATCTATGATAGAAAAGGAAAATGATAAATGTTGCAGTGGTTATGGAAAAAATATGACACTTATGCACTGTTGGGTGAAGCTGTGATCTAGTCCTACCATGTTAGAGAACAATTTGGAACTATGCCCAAAGGGACTTAAAAGTGTGCTTGTTTTTGCCCCACCATCCTGCTATAAGACATGATGAGCAGGAGGATTTCAGAGAAACTTGTGAAGGCTTATATGAACTGCTACAAAGTGAAGTAAGCAGAAGCATAACATTTTACTCAGTAATAGCAACACCGTAAGATGATCCACTGTGAATTATTTACTATTCTCAGCCATCCAATGACTACGAATTAAAAGGAAAAGTACTATCTACTTGCAGAGCAGAACTGATACAGTCCAAATGCAGACCAAACTCTACTTTTTTTTTTTTTTGCTTTCTTTATTTCTCTTGTTTTGTTTCCTTTTTGGTTGGGATTTTTGATGGTGTTTTATTTTGCAACATGGCTAATATGGAAAGAAATTTTGCCCTACTGAACATGTATAATCTATGTCAAATTGCTTACCTTTCCAAGGTGGAGCTGAAGATGGATGGAGAAAGTGAGAGAATTTGGAACAAATTTTTTTAAATGTTAAAAATTATTCTTACAATTATTTTGAGAGAAAGGTTGTGGCTGAATTTTATATGATGGGGTGATTCTAAAAAAACAAAATCATGTATGAAAGGGTAAATAGGAGCAATTATCTCATAAAATGGAACATGAAAGGAAAAATTAAATCAGTGGAAGCAGACGGGGTGGGGGGCTGATAGTAGTGGAACCTTATTCTCCTCTGTGTTGAAGATGAAACAGAGTGTACATATGAAGAGGTTTAGAAGTCTTGTGAACTTATAGAGAGGTTAGAAATTGGGGGATAGGGTGAGAGAGGAACTTTTAAGTGGTTGTTTAGAATAAGATTAGAAGGGGAAAAGGTAAAGGGAGGGATTCTAAAGGGGTGGGTAAAATAAGGAGTAAGAGGGTAAGAGGAAAAGATAAGGTAACAGTGATAGGGTAAAAAGAGGCTGAGATGGAAAAGAGTGAATAAAATGAGATGCAGAGAAATTCACAAAGGGTAATTTGAATTTTGACAAATCTATAAGAATACAAGGCATTCCCTAATGGATAAATGATCAAAGGAAATGAAGAGGCACTTTTCCAATGAAAAATCAAAATAAATTAGACTCATATAAAATACTCTGTATCATTATTGAATACAAAAATGTGGATTAAAACAACTTTGAGATATAATTTCACCGATTCCAGATTGGTTAAAATGATTGAAGGAGAAAGTGACAAATCTTGGAGAAGATATGTAAAAATTAGGAAAAGAATTTATTGTTTGTGGAATTGTCAAATGAGTCACCATTTTGGAGTGTAATCTGGAATTATGCTCAAAAAGTTATTAAAATAACTATAGTCTTTGGTGATAATAAGGGAACATTGTATACAGTAACAGCAATATTGTTTTAGGAATGACTTTGAGTGGAAAATTATTTTGTCTATTGTAAATACCGGAATTAACTATTAAGGGCTTATGAAGAAAGATGTTATCTGCATCCAGAGAACGAACTGGTAAATTGAAGTATGCATAAAATAATTTCACACATGCATTCACACAAGCACACACACCTATTTGTGTTTAATGGTAGCCATCTATGGGGTGAGTTGGGGTGGAAGGAAAAAAAAAGCAAAAAGATGATAATTTTTTTTTTATATTTGAAAGGAAAACCAATTTTACACAGTCGATTTTTAGTTTATGTACAATAGTCTTTAATTATACTGCTTTGGAAATGCTTGTTTTTATCCACAAATTAAAAATAAAATTTAAAAATGCATATTAAATTTAAAAATGTTACTACATGTAATTGGAAAAATAAAACATAGAATTTATCATTTATAAAAATAAAAATCTAGAGCTACAAACAAACTCAATCCAGCCATCTCTAGGGTATTTCATTCTAATAAAAAAGTCAAAATATAAAGGAAACTAAAAGAGTGGTTGTCTAAAAGGGCAATGATGATAGTAAGAAGCTAATGAAGTCCAGGGAATGAGTTGACCCCATAGTGAAGTCAGCATTACCGGGGTCCCTCATTAAATAATTGTTCCTTTTCCTCCTCATAGCCTTTTCTCTGAGATGTTAAAAGAACTTAGTTTTTCAATCTCAAATGCATCCATACACTCTCATTTTTCATGATATTTGTTGTGTAATTCATCATGTAAGTCATGGTGATGCCAAGATGCCAGCACATTATCTTTGGGCAGCTGTTGTCTCATCATCCATGCCCTGAGCAACCAGAGTGTCACAGTTGCCATTGCCAAGATAATTCAGAGGACCTTTTTCCAAAGAAATAATGTCCATCCTTAAAGCTATAACAAAGCTAAGAAATATAGGTTTGGATTGTGCATGATGACACAAGAGTTGCTTAAAATGGTTACATATAGCAGCAAAATAGTGCTCCCCAGAAAAACACCCCCTCAGACATAATATTCCATTGAATAGAGTAAATCAATCATGTATTATAACACAATGTAGACCCATCCTACAAGTGATTATTATTTACATTCTAATTATCATGACACCAGCCCATTTACATTAGGCAACGTTGCCATCAGAGGAATGGATGGAGCACTAATTGATCCCCTGAGCAACAATAAATAAGTTTAACCAAACGCTGCCATCAGAATGATTGTGTTGTTTCTCTACCAAGACATATAGATAATTCACACTTTCATGTCTTTGCTTCCACTCATCATTATGATGGCCATGTCCTTCGGCCAAGTGTGCCATAGCAACAATTCATAGACTGCTGCAAAGGCAGTCCTTGGTTTGAATCTACAAAGTATTTATGTTTCCCTGGGTAAGTAAAAGTGGTTTAATCTCTTTTGACCTAAGAGTCCCCATTTTTAAATGAGGAAGTTGGACATGGTGACGTCTAGGGTCTAAAGCATTTTATGTCAGTCAATTTTCCCCAAAACAGTAAGTCAGCCTGAAATCACATTCCACCCAGAAAGGAGTACAAAAATGATATCAGTCCATTAAGGTTAAGGAATGCTCACTCTGTCACTCAGTAAACATTCTTTAACCACAAATTGTGCCACAAGTTATGTGCTAAGCCCTGAGAATTAAAAGAAAGGCCAAAGACAGTCATGGTTCTCTAGAGTCTCATAGTCCAGTGGGGAAGACAATAGATATAGATAAACAGATAGATAGATAGATAGATAGACAGACAGACAGGTAGAGTGCTCTCTCCTCCAAAAAAATAACAAAGTTCCTAAACTCAGGGAGCTTACTTTATAATAGAGGAACAAAAAATATGAAGGGGTAGAAATATGGTCACCATATCTTGTACAGCCATTACCCGATTCATGGGGCTTAAATTGGGAAAGAAATGAGTAGCATGGCTGAGACACCCTCAGAAATTATAATCTTGCCCAATCATTCACCAATTAAAAGAACAGGATTCAGAGCAACATCACCCCAAAGAAGGTAGGCAAGAAATCTGGTCAGAAGTCATAGTAGACTAGAGAGACAACTACATAGAGTCAAGTAACTTGACTAGAACTTCCTCATGAACTAGAGCTTTGAGAAAAGTACTTTGGATATTATAAAGTGAAAATGAATCAAAATTACCTGATGCAAAAAAGAATCTGGAAAAATTCAGAGATTATATAATTAAAAACATGACCTTACAGGTATTAAAAAAAAGAATTATGTAATTAATTTACCTTTTCATTGGCCACAAAATTCTTTATTTGGTAAAATCATTACCCATTAAACATTACCAATAAGTTATCTCTCATGCATATGTTCAATTCATCTAATGAGATTGGCAAACGGAATGACTGCTATAACATAGATGCAAAAATTGTAGAAAGAAACTGTAAAAATGATTGTAATTTCAACTTTGCAAAAGAGAAATCCTTGAGTCAGAATCCTAGATGGACTTATCCAGGGACAGAAATTTGATAAATGCTAAATCAGGAATTGGAAACACAATCATCCTATTGTAAAATTTATTTATTTTTTCCATATTACAATGTAGTCTTTATTCAATACATATGCATGTATGTAGGTATGTATGTATTTATGAAACCTCAACACAACAATTTTTGAAATTCTACCTCCACTCAGAAATTCCCCAATGTGACTGCCTTCACAAGGATAATAGATTTAAATGAAAAATAAAGAGATGATGAAAACTGAAAATACATGCTACTAGTGATAGACACATTTGAAAAACTTTTTAAGACTACAGGAGGTCAGGAGTTACCTCTGTGACTAAGTGGGCTGAGAACACCTTAAGCCCCCAGAATTAGCTTTACTTTTCAGTATCTCCAGGGTATTTCTGTCTGCCCTCAGAAGGATCACATAGCACTTGGGAGCAAAGATGCAAGTTAGAATCCCAGCACTGGAGGTCAAGATGGAAAAGACTTCCACAGCCACCATGGCCTTGCCCTTGGTGCTCTGATATGTGGGCAGAAAGGATATCCAGACACTGCAGAATACAAGCATGCTGAAGGTCAGGTACTTGGCTTCATTGAAAATGTCTGGTAGGTTCCTTGCCAAGAAAGCTGTTGTGAAGCTCCCCAAGGCCAGAAAGCCCATATAGCCCAGGACACAGTAGAAGGCAAGGATGGAGCCTTCATTACACTGAATGACAATGTGACCAAGCTCAGAGTGCATATCCATCTCCAGGAATGGGGGATATGTCCCAAGCCAGATGCCACAGAGACACATTTGGAGTAGAATACAAGTAAGGATGAGAGAAAAAGATGCTGTGGAACTCAGGTACCTCCTCAGGTTACTTCCTGGCTTTGTGGCCTTGAAGGCCAGGACTACAGTGATGGTTTTTGCTAAAATGGATGCAATGGCACATGTAAACACAATTGCAAAAGTGGTTTGTCGCAGCAGGCAGGTGGCTGTGGTAGGACGACCAATGAAGAGCAAGGAACAGAGGAAGCAGAGGGTGAGGGAGATGAGCAGAGTGTAGCTGAGACCTCGGTTATTTGCTTTGACTATGGGAGTGTCTCTGTGCTTCACAAAGACTCCAAGGACCAGAGCAGTGAGGAAGGAGAAGCAGATAGCAGTACAGGTCAGAGTCATTCCAAGAGGTTCTTCAAAGGCCAGGAAGATCACATTCTTGGAGAGGCATCGATCTCTCTCCCTGCTTGGGAACTGATCTTCAGAGCATTTCAGACACACTTCTGCATCTATGGAGAGTGATAGAGAGAGAGAGACAGAGAGAGAGAGAGAGAGAGAGAGAGAGAGAGAGAGAGAGAGAGAGAGAGAGAGAGAGAGAGAGAGAGAGAATCTCAGTATATCCCATAATATACTCATAATATAATCAACATAACGTTTAATCTTTCTATGAAGGTAATTAATTTTTCAGCAAGTGGTCCTCAAGTTCTTGTTTTTTGCCAGGCACTGAGCCTGGTTTTAGAAATAGTGGGGAAAAAAGACAAAAGTGCTACTCTTATAATTCTTCCACTCAGTTTTGTAGCATGTAGTTACTGATGATAATAATAACTGAAATTGGCATAGTGCCTTAAGGTATCCAAATGTCTTTAAATATACTAGGATATTTGATTGTCTCAAAACCCCTGGAAGCAAAATTCGAGCTGATATATCAGTACTGCAAGATTCATGATATCAATTTTGACCATGAATCTACCTGTATAGTTTGGAATTACAAAATATAAGAGACTCTCTATATAGAAAGCAGAAGTCAAATGTTTATTCGGACACCAAAGGGTCAAATCCTAAAACCAATAATTCCAAATTGACATAGCAACAGTTGTATCCCAAAGCCAGTAAGTCCACTTAAATGTAACAGCAAGGAAATTAGAACATAATACCACAGCAAGGAAGTAAGCAATCCTGAAACTTCCCTCTGTTAGGGCCTTCCCTTAAAACACTGACTCATGAATTCTGTCTGCTTGCCTGCATCCTCTCTTCCTGAAGTTCTGAGAACTTGCAGGTCTGAGAGCCCTTGCAGTCCTCTGTCTCTTTCTCTGTGTCTCTCAGTCTCTTTGTCTCTGTTTCTGTGTCTGTCCTCTTTTAAAAATTTATTTTATATATTAAGTTTTCAGCATTGATTTTCACAAGAGTTTGAATTATGAATTTTCTCCCCATTTCTACCCTCCCACCCAATCCAAGATGATTCTGGTTGCCCCATTCCCCAGTCAGCCTTCCCTTTGGTCAACCCACTCCCCTCCCATCCCCTTTTCTCTCACTTTCTTGTTGGGCAAGATAAATTTCTATGCCCCATTGCCTCTGTATCTTATTTCCTACTTGCATGCAAAAACGTTTTCTTTTTGTTTTTTTTTTTGTTTTTGAACATCTGTTTTTAAAACTTGGAGTTGCAAATTCTCTGCCCTCTTCCATCCCCACCCATACTCCCTAAGAAGGCAAGCAATTCAGCATAGGCTAAATGCGTATCATTGTGTATAACCATTCCACAGTACTCATGTTGTGAAAGACTAACTATATTTTGCTCCTTCCTAAACTATCCCCCTTTACTGAATTATCTCCCTTGACCCTGTCCCTTTTCAAAAGTGTTTGTTTTTGATTACATCCTCCCCATCTTCTCTCCCTTCTGTCATCCCTGCATTTTTTAATCTTTTTCTTGCTTATTTCCTGCGTGTGAAGAAACCCAACTGGGTGTGTATATTATTCCCTCCTCATGTCAAATTCGATGAGAACAAGATACACTCATTCCTTCTCACCTGCTCCCTCTTCTCTTCTTACAGAACTGCTTCTTATTGCCACTTTTATGCGAGATTATTTACCCCATTTTGTGTCTCCCTTTCTGCATCTATCAATGTATTCCTCTCTCATCCCTTAATTCGATCTATTTTTATAGATATCATCTCTTCTTTTTCAACTCACACACACACACACACACACACACGTATATATTCCCTTCAGCTACCCTAATACTTAGGTGTCATGAATGCTACACATCATCTTTCCATGTAGGAATGTAAACAAAACAGTTCAACTTTAGTAAGTCCCTTGTGAATTCTCTTTCTTGTTTACCTTCTAATGCTTCTCTTGATTCTTGTGTTTGAAAGTCAAATTTTTGTATTCGGTTCTGGTCTTTTCACTGACAAAGCTTGAAAGTCCTTTATTTTATTGAACACCCATATTTTGCCCTGGAGCATGATACTCAGTTTTGCTGGGTAGGTGATTCTAAGTTTTAATCCTAGCTCCATTGACCTCTGGAATGTTGTATTCCAAGCCCTTTGATCCTTTAAAGGAGAAGTTGCCAGATCTTGTATTATTCTGATTGTGTTTCCACAATACTCAAATCGTTTCTTTCTGACTGCTTGCAGTATTTTCTCATAGATCAGGGAGCTCTGGAATTTGGCGACACTATTCCTGAGAGCATTCTTTTTGGAATCTTTTTGAGGAAGCCATCAGTGGAGTCTCTCAATTTCTATTTTACTCTCTGGCTCTAGATTATTAGGGCAGTTCTTCTTGATAATTTCTTGAAAGATGATGTCTAGGCTCTTTTTTTGATCATGGCTTTCATGTAGTCCAGTAATTTTTAAATTATATCTCCTGGATCTCTTTTCCAGGTCAGTGGTTTTTCCAATGAGATACTTCACATTGTCTTCTGCTTTTTCATTCCTTTGGTTCTGTTTTGTAATATCTTGATTTCTCATAAAGTCACAAGGTTCCACTTGCTCCAATCTCATTTTTAAGGTAGTATTTTCTTCAGTGGTCTTTTGGACCACCTTTTCCATTTGGCTAATTCTGCCTTTCAAGGAACGCTTCTCCTCAGTGGCTTTTTGGAGCTCTTTTGCCATTTGAGTTTATTTTTGAGGTGTTGTTTTCTTCAGTATATTTTTGTGTCTTATTTAGCAAGTCAGTGACTTATTTTTCATGGTTTTCTCACACCACTCTCATTTCTCTTCCCTGTTTTTCCTCTACTTCTCTAATGTGCTTTTCCAAATCCTTTTTGAATTCTTCCACGGCCTGACACCAGTTCACGTTTTTTTGGAGGCTTTTGATGTATGCTCTTTGACTTTGTTGACATCTACTGGCTGTCTGCTTTGGTCTTCTTTGTCACCAAAGGAATACTCCAAAGTCTGAGTTTGAATCTGAGTCCATTTTCGCTGCCTGGCCATGTTCACAGCCAAGTACTTCACCCCCGAGTTTTTCGTCGGGGTATGACTGCTTGCAGAGTAGAGAGTACTTTGTTCCAAACTTGAGGACATGTGCTATTGTTTTCAGAGCTATTTCTATACAACCAGCTCTGCCACACCAGCACTCCTCTTCTCCCAAGAACTGCCAACCCAGACTAGACTCAGGTCTTAAGCAGGCCCTGCACTCCTGCTCTGATCCACCACTTAATTCCTGCCACCAGGTGGGCCTGGAGCCAAAAGAAACTGCAGCTGTAATTCTGTAGCTGCACCTCCCCCACTGCTGCCGGGGCAGTGGCCAAACTGCAAGCTCCTTCATTCTGTCCCCTGCAGCTTTTCCCACTAATGTTCTCTATTATCTTTGTTGTTTGTGGGTTGAGAAGTCTGGTAACTGCCACAGATCACAGATCCAGGGTGCTGGGGCCTTTCTGCCCAGCTCCTGGTCTGGTTGGTCCAGGTGCAGCGTACACTGGGCTCTGCTCCTTCCACTCCCCGCTTCATGCATGATAGATCTTACCCAGTGACCATCCAGGCTATCCTGTGTTAGAACCCTGCTTCCCTCTGCTATTTTTTGGGTTCTGCAGTTCTATAATTGGTTCAGAGCCTTTTTTATATGTTTTTAGAGGGACGAGGCATGGGAGCTCACACAAGTCCCTCCTTTCCAACCGTCATCTTTGCTCCACCCCTGTGCATCACCTCTTTGTCTCTTTCTCTTTGCCATTCTCATGTTGTGCCAAAAAAAAGCAAGCAAGACCCAGATATAAATTTTGATGTGGATTCATTCAATTGCAGGACTGTTAAGAGTAAAGATTCAAGTTGAACAGCCCTGAGCAGGGGTAGGGTCAGATTATTTAAAGGGAAAAAAACACAAACTGATTTCAGTGGAGATGGGAACACTAACAGTGAGACAAGCTGGTGCAGAATTATTTCCGTGGAGAAGGGAACACAAACAGTGGGGTCCATGGAGATGAGAGCACAAACACTGGGGTGATCTGGGGCAAGATGGAGGGTAAACTGGGGGGAGGGAGGGCAGGGCACAACATTCTCAGCCATTCCAGTTCTCTTTCTCTCCATCTCTGTGGCTTTTCCAGTTATCTGTCTCTCAACTTAATGGCTACTCTCGGGATACATACATATATAAATACACACGCATATGGTTGCACGCATGCACACACACACACACACACACACACACACACCCACACACACACGCACACACACACACACAGCCTGAAGGCTTCAAACCTAATCAACAAAAGACTGTGGGCTTGGGGCTTCACATCTAATCAGCGAAAGGTTGGGGGCCTTCCTACAAACAAGCCTCCCATAACAAATCTTTCCTAAACTATCTACACTTGAGGCCTACTAACTGGGTGGGAGAGATAATTAATCACATTAATATCACAGATGCGTCTTCAAAAAACCTTCATGAAGAATAATTGAGATGGCAGATGACTCCTGGAATGAGGTACAGTATATACGGAGGGACAGAGTCAGGCTATACACTGTTGAATGTGAGAAAGGTTCATAATTAAGTACAGAGTCAAGGATATCAGAAAATCCCTACCATATGTCAATATTTATCCCCTCCATACAGCTCTTGGAACTGGCATTTCTAACAATGAAGCACCACAAGGAAAGGGGTCTGTAGACAAGATTTAGAAGGTAATTACATGGACAATATTTAAAAGGGAAAATCTAAAATAGATATCTTGAAATCTAAAGATTCCATGAGGAATACAGAGACTAATGAAGTTAAGTTAAAGAATCAAGAATCAAAGAAAAAAAGTCTAAAAAACACAGAAAGGGAAGATAAATAATGAAAAAAGGAAGGAATTTGAGACTCCATTAAAAGTATAGAAAAGATAATTTAAAAACTAACAATCAATAAAAATTACAAAACAGGAGAATATTTCACTTGACTTACTAAGAGAAAAAAAGGGGGAAGGAATAAATAAGTAGATAAAATAAAGGAAAAGAAACTAATAAATTAAGCAATATTACAAAAACAATGAAAGCCTTCACAAGTAGGAGAGGAGAGGAGAGTAAGTGGAAGAAAACAGGTATTGACTTAAATTACCTCAAGCTAAAATATTGGAGACAAAGTACTTTGTTTAAAAAGGAAAATAAAAAGGGGGAGTATCCAATTATGGCGGAGGCAAATAACAGATAAAAATGAAGAAAAAATATAATTCAAAATCTCATAAAAGTAAAAAAGTCAGATTCAATTGGAAAATAAAACAATACTAATTTGCATAAAATAAAATGAGTCAAATTCAATAGGTAAATAAAACAATGTTCATTTGCATAAAATAAAAACTTCTAAAAATGAAATTGTACACACAATGACAGTCCGGAAAAAAAATTACTCTGCATCAAATGTGTTCTGACAAAGTCACATTGCAATCATGAATGCAGATATAATAAAAAACATCATTCACAAGAAAACAGGGACTAACAAGGAAACTACCTTATTTTGAAGAGAATCATAGAGTATGAAATAATGATATTATTATACATATGTGCTCTACTTGCCTTAGCCTCTAAATTAATAAAAGAAAAAAAAAACAAGTACTAGAAAAATAGACATTAAAATAGTTCTAGGAGACGTAGATGTTCCTCCATAATTTTTAAAGAAGACTAAAATAACATCTAAATATAAATGAAACAAAATATGGATTTGAGGAAAGTAAGGAAGTATCAGAACTTAATGGCTTATGATGTCTTCTAAATGGAACTATTAAAGAAATATCTGTTAGGACAGTATGAAACTTTTAAAAATAAGAAGTTTAAAGACCATATCATTCAAAATAGCAATAGTGTAGACGGTTTGGGGATGAGAAATAAAAGACATGACATCAAATAATGATTTAGCAATAAAATCCTAAATGTCAAATAAAAATATAGAAACAGTTAATAATTATGTGATACAAAGTGACAATCCTGATAAAATACTGCAAGATTTCTAAGATGAGGCTAAAGCACTACCTGAGGGAAAACAATGTTCTTACTAACACAGATTCACCAAAGGAAAAAAAAAAAGATTAGTGAAATAAAAATAAAAAACACCTAACAAATGAGCAAACATAAATAATATAAAAACATTAAATATAAGAGAAATTGATCAATTGAAAAGAAAACAACCTACAGAAATGATAAATAAATGTACCAAGTGGTTTCTTGAAAAGAGTAATAAAATTGGTAAGGATTTCACTAATCTGATAAAAAAAGAACAAAATATTCAAATCAGCAAAAAGCATAGAAACAATGAAATCACACTTATACTAGAGTGGACATTATTTTCAGAATATATTTTGAAAAATTATATTATTTGAACCAAAACTGTAAACATACATGATATGAAAGCACAATCAAACCAAAATATTAAATATTCTAACAGAAGATGAAATAGACATCTTAAATAATCTACTATCCAGAAAAAGATAAAATTATTTGTAAGGGAATTACAAAGGAAGGGAATTCATGCTCCTGAAATAATCATTGGAAAATTTTTGTGAACAACTGAAGAACAATTAGTAACATTGTTGAACAAATAATTCTTGAAAATGGAGAAATCTCCCAGTAAATACCTTTTGTGAAGCATATGTAGTCCAATACTTAAACCAAGGGAAAACTAACTCTGAAAAGGACCAATACACTATTATTATTTATAAGTCAACATAGATTTTAAATAATATCCTTATCCCTCATAAATCAAGTTGGATTTTTGTCAGTGATCCAAAGTTGGTTCACCATTACAAAAAACAATCACTATTAAATAGTATTAAAATAAAAAATCTAAAACCATATGATTATCTTAGTAGATTTTCTACAAAAGCTGTTGTCATAGTGTCACTTATTTATGTAGAAAATATACAGAGTCTTGACACAGAGGGATTTATTTATCTAGTCTAGCCTTGTGTTGTCCAGCTACTTCCCACCTTTGATCTCATCAAAATCCCATTCTCTTTTTCCTAGAGTCTTCACCTCTAGTCACCCCAGTCCCATAAAGATCCTCCTTAGACCCCTCCTCAACACCCTCCCTAAACTCCTCCTCTAGTCAGCCCAGACTACTTGACTACCCCTCAATCCTTCCCACAATCTTTCTGTATGTAAGCTCCATCTTGCCTCCATGAAGGTGCTAAGTGCTAGACTTTTGCGCCTCGTCGACCTTATTCGAATGCTGGCCCATACTCATATTGTTCACTTCAGTTCTGGACAGTGTCAGGATATTGCTCTGCTTACCCGAGAATATACTGCAGGGATGGCAGGTCTGCAGACAAAAGGCAAGGCCATAGTCAAAAACAGGCATTTGGACTGCACTGAACCAGATAGTTCAGAAGTATCCAGACGAAGATAGCCAGCCCCACTCAATGGGACACAAACTGCTGCTTTCGCTAAGTTTCCTGGTGCGGGCATTGCTTAACTATTGCAATGGCATACCCCTGTTCTTCATTTGCCCTGCTACAGCCACCAGAGACAAAACCATTTCTTCCACTACACCATCTAGTCCCCTTTCAGGAATTATATGAGGGATCCACATGGTAAAAAATGCATACTCTGTTTCTGACTCCTCTGCCCCCTAAAAGTTAAGACACGGTGAATTATATGATTATTGGGACTATTCCTGTTCCTCATTGAATATTCAAGAGCCAGGCCAAGATTGAGTTGGGAGATCCCTTATGTTATTTCTGAGTACAATTTTTCTATTTGGGGATCAGGAAAACTCAGTCAGGAAACTCCTTCAAAGAAGAGAATGCCTTTAATCACCAATGAACTTTTCACTGAAGAATTAGCAGGGAGCTCTTGGTTTTAATGAGGGAGGGAGATGCCAAAACTTCACACAGTTTCTCTCACTGTGCCGGCAGGGTTAAGTGGAATGATATGAACAATTCTCCAGCCAAAATATTGTTACTAGTTTACAAATAATTTTGTATTAAAATATTTTCTGTAAATCCTTCTCAAAATTACATGTGATCTGAAGTGTAACCTGTAAATACTATCCTCAGCACGTCCAGAGAGAGAAGCACTGCAGAAAGTTGGAGACATTGGTCCAGTCTGAGCTCTGCCCTGGACTGTATGATCCTGGACTCAGACTCCTCCCCAGGAGAATGGTGGGGCTGCACCAGAGTGAAATTTTGATTTGTACCTCATCTTTTCACTGATGACATTGCAGCTTATTGACTTAGAATAATGGCTTTTATTTCTATGGCACTTTAAAATTGACAAAACATTCTCCTTACTACAACCCTGTGAGGAAAATTGTGTCTGGAATATTATCTCCATTTTATAGTTGAGGAAACTGTCTTAAGGCCAAGCAATTTTCAAATAGTCTCCGAGCTAGACAGTCAGCATCTGAAAAACCAGGTCTTATTGCTTACTCAGTTGACCAAGATTCTTACCCCATCCTGCCTCCTCATACAGGTCCTTACTCAATGAGCTCCTTAATTAAGTTAGTTAGAGGAATAAGGACCAAAAATAGGAAATTTGGGCCAGCAGAGAAGAAAAGAGAAGGAAGAAGGATGATTTGAATGACATATCAGGACAACATATGCCCTGATGAGCTGCAATGTGATATGTGCGTAGATTTAAGATCACATAATAAGAGGAGGAAGGAACAAATTAGATGTTGGACATGTAGATAGAGGAAGAATTCATAAACAAGTGACTGAGTGGGTCACAGAACATTACTTGGACAATTTTGATTATATAAAATTAAACAATTTTTGTACAAAGAAATCAGATGTTAAATTAGAAAGCAAGTATGTAAGTGGGGGAGAAATTTTGAGCTTTTTTCTGGTAAAAAGTCTCATATTCAAGGCATATATGAAACTGATTCAAAATTATAAAGCAACTAAGCTAGGGGATGCTACAGTGTACAGAACATTGAACCTGGAGTCAGGAAGACCTGAGTTCAAATCCAGTCTCTGACATTCTAACTGTGTGACCCTGGGCAAGTTACTTCACCTCTATTTCAGTTTCCTTATCTGTAAAATGGGGAAAGTAGTAGCATGTAACTTACAGGGTTGTTGTGAGGATCAAATGAGATAAAATATATAGGATGTCTTGTTAACCTGCTATATAATAGTTACTTTAAGACTAGGATTCATTACCCAATAGATGAATGATCAAATACATGAAAATAATCATATGAAAGAAAATATCTGAAATTACTAATGGAGAAATGAAAATTAAACAGCTGAGGTCCTACCTCACACTCTTCAGACTGGCACAGATGATGAACAAAATGACAGATGTTAAAAGGGCTATGAGAAAACAAGCACATTAGTGCACTGCAGAGAGCTTAGTAATGGTGCAAGTACACTGGAAAGTTACCAGACTGCATACATGCCCTTTGACCCAGTTACCCCAGTAGGCCTATACCATAAAGAGATCAAAAACAGAGAATGACCTATATGTACAAAAATGGAGCAGTTCTTTTTGTTGTAGCCCCAAATCAGAATCTATGGAGGTATTCTGTGGGGGAATGGCTATGCAGATGAAGGAGCATTGATGTAATGGAATTACTGTATCAGAAGAAAGGACAAAATGGACAGTTTCTCAGAAAACTGGGAAAACCTTTGAAGTAATGCAGAATGAAGTGAGCAGAAGTAGAACCATTTCTATTGCGACATTGAGAAAAGCAGCTCTAGAAAACTTCAGGACTGATCAATTCATTGATAAAGCAAGAGTCCAAAAGATTGAAGACGTGACTTTCCATTCATCTGTTGTAAGAGAAATGATGAACTTTAAATGCATTGGCATAGCCAATGTGGGCATTTGTCATGCTGGACTCAGCATGTTTATGATGAGGGTATTTTTATTGCAATTTTTTATTCAATGGAAGGGGCAGAGGGAATGGATTAAAATGAATGCAAAAATAAATTTATCTTTTTACAAAATGCAAATGCATAGATCATAGAGGATTATTGGATAAAATTCTGGTCAACTGAAAGGAACCATATAACACTAAGTTAACAAACTTATTGGAATAAAGACAGTATAAATAATTAACATTGTAAGAATTTTAGCCAAGACTCTGCTCTTTCATTATGAATCCTGTAAAAATAGAATTTTTGCATATTTGTTTCACACAATTATTATTAATCAACAAACATGGGTCACTCGTTGACACTTACAGAGGAAAAAAAAACATTAAGTAATGACCTGCATTACTTCTCTAAGCTGTAGTATATGAGGTATGTCTGTTAAGTAATGTGATTTTTTAACTGATCAAGACTATTGTGTTTACATTATTGAAACCACCAAAATAGGCTTTAACTTGACCACTGATAGTGAAGCATCCATATTGGGGTATCAGGAATTTTGAAAGTGGATTCCAAAAACCACCTGTCTGTCCTGGGGAGATTTGAACAGATAGAAGAGACAATGTGGTATCTAAAGGGCTACCTTTAGACTTAGAAAGATTAGGTCCTGTCTGACAGCCAACTATGTGCACAAATCTCTTAACCTCTCAGTCCCCCAGGCATCTAGGACTAGAAGCTGAAAGTATGGCAACACTGGAGAGTTCCCTATACTGATCAAATCATAGGTCTGGACCAAAAGTGAAAAAACCCAGATCTTGAGTCAGGAGACCTGGGTCTGAAGTCCGGTGTGACAATCTATGGGACCTTGGGCCAGACCCTTCCCCTTTCTGAGCCTGTTTGCTCATCTAAAATGGCGGAGTTGGACCAGGCAGTCCCCAGACATGAAGGCCATCCCTAGAGATGCTGGATATCAGTTCATGGCTGTCATTGCTCAAACCATTTCAGAAATTCCCCTCAAAAGAGTGCATTTGATTTTTCAGAAACAGCCTAAAGTTATTTGAATTCAAATTTGGTAAAATTCCTTTTTTTTCTTGATCATTTGCGTACTTATACACTAACTTGGTAGGCAATATGAAAAGACCTCCCAAACATGTTTGGAGTAGTGACTATAGCATTTAGAGTACTTACAGTAGCCTCCTACTGTCAGACCTGTAGGTAAAGCACTTATTTTGGTGTATTAGTTCAGACTTCTTGAGAAAAAAAAGTCACTAGTTTGTGGACACACTTAAGAATTGAAATGATTGTGCAAGGGAAAGGATTCTGTCACTTCCCAAGCAGAATTCAGTTCTTGGAAAGATCTTTAGTCCAACTTTATTATTCCATTATCTTTTTGAGTTGATTATATTTTTAGAATCATAACATTGCCTTGCTGACAAATTTTATAAAATGATCAGGCAGTCATTTTTTTAAAACACACTCCTGCAAAGCTCTCCATGTCTGTGTCCTAGCAGTCATCACCCAGTCATCCTGATCAGCAGGGTGCCTGAAGAATTAGGGTAATTGTTACACGAATACATACTTCCACTTAAATACTTTTAACTTTCTGTAACCTATTTTCTTTTTTTTCTTTTCAAGTCCTGAGCCTTGGAAGATGTCACGTAGGACAATGAACAAAATTGCATTTGGCCACTAGGGGGAGATGAGCCTTGGTGATCACTAAGAATTTAGCACCTGGTCTCATGGCTCCTTGTCTAGTAGTGGACATGATTTGAATTTCCCACGGAGGTTCAAGAACTTTGTTATTGGCATTAATAAATGCTTTTACCCAGGGTGATTGTGATTCTCTCCCAGAGAATCATCATGGTCTTTTGAACTTAATAATGTGTCAAGGTACGAAAAAGGTTGTGTCAATGTTCTATATTTCTGTAATTGATTATCGGTATCTGAAACAAATTGAGTATGCTTGAAAAAAATACATGACAGGTAATTGAACTGGTGCATATTTTAACTTATAGAAAAGATAGGTAGCTGTTCTTGGGCAAGAGTCATTTTGGGTTTTCACTATGTCCATTTCCCCTAACACGATGATATCAGAATAGTGTCACAATACACATTTAATAAAAGTGATTGAATGCAGTTTGTTTTTATTATTAAGAAAATAATAGGGGCAGGAAAAGTGCACAAGGTGTAAGATTCCTAAAAAAGCAAATAAAAAAACATACTAGTCTATTGTCTTCTCTATTTGGGGAGAAGGAGTGTTTCTCTTTAGGCACCCACCAGTGTGGTTGGAAATCTTTCCATCAGGGCATGGAGTACAGTCAAAGCAGCAGATGGGCTCATTCTCACGGGCTGTCTTCCTGAATCCAGGGACACAGCTCACACTGCAAATGGAACTGGGGGTCTGAGCATACCAAGGAAGGGGAAAGAATATCTTTGTAAGAGTGTCTGTTAAAAGATATGTTCTCTAAGAAAATAGGAAGCTCAATTCTCATTTATTGAAACATTTAGAAAAAGATATTAGAATTTCTTCAAGGGCAATCATGGCATATTTCTCAATATAGAGCTTTTCTTTAATATCTTCCTTTTCCACTCTAGATTATCTATTTTTCAACTTAAGAAACTGCTCACATTCTTTACTGGGTATAATCAAGCTCATTGATTTTTTTAAAATTGTAATCTATTCTCAGAACATTTTTCTTCCTTAAGTACCTCACACTGCTTAATCTCTAAGTTGCATTCTTGCACTTTAAGCAATACCAATGTTATTCATTGATCACATAATGGGAAATATTTCTGACTTAAAAAAATAATCCCCTCTATCCATTCCAATTCTTTGTATTTTAATTTGTGACCATGAATGATTCAGCCAGTCATGAAAATAGAGGATTTTAACTGAAATGAACTGATGAAATAGAGGGAATTGTACCAGATCTGAATAAGAATTAGAGGATTTGATTGATTGATTTTAATAGGATGAAAATCATACTTACATTTTAAGATAGTGCAGGATAAACTCACAATATTAAAGTAAGAAAACCTGAAAGCACTGAAGTTCTTGGGAAAACAAACTCATGAGATGAAAAGATTCTGTGGTAGTAGGATTAGATGAGTTAGGTAGCCTTTCGCCACAGTTTGCTTTTAGGAGAAGCATTCTCCACTCTCCACTCTATTCTTGTTCCAGAAACTTGGCTACAAATTGTGAGACATTCTGACTTCCTCATGATCTGCAGAATCCTGATCATTATATAGCTTACTTGCAAGGAACTTGAAAGTGGTACTGAAGAAAGGAAATCAAAATTCTCTCCCACTTGGAGCAAAAGTGAAGAGTAATTAGATGTTGCCACCATGTCATAGCTATTGCTGTTTTCTATGCTGAGCTCCTTGGAGCAAATGAAGAGACAAGAGTATCCACGGTCTAGACTCCAGACTTCTAAAAGGCTGATTTACATCACTCATATTATTCATGTGTCCCTTACCTGAGCAAAATCTTCTGGCCATTCAATGTCTTCTTCATTAATCCTGAATCCCTGGCCATTAGGCAACTCAGGGGTCACTTTCCCAACTTTCACCAATGTGTCCATTCGACCAGGAACATAATTAAAATTCAGGATATCATATGTCTCAATAGGCATCCTGCTTCTATCCCCACATGTCTCATCACTGATATTACTGACAGGGTTGATGCACTTCAGGAAATGGTGGAGCTAAATGGAATGAATGAAGTTTGTTACTCTTTAGAGAAAGAAAGATTTATGGAAATACCATCAGCATTAATTATCAGATTTCAACAAGCTCTGAATTCATGCTTGCATGTATTGTTCATCTCCTTAGGAGTTTTAACTCTTTTTTTTTTCTTCTTGCTATGAAATTATAAACCCGAAAAGGGAAAATAAGGTCAGGATGCAATCATTTATCTTATATAATGGTATTTCAGAATTCATCTAATTATTCCCCAGATACATCATAAATTTCTTCTAAGTATCAATAATGTCTGGTATTCTAAGCTCTGTTGAAAAATCTGTAGCCATTTCAGAAGCCAAAATGGTAGAGTAAAAACAGGGACTCACCTGAGGTCTCTCAAAGTCCCCTCCAAACAACTTTAAAACAGTTCCTAAAAATGAATTCTGGAGGGCAGGAACAATAGAAGTCAGGGCGAAATGATTTTCCAGTGTAAAACAACTTAGAAGATTGGCAGAAATGACCTGTCTCACCAGTGTGAGAGTGGAACATAGTACAGCAAGCCAGTAGCAGGCCTTAAGGTTGATTGCTTCACAGCGTGCAACAACCTGAGCTTTCAGGTTGTAGAAAATTGGGTCAGATAACTGATCACAAGGAGGTTATAGGAGGTCCTTTTCTGGCAATGAGTGCAGGAATTTGTTGCTTCATCCATAAAAATAGGAGTACAAGCACATTTGTTCTTGTAGTACAGGGGAGCAGTGATCTTGGTCAAAGTTCCAGGGGAGAAAAGAATGCTTGTGGTTGATCACAGACAAGAGCACAGGCAGAGTAGTGACCAGATCCCTCCTTAGATCATATCACCTTGGAAGAATCAAAAACTTACAGACCCCTGAAACTAGCTGTGAAAACAGCAGAACACACAAAAATATAAAAAACATCCTAAAGTAGTGCTGCTTCGACCCAGAATTTAAAATAAGGTAAAAAGTAAAGAAATAGACTTGCAAAGGAGAAAATGATGAAGAAAGTACAGGAATGTAGAAAGTTACTTGGATGAAAGGGTAAAGTTCGACAAAATCTCAAAAGGAAAAAAAAAAGTAAAAAGTGCTCAATCCAAGGCCTCAAAGAAAAATGTAAATTTGTCTCAGAGTCAAACAAAATACATAGAAGAGCCATAATGGATGTTAAAAGTCAAATTAAAGAGGAAAAATTGGCAAAAGAAATCAGAGTGACATAAGAAAATAATGGAAAAAAAGATCAACGATTTGGTAAAGAAGGCAAAAATGTTGAAGAAAATAATGCCTTAAAACAGAAGTCAAATGGTAAAAACAAACAAACAAACAAACTTACCAACATATAATGAAGAGAAGAACAACTTAATAGTAGAAATGGCCACATGGAAAAAAAAGCTACAAATTTTCACTAAAGGAAAAACAACTCCTTAAAAGAAAAATTAGCCAAATGGAAAAAGGTACACAAGTACAATGAAGAAAACTATGTCTTAAAAATTAGAACTGGACAAATGGAAGCTAGTGACTCCATGAGATGTCAACAATAAAAATAAAAACTTAAATCAAAAGGATGATAAAAATAGGAGAAAACATGAAATGTCTCCCGGGTGAGAGGTTGAAAAAGAAAGGACTGAAAAAAAAATTCTAAAAGACATAATTTAACAATTACTGGACTAACTAAAGCCATGACTCCAAAAAAGAGCCCAAACATTACATTTCAAGAAATTATCAGGCGGAGCCAAGATGGCGGCTGGTAAGCAGGGACTAGAGTGAGCTCCGTACGAGTCCCTCCAAAAACCTATACAAAATGGCTCTAAACCAGTTCTAGAATGGCAGAACCCACAGAACAGCAAAGGGAAGCAGGGCTCCAGCCCAGGACAGCCTGGATGGTCTCTGGGTGAGGTGATTCCACACGGAGCTGGGCACTGGGAGCTGGGAACAGAGTGGAGCAGAGCCCAGCTTGAGCGGCGTGGAACAACCAAACTTGAAGTCAGGCGGATGGGGCCCCTAGCGCCCTGAATATGTGAGCTGCGGCAGATAACAGACTCCTCAACCCACAAACACCAAAGACTGCGGAGAACGTTAGTGGGAAAAGCTGTGGGAGTGGAAGGAGTTCACGGTTCCGCTTCCAGCCCCGGGGGCAGCGGAGGTGGGGCAGCTACATTTGCTGCTGCTTCTGGCCCCAGGCCCACCTGGTGGGAGGAATTAAGTGGCATATCAGAGCAGGAGTGCAAAGCCTGCTGAAGATCTAAGCCCAGCCCGGGCTGGGGGTTCTTGGGGAAGGAGTAGTGCTGGTGTGACATAGCTGGCACCTCCCCCCCTAACGTGGAACATAGAACTCGTTAGTCTACAAGCAGTCATACCCCAGTGAAAAACTCAAGGGTCAAGTTAGTTGGTTGGGAATATGGCCAGGAAGCGAAAGCACACCCACATTCAGTGTCAGACTTTGGATTTTTTCTTTGCTGACAAAGAAGACCAAAACATACAGCCTAAAGAAGACAACAAAGTCATAGAGCCTACAACAAATGCCTCCAAGAAAAACATGAACTGGTCCCAGGGCACGGAAGAGCTCAAAAAGGATTTGGAAAAGCAAGTTAGAGAAGTAGAGGAAAAATTGGGAAGAGAAATGAGAAGGATGAGAGAAAACCATGAAAAACAAGTTAATGACTTGCTAAAGGAGACCCTAAAAAATACTGAAAAATACACTGAAGAAAACAACACCTTAAAAAATAGATTAACTCAAATGGCAAAAGAGCTCCAAAAAGCCAATGAGGAGAAGAATGCCTTGAAAGGCAGAATTAGCCAAATGGAAAAGGAGGTCCAAAAGAGCACTGAAGAAAATACTACTTTAAAAATTAGATTGGAGCAAGTGGAAGCTAGTGACTTTATGAGAAATCAGGATATTATAAAACAGAACCAAAGCAATGAAAAAATGGAAGACAATGTGAAATATCTCCTTGGAAAAACTACTGACCTGGAAAATAGATCCAGGAGAGATAATTTAAAAATTATTGGACTACCTGAAAGCCATGAACAAAAAAAGAGCCTAGATACCATCTTTCAAGAAATTATCAAGGAGAACTGCCCTGATATTCTAGAGCCACAGGGCAAAATAGAAATTGAAAAAATCCATCGATTGCCTCCTCAAATAGATCCCAAAAAGAAATCTCCTAGGAATATTGTTGCCAAATTCCAGAGCTCCCAGATCAAGGAGAAAATACTGCAAGCAGCCAGAAAGAAACAATTTGAATATTGTGGACACCCAATCAGAATAACCCAAGATCTGGTAGCTTCTACATTAAGAGATCGAAGGGTTTGGAATGCGATATTCCAGAGGTCAATGGAGCTAGGATTAAAACCTAGAATCAGCTACCCAGCAAAACTGAGTATCATGTTCCAAGGCAAAATATGGATTTTCAATAAAATAGAGGACTTTCAAGCTTTCTCAGTGAAAAGGCCAAAACTGAATAGAAAATTTGACTTTCAAACAGAAGAATCAAGAGAAGCATGAAAAGGTAATGAAGAAACGGAAATTGCAAGGGACTTACTAAAGTTGAACTGTTTTGTTTACATTCCTACATGGAAAGATGATGTGAATGACTTCATGAGACCTCAGTATTAGGGTAGTTGAAGGGAATATGCATATATATATATATATATGTTTATGTATATATATATAAGTGAATGTGTATGTATGTATGTATCTATGTGTATATGTAGGCATGTGTATGTATGTATATATATATATGTGTGTATATATATATATATATACATACATATGTAAAAGAGAGAGAGCAGACACAGGGTGAGTTGAAGATGAAGGGAAGATATCTAAAAGAAATAAAATGAAATTAAGGGATGTGAGAGCAACATACTGAGAGAAGGAGATAGGGAGAGATAGAATGGGGTGGATTATCTTGCATAAAGGTGGCAAGAGGAAGCAGTTCTGTGGGAGGAGGGGAGAGGGCAGGTGAGGGGGGAATGAGTGAACCTTGCTCTCATCAGAATTGGCCTGAGAGGGAATACCATACATACTCAGTTGGGTATCTTACCACACAGGAAAGAAGAGGGAGGAAGATAAAAAAAAATAAAAGGGGGGGATGATGGAGGGGAGGACAGATGGGGGTGGAGGTAATCAAAACAAACACTTTGGAAAGGGGACAGGGTCAAGGCAGAATATTCAATAAAGCAGGATGGGTTGAAAAGGAGCAAAATGTAGTTAGCCTTTCACAACATGAGTATTGTGGAAGGGTTATACATAATGATACATGTGTGGCCTAGGATGAATTGCTCGACTTCTTAGGGAGGGTGGGTGGGAAGGGAAGAGGGGAGAGAATTTGGAACTCAAAGTTTTAAAATCAGTTGTTCAAAAAAAAAGTTATTGCATGCAACTAAAAAATAAGATACACAGGCAATGGGGCATAGAAATTTATCTTGCCCTACAGGAAAGGAAGAGAAAAGGGGATGAGAAGGGAGGGGGTGATAGAGGGGAGGGCTGACTGGGGAACAGGGCAACCAGAATATAAGCCATCTTGGAGTGGGGGGAGGGTAGAAATGGGGAGAAAATGTGTAATTCAAACTGTTGTGAAAATCAATGCTGAAAACCAAATATGTTAAATAAATAAATTTAAATTAAAAAAAAGAAAAAAAAATTAGATTGGAGCAAGTGGAAGCTAGTGAATTTATGAGAAATCAGGATACTATAAAACAGAACCAAAGCAATGAAAAAATGGAAGACAATGTGAAATATCTCATTGGAAAAACCACTGACCTGGAAAATAGATCCAGGAGAGATAATTTAAAAATTATTGGACTACCTGAAAACCATGATCAAAAAAAGAGCCTAGATACCATCTTTCAAGAAATTATCAAGCAGAACTGCCCTGATATTCTAGAGCCACAGGGCAAAATAGAAATTGAAAGAATCCATCGATCGCCTCCTCAAATAGATCGCAAAAAGTAATCTCCTAGGAATATTGTTGCCAAATTCCAGAACTCCCAGATCAAGGAGAAAATACTGCAAGCAGGCAGAAAGAAACAATTTGAGTATTGTGGAAACCCAATCAGAATAACCCAAGATCTGGCAGCTTCTACATTAAGAGATTGAAGGGCTTGGAATGCGATATTCCGGAGGTCAATGGAGCTAGGATTAAAACCTAGAATCAGCTACCCAGCAAAACTGAGTATCATGTTCCAAGGCAAAATATGGATTTTCAATAAAATAGAGGACTTTCAAGCTTTCTCAGTGAAAAGATCAGAACTGAATAGAAAATTTGACTTTCAAACAGAAGAATCAAGAGAAGCATGAAAAGGTAATCAAGAAACAGAAATTGCAAGGGACTTACTAAAGTGGATCTGTTTTGTTTACATTCCTACATGGAAAGATGATGTGTATCATTCATGATACCTCAGTATTAGGGTAGCTGAAGGGAATATGCATATATATATATATATATATGTATATATATATGTTTATGTATATATATAAGTGAATGTGTATGTATGTATATATCTATGTGTATATGTATGTATGTGTATGTATGTATACATCTATGTGTGTGTGTGTGTGTGTGTGTGTGTGTGTGTGTGTGTATATATATATACATATATATATATATATATATATATATATATATGTAAAAGAGAGAGAGCAGACACAGGGTGAGTTGAAGATGAAGGGAAGATATCTAAAAGAAATAAAATTAAATTAAGGGATGAGAGAGCAACATACTGAGAGAGGGAGATACAGAGAGATAGAATAGGGCAGATTATCTTGCATAAAGGTGCAAGAGGAAGCAGTTCTGTGGGAGGAGGGGAGAGGGCAGGTGAGGGGGAATGAGTGAACCTTGCTCTCATCAGATTTGGCCTGAGGAGGGAATACCATACATAGTCAGTTGGATATCTTAAGCCACAGGAAAGAAGAGGGAGGAAGATAAAAAAAAATAAAAGGGGGGGGATGATGGAGGGGAGGGCAGATGGGGGTGGAGTAATCAAAACAAACACTTTTGAAATGGGACAGGGTCAAGGGAGAAAATTCAATAAAGCGGGATGGGTTGGGAAGGAGCAAAATGTAGTTAGTCTTTCACAACATGAGTATTGTGGAAGGGTTATACATAATGATACACGTGTGGCCTAGGTTGAATTGCTCAACTTCTTAGGGAGCATGGATGGGAAGGGAAGAGGGGAGAGAATTTCGAACTCAAAGTTTTAAAAACAGATGTTCAAAAACAAACAAAAATGTTTTTGCATGAAACTAAAAAATAAGATACACCGGCAATGGGGCATAGAAATTTATCTTTCCCTGCAAGAAAGGAAGGGAAAAGGGGATGAGAGGTAAGTGGGCATGATAGAGGGGAGGGCTGACTGGGCAAGCAGAATATATGCCATCTTGGAGTAGGGGGGAAGGTAGAAATGGGGAGAAAATTTGTAATTCAAACTGTTGTGAAAATCAATGCTGAAAACCAAATATGTTAAATAAATAAATTTAAATTAAAAAAAAGAGAAAAAAAGAAATTATCAAAGAAAACTGGCCTGATATCTTATAACTAAAGTGTAAAATAAAAATTAATCTCTTGATCTCCTCTTGAAAAAGATCTCACATTGAAACCTCTCGGGAATATTAGCCAAATTCCACAACTGCCATGTCGAGGAGAAAATATTGCAAGTAGCCAGAAACTAATAATTTAAAAATTGTTGAGTCACACTTAGATAACAAAAGACTTAGCGTTTCCTGTATTAGTGGGTCAGAGGGTATTTTTTATGATAATCTGGAGGGTGAAGGAGCTAGAAGTACAGCCAAGAATAACCTACCCAGCTAAACTAAGAATGATCCTTCAGGGATAAAAAAATGGATCTTCAAAGAAAAAGAAGATTATGAAGCATTCTTGATGAAAAGACTAGAGCTGAATACAAAATGTAACTTTCAAATACAGGACTCAAGGAAAGCAAAAACAAAAGGTGAACAGGAAAGATAAATTGGAAGCGATTCAATAAGGGCGATCTTTTTGTATTCCTATGTGGGAAGATGATACATGTAACTCCTCAGAACTTTACTATTATTCATAAAAACATAGAAGTAGGCATATACAGAGGGTACAAGTGTGTATTGACTAAGATAGGGGGACATTAAAAAAATAAGGGGTGATAAAAAGGAATGCACTGGGAGATGAGGGAAAGGAATGGTAGAGTTGAGAAATTATCTCACGTAAATGAAGCATGACCAAAAGGGCTTCTGGTAGGTAGAGCTTGAACCTCATTTGCATCAGAAGTGGTTCAGAGAAGGAATCTTATACAAATTGGTTTGGTTATAGAGATGCTATCCTGCAGGAAATTAGGAGAAAAGTTTAGGGATAACAGAAGGTAGTCTTGATACAAGGGAGAGCAGATTGGGCAGAAGCTACTTAGAAGGAAAATACTTTTGAGGAGGGACAACACAAAAAGTGAAAGGAGGATAAATAGGGTAAAAATTAAGAAAGAGGGAAAATATACATGTGAATGTTAATGTGATGAACTCACCCATAAAATGGAAATGGATAACAGCATGGTTTAAAAACTAGAGTCCTAAAATGTTATTTGCAAGACACATACTTTAATCAGAGAGATGCACAAAGTAAAGATGAAGGATTGGAGCAGAATCTATTATGATTTGGCTGAAATAAAATAAAAACCAGAGATATTAATCACAATGTTAGACAAAGCAAAAGACAAAACAGATCTAATTAAAAGAGATAAGCAGGGAAACTACATATTTCAAAATAGTACCTTGGAAAATGAAATAAACAAATATTCACCAAACTGTATAGTGCTTACTACTTAAAGAAAAAGCTAATTGAGTTAGAGGACAAAATAGAAAATGTAAATTATAGTCCTGGTGGATCCCAAATTTCCCCTCTAAGAACTAGATAAACCCAGCCTAAAAATAAACAAGAAAGAAGTTAAGGAGAGGAATAAAATACTACAGAATCTAGATATGTTGGACTTCTGGAGAAAATTGAATGGGGATAACAAGGAATATACCTTTTTCTCATTGGTACATGGAGCCTATACAACAATTTACCATATATTAAGGCATAAAACCTCAGAAACAAATGCAGAAAAGAAGTATTAAATGCATGCTTTCCAGATCATTCTACAATAAGAATCACATTCAACAAAAATTAATGGGAAACTAAATGATTTTAATAATGAATGGGTGAAAGAATACCATAGAACACCATAAAAGCAATAATTTCATCAAAGAGAATGACAACAGTGAGACAACATTTGAGAATTTATAGGAGGCTGCAAGGTTAATGGTGTATAAGATCTTCCCTATCCATTAATAGGCCTCATGTGGAGCCCATTAAGGAAAGCTTGCATAGGAGAGCTTTGCTTGTAGGAATGCTTTCACATTTTTTGTTTCTCAGTTGATTAGGCACTGAGTCACAAGGGTTGTGATGCCTTCTGGCTCTGAGAAGTGCATATATACTCTGAATTGGTATTTTGCTTTGGGGGTTTGCTTATGAGAGGGATTTTTTGATTCCCTGTTCAAGACTCTGAGTAGCCATATGTTCAGAGCTCCTTGACTGCTCAAATGTAAAGGCTCTTTCAAAGCAGTAGAGTATGTAAAGTGTATAGCAATATTGCTTTGGTTCATGCAGTTAAGAGCCCTGTCAGTTGTTCTTTATGCTGATTTTTCTGCTTGTGTTTTCTCTGACATACTGGGTGTTGACACTTCCACTAAACTAGTGAATGTAATTAAAAGTAGGATTGTTACCCCTATTTGAACAGTCTTTCCTAGAAAATCAGATTGAAGAAGCTGTGCTAGCCGGCCATCCTTGGTATGCTTAGGTTCTTGCTATTACAAATGCAACCAAAAAATACTATGGGAAAACGTATATCTCTAAAATTAAATAGTGAAGGAATAGACCAATGAATAGGGAATGCAACTAAAAAACACCTAGAAAAAACATTAAAATCACAATTAAACTCAAAATTAGAAATCCTAAATATTAAAGAGAAATTAATAAAGTTGAAGGTAAGAAAACCATTGAAGTAATTAATAAAGCAAGGAACTAGTTTTATGGAAAAAAAACAGATAAACTATGGGTTAATTTGATTAAAAAAGAAAGAAAATAAAATTACCAATACCAAAATTAAAAGGATAAATTAAAAACCAATGAAGACAGAATTAAAGAAAAACATTATTACATATATCAATAAATCTAACAAACTAAGTAAAATGGTTGAAAATTTGCATAAATATTAATTGTCCAGATTAATAGAAAAGGAAATGTAATACTTACATGACTCTATCTTAGAAAAGATATTGAACAAGTCATTAATGAGCTTACTAAGCAAAAATCCCCAAGATGAGACAGAGTCACAAGGGAATTCTACCAGATATTTAGCAATACATAGCTCCAATTATCTGTAAATTATTTGGAAAAAAATAGGCAAAGGAGTCCTAACAAATTCTTTTTATGAGAGAAATATTGTGCTTGTGCCTAAACCAGGAAGTGCAAAATTTGAGAAAGAAAGCTATAGACCAACTTCCTTAATGAATATGGAAGCCAAAATTTTGAATAAAATTCTAGGAAGGAGATTACAAGAGTGTATCACAAAATATTACACTATGACCAGGTGAGATTTATATTATAAATGTAGGATTTTTATGAGCATAACCAGAGAAAACCCTGTACGAAGTAGCAGTAACGTTGTATGACAATCAACAATAAATTACTTTGCTCTTCTCAGCAATAAAATAATCGAACACAATTACAAAGGATTTTTGATGGAAAATGCTATCCACATGTAGATAAAGAACTGACAGACTCTAAATGCAGATCAAAGCATACTATTTCCACCTAATTTTGCATGTTTTTTCCCTTTTGGTCTATTTCTTCTTTCACAATTATGAGTAATATAGAAATGTTTTACATGATTGTACATACATAGCATACTAAACTGGAAGGAAATTTAGGGAAATCTCAGTTGCTTTCTCTGCCTCAACTTTTTGCCTCAATCTCTGTAATTTCTCAATTCCCTTCTTGAGAATTTCCTATCTATTCTGGGATGACTGCTTGCATAGAACTTCAGTCCATATCAATTAACCTTCTTAGAAAATTTTAAAATATACTTTCCAAAATCAAATTTGCATATCATTTCATGTAGAAATTTCCTTATCTATGTCAAAATTTTCTATGAGATCATTTCCTATTCCCCATGTTTCTCATTATTTCCATTTCAGCAACCAGTTTCTCAATGTCCTGTACAATCAGATGGGTAATAAATTTGAAAGGATAGATTCTTTGATCTTTTTTTTTAAAGAAAGGCACCATTAAAGCAAATGTACCTGTGCAAATATATCAATTTATTAGTAACAGCTGAGGGAAATTATAAAATATGTTTAAAAAGGTTTAAAAATATAATGACTTGCAATGCATTATTAGATGGGCAGGGCCTCAACCAAATCCACCTCAAATTCTCCAACTTGAAATGCATTCAGTGAAACTCTTCTAGTATATAGACACAATCACAGACCTAGGTGTCATCCTTCACTCCCTATCATTCACTCATATATTTTAAATTTCTTGTCAAAGAGGTTGGTTTTTATATTTATAACATCTCTGAAATATATCCTCCTCTCCCCTCTAACACTGTCAGTACCTTTTTACAAGTATTCATCACATCATGACAGAATTATTGCAATAGCCTATTGGTGAATTTGCCTGTCTCAATTGTCTTCCCCACTCCAATCCATCTGCCATTCAGCCAACAAAATTAATTTCCTAGTGTGCAGATCCAACCATATCCTCTCCTACCCAAAAAATCAAATCACTCCCTATATAGACTAGGACCAAATACAAAATCTTCTATTGTGAAAGCCCTTCATTCACCAGCCCCCTCCTGTCTTTCTGGTCTTATACCATTTTTCCTCCCCACTATGGTATTCTTTCATCCATGATATTGTCTTCCTGCTATTTCAGGCATAAGAAACTGCATCTCTTGGCTTCAATATTTTCTTTAGCTGGTTCTTTATGCGTAGAATGCTGTCCCTTTCCATCTCAACCTACATGTTTGTGCAGCTTTCATTTTACACTAAAATCCCACGTTCTTCATAAAGTATATTCTAAAGTATATTCTAACTCCTCTTCTAGTTCATTCCCTTATGAAATTACATCCTGGTTATCTTATAAATGATATATATATATACATATATATATATTTGTTTACTTGTTCTCCCATACATATTATGAATTCCTTTGGCATACAGACTGCCTTTTACCTCTTTTTAAAATCTCTACCAGTAAGCATAGTGCCTTTTTATATTACAGGCACTTGCTAAATACTCATTGAATGATTAATTGATTTAATGTATAGAAACAATTTCACAAAGTTTACCAAATAAGTTTAGAGGATATGGTTATTACAATAGGGAATCTCTTTGTTTTTACTCAGAATAACACGTAGTTGTGTAAAAACAAAAAGGGAAAAATATCGTAGGAAAATTGGGAAAACTGCAGTATCAGTACTTTGTGATAATATCCACAGAACAGACAACTAGGTCTTGAAAGATAAAGAACTTCCTGTACTGAACCTAGGGACAGAATAAAAAATGTTACCTTCCATGAAATTTCTGGGATTGCTCCAAATTCTGATATTTCCTTTGACTGAGTCTGGAGGATTTCATGGAGAGCACGAGCTACAACATACACAGCACTATAGACATTAACACTTAGCTCAGACATGACCATGTCAAGAATATCAGGGTTAACATCACTCAAGGAATAATATTTGGGGCAAGCATAAAACTTCATATCTCCAGGTCTTTTTTCTGAAAGTGTACACCCAAAGGCTGTCTCCCAGAAAGTCTTTAAGAAAATGTCTTCAGGATTTTTTATGGGATTCACCGAGTTTAGGAAATCTGTGAAACCAGGAACCTCAGGTTTAACATGGGAAAATATTATCATACCATGAAAATTTTCATTTGTTTCAGTGCTAGAATGTACACCAAAATCACAGGAGGAAGTAGTGACCAGCAACTTCCCATATAATGGAAAATGATTGATTGCTGGAAAAAGTTCTCGTAGAGAATTGGTATCTCCATAGATGAAAATTACCTTTGACGATGATACAAGGATCCTATAAAGAAGTTTTGTTTCTTTATCAAATTTATACAGCAAGTTTTGAGGAACTATTTCTTTAATAGCCACACAAACACCATTCTTCACCATCTCCTCCTTCACATCTCTGAAGAAATTCTCCCCTCTGATGTCATCTGAAAGAATCAGCCCCACCCAAGTCCAGCCAAAGTGCAACATCAATTGGACTATTGCCACATGAAGAGTGGTGTCTCTGTTTGCTGACTGATAAACGTATGGAAGTTTGACCTTGTCAGACAGTATTGGATCAAAAGGACCATAGCTGATCTAAATGGATTGAAAGAAGAAATAACAGTAATGATAAGGGAAGCTGTTTTAGAGTTGGATTTTTTTCCTATTTAATATTTATATCTAAGGACTCTATTAGAGTTACTGGCCCATAGAAAACACTGAATTAATTTTCGTTTAATTAACTGATATTGGTGATGTTGGATCATAAATAACATCAATTTTGATGGGACTTTTCACATCATAAAATTATAATTTAAGGAATGTACTCTGAACTTGTACTCAATATAAAACACTTGGTAATCTACATACTGAGACAAACCCAGGGACAATGTTAACAGAATTACAAAATAAAACACTAGATAAACTTTTTACACAGATGAAGACAGATCAAATTAATGGGAAATACATTAATTGCTCATGAGTGAGTCATGTCAATATGATACAAATGAAAATTCTAATTAAGTTAATTTATTACTGCCATAATCCATCAACTACAAAAGAATTATTTTATACATGGAGAGAAAACAATAAGAAATTCCAACTGGAAAAAAGGAAGGTGGAGCATATGAAGGGAATAATGGAAAAAATGTGAGGGAAAAATGTCTACCAGGATGACATTTTAAAGTATATTATGATGTATTAATAATAAAAAAAACTATCTGGCACTGGCTAAGAAAGAGTATAGGAATAGTTGAAAATATCTGGTACCCAAAACTATTGCAAATGGCCATAATAATCTTGTGTTTGACAAATGTAATGTACATAATTGCAATATTTGATGGTGATCAACTGTATAAAACTAAGCTTCTAAAATCAACACAATATAGAAATACAATTTCAAAGGAAACATGATAAAATGTGCTGCAAACCTACAAAGAAAAGTGATGAATTTTGAGTACAAATTGAAGCATAATTTTCTAGTTTCTTTATTTTTTTCTAAATTTTCAGGTGTTTGGTTTTGTGACATGCTTAATATGGAAGAAAAATGTTTTACGTGAATTCATGTCAATGATTGATATCATATATTGGGTATTCTCAATGGAAAATGGAGCTTTTGGAGACAAGGAGAAAATTAGGAAATCAAAATTTTAATAAAATTCATGGAAAAATTTAAAATGAAATTTAAATATTTAACATATAAATTACATAACTGAAGTATATAATGATATAATACCAGATTGTTGTTTTTAGGACCAATTCCCTTGGGGCATGTGCAAATGGATGTAATGATGGACCACCATGATCTCTGATGGAAGAATATTGTTAGAAGCACAGAGAATAATGAAGATACCTTTCAGCAGCATGCATAAAGTATAGCAAAAGAGAAACAATGACTTTTTATAAGACATACATGTGGGTGTGTGTATGTGTGTATAATTTATGATTTCTTTAATGCATGGGCCAATTCTCTTGTCCCTTGAAGGAATAGACTTTTGCCAAGACAAAAAAATTGGCAAAATCTTTTGTATCTGTCTCTTCTTTATAACTCATTACCTGATTGTTTCACTAATTGGATTACAAAGAGAGGATGTATCATTCATCACAACATTTTTTGTGTGTCTACATATATGACACATGTTAGGTATCTCATAAAATTTTATTTTATGGCAATGAATTGAATTGAAAATATAAATAATGTGAATTATTAAGGCATAGAGTTGATTTGGAGGGGAAAATAATCCCAGACTTGGGAAGGAAATACCTAGTATTTGAAGGTCATATTAAACACAGAATTGGATGGAATTTTTAGCAGAGACTGGTAGAAGCAAATGCTAGGTGTTAATCCACAAATGAAAAATTAAAAATTCTCAAAATAACATAAGTCAGAGTCTGAATTTAATATTTGTTAAGGATATTTCATGTTGCAAGGCACTGTATTAAATGCCCAGGAATGAAAGCACACAAGATACAGGACAGTTCTTGCCCTTGAGATGCTCACAGTTTAATGGGGAAAGACAACAGGTAAAGAGAAGCTATAAAGGAGGGATGAGTCAGCAAGGTATCTGATGCTAGGGCACAATGAAGCGCTAAAGCCATGATGGGAAAAGATCTGAGGAACTGAGAGTTTCAGAGTTGATTTAATCTTGAAGAATAATGAGTTCGTGGAGATCACTAATCAAGAAAATCAGGTGGGAAATGTAGAAAAAATACAGAATAGTTTTCATGGGAGTGATTTGAGATGAGAGGAAGAGAGACATCCTTCTCACATCTGAAGTCTTGGGAATCTTATACAAAGATAACATCATGAAATCAGAGTCAATTGACCATTATTTTGGTAGATGTTTATGTGAGCCAAAATAACGAGCATGAAATAAAATAAACTAATAAATAAACTCATCTGCAGAACAGAATTAATACCTTGAGAAGGGCTGATTTTCACCCTTCTTTGTATTCCTCCTTTTTAGCACAGTACCTGACATAACTATTTGATAAATTCATGTTGTCTGAGTGATACCGCAAAATGAAAGATTCTAATACGTTTGATGCTATAAGGATAAAGTGCATAATGGAAAGCAAATGGGTAGCAGTGTTGGCCTCCTTACCTGTGGTATTTTATAGAGTTCTAGCACTTTGGCAAGTGGTATGGACAGAGAAGCAGCTAGCCCTCCAATGACAGCCACTGACTTTTGCTGCCTATCACAGCTGTAGTTAGGGATGGTCCTACCCTTCCCTGACAGCCATATCAAGGAGCTCTCCACAGCTAGAATGCTCTCATGGAAGTTATTGAGGAGTTGGTATCCCAGGGTAATGTTGGGCAGCAAATAGGGGTCTTTGTTGATCTCATCCACAGCAAATTGGAAAGCCAAGAAGTGTTGATAGTGTTTAATCATCTCCCTACATTAATGGTAATAAGTTAGAGAGTTAAGCAAAATACTTTATATACATAGAGGACATAATAGACTGAGTGATGAATATGGAGTCAAGAAAACTTAAGTTTAAATATTATGTCTTACATTGACTTGCTATGGGGCCCTGGAGTCTCCTATAATCTCTTGTATCCTCAGTACCTTGTCTTACATAATGTAGACTTTGATTGAACTAAATATTTCCTATCTTCCTTTCAATTTCAAAATGAATCATCTTCTGCTTCAGACTTTATCACAGTACTAGACATGAAATGAACATGAACACACCAAGTGTTCCAAGAAGTATTTTCTAACCAATGTCTCTGAAATTAAATTTGTGTCAAGTTAGAGGCAACTTCAGTTCTGAAGTTGATGTCCAGATCTTTTTTTTGACCCTCTGGAAATGTGAATACACCTGTGGATAGAAAACTTTCTTGATTACTTTGCACTGAGAAGCTTAATAGTGGTGTTTGAAATAAAAGGGTGGGAATTACACTACCTGTCTTTCAACAGAAGTATTTTCCTGTTCATGAGAGTGTTAAACTGAAATAGTTAAGCTTATCTCACTATTGCTGAAATACCTGAATGACAGAATAGAAAGTCTCAGAAATTAGGGCTTCAGAGAATATTTATTGTATTATTAATACGTGGTACCCATCTCTATTCAAATAAAAAACGTTGTTCCTGTCCTCTATGTGAGACTCTTGAAAGCTAAAGTCACGTTGTAGTAAATGGAAGGAAAGATACTGAAAAGGTCCCAGTGAATAAAGACAGAAATGATTAATCACCCAAATCTGTAAATCATCTAATAATAATTAGTGAAACATTTACTATATTGTAGTCATTGGCTAAACAGAAAGAGACAATAGGGAACAATCCCTGACATCAAGGAGATGTTGATACCATGTTCAGTAGCAGTACATTAAATCAGATACTAAAAATCAGATACTAAAACAACAACAGCAGCAAAATCACGATTATGGGGGAAAATCATTAGCAACTCAGAGTGAGTAGAAAAGGTCTTATGGCAAAAGTGGTCCTGGAGTGCTACCTTAAAGAAACTTAGAATTTTAGGAAGAGGAAGAAAGGAGAGAGTGGATTCAAGGTATGTATGTAGCCTTCTTAAAGCCTAGAGATGAGAGATGGGGTGTGGAATGACAGGAAAGTAAGAACGTCAGTTTAGTTGCATTAAAATAATCAAAAAAGAATGAATAAGAAATTTTTACTGACTATAATGTTTATATTTGACCAGAGAAGTAAGAGGAAGCCACTGGAATTTTGTAAGTAGGAAAGTATAATGTTAGGCCTGTGCTTTAGGAATATCCCTGTGACAGTTTTATGGAAAATGAGTGGAGTCAGTAAAAGTATGCAGCAGAACGTCAATTAGGTGACAGATGCAATAGTTTAGAAAAGCGGTAAGTAGGGACTGAATCTGAGTGGTCATTGAGTGAGTGCAAAAATGGAGCAGATATAAAACCTTATGTATACTTAGGAATTATGAGTGGGTAAGTGATAGGATACAGAGTGATTGAGAATTAGAAGTTGAGAATGACACATTTTTTAACGTTGGGGGATTTGAATGAAGTTTGTGCATTCAAGAAAAGTAGAAACCTCTAAATAGTGGTATGTTTATGCAGAAACATAGTGAGTTCTATTTGGGAAATGTCATGAGAAGTCTAAATGATCTTCAGGATGAACTTTGGAATAAGTGGATGATTATAATGGACTAGAAAAAAATAGACTACATATATATATATGTACATATATATATATATATATTATACATTTATGTGCACATTTGTGTGTACATATGCATATGTATGATGTATATATGATGTATGAACACATATAAAACATAGACAAATACGTATAAATATATTGATAGATACAAATTTATGCATAAAACATGATTCCTCTTAATAGAATTAATAATTAAGAGCATATGTACTGATATGTTCAACAGAGAGTTTATCAAAAACAGATAATGAAGAACAAGCCTGAGCAAATCTCTGTTTTATCCAGATAATGATCTATTCAAAGAGGCTGAGGAGAAGTGATCAGATAGAAGCAGAAGTGTGATAGCTCAGTTACAAGACAATTCAGTGGGGAGTGAATCCAGTACTACAATATAGGCAACACTTTTGTACTGTAAAAAGGTAAAAAAAAAATAGGATTGCAACTCAGTCATCAGATTTGGAAATTAAGTGCTTAGTATGAATGAACTGAAAAAAGTTTTTTTGTAAGTGAAGAGCTCAGCAATTGGATATCACAGATTTTAGAAGTATGTGATAGAGGTGGAAAGGAGTCAATGAGAAAAGTGCAACTTGTTATCCTTTGCAATGATATCTTTTATGTGACATTCTACCACTATGACTCAGCGATATGTCTGACTGCTTTTCACCCAATCAGAAGGAACAAAAACGATCACTTACCTTGTTGCTGATCTAGGCAAGATTGGTGGATCTTGGAAGGACGTTGGTCCATTGAAACCATAATACTGCTGGAACACAGAGAAAAAGGCTCCAATAACCAGATCCCCATCTTTGCTAAATGTAGGGTTGTAATCTCTTTCCAAGTGACAAGGATCCTGCACACTCTGGGGGAAGGAAAGAAAAAATTGCCAAAACAGGACTAGGCATACCTTAGATAACAAGAGCCACAGTTTGCCAGAATTTATAGCTAACATTGAATCTGTAGAGCACCAAGCAGAAATGGAAACTGACAAATCTGGATCTTTGTTCCAGCTTTTAGGAGCACATTTTCTGCAGCTAAAGGTTTTTTTTTTTTGTTTTCTTTACTCAAGATGCTCAGCTTCTCACAGCTGGGAAGATAGTCACTCTATCAAGATGAAAAGCAAAAACCAGGAAAGAACAAGGTCTATTTAGGGGAAATTTTTTTACCTCCTGGATATTATTCTAAGATTCCCTGTGGATAGATTTGGAAAAGTGGTCCATTTTCATGTCTCATGGATGCAAGGTAAACAAATATATTGCCTATAGTCAGTGATTTGAGAGCTCTGGGGATCACCTTTCCCAGCAGCTCTCCACCTGCATCCTTCTACCCAAATGAACAACAGAAATGAAAAATATTTTTTTAAATCTAATTCCCTACTTTGTGTTTCTGAAATCTTAACAAGTCTCAAAAATTCAGAGAGATCTACAATCCTCTGTTTTTTTTTAGCTCTTCTAGGCTAGGGGTACTATTACATTGTGTTATTTCCATTGCTGAAATAAAACAAAGAAACCACCAAATCTCTGCAGTGACTCTAGTTTGGTCATACTACAATATATTATTCCTGTTGCTGAAATAAAACGAGCAAAAACAAAACCAAATCTGTGTAGTGATTCTAGTTTGCCAGAGAATGCATCACACAGGGGCTTGGGTGTGATGAGAAGGCAAGAAAATGTTAACAATAATGACAGGGCACGGGTGCACAATATCACAGACTGAGACGAACTTGGCATATTTGTAGCCTTCATGATATCATCCACAGTGCTTTAGCCTGGAGAAGTGTGGAATAAACCTTTGTAGAATGAATGAATAATGGTAGTAACAATCAAAATCCATAATATTGTGAGTCTGATAAGCCTGATAAATCACAATAAGTACAATAGGGTGGTGTTCCAGCAGCTAACTGAGAAGGCTACCCCTAGAGTACGGAACAGAGTTCTGTGATGAGAACAGGTTCTACCATCTTTGATTTGTTTCACTTAATGTTCAGTGAGTGTGAGGATTGTCATGGTTTTTATTAATCAGTTTAAGCTGAAGCTGCATTGTGAGCTCTACTCCAGAGAGACAGCTCTTGAGATAACTAAATTTTTATTCATTAAAAATATCATAGTGATACATACAAAAATTATAAATTCCCTTCTTTTCTTTAATATAAGGATTGAAAACTATTCCAAAGTACTCATTATGAACAATGCTATCCACCTCCAGAGGAATGCCTGATGGAGTCTGTATGTAGATTGAAGCATATTTTTGCAAACATTGTTTTTCTTTTATTTTTCATTTGTGTTTTTTATTACAGCATGGCTAATATGGAAGCATTTGAACGACTGCACATGTGTTATCTCTTCTCTTAGCCCCATTCCCCTTTAATTATCCCTTCTTTCTCCTTCTTCCCTGTAGGGTAAGATAGTATTTTGTACCCAACTGAATGTCTTTATGATTCACTCTTTGAGCCAATTGCAGTGAGAGTAAGATTTTCCACAATCTTTATCTCCATTAAAAGACAAATCTCCCTTTCTCACATCTTTTATGTGAGATATTTCCCCCACTCTTTCTGTCCCGCTCCCCTTCTCCCAGTGCACTACTTTTTTTCAACTCTTCAATTCACATTTTTTTTAAACTATCCCATCGTGGTCAACTCACACTCCTGCCTTCTGTCTATGTTTACTCTTTTTTAACTTCCTTCATAATTATAAAATTCTTAAGAGTTACAATTATCATCTTCCCTTATAGGAATATAAATATTTTAATCTTGTCATTTCAATTATTATTTCCCTTTAATTTTTATTTTTTATAAGTGTATTGAATCTTATATTTGAAAGTCGAATTTTTAATTCAGCTTTTATCTTTTCATCAGCAATGCATGGAAGTCTCTTATTTCATTAAATATCCATGCTTTCCCCTGATGGGATATAGTCACCTTTGCTAGATAAGTTATTCTAGCTTTTTTTGCCTTCCAGTATATAATATACCGAGTCCTCTGATTCTTGAATATGGCAAGTGCTAAATTATGTGTGATTCTTTCTCTGGCTTCAAGATATTTGAGTTGTATATTTATGGTTACCTGCAGGATTTTCTTTTTGACCTGTGAGTTTTGGAATTTTACTATAATATTTTGGGAGCTTCCATATTGGAATTTCTTTCAGAAGATGAATGGTGTATCCTTTCAATTTATATTTTCCTTGTGCCTCCAGAATTTTAGATCAGTTTTCCTCGATAATTTCTTGAAATATGATGTCTAATGTCTTTTTTTTGATCATGGCTTTCAGGTAGTCCAATAATTCTTAAATTATTTTTCTTTGGTGTATTTTCCATTTTACATTTTTTTCCAATGACATATTTCATATTTTCTTCCTTTTTCTTCCAATTATTTTACGCTTTATTGGTATTTCATGGAGTTATTAGCTTTGATTTACCAATTTCTAATTTGTAAGGAACAATTTCATTCAGTGAAATTTCATACATCTTTTTCATTTGTCCAATTATATTTTTTGAAGTGTTGTTTTCAGTAGATTTTTGTGCTGATTTTTCGATTTAGTTAAATCCCTTTTTAAGGTGTTATTTTATGAGTATATTTGTGCCACTCTAACCCAACTGCTGACTCTGTTTTCTTAATTATCTTTTATCCTCCTCATTTCTTTTTCCAAAATTTCTTCTACCTCTCTTATTTAATTTTGAAATATTTTTGAGCATTTCCAAAGATACTTGTTGGGTCTCGATCCAATGAACATTTTTCTTTGAGGCTTTGCTTGTATGTGCTGTAACATTGTTGTCTTCTCTGTTTGTGTCTTGATCTTTCCCTTCACCCTTTCACCACAGTAACTTTTTATTATCAGGTTCTTTTGTTGTTGTTTGATCATTTCCCCGACTATTTCTTTACTTTTAACTTTATGTTTAAGTGAGTCTCTGATCTGAGTGGGGGAGGAGGCACTGTCCCAAGCTTCATGTTTTTTTTTTTTTATTCTTCCTGGTCTTTTCAGAGCTAGTTCTGTGGAGGCAGGTGTTAGGTTTTTTATGCTTTCACAGTGTTATGATCTAAGGAAAGGTGCAGTCAATGCTCTCCTAATCTGTTCTCTGGTTTTTAACCCAGAAGGAAATTTGTTACACTGAGAACATCAGCACTACAATGCCTCCTGCACCTGAGACTGTGACCAGGTTTCCCACTTGCCTGCTGCCCCAATTACTAGTGTTCCCCTCTGTTGTGGAATTGAGACCAAGATCCCTACTCCTCTCTGAATGACCACAAGTACTCCTCTTTTCCCTGACATTGCAGCTTGTGCCCCTAATTCCCTGAAGTAACAAGGGTTATCACTCCTTTTGGCCCTAAGACTGTGACTGGAAACTCCATAGGGACAATGCAAGAGCATCCTGAATACAGCATCATCGAAGAGTACCCTGTAATCTCTTTCTGACCATTTGTCTGAACCTCACTCTATCCATGGGCTGAGAGCTTTTAAATCTGATCTTGCAATACAGTAACTTACAAGGCCTTCTGCTGACTTGCGGGGCACAGGCTGTGTCGCTTTATCTGCCCTGTCTTCCAGGCCAGCCTCACTAACACTCTGATGAGACAGATTTTCCTGCCAGCCTTCTAATTTGTCTTCATCTTGAAAATTGTTTCACCTAATATTTTGCTTTCACTGGTGGTAGTAAAGTAAGATCTGTAAATGGGGGGCAGAGTCAAGATGGCTGCATGAAAACAGCGTCTTACTGCAGTTCTCTCACGAGGTCTGCCAGATTCCTATAAAAAAGCGATTTTGAGCAGATTTGAGAGAGTTAGAAACCGCTAGCAGTCTGAGTGGGGCAAATTTCCAACGTGGGAGAATCTGAAAGACCGAAGGCAAGAATCTGGAGGCTTGGAGAGTGCTTGGCTTGCAGAGCTGCTCCACACCAAAGCGGAAGTGACTGGCCAGAAAACCCATGTGGAAAACAGGCTGGGAGAAAGCTGGGCACCTGAAACCAGCGGAGATCCCCAGTCCTCCCAACACAGGATGACAGTCTGTGGAAGCGTCGAGAGGAAGCACAATGCCACCAGCCTTGAAACACCAACTCCCCAGCCCAGAAACTCGGCTTCTTGAACTTCTGGGAGACATACTGGTCAGGTAAAGAGCTGTAATCCCTCCCCTCCCCACCAAGAGAATTCCTCGGAGGACAAAAAAAAAGAACGCTGGAACTGAGGAGAAAGATGTGGGGCTTCAGTGGTCAAATAGTAGAAGTTCATTAGTCCCAGAGTGGCAGAGCCGGCAGGGGTCAACACCAGGAGCCCAGACATAATACTGCTCCCCCAGGAGAAGTGCCAGACATCAGCTCAAACAACAAACAGCTGAGACTATTGCTGAAGAGCAACAGTGCTAGAGAGCACCCCAAGGAGTGAGACATCAGGGGGCCAGACCCCTTCCCAACACCTCAGGAAACTGAAGGTTATAATTCTAGTCTCACAATCCCCAGAATAAGAAAGCTGGGACAGAGAGCCCTGAGCCCTAAAGGAAGATATTTGTTGTAAACCCAGGAAAAGGCTAACCAACATGAAGAAGAACACACATACACAAAAAAAACACAAAACCCGAGGACTATAGAGTCTTTTTATGGAGACAGGAATGATCAAAACACCAATTTTGAAGAGAACAGCAATGACACTATAGACCTGTCTGATACCTCAAAAGGTAATGTGAACTGGTCTCCAGCCCAAAAAGCATTGCTAGAAGAGCTAAAGGAAGATTTTATAAACAAATTAGGGAGCTAAAAGAAGATGAAATTAAGTCCCTGAAGAATAAGATTCGTGAAATGGCTACAGAGATACAGCATCTAAACAGAGAAAATGACACCCTGAAAGGTAAAATCAACCAATTGGAAAAGGACAGTCAAAAGCAAAATGAAAACACTAACTCATTAAAAATTACATTTGAGCAAGTGGACGCTAATGAATCTATGAGGCACCCACCAAGAAGTGGTAAAACAATATGTAAAGAATGAAAAAATAGAAAGAAATGTAAAATATCTGATTGGGAAAACACTTGACCTGGAAAATAGATGCAGGAGAGACAATTTAAGAGTTATTGGTTTACTGGAAATGCACGATGAAAAAAAGAGCCTTGACAGTATCTTCGAAGAAATTATCAGAGACAACTTCCCAGAGTACCTAGAACCAGAGGGCAAAATAGTCATTGAAAGAATTCACTGATCACCCCCTGAAAAAGATCCCAAACTGAAAACACCAAGAAACATTATAGCCAAATTTCAGAACTATAAACTCAAGGAGAAAATACTGCAAGCAGCCAAAAAGAAGCAATTCAAATATCGTGAAACTACAGTCAGGATCATGCAGGATCTCTCAGCTTCCAATTAAAAGACAGGAGAAATTGGAATATGATATTCTGAAGGGCAAAGGAGCTGGGACTACAACCAAGGATCAACTACCCAGCAAAACTAAGCATAATTTTTCAGTCAAGGAGATGGACATTCAATGAAATAAGGAAATTCCAGACCTTCCTGATGAAAAGGCCAGAAATCAATGGAAAATTAGATCTCCAAATACAAAACTCAAGAGAGACATAAAAAGGTAACCAGGGGGAAAAACCCCACAAACGTTATTAACCAATAAGGGCAGGTTGTTTGCATCTTTATGTGGGATTATATCATCTTATGTATGTTTTTATGTATATATATACATATATATATATATGTCAGTATTGAGAATGGTGCAGCTATTATGACAATTGAAAGGGATACACATAGATTGTGAATGCCTGTATAAATTAACTGATGTAAGGATAAAAAAAACATAAGTCAGAGATGTAAAGGGAGGGCTATGAAAGAAGAGGTAAGGAGGTAGTAGAAAAAGGTAAATTGCACTAAATGAAGTGGCACAAAAATATATTAGAGGGAAAGAAGGGAGGGAGAAGAGCAGTATTTGAGCTTTACTGTCAACTGATCTGGTTCAAGAAGGGAATTACATACCCTGATAAGTTTAGAAATCTAACTTGTCCTATGGGAAGTAGGATGAGAAGGGGGGAAAAGGGGGAGGGGGGTGGTCAGAAGGGAGGGGAGAAATAGCAAGTGGGAAACATTAAGATAAGGGAGGGGAATAAAGAGGGAGGGTAAACTGAGGAAGGTGGCACTCAAAAAAACTTTGTTGAGGAGGAGAAGGGGAGAGGGAGAAATAAAAGCATAAATAGGGGGCAAATATGATGGAGAAAAAGACACAGATAGAAATTGTAACTGTGAACGTGAATGGTATGAACTCTCCCATAAAACGGAAGCTGATAGCAGAATGGATTAAAAACCATAATCCTACAATATGCTGTTTACAAGAAATGCATTTGAAACAGGGGAATACACACAGGGTAAAGGTAAAAGGCTGGAGTAAAATATATTGTGCCTCAGCTAAAGTAAAAGAAAAGCAGGTGTAGAAATCCTAATCTCAGACAAAGCAAAAGTAAAGATAGATTTAATTAAAAGAGATAAGGAAGGACATTATATCCTCCTAAAAGGCACCATAAACAATGAAGCAATATCATTGTTTAACATCTACGCTCAGGTTAACAGAAAAGGAAGTAAAATTTCCAAACAACCCAATCTCAGAAAAAGAAATTGAGCATGACATCAATGAACTGCCTAGGAAAAAATCTCCAGTGCCAGATGGTCGTACATATGAATTCTATAAAACATTTAAAGAACAACTAATTCCAATACTTTGTAGACTATTTGGGAAAATAGGTGAAGAAGGAGTCCTATCAAATTCTTTTTATGAAACAAATATGGTACTAATACCCAAACCATGTAGAGTCAAAACAGAGAAAGAAAATTATAGACAAATTTCTCTAATGAATATTGATGCAAAAATTTTAAATAAAAAATTAGCAAAAAGATTGCACCAGCTTATCACGAGAATAATAAAGTATGACAAGGTAGGATTTATTCCAGGAATGCATGGCTGGTTCAATATTAGGAAAACTATTAGCATAATTTACCATATAAACAACAAAACTAGCATTAACCATATGATCATCTCAATAGATGCAGAAAAAGCCTTTGACAAAATACAACACCCATTCCTATTAAAAACACTAGAAAGCATAGGAATAAATGGAACCTTCCTTAAAATTATAAATAGCATCTACCTAAAACCATCAACAAGCATTATTCGTAATGAGGATAAACTAGATGCATTCCCAATAAGATCAGGGGTGAAACAAGGATGTCCATTATTACTCCTACTATTCAATTTGGTGCTAGAAACGTTAACTGTAGAAATGAGAGAATAAAAAGAAATTGAAGGAATTAGAATAGGAAAAGAAGAAACTAAATTATCACTTTTTGCAGATGATATGATTATTTATTTAGGGAATCCTAGAGAATCAAGTAAAAAACTACTTGAAATAATAAACAACTTTAGCAAAGTTGCAGGATATATAATAAACCCACATAAATCCTCAGCATTCTTATACATTACTGACAAAGCCCAACTGCAAGAGATAGAAAGAGAAATTCCATTCAAAGTTATTGAAGACACTATAAAATATTTGGGAGTCTATTTTCCAAGACAAACCCAGGACCTATATGAATATAAATATGACACACCTTTCATGTGAATAAAGTCAGATCTAAATAAATGGAAAAATATCAGTTGCTCATGGTTAGGCTGAGCTAATATAATAAAAATGACAATTTTACCTAAATTAATCTATCTATTCCATACCATACCAATTGAACTACCAAAAACTTATTTTACTGAGCTGGACAAAATTATAACAAAACTCATCTGGAACAACAAGAGGTCTAGAATATGTAGGGTATTAATGAAAAGAAATGCTAGACAAGGTGGCTTAGCCATACCAGATATTAAACTGTACTACAAAGTAGCAGTAATCAAAACTACCTGGTACTGGCTAAGAAACAGAGGTGTGGATCAGTGGAATAGGATAGGAATACAAGATGGAGAAGTCAACAGCTATAGCAATCTACTCTTTGATAAAACCAAAGAGGCCAGCTTGTGAGCTAAGAATTCACTATTTCACAAAAACTGTTGGGAAAGTTGGAAAATAGTATGGCAGAAAGTGGGCATAGACCAATATCTTCCACCATATGCCAAAATAAAGTCAAAATGGATTCATGATTTAGGAGTAAAGGCTGATACTATCAGTAATTTGGGAGAGGAAGGAATAGTCTATTTATCAGATTTATGGAAAAGAAAAGAATTCATGAACCAACAAAGATAGAGAGTATTAACAAAATGCAAAATGGATAATTTTGATTATGTCAAATTGAAAGGTTTTTGTAAAGAAAAAGCCAATGCAACAAAAATTAGGAGGGAAGCAGAAAATTGGGAGAAAATCTTTACAACTAGTATCTCTGATAAAGGTCTCATTTCTAAAATATACAGGGAACTGAGCTAAATATATAGGAATACAAGCCATTCCCCAATTGAGAAATGGTCAAAGGATATGAACAGGCAGTTTTCAGAGGAAGAAATTAAAGCTATCTATAGGCATATGAAAAAATGCTCTAAATCACTACTGATTAGAGAAATGCAAATCAAAACAACTCTTAGATACCACATGTCTCCTGTCAGATTGGCTAAAATAACAAATCAGAAAAATGATAAATGCTGGAGAGGATGTGGGTAAATTGAAATATTGTTACATTGCTGGTGGAGTTGTGAGACGATCCAGCCATTTTGGAGAGAAATTTGGAGCTATGCCCAAAGGACCATAGGAATATTCATACCCTTTGACCCAGCAATACTACTTCTAGGGTTGTTTCCCAAAGAAATCACACAAGCAGGAAAAGGACCCATATGTACAAGGATATTTATAGTGGCTCTTTTTGTGGTAACCAAGAACTGAAAATCAAAGGGATGTCCATCAATTGGGGAATGGCTGAATGAGCTGTGGTATATGAAGGTAATGGAATACTATTGTGCCATAAGAAATGGGGGTGATACGGACTTCATAACAACCTGGAAAAACCTACATGACATAATGCTGAGTGAACAGAGCAGAGTCAAGAGAACATTATACACAACCACAGATGTATGGATTCCGCGAGGACCAACCCTGACAGACTTTGCTCTTCTCAGCAACACAAGGTACAAAGACAACTCCAAAGGACTCACGATGGAGAATGTTATCTACATCCAGAGAAAGAACTATGAAGTTTGAATGCAGATTGAGACACACTTCATTCTCGCCTTTTTTTCTTCTCTTTTGTTTTTGATTTTTTTTTTTTGGTTCTGTTTCTTCTTTCTCATGATTCATGCCATTGGTCATAATTCTTCTCCACAACTTGACTAGTGTATAAATTAATTCAATGTGAAAAAAAGATCTGTAAAAAAAAATACCATCTACACAATACTATCCTGCTGCTATTCTCAAAACTTGCAGAAGACACACATGGAGATGCTGAGTTCCATGTTGTTGAATGTAGTATTCTGAGTAGATTTTGATTGACTCTAATACAAAGTCTCTGGATTAAAGAAGGCTTAGTCACTGGGGGTAATCAGGATTTGGTGTTCGGCAAGGCTCAAACTATTTTGGGAGTCATGGAATCACATAATTTCCACTGTGGAAGAGACCAGCAATTGGGCCATTTTCAGCTGTTTTTTGTCATTTGTTTATTCATTAAATGCATATTTACTAAATATTTTTATGTTCCAATCACTATTCTAGATGCTAAGGATCAAAATATAAAAAATAAATAATCCTGTGTGTTTGTAGTTTATATTTGGTTGTTGAGACCTTAAACTGTAGACATAGATAGAATATGAAATACAAAATATATACACAAAAATACATAAAACAAAATTCTTGGAGTTTGGTTATAGTAACAGGACGGATCTGAATAAACTCCTTGTAGCAAGTGGCACTTGGCATCAGTTTTGACGTAAGTAAAGGATTTTCAGTAGTTGAATACCCATGTTAGCATCTTCCAGACATGGGTAATGGCCTGACCAAAGATACCATTTTGGATATAGGAGTTATGATTTCATGTATGAGGTGCAGACACTAAATCAATTTAGATGTAGATTACTTAAAGGGAAATGTTATGTAATAAGGCTACAAAAGGAGATGAGGCATGTGTCAGAGACTGAAAGGTTACCAAGCCCCAAAAATGAGCTCCTATTTCTTTGTTCCCGTAGGAGTGGAGGGGCATGTGCACATGTGTTTTCAATACTATCCTGGCAGCCCTGTGAAGACCCAAACTATATTTCCTAAGGTTAATATCTACAAAATATATGGAAACAGGTTTTCTTCTCTTTGATTTCAGATCATTGCAGAGGACTCCACAATTTCCTAAGGAATCCCATTTCATATTTAGATAATGTTAACCATTAGTATGTATTTCCTTCCATTTCCAGTTTCTCTCATTATAAATTCTAACCAATTCTCCTAGTATCTCCTAAACTGGAGATACAAAAATGATATGGGTCTTCCAAATCAATAGCCTTTCACCAATGAAAACATGTTTCCCATGAGTTTTTGGAAGCACTATGATTCATTCTAACTGATTTGTAGGTAACATTAACTCAAAGCCCTTCACCATATTTCTTGTCCTTTCTGACCATGTTTCCAACTTGTTTCCCACATTTTTCACACTTCAATGCCCATAAAGTACAACAATACAACAAAAGTGGTCTTATTACAGTTGTGTACTGAAAAACCATCACATGTTTCATACTAGGAGAAAATTCTTCTTTTTAAATGATTTAACATTTTACTACAATTCTCAAAATTTTTTTTCTTACATAATAACCACACCAAAATGGTGATGTTCTTATATGATTAATTTTGACAGTATTCAGTTGTATTAAACATCTTACTTAATTAAAAAAACTTATAGTTAATTGTTTTAAGATATGCTTTTCTCATGACAAAACATAGCATGATTGCTGCAGTATTTTTTCTGTCCTCAGAATAGACATACAGTGAGCATAAAAATAACAAGATGAAAAAATTCTGGCAGAAGGGAAGAAACTTTTTCAGGATGTCTAATTGGAAGAAGTGATGAGAAGGACTTTGAGGGAGGAATATGAGAAGTTGTAATATCTTTCCATGCAGAATTGGAAAGAATTAAATAAGAATAAGGGAAATAGAACCAGGGGTTAAAATAGTCATTAAAAATAGTCATCAAAAAAACCCACCGACCACTGCATGAAAATGATACCAAATTGAAAACTCCAAGGAATATTGTAGCCAAATTCCAGAATTATCAGGTCAAGGAGAAAATATTGCAAGCAGCCAGAAAGAAACAATTCAAATATTGTGAAACTACAGTCAGGATCACACAGGGCCTAATAGCTTCTACATTAAAAGACAGGAAGGATTGGAATATGTTATTCTGTAACACAAAGGAGCTTAGACTATAACTAAGTATCAACTACCCAGCAAAATTGAGCATAATTTTTCAGTCAATTAGATGGACATTTGATGAAATAAGGGAATTGCAGACTTCCTGATGAAAAGACAACACTCAATGGAAAAGTTGATCTTTAAATAAAAAACTGAAGAGAGACATAAAAATGCAAACAGAGAGGAAAAAAACCTAATTATTCAATAAGGATAAAACGTTTACATCCTTATATAGGATGTTTCATATATGATATATATATATATATATATATATATATATATATATCATATATGTGTGTGTGTGTGTGCTAATCTTGAGAATGGCATGGTTATTATGACAATCTATACATAGACAGAGACTGTGAGTATAAATTTCAACTGATGTGATGATAAAAAAGACAATAAAGGGGTGCAAATGAATTGGTCTGGGAGAAGTAAGAAAAGTGTAAATTGCATCACCTGAAGAGGCACAAAAACATATAATAATAGAGGGAAAGAAGGGAGGGAGAAGAGCAGTGTTTGAGCTTTACTCTCATTGGATTTGGTTCAAGGAGGGAATAACTTACTCTCATAAGTACAGAAATCAAACTTGTCCCACAGGCAGTAGGAGGGGATAAATGAAAGAAAAGGGGAGGATGGTTAAAAGGGAGGAATGAAGCAGAAAGTGAAAAAGGGTAAGATAAGAGGGGGCTGAAAGTGCAGGAATATGGAGGGAGGGGATGGTCAAAAGGAAAACTGTTTTGAGAAGGGGCAGGGAGAAGGGAGACATAAAAACATAAACGGGAGGGGGGAAATAGGATGGAAAGAAAGAAACAGATAGTAATCATTACGGTTAATATGAATGGTACAAACTTTCCCATAAAACAGAGGAAGATAGCAGAATGAATTAAAAACCATAATCCCACAATATGTTGTTTACAAGAAACAGATTTGAAATAGGGGGATACACACAGGGTAAAGGTAAATGGCTTGAGTAGAATATATAATGCTTCAACTGAAGTTAAAAAAGCAGGAGTTTGAACCAAGGCTGGTTCAATATTAGGGAAACTAATCTCAGATAAAGCAAAAGCAAAGATAGATCTAATTAAAAGACATAAGGAAAGAAACTATATCCTGCTAAAAGGCAAAATAGACAATGAAATAACATTATTATTTAACATCTATGTGCCAAGTGGTACAGCATCCAAATACATAGAGAAAAAGTTAAGAGAGATACAGGAAGAAACAGACAACAAAACTATACTATTGGGGGACCTCAACCACCCCCTCTCTAAACTTGATGAATATAACCTCAAAATAAACAAGAAAGAAGTTAAGCAAGTGAATAAAATTTTAGAAAAGATAGATGTGATTGACCTCTGGAGAAAACTGAATGGGGATAAAAAGGAATATACATTTTTCTGAGCAGTATATGGCACATACTCAAAAACTGACTATGTACTAGGGCATAAAATCTCACAATCCAGTGCAGAAAAGCAGAAATAATCAATTTATCCTTTCCAGATCATGATGCAATAAAGAAAAAAAAATATTTGTAATAAAGGACCATGGAAAGATAAACTAAAAATTAATTGGATACTAAATAATCTAATCCCATAGAATGAGTGGGTTAAAGAACAAATCATAGAAGCAATAACTTCACTCAAGAGAATGACAATAATGAGACAACATACCAAAATTTATGGGATGCATCAAAAACAGTTCTTAACGGAAGTTTTATATCTCTAAATGCTTATATGAATAAAAGAGATAAAAAGGAGATTAATGAAATGGGCATACAACTGAAAAAGTTAGAAGGAAAACTAATTGAAAATCCCCAATTAAATACTGAATTAGATATACAGAAAACCAAAGGAGAGATTACTAAAATTGAAATCAAGATAACTACTGAACTAATAAATAAAACTATAAGCTCATTTTATGAAAAAAAAAACAATAAAATTAACCTTTGGTCAATTTGATTTTAAAAAAGAACGAAGAAAACCAAATTACCAGTATCAAAGTGAAAATGGTGAATTCACCTGTAATGAAGAAGAAAATAAAACAATAATTAGGAATTATTTTGCCCAATTGTGTGTCCATAAATTTGACAACGTGAGGGAAATGGATGAATATTTACAAAAAATATGAGTTGCCCAGGTTAACAAAAGAGGAAGTAAAATTTCTAAATTATCCCATCTCAGAAAAAAGAAATTGAGCAAGCCATCAATGAACTCCCTAGGAAAAAATATCCAGAGATAGATGATTTTACATGTTTGTTCTATCAAACATTTAAAGAAAAATTAATTCCCGTAGTTTATAAAGTACTTGGGAAAGTAGGTGAAGAAGGAATCCTACCCAATTCTTTTTATGATACAAATATCATATGAATACCTAAACCAGGAAGAGTCAAAACAGGGAAAGAAAATTATAGACCAATTTCCTTAATGAATATTGATGCAAAATTTTTAAATAAAATATTAGCAAAAAGATCACAACAAATTTTCTCGAGAATAATACACTATGACAGGTAGAATTTATTCCAGGAATGAAAGGCTAGTTCAATATTAGGAAAACTATCAGTATAATTGATCACATCGACAACAAAACTATCAGAAACTATATGATTATCTTAACAGATGCAGAGAAAGCTTTTGACAAATACAACACCCATTCACATAGAAATCCTAGGAATAAACAGAATCTTCCTTAAAATTATAAGTAGACTCCACCTAAAACCATCAGCAAGTATTATATGTAAAGGGGATAAGCTAGATTCATTCTCAATAAGACCAGGGGGTGAAACAAGGATGTCCATTATCATCACTATTATTCAATTTGGTACTAGGAATGTTAGTTTTAACAATAACAGAAAAAAAGAAATTGAAGGAATTAGAATAGGAAAAGAAGAAACTAAGTTATCAGTTTTTGTAGATGATGTGATTTTTTGCTTAGAGTATCCTAGAGAATCAAGTAAAAAGTACTTGAAACAACAAATAACTTTAGCAAATTTGCAGGATATAAAATAAACCCACATAAATCCTTGGCATTCCTATATATTGCTAACAAAGCCCAATAGCAAGAGATAGAAAGAGAAATTCCTTTTAAAGTTCCTTTTGACACTGTAAAATATTTGGGAGTCTACCTGCCAAGACAAACCCAGGACCTATATGAATACAATGATACAATTCTTAAGGCTAGAGTCAATTAAAATTATTAGTCCCCTAATTCATAGCCTACACTTGGTATTTGGTATCAAATTGTTCAGTTAGTGTAATTGTCCTATAGTTGATATTGACTAGACATAGAAGGGGTATAAACAGTGCAATCAGTGAACCTTATCAATGATCTGATATAGATGGCAGCTGTGGTCATTGTAAACTTTATATTTTTCTTTTTTTAATTTATTTATTTAACATATTTAGTTTTCAGCATTGGTTTTCACAAGAGTTTGAATTACAAATTTTCTCCCCATTTCTACCCTCCCCCCACTCCAAGATGGCTGATATTATGGTTGCCCTGTTCCCCAGTCAGCCCTCCCTTCTGTCACCCCACTCTCCTCCCATCCCCTTTTCCCTTCCTTTTTTGTAGGGCAAGCTAAATTTCTACTCCCCATTGCCTGTGTATCTTATTTCCTAGTTGCATGCAAAAAACTTTTTTTTGTTTTTGAACATCTGTTTTTAAAAACTTTGAGTTCCAAATTCTCCCCCCTCCTCCCTTCCCACCTACCCTCCCCAAGAAGTCAAGCAATTCAACATAGGCCACATGTGTATCATTATGTATAACCCTTCCACTAATAGGTACAGTTTAATGTTCTATTTATACTGATAGGACGACAATATGGAGTCACTTACACGAAGTGGACCTAAATCCAATAAAAACTTTTAAGCAAGACAACATTTTTTACTTTTCCATGGTTAATGCCCTGTCAGGTAGATGAGGCTTGAAGTTTTGATTGAATGAAATTCTGGAGTGACTGCAGTATTCTGAATGAGTTACTTTCTGGTGTCTTAGACAGATAGTGTTAGGTTATTTTCCCAGTTTGTGGTCTGAAGTTACAGAAACTCCCCCTACCCATACCTCACTCAGGCCTTTCATTGATAAATGTCCCAGAGAATTGCAACATGTATAGGTTTGGTAAGTAATAATCTTTCCTTACATTGGCAGCAATAACATGTTTTCCACCAAGTCTACTCTTGGGGAATAGTTTTACTACCTGAATTCCACCTTTGAGTGTATTTTCTCCCTGAAATATTTTTTAACACTTGTCCTGGGTGACTATCCTGCATTTGTAGGGATAAATCTCTGGCTGATTATGTTGCCAAATAGGCAGATATGGAAATGGTTCTATTTGGCTGCTGGTTGTACTGAACTGAATAAAGCCTTTGATTTTATCTGCTTTCTGAGTAATATTTTTTGGAAATTTCCAAACCCAGATCTTTACTTCAACCAGAGCTGTGGGACGAAATAAAACATAACTCTACCTACAATGCTAGTTAGTTAGAAATGTGGACGAGTGTATTTCACTCAATGAGGAAAAAATAGAAATAACTGCTTCCAATGGTTCTCCACCACCAGTCCAGGTTGGAACTGTTTCAAAAAATTCCTTCTCAGTGCATATCTCTGTCTTCTGAAACAGAGAAAAGAAGCTTCCTATGACTACGTCCCTTTCCTTTCTGTATGTGGGAATATAATCTCTTTTTAAGTGACAAGGATGCTTGATTATCTGGTACTCAGAAAGAGAAAAATTCCAAAGCAGTATCATAAGTAATATGGAGAATGACAGTCCCAGTTTACCCAGCCCATGGCCACTATCCAAAATCTCTTTCAAAAAAATACCCAACAAAAGAAAACGAGGAGCAGGAGAGTTTAAGATGATTAAGGCACTCTTTCTTCATCAAGCCTGAGCACACCTTCTCATACTAAAGACTTTTATTTCCTAATAGATGCACAAGCTTTGAAGAGTGTCTCTCAAATGCGAAAGCAGAATGTGACACATTTCAAGTTTTTTTTTAAATATGAATGAATCTTGTATTTTGGTTTTTTTTAACTTAGTTTTATTTATGGAGGGGGGAAAGCAGGGCAATTGGGTTTAAGTGACTTGCCCAAGGTCACACAGCTAGTAAGTGTGTCCAGTGCCTGAGGCTGGATTTGAACTCAGGTCCTGCTGACTCCAGGGCCAGTGCTCTACTCACTGTGCCACCTAGCTTCCCCGAATCTTGTATTTTCTTAAATACTTTTATGAATATTTGAGATAATCGTGCTTTTTCTTCTTTTTGTCATTGACATGCTTAATTTTGCACCTACTTTTCCTAATATTTAAACAGCTTTTTATCCATGTGAAGAATCACATCGGTCACAAGATATGATCTTTGCAATACATTACTGTAATCTCTTTACTCATATTTAATTTACATTTTTTCATCAACATTCATTAAGGAAATTAATCTGTAGTTTTCAATTCTTCTTCAGACTCACCTTAAGATGTTCCCTTTGTTTAAACTCTAAGAGCAGCAATATCTTTCCTGTAATCAATTTCCTACTGTTACCAATGTCAGATTGCATTACAACACCTTTTTGACTAAGAAACGTTGTGATATCTAGGAATTCTGAAATAACTAGAAACTTTGTTTATTATAATACTATGGAATTTGTGTCACTTGAGGATTTTGTTTTGTACCAACTTAGTAAAGCTTTATAAACAATGATACAAATGCATGCCAGTCACTTAGGGCTTGCTTTGTAAATGTTCCTTAACATAACATGACTAAAAAGTTAAGGTTCTATATGCATTGTGTTAAAAATTGACTATTTAATGTATTTACATATGTACTGAAGCCTGTTATTAATTCTTTAAGTGAGAGGGGCGAAGCCAAGATGGGGGCTGGAAAGTAGGGACTAGCATGAGCTCCCTGCCGAGTCCCTCCAAAAGCCTATAAAAAATGGCTCAGAACCAATTCTAGAACTTCAGAACCCACAAAACAGCAGAGGGAAGCAGGGCTCCAGCCCAGGACAGCCTGGATGGTCTCTGGGTGAGGCCTATAACACACGGAGCTGGGAGCTGGGAGCTGGGAGCTGGGAGCTGGGAGCTGGGAGGGAGTGGAGCAGCCCGGACCAACCAGACCAGGAGCCAGGCAGAATGTGCCCTACCACCCTGAATCAGTGAGCTGCGGCAGTTACCTGATTTCTCAACTCAAAAACACCAAAGACAGCGGAGAAGGTTAGACGGGAAAGCTGCAGGAGTGGAAGAAGTTCAGGGTTCTACTACCAGCCCCGGGGGCAGCGGAGGTGGGGCAGCTACAGCTGCAGATGCTTCAGGCCCCAGGGCCATCTGGTGGGAGGAAGTAAGTGGCAGATAGGAGCAGGAGTGCACAGCCTGCTGAAGATTTAAGACTAGTACAGGTTGGGGGTTCTTGGGGAAGGAGCAGTGCTTGTGTGGCAGAGCTGGCACATCCCCCCCCAAACGTGGAACATAGAACTCTTTAGTGTACAAGCAGTCATACCTCACTGAAAAACTCCAGGATCAAGTAAGTTGGTTGGGAGTATGGCCAGGCAGCGAAAATGCAACCAGATTCAGGCTCAGGCTTTGGATTCCTTTTTGGTGACAAAGAAGACCAAAACATACAGACAGAAGAAGTTAACAAAGTCAAAGAGCCTACAACAGAAACCTCCAAGAAAAAACATGAACTGGTCCTAGGCCATGGAAGAGCTGAAAAAGGATTTGGAAAAGCAAGTTAGAGAAGTAGAGGAAAAATTGGGAAGAGAAAAGAGAAGGATGCGGGAAAACCATGAAAAACAAGTCAATGACTTGCTAAAGGAGAGCCCAAAAAATATTGAAAAATACACTGAAGAAAACAACACCTTAAAAAATAGACTAACTCAAATGGCAAAAGAGCTCCAAAAAGCCAATGAGGAGAAGATGTCTTGAAAGGCAGAATTAGCCAAATGGAAAAGGAGGTCCAAAAGACCACTGAAGAAAATACTACTTTAAAAATTAGATTGGAGCAAGCGGAAGCTAGTGACTTTATGAGAAATCAAGATTTTATGAAACAGAACAAAAGGAATGAAAAAATGGAAGACAATGTGAAATATCTCCTTGGAAAAACCAGTGACCCAGAAAATAGATCCAGGAGAGATAATTTAAAAATTATTGGACTACCTGAAAGCCATGATCAAAAAAAGAGCCTAGATATCGTCTTTCAAGAAATTATCAAGGAGAACGGCCCTGATATTCTAGAGCCACAGGGCAAAATAGAAATTGAAAGAATCCATCGATCGCCTCCTCAAATAGATCCCAAAAAGATATATCCTGGGAATATTGTCGCCAAATTCCAGAGCTCCCAGATGAAGGAGAAAATACTGCAAGCAGGCAGAAAGAAACAATTTGAGTATTGTGGAAACCCAATCAGAATAACCCAAGATCTGGCAGCTTCTACCTCAAGAGATCGAAGAGCTTGGAATACGAAATTCCAGAGGTCAATGGAGCTAGGATTAAAACCTAGAATCACCTACCCAGCAAAACTGAGTATCATGCTCCAAGGCAAAATATGGATTTTCAATAAAATAGAGGACTTTCAAGGTTTCTCAGTGAAAAGACCAGAGCTGATTAGAAAATTTGACTTTCAAACACAAGAATCAAGAGAAGCTTGAAAAGGTAATCAAGAAAAAGAAATTGCAAGGGACTTACTAAAGTTGAACTGTTTTGTTTACATTCCTACATGGAAAGATGATGTGTATGATTCATGAGACCTCAGTATTAGGGCAGCTGAAGGGAATATGCATATATATATATATGTATATATATATATATGTATATGTATATATGTATATATATAAGTGAATGTGTATGTATGTATATATCTATGTGTGTGTGTGTATATATATATATATATACATACATATATATGGAGAGAGAGAGAGAGAGAGAGAGAGACAGAGACAGAGACAGAGAGAGAGAGAGAGAGAGAGAGAGAGAGAGAGAGCGCAGACACAGGGTGAGTTGAAGATGAAGGGAAGATATCTAAAAGAAATAAAATCAAATTAAGGGATGAGAGAGGAACATACAGAGAGAGGGAGATAGGGAGAGATAGAATGGGGTGAATTATCTCGCATAAAGGTGGCAAGAGAAAGGAGTTGGAAGAGGGGAGAGGGCAGATGAGGGGGGAATGAGTGAACCTTGCTCTCATCAGATTTGGCCTGAGGAGGGAATACCATACATACCCAATTGGGTATCTTTTTTTTTTAAAATGCAATTTATTTATTTAACATATTTGGTTTTCAGCATTGATTTTCACAACATTTTGAATTACAAATTTTCTCCCGATTTCTACCCTCCCCCCCACTCCAAGATGCCTTATATTCTGGTTGCCCTGTTCCCCAGTCAGCCCTCCCCTCTATCACCCCCCTCCCCTCTCATCCCCTTTTCCCTTCCTTTCTTGTAGGGCAAGATAAATTTCTACGCCCCATTGCCTGTGTATCTTATTTTTTTAGTTGCATACAAAAACTTTTTTTGTTTTTGAACATCTGATTTTAAAACTTTGAGTTCCAAATTCTCTTCCCTCTTCCCTTCCCACCCACCCTCCCTAAGAAGTTGAGCAATTCAACCTAGGCCACACATGTATTATTATGTATAACCCTTCTACAATAGTCATGTTGTGAAAGGCTAACTACATTTTGCTCCTTCCCAACCCATCCCGCTTTATTGAATTTTCTCCCTTGACCCTGTCCCCTTTCCAAAGTGTTTGTTTTGATTACCTCCACCCCCATCTGCCCTCCCCTCCATCATCCCCCCGCCTTTTATTTTTTTTTTATCTTCCTCCCTCTTCTTTCCTGTGGGGTAAGATACCCAACTGAGTATGTATGGTATTCCCCCTCAGGCCAAATCTGATGAGAGCAAGGTTCACTCATTCCCCCCTCACCTGCCCTCTCCCCTCCTCCCATAGAACTGCTTCCTCTTGCCACCTTTATACAAGATAATCCACCCCATTCTATCTCTCCCTATCTCCCTCTCTCAGTATGTTACTCTCTAATCCCTTAATTTCATTTTATTTCTTTTAGCTATCTTCCCTTCATCTTCAACTCACCCTGTGTCTGCTCTCTCTCTTTTACATATATATATATATACATATATATATAAACACATATATATATACACATACATACACATACATACATATACACATAGATATATACATACATACACATTCACTTATATATACATAAACATATATATATGTGTGTATATATATATATACACACATATATATATAAATATATATATATATACACATATATATATATATATAAATATATATATATGCATATTCCCTTCAACTACCCTAATACTGAGGTCTCATGAATCATACTCATCATCTTTCCATGTAGGAATGTAAACAAAACAGTTCAACTTTAGTAAGTCCCTTGCAATTTCTGTTTCTTGATTACCTTTTCATGCTTCTCTTGATTCTTGTGTTTGAAAGTCAAATTTTCTATTCAGTTCTGGTCTTTTCACTGAGAAAGCTTGAAAGTCCTCTATTTTATTGAAACTCCATATTTTGCCTTGGAACATGATACTCAGTTTTGCTGGGTAGCTGATTCTAGGTTTTAATCCTAGCTCCATTGACCTCCGGAATATCGCACTCCAAGCCCTTCGATCTCTTAATGTAGAAGCTGCCAGATCTTGGGTTATTCTGATTGGGTTTCCACAATACTCAAATTGTTTCTTTCTGGCTGCTTGCAGTATTTTCTCCTTGATCTGGGAGCTCTGGAATTTGGCGACAATATTCCTAAGAGATTTCTTTTTGGGATCTATTTGAGGAGGCGATCGATGGATTCTTTCAATGTCTATTTTGCCCTGTGGCTCTAGAATATCAGGGCAGTTCTCCTTGATAATTTCCTGAAAGATGGTATCTAGGCTCTTTTTTTGATCATGGCTTTCAGGTAGTCCAATAATTTTTAAATTATCTCTCCTGGATCTATTTTCCAGGTCAGTGGTTTTTCCAAGGAGATATTTCACATTGTCTTCCATTTTTTCATTCCTCTGGTTCTGTTTTATAATATCCTGATTTCTCATAAAGTCACTAGCTTCCACTTGCTCCAATCTAATTTTTAAAGTAGTATTTTCTTCAGTGGTCTTTTGGACCTCCTTTTCCATTTGGCTAATTCTGCCTTTCAAGGCATTCTTCTCCTCATTGGCTTTTTGGAGCTCTTTTGCCATTTGAGTTAGTCTGTTTTTTAAGGTGTTGTTTTCTTCAGTGTATTTTTCAGTATTTTTTTGGGTCTCCTTTAGCAAGTCATTGACTTGTTTTTCATGGTTTTCTCGCATCCTTCTCATTTCTCTTCCCAATTTTTCCTCTACTTCTCTAACTTGCTTTTCGAAATCCTTTTTGAGTTCTTCTATGGCCTGGGGCCAGTTCATGTTTTTCTTGGAGGCTTTGGTTGTAGGCTCTATGACTTTGTTGTCTTCTTTAGGCTGTATGTTTTGGTCTTCTTTGTCACCAAAGAAAGAATCCAAAGTCTGAGACTGAATCTGGGCGTGTTTTCGCTGCCTGGCCATATTCCCAACCAACTAACTTGACCCTTGAGTTTTTCAGTGGGGTATGACTGCTTGTAGACTAATGAGTTCTATGTTCTACGTTTGGTGGGGAGGTGCCAGCTCTGTCAGAGCTGCACTCCTCCTTCCCCAAGGACCCCCAGTCCAGACTGGGCTTAGATCTTCAGCAGGCTGTTGCACTCCTGCTCTGATCTGCCACTTAATTCCTCCCACCAGGTGGGCCTGGAGCCGGAAGTAACAACAGCTGTAGCTGCCCCACCTCTGCTACCCCCAGGGCTGGAAGCTGAACAGTGAACTCCTTCCACTCCCGCAGCTTTTCCCACTAACCTTCTCCGCAGTTTTTGGTGTTTGTTGGTTCGAGGGGTCTGGTAACTGCCGCAGCTCACATATTCAGGGCGCTAGGGCCCCCTCCGCCCAGCTTCTGGTCTGGATGGTCCACGCCGTTCAGGCTGGGTTCTGCTCCACTCCGTTCCCAGCTCCCAGCTCTCAGCTCCCAGCTCCCAGCTCTGTGCGGGATAGACCTCACCCAGAGACCATTCAGGCTGTCCTGGGCTGGAGCCCTGCTTCCCTCTGCTGTTTTGTGGGTTCTGCCATTCTAGAATTGGTTCAGAGCCATTTTTTAAAGGTTTTTGGAGGGACTCAGTATGGAGCTCACACTAGTTCCTGCTTACCTGCTGCCATCTTGGCTCCGCCCCTCTGTTCAAAAATATTTTAAAAGTTCTATTCACTCATTCTAAAACCATCCAGTATCTCCAGTTACATCAAAGGAAAGGGGGAGGTGTAGAAGCCTGGAGCTGAGTCTGATCTTGACATGAACTCTTCATGTTTTGAAAAAGGGCTCCAAGGGATGCTCCAAGCAGGGCCTCCCTGCTCCCAGACTGAGACAAAACATGGAGATATGGTGTGGAGAAAAATGAGGTCTGGTGTGAGAAAAAACTAAGTTATAATATTGGAAAACCACAGGCAACATTCCTGACATATGAACCACACATAGGGTTCAAAGCAGTAGAAACACTATATAAGAACTTGTGTGGCTTTCGATAAACGAGCTGTGTTTCAGTACCCACCTGACCCATGTCTTCATTTTCTGGCAACTGATTGGGTTCTGCTGGTCGGACCCCAGCACAAACTACCAAAGATTTACTTACAGAGCTGAATAATGCCACAAAATAAGCAAATTAATTGAAAGATTATTTCATTTGATTATATTAGATTGGCCCTAACCATGAGCAATTGATATTTAACCATTTCTTTAGCTCTTTCTCTATTTGTATGAAAGGCTTTCTAACAATGTCCATATAGTTTATGCATTTTGTCAGATAGACTCTCAAATATTTTATACCATCTGTAATCACGTTACAAGGAATTTCTCTTTCTAGGGCTTTCTACTTCATTTTGTTGGGAATAAACAATAGTCCTAATAACTTGTGTGGGTTTATCGTATATCCTGCCTCTTTACTAAAGTTACTCATTATTCCAATTTTTTTTTAAGGTTCCCTTGGTATAATATCATATCATCAGCAAAAGTGATAGCCATATCTTGTCTTCTTCTTGGTCCTCAGGATGACTGATTTGTTGTCCTTAAATCACTCACATGGGGATGGGGAATAGCACGGGCTTAAGTGAGACACTTAAATTTGTCCCAAGCTCATGGCTTTGTAGAATTTGCTGTCCTAGAACAGGGAATTTGGAACAGGAGAAAACAGGAGTGTAGCCATATGGTATGACATATCCTCCACTTACCATGGCAATAAGGAGATATTCTCACCTGGCACTCACCCCCTGCGAAAGAAATTGGAAAGGACTGAGCCCCAAAGTTTCTAACTTTGTAGGAGCCAAAGGGCTCGTAGACTTGTGGCATTCTTGTGAATGCATTGTGAGAGCAGAGGAAAGCCAGGAACTGTGAGAATGATGGGAGAGCTGGGTTGGTGACATTAGCTTCAGATACACTATCTCCAAGAATTACCTAGGGGCCAGTTCTTGAGTTTTTGTCCTTGTATTTGGATTTTTGTTACTTATCCTTTCTATACTTTGCTCTGGAAGTGAGCTACCCTTGCAAATATCACTACTATCATACTGCAGTTTCTCTTCCTGTCTTGGGACTGAACATCCTTAAAAAAGGAAAAGAAAAGACCAGAGCTGTGGTATTTTTCTCCATTTCTTAATTGCAGAAACATTAATGCATTCTCAAAATAAAAAAGTAAACATCCAGTACCCAGGCTATTTCCTAGAGAAGGCCTCAGAATTTCATCAATCAATTTTTTTTCCTCAAAGTATTCGGTGATGAGAAACATTTTATAAAGTCACAAAAAACAAAGGAAATGGCAGGATGCTGCCCTACAAAAGGTAGGAGGAGTGAGGTGAATAAATAATATGACATCAAAAACATCTCTATTAAAGTAGATTACTGAAAAAAGAAAGAAAGAATAACTAGTAAAACATGGCTACTTTCTCGTTTTTATTTTATCAAATGACATCAACTGCTGATATATCCAAGGTACCATTGCTAAAATTATTAGAAGGAACAATGAGGCTTTGCAAAAGTTTCCTAAACTAGATTATGACTTTACAAAAACATAATTGATGGAAAGGAATGAAAGGCATAATAACTTCTGGTACATGTTAATTGGTGAGAAGTCACCTTACTCAGCAAATTGTTTAGGTCTTAAACATTCTCCAACAAATCTTCTCTCATAGATATATTCAAATCATCCAAAATAATTGATAAATGTAATGACTGATATAAGTGAGATACACAACCTAGGGAAAACTATATTTCAAATTTTACAAATAAGAAATTATTGACTCAGAATGCTAGCTGGACTTGTCAAAAGTTAACATTTAAAACCAAGCACTCATATCTTTAAATTCATTCTCCCTCCCCACTATTATTTTAAATCATCATTATTCCAGCACAACAATTGATCTAATTCTACCTCTATTCAGAAATCAGGCATAGGACTGATTTCAAAATGCTATTAGATTCAAATGAAAAGAGGGAAAATGTTAACCAATAATACAAGGCATATAAGTTATATACATTTAAGATATTTTATTAAGACTGGAGGAGGCAAGGAGCTACTGTATTTGGTGAGGAAGAACCTGAGGGGACATGGCTTCTCAGGGATTAGTTTTCTTTTTCACTATCTCTGGTGAATTTCTGTCTGACCTCAGAAGAATCACATAGCACTTGGGAGCAAAGATGCAAATGAGAATCCCAGCACTGGAAGCCAAGATAGAAAAGACTTCCACAGCCACCATGGTCTTGCCCTTGGTGCTCTGATATGTGGGCAGAAAGGATATCCAGACACTACAGAACACAAGCATGCTGAATGTGAGGAATTTGGCTTCATTGAAAGTGTCTGGCAGATTTCTGGCCAAGAAAGCCATGGTGAAACTCCCCAAGGCCAACAAGGCCATGTAGCCCAGGACAAAGTAGAAGGTAAGGATGGAGCCCTCATTACACTGAATGACAATGAAGCCAGGCTCAGCATATATGTCTATCTCCAGGAATGGGGGATAGGTCCCAAGCCAGATCCCACAGAGACACATTTGGATTAGAGTACAGATCAAAATGAGAGAATAAGATGTTGTGGAACCTATCCACCTCCTGAGCTTGCTCCCTGGCTTTGTGGCCTTGAAGGCCAGAACCACAGTGAAGGTTTTAGCTAAAATAGAGGCAATGGCCACTGTGAACACAATTGCAAATGTGATTTGTCGCAGGAGACAAGTGGCAGTGTTAGGACGACCAAGGAAGAGCAAGGAGCAGAGGAAGCAGAAGCTGAGGGAGACCAGAAGAGTGTAGCTAAGGCTGCGGTTATTGGCTTTGACTATGGGGGTGTGTCTGTGCTTCACAAAGATTCCAAGGACCAGAGCAGTCAGGATAGAGAAGCAGAGAGCAGCACAGGCCAGAGTCATTCCAAGAGGTTCCTCATAGGCCAGGAAAGTCACAGTCTTAGGGAGACATTGATCTCTCTCCTTCCTTGGGTACTGATTTTCAGGGCACTGCAGACACTGCTCTTCATCTGTGAAAAGAAATAAATAAAAGAATTTGTATGCCATGGAACTCAAGTTTTCTATCTCCAAAAAAGCACAGTTTTTAGTCATTCTACATCAAATTCAATCTCACTTTGTACTCCTCCTTCTAAGTCTGAAGGACAAAATTCTAGAGGCAGAATAAGATAAACACATATTTCAGTATGTTCCTATCTCCATATGTGGATAAAATAATGTGGTGAAAATATTGATTCCCTATTTTATGTCTACTAATCAAAAAATTAAACTCTCTCTTATCCACTCCATTATCAAATCATGTACAATGATTCTTAAAGGGTTATTTTATAGACAATTCTATGTTTTCAGAATAGAAATGACACATTGAAATTGAAAATTCTGTCATTTTTAGCTGAATATCAAGAAAAAAAACAGGTTAGATGAAAAAAATACTTTTGAATGTGTTTCTTTTAATACAAGGTCATAACTACTAATCTGGGTTCTTATAGTATATGATTCTTGTTATGCAAATCAAACATTCTTCAAGTAGAGCAATTTAATTAATGACTTTGATTTTTTTTTTAAATCAGAAAATATATTGTGCATAAAAGACACTGGTTCCTTAGTTTCCACAGTATTATAAATGAGGATTATGAAAGTATTTCCTTCATGTTTTAAATTCATCAGTGTTATAAATTTACTAGGTATGTATGCATTATTGCATCCTCAAGGACTATTGCTTTCATAGGATCTGTTTCTTATATTTTGTACATATATGTATATTTTATCATTAGCTGAACCAATAATAAATTGTACAATCATTAATTTTGGGGTTTATTTAATCATTAGATTCTCCCAAAGAGAGAAATACAGAGAGATACTAATTAAAACTTATGGAAAAGTATGTTTTTCTGAGTTATTTAATAAATAACTTTTAATCAAATGGTAAAGTGTCTTTGAGATAATTCATTACTCAATAAGAGGGATGCTGCAAATTTACTTATTACTATGGTAACATTAAAGAAAATATAGCTTTCTTTCAGTAGATTCACTGAGTCTGTGAAATGTGAAGAAGACTTTCAAATATATTAAATACACAGAGTACCAGAAGACCAAATAGAGATCTTAAATAATCCAATATAGGATGAGGAAACTGAACTAAATGTAAAGGAACTACCCAAGAAGGGGGCAAGTCTTGTTTCTGATGGATTCACAGGGGAATTTTATAAATCTTTTTTTTCCTACAAAATGGCACCAATACTACAGTCATTATTCTCAAGAATATATACCAAAAATATTTTATGAGGCAAATAAAACCCAATTCCCAAACTAGAGAATCACAAAACACAGGTGATATCTTTTAATATAATTAATAAGTATCTATTCAAAATGTTAAATAAACTTTTGTCAAATATTCTACAGTGATTCATCCAACATACAATTCACCCTTGGTAAGCTGGATTTGCATTAGAGATATAAGAATATTTAAACATTAGAAAAAAAATGACATCTGAATTAAAGTTTCCCAAACCAAAATGTTTTTTCTCATCACATGCAGAAAACCCTTTAAGAAAAAATGAAATACTTATTCTGAAAACAATTTTAAAATAAATGTAAAGAGACATTTTTTATATCATAATAATATATCTTTTAAAAGCAAAGATTGCATACAAAGACATTCACTAGCATCTTTCCAAATACATATAGGAATATAGTTAAGATGGCAAATCTCCTCCTTATTAATCAGTATAGTACCTGTAATGGTATTAGACGTTTTAAAGTGAGAGAAATTAACATATGAAGATAGAAAAAGAAGAGGTAAAAGTATCCCTATTATTGAATGACATGAAGGCTTACTTAAAAAAATTGCAGGGAATCAGGAAAGATACTAACTGGACAATTATAGTAGTATCCTCAAGTAAACTACATAATGAATCTCTTAAACTTCTACATTTTTATATAATGAATAATCCAAGAAGCTATATAAGAAAAAGAAAATCCATTTTTTGTGCAGGGCAATTGGGGTTGAGTGACTTGCCCAATGTCGCACAGCTAGTATATGTGTCATGTCTGAGGCCATATTTGAACACAGGTCCTCCTGACTCCAGGGCTGGTGCTCTAGTCACCTAGCTGCCCCGATCCCATTTCAAATAACAGTGAAAGTTCATCGAATAATCAAACTATCTACGGAACTATTCAGAATTTTCTATTGATTCTGAAAGAAATAAATGTCAACTTAAATAAAATGCAAAAGGGTCTATGCTCCTGGCATGAAAATAATGATATAATAAAAATGAAAATAAAAATCCAGGGACGTAAGAGGTAGAAGTAAGGAGTGACTGCAATAGAAGACTGGGAGAGAGCTAAGAAATGTAGACAGGACTTTGGGTTCAATGAAAAATGAACTGGCTGAAAAGAAAGGTAAGCTGAAGCTTTTGAACATAGTGATTTACTAAACAATGAATGCCAATTACATAACAAATCAAGACCAGACTTCATCAGTTTTTCCACAGGATCTCAAACACAGAGGAATGGGGAGGAGGTGAGGTTATTAGGTTTTTATACAGTTTTTTTTTTGTGAGCCAAGCATGGTTGACTCAGGACACCAAGAACTAGGAACAGAGCTTTTCAAAAAACCTCTCTGGTACTCTGGTTGTACTCTGGTTGATCTTTCACCAAGGGATGTTTTCATGAAGACTAACTCCAGGGGCCAGACTCTTACTCTCAATCTGAATTCATCTGTGCTTAGATTATGTTTAGATATTAAGTTTTGGAATATTAATATTTCCCTTAGGAGCAGGAAGCTTGGGATCAAATTTTAGCTTAAGCTTTCCTGAAAGCAGGAGTATGGAAGTTTATAATTAAACAATAAGGGTGATGAAAGATTATGAATTCTGGTAGCAGTAAAATGCTGATGGGTTCTCCTTGGATAGATGTTTGGTATCTTGAACCAGGGGATGCTCTTAATAGTTACAGGAATGACCAAAAAGCACAGTGAATGAAAGTGTTGGAATAAATTCATCATTATATTATCTCAGAATCTATTATTTTCATAAGTTAAAGTCACCCCACGTTAAGATTCCCCCCAAAAAGCATACCAATAACGTCTATTACTTAGAGAGAGAAGGTCTATTTATCTTTAGGAACCCACCTGTCTGGTTGGAAATCTGCCCTTCAGGGCATGGTGTGCAATCAAAGCAGCAGATGGGCTGTCTTTCACGGACTGTCTTCTTGAATCCAGGGCTGCAGCTGAGACTGCACCTGGAAGTCGGAGTCTGTGTTTCCACCATAGAAAGGGAGAAAATGTCACTGTAAGAATGACTGCTGAAAGATAGATGTCCTGAGGTGATGATGATTTCAGACCTCTCCTATGGGCATTTAGGAGAAAGTGTCTGCCATTCTGCAGGGAAAGGATGGTCTAATTCTCGACAGAGATTTTCTTCCTATATTTCTACTACAGATCATTTTTTCCTCCAATGAACTTGTACATATTTTCCACTAGGCAGAATAAAATTGCTTGATTTTTTTTTAAAGCTGTAATATCTTGCTGGCACATCTTTTCCCAATGTACTAGTATAACTATAAACTGCACTCCAGTTTTGGACATGGAATGCTGAAATAATTAATTGACTAAATAAAGGGAAATATTTTAGTCCCCCCCAAGTTCATTTTTTTGTGTGTTTCTGCATGTTTCTAAGTAAGAAATAGATAATTTGATTAGGTTATTATTCTTGGGCCAACATTCAGGGAATTCTCTGAGGACCATTGTGAAGGGTGGAGTGGGATTTATCAAGTCGCACTAACAAATGAAACTGCATTTGATACATATGTTCAGTAACAGCAGAAGACAGAACCACAACCTTTAAATTAAGAATCTTTAAAAGTCATTTTCCTTCTCAGAGACAGAAACTCAGGAAATTTTATTTAAGTTTCTTTAGGATTCCAGATGTTGGATGGTGTTTGTTGTAATAGGTCCCTTTGGGAAAATTTTTTTTCACCAATCTCCACCTTACTGTTATTCTTTAAACTTGACCTCTTCATCTGGGATACTTAAGATTCTTTTAGTTTCAACAATTTTCAGATCATTATGTAACTTAGCTGGAACAGAATTTGAAAGTAGGATTCAAAAAAGGAAATCAATACTCTAACAGAGCAAAAAAGAAGAGAAAATAGGTGCTAGTATTCTATCACAGTCATTTTTTGTGTCTTTGGGGAATTTCCTGGTGCCAATAATGGAAAAACAATGTGCAATACTCTAAAAAGACAAAATGATAAAGCTAATATTATTCACTGGGCCCTTACCTGAAGGAAATCTTCTGGCCAATCTATGTATTCTTCATGAATTCTGAATCCCTGACCATGAGGCATCATTTCACCCACTTTCACCAGTGTGTCAATCTGACCGGGGAAGGATTTAAAATTCAGGATATCATATGTCTCAGCAGCTGTCCTGCCTCCATCCCTGCATGACTCATCATTGGAGCTACTTACAGGATTGGTGCACTTCAGGAAGTGGTGAAGCTGAAGGCAAGGACAGGAATTTTTTACTCCTTGGGGTAAGAAGGATTCATGCCCATGTCCCAGGCCTGACTATCAACATAAAATAGGATCTCAATTTGGAACTTCCAAATATTGTCATTCTCTCTTTTTTTTTCAAATTCTCTTTCTTGAGCTCCTTTTAGAGCTCTGCACTCTTTTTCTCCTTTTCCACAGCAAACTATGGACAATGGAAGAATAATAAAAAAAGAACAGTATATAGCTGTGTGTCATATTGAACTTACCTCAAAAGCCATTTCATCTTTTTTCACTAAATCAGAAATTCCTTCCAAATATCTATAGCCACTCCAAGTTATTTTCTAAAACCTGTGGTCACAGAGAACTCAGTACCTTTTATAACCAGAAGTTTACCATCTCTTCACCATTAGATTGTGAGATACTCAAAAACTGGCACTCTCTTTGCCTTTCCTGGACCCCAGAACTTAGCACATTTTCTCACACATAATGGGTGCTTAAGAAATGTGTATAGATGGAATTTTTTCTAGAGAAAATCTTACTCCTTTTACAGAAGTCTCTTAAATAAAAAAGTCCATTATAGGTACCTGGAGTGGTTAATAATGTAAACTTACAAATAAAAGACAATTTGACATTCATATTTATGTAATTAAAAGTAGAGAAGGAAAAGTAATTACAACCAATTAAGAGACCAGGCAATTTTGAAATTCAAAATACATAGGAAGAACAATAATTTCAATGGAAAAATTATGAAAGTAACTGCATAATGATAAACTGTAAGAAATGATACATTAACACAATGTTAGGAAAATTTGAGAAGCAGAGGTTTCAATAAAAGGTGGAAAATTATTTTGGATACACATGTTCTGGATGTCATTGTTCAAAGAAAAATATCCAAGAAAATTTCCCAGGGAGACTGAAAGTGTAGAATGAGAAGGATGAAAGGGAAATGAAGTCTACATTCTTATCACTGAGAAATGCTGTGATAAGAATTCAATATCTGAGGGAAAAAAGAAAGACTCTAACAGGCCAAAAATAATAACGCATATTTTGATTTCATTGAGTCCTGCCCAACTTTGCATGACTCCATGGACTACAGCATGCCTGGCACTTCTATCCTCCACTATACCTCTAAGTCTGTCCAAGTTGTTTAGGTCATGGCTTCCATCACACTGTCTATCCTTCTCATCCTTTTACCTCTATTCTTCCTTTTACCCTCAGTCTTTTTCAATATCAGTTTCCTTTCCAATCTCCTCTTCTTTTTACCTTCAGTCTTCTCCAATATCAGGTTCTTTTCCAGTGACTCTTGTCTTCTCATTATATAGCCAAAGTATTTAAGCTTCAGCTTCAGGATTTGACTTTCCAGTGAACAGTCTGAATTAATTTCTTTAAGAACTGACTGATTGAACTTCTTGCTATCCAAGACATTCCTAAAAGTCTTCTCCAACTCCACAATTAAAAAAAAAACATCTTTTTGCAGCACTCAGCTTTCCTTATATTCCAAATATTACAGCCATACATTGCTACTGAAAAAAATAGATTTGATTATACAGACCCTTGTCAACAAAGTCTAAATCAGGTAATCACCACATATTCTTCTATGGGCAAGAATCTTTTAGAAGAAGTGGAGTAGTCTTTCTAGTAAATAAAAGGTTGAGAAAAGCAGTACAGGGGTATCATCTCAAAAATGACAGAAAGGCTATCTGTTTTAATCCAAGGCAAACAACTCAACATCATAAGAATGCAAGTCTATGCTTCAACTACTCATGCCAAAGAGCCCAAAGTTCCTCAGTTCTATGAAGACCTGCAACATATACAAATAACACTCAACAATAAGTCATTCATCATAGGAGATTAGAAAATCAAAAAAGAAATGGAATAACAAGGAAGTTAGCCTACAAAAGGAAGAAGTACATATATGTTTTAACAATCTGGCTAGCAGCTACTGTTGGGGGTGAAAGACCAACACAAGCCCCACAACAAGAATGCTGCCAGCACACTGCAAAAGCCCAGGTTCTTTTGATCTGCTCTACTAAGGAAAGCAATGTTAAGGGGTTAACAAGTTTACTTTAACTCAGCATACAAATACCATTCACTTAGTTCAGGGGAAAAAGCCAGCACCCTGAACTTCAGAGCAAATACAAACAAATTACAAACATAGATGGACATACTTTGTCTGATTCAAATCCCAATACATAGTTACCAGAGTTTAACAAAGTCCCAGCATCCAGGCTTACCACCTGGAGGGCTCTTAGCTACAACTGCTCAGAGTATCCGCAACAGCGTTCCACCAAAAATGAGAGTCCTGAGCAAATAGCCCTGTGTCCTCTTCTTATACGGTCTCAGACATCATCAAACGTCATCTGAATGACCAGAACTTAGGCTCTTATGATTGGCTCTTGAGTTAGCACCTTCCCTTAGTACCCTGGAAGCTTCACACCCACATAGGCTTAGCACTTAATAGGGGTTTGGGCCTGGGATCAGCACCTAGTAAGATTCAATGAAATACACTGAATTAATCAAAGGAAACAAAAAGGGAACTTGGTTGAACTGAGTGCTAAGAGCCCATTTTGCTTACGAACACAATATAAGAAAGCCTACTTTTATCATAAAAATTTTATACTCTAGAAAAGTAAACAAGAAAAACAAATAAAATAGGAAATAGGAAACATCAGACAAACTTAACATTCAGTGCCAAATTTCCTATCTAGCAAACTATATTATGTGAGTGTATTTTTGTACACTGATGTTTTCATGTGTGTTTTGTACATATATATGTAAGTATATAAACCTTGAGGATTTTTAAAATTTCAGAAACTGGGGAAAAATTTACAAAAAGACCAAAAAAACTTGGGTATTACTGAGACAAAGTACCCTTAGTAAATTTCATGAAAGTGGAAAATCAAGGGATGAACAAGTCACTTGTAGGGGAAATTTACTTTGTTCATTTTAAGGTAGCAGAGAAATATAGAGAACTGATCAGTGCATCTGACAAGAAGAAATAAAAAGAACCTTGAAGAGAAAAGAAGGAACCATGGCTGAGAATATTTACTGCATCCTGTAAAGGAGTATCACAAGCAAAGTACAAACCAATGAAGAAATGAGGAAAGGGGTACAGGAGACAATCCTTAATTCTCCTGGATAAATAAAAGAAAGTCATTGAAATTATCTCACTAAAATTTATTTAAAAAGCAGAAGCAAGATGACAGACTAGAGGCAGCAACTCAGGTGAATTCTCTCAATGTTCTCCAAACTTTCATCAGATAAAATTCTGGAGCATCATAGTCAATAAAAGGTCATAATGAGGCACTTTCTCAGTCCAAGACGACTTACAAGATTTGATGGAGAGGCCTGTGCGGAAAGGCCTTGTTGGGGACTAAACTAGAACGGACATTGCAAAAGTAAATCAGAGGGCCATGGAGGCAGCTGCAACAGCTTCAGGAACTCAGCCTAAAGACTTTCTAAAGAAGAGAGTGGCATTAGCCCTTGAAGCTGTAGAGAAGCAGGGGACCTGGACACAATTAAAAGGAATAGGGGGTTGTTTCCCCTTGCAATTATGGAAGAGCAGAGCTGCTTCCTGGTTAAAGACCAGAAACTAAACAAAGGGAACAATCACAACACTTCTCCCTGGAGAACAACCCCTTAGAAGCACCAATAATTTGTAGATGCCCCAGAACTAGCTCTTAAGAGAACTGCATGAAAAGTCCTAGCACTTGAGACAGTGTCCTCCACCCCCAAACCAAGGCCACAGCCCAACTTGAAAGTTCAAACTAAAGAAACAGTCTGGAAAAATGAGCAAACAACAAAGATATTCGGATCATAAAAAGCTCCTATGGTGGCAAAAATAATGAAGGCAAACTCCAAAGAAGACAAAAATGTCCAAACAGCAATAAGCAAAGCCTCAAATGAAAGCTAAAATTAGACTCAACCATTACAAAAATTGCTGAAAAAGCTAAAGAAAAAGATAAGAGTGTTAGAGGAAAACCTGGGAAGGGAAACATGTGTGATACAAGAAACACAGCTTGGTGAAAGAGGCACAAAATGTAATAAAGGGAAAATCACCTTTAAAAACTTAGGAGGTGGGAGCAGAGCCAAGATGGCTACTGGAATGCAGGGACTTGTATGAGCTGCCTACCAGGACCTTCCAAAAACCTATAAAGAATGGCTCTGAAGAAATTCTAGAACTGGAGAACCCACAAAATATCAAAGGGAAGCAGGGCTCCAGCACAGGACAACCTGGATAATTGCTGGGTGAGGTCTATCATGCATGGAGCTGGGAGTGGAGGGGAGCAGAGGGGAGCTGAGCCCAGCATGGGCAGCGGCAGGACCAACCAGAGCAGGAGTTGGGCGGAACAGGCCCTAGAGCCTTGAATCAGTGAGCTGTGGCTGTTACCAGGCTTCTCAAACCACAAACACCAAAGACAACAGAGAAGGTTAGTGGGAAAATCTGTGGGGTACAGAGTGGAAGGAGTTCCTTGTTTGGCCACCACCCTGGGGGCAGCTGGAATGGTGCAGCTACAGAACTATAGCTGCAGTTGCTTCTGGCCCCAGGCCCACCTGGTGGGAGGAATTAAGTGACAGATCAGAGCAGGAGTGCAGAGCCTGCTGAAGACCCCAGTGACATCCTGCCTGGCAGTTCTTGGGGAAGAGTGCTGGTGTGGCAGAGCTGACTGTATAGAAATAGCACTGAAAACAACAGCACATCCCCTCAAGCTTGGAACAAAGTACTCTTTACTCTACAAGCAGTCATACCTCAACAAAAAACTCAAGGGTCAAGTAAGTTGGCTGGGAACATGGCCAGGCAGCGAAAACTGACTCAGATTCAGTCTCAGACTTTGGAATCTTTCTTTGGTGACAAAGAAGACCAAAACATACAGCCAGAATAAGTCAAGAAAGCCAAAGACCTTATATCAAAAGCCTCCAAGAAAAACATGAATGAGTCTCAGGCCACAGAAGAGCTCAAAAAGGACTTGGAAAAGCAACTTAGAGAAGCAAAGGAAAAATTGGGAAGAGAAATGAGAATGACCTGAGAAAACAATGAAAAACAAGTCAATGACTTGCTAAAGGAGAACCCAAAAAATAATCGAAAAAGATATTGAAGAAAACAACACCTTAAAAATAGGCTAACTCAAATGGCAAAAGAGCTCCAAAAAGCCAATGAGGAGAAGAATGCCTTGAAAGGCAGAATTAGCCAAAATGGAAAAGGAGGTCCAAAAGACCACTGAAGAAAATAATACCTTAAAAATTAGATTGGGGCAAGTGGAAGCTAGTGACTTTATGAGAAATCAAGATACTATAAAGCAGAACCAAAGGAATGAAAAAGTGGAAGACAATGTGAAATATGTCATTGGAAAAACCACTGACCTGGAAAATAGATCCAGGAGAGATAATTTAAAAATTATTGGACTACCTGAAAGCTATGACCAAAAAAAGAGTGTAGATATCATCTTACAAGAAATCATCAAGGAGAATTGCCCTGATATTCTAGAGCCAGAGGGCAAAATAGAAATTGAAAGAATCCACAGGATGCCTCCTCAAAAAGATCCCAAAAAGAAAACTCCTAGGAATATTGTTGCTAAATTCCAGAGCTCCCAGATAAAGGAAGAAATACTGCAAGCAGTCAGAAAGAAACAATTTGAGTATTGTGGAAACACAATCAGAATAATACAAGATCTGACCGCTTCCACATTAAGGGATCAAAGGACTCGGAATATGATATTCTGGAGGTCAATGGAGCTAGGATTAAAACCAAGAATCACCTACCCAGCAAGACTGAGTATCATGCTCCAAAGCAAAATTTGGATTTTCAATAAAATAGAGGACTTTCAAGCTTTGTCAGTGAAAAGACCAGAGCTAAATAGAAAATTTGACTTTCAAACACAAGAATCAAGAGAAGCATGAAAAGGCAAACAAGAAAGAGAAATCACAAGGGAGTTACTAAAGTTGATCTGTTTTCTTTACATTCTTACTTGGAAAGAGGAAGTGTATGATTCGTGAGACTTCAGTGTTAGGGTAGCTGAAGGGAATATGCATGTGTGTGTGTGTGTGTGTGTGTGTGTACACATATATATGTGTGTGTGTATGTAAGAGTATATGTATGTGTATATATATAGGCAGAGGGCACAGGGTGAGTTGAATATGAAGGGATGATATCTAAAAAACAAAATGAAATTAAAATTAAGGGATAAGAGAGGAATATATTGAGAGAGGGAGAAAGGGAGAGACAGAGAGACAGAATGGGGTAAATTATCTCGCATAAAAGTGGCAAGAAAAAGCAGTTCTGTAAGAAGGGAAGAGGGGGCAGGTGAGGGGGAATAAGTGAATCTTGCTGTCATCAGATTTGTCCTGAGGAGGGAATACCATACAGACTCAGTTGGTTATTTTACCCCACAGGAAAGAAGGAGGAAGAAGATAAAAAAGGTGGCATGATAGAAGGGAAGGCAGATAGGGGGAGGAGATAATCCAAGCCAAACACTTTCAAAAAGGGACAGGGTCAAGGAAGAAAATTCAATAAAGGAGGATAGGTTAAGAAGGAGCAAAATACAGTTAGTCTTTCACAACAGGAGTGTTGTGGAAAGGTTATACATAATGATACGCATGTGGTCTATGTTGAATGGCTTGCCTTCTCAGGGAGGGTGGGTGGAGAGGCCAAAGGGTACAGAATTCGGAACTTAAAGTTTTAAAAACAGATGTTCGAAAACAAAAAAAAAGAAAAGTTTTTGCATGCAATTAGGAAATAAGATACATAGGCAATGGGGTATAGAAATTTATCTTGCCCCACAAGAAAGGAAGGAAAGGGAGGATGGGAGGGGAGTGGGGTGACAGAAGGGAGGGCTGACTGGGGAATGGGCCAACCATAATGTACACCATCTTGAAGTAGGCAGGAGAGTCGAAATGAGGAGAAAATTCACAATTCAAACTCTTGTGAAAATCACTGCTGAAAACTAAATATAGTAAATAAATTAAATAAAATAAAAAAATAGCTTCTGAAGTTCAAAAAAAAGTTAGGAGGAGAACAAAGATGACACAGTAAAGGCAAGGAATTGTCTGACCTATCTGAAATTTCCCTCAAAATGACATAAAAATGCATCAAAACAAATTCTGGAGTGGCAGAACCATCAATTGGAAGGGGTGAAACAATTTTCCAGCCAAAAACAATGTAAAAGATCAGGAGGAAAGGTCTGTTTCAATTGAGTAGAAGTGTAGTGTGGTCCAGAAAAGGTCATGCTTGCAAGAGCTAGAAGTTCTCCCCCGAAAGTCAGTATCCATGACATACTCCTAAATTTAATCTGCATTATAAACAATTTTTACCATCACTTTGCATAATTTTTCTTCTTTAAAATAAACAAAACAATAAATAAAGCCTTGATTTATAGCAAAAAATAATCAATTCTGAAAGTGTGTCAAGAATCAAAGACGAGTCTGTAATCCTACGGTTAATATTAGAAGTAGTCATAATAGTAGTACTTATAGTTGTTGCCTTGGAGGTAGTTGTAGAAGTGGTGATGGAAGCAGTAGTAGTAGTAGTAGTAGTAGCAGCAGCAGTAAATAGAAGTAGTAGAAATACTCATATTTGTATTGTTATTAATGTTATAGCATTGCATATTTTATCATGTATTTTACATGATATATGAAATATAATTTACGTGGCATTATACAATTAGGAATTATTTTATAAATTATAACTATCATAACTATTTTCTTTTTAGAAATATAATCATTTATATAGTAATTACTATGTGCTATATTCTGTGCTAAGTAATTTACAAATATAATTTCCTTTTATCCTAGTAAAAAACCTCAGAGGTAGGTACAATTATTGTCATGTTATAGTATAGGAAAATGAGACAAATAGGGATAAGTGACTTGACCAAGATTACACAACTATTAAATACTTGAGGTCTTCTTGACTGTAAACCCAGCGCAAAGTGAATTATCAGAGTTTCTGGTTCTTAAAAGAGAAAAACAAACAAACCAAAAAAAACATTAAAAAATAAAACAAGTTCACAAAAGGCTAGAACTTCCCCTCTTATTTATGAGCACAGACATGAGATCTCAAATGCCCTTAGAAATTATACTAGTTGTTTCTATTCTTGGTCCTTGGGCTACATTAATCTTTGCCCTGGTCTGAGTATCCTCTAAAGGTCCATTTATGGAGCTAATTTTGCCAGAAGAGAGACTGGTTACACAGATCTCCTCTCAGCCACACCCAGAACAAACAACTCCATATGTAGAGTTTTATTTGTGTTTCTTGTATTCTACTGGAAAACTCATTTTGAACAAAGGTAAATCAAGGAAAAAGTAATTGAGCAGACATTTTTATATTGCCAATTTACATTTTCCCACCCACCCAGAGCTGTGTTCTCAACAATTCTTCAGTCATGGTCTTTGAAGCAATCTAAAAACTGCAAAAAGTAACAATAGTATTTTTTTTGGTTAAGCCTATTTCCTTACCAGAACCAGATAATACTGATCTTTGGGCCTCTTGGAAATATCCTAACAGGACTATTTCATCTTTTTTCTTGGTTATCTGTTATATTCCCATTTTTCCTTCTCTTGTGTATATGATGTCCACATTAGTTAATCACTGAAATTTTGGTACTTCATCATTGGCCTATACAAGCAAGTCCTTTTTTCTTCCTCATTGGTATCATTTCTCTTTTTGACTACTGATTTACTATCTTGGAACTTTCTATCAATGTTGGGATACCTGATCTCATGCAACTTCAGACCACAGAAATATTCTCATTGAGATCTTTGAAATATGCTTTCTCCATATCTAGACTGCTAATTATGCTCTACCCAGATGTCCTCTCTTATATTATAAACTCTACTAGACTAAGATCACTCCCTATGTTCCCACCTTCCCAACATTTCTACCTCAGCAACTAGTTCCATCAAGCACTAAGCATCATATCTAGGATAAAATTTCCAAGAACGAGTTACTCTATATTCAAAAAAAATGCATTATTCAAGCGAAAGTGTACATATACAGGTATCAAGTATTCTGCTCAGCTGTATATGTTGATAGAAGTTAAAATAAAATTGATTAATAAGAAATCCCACAAAGCACCTTGGTATTTGAAGTGTCATGACCTAGGCCACAATAAAGATCCTAAATTGAAACATTTAATGAACCTCTCCCGCCACCTAGATTAATACACAGAAAGATGTTTAAAAGGAAGAACATCAACAACTTCACCAAGGTTGGTATATCAGAGTTAAAATAAATGCATATTGTCTGATGTAATTTCATTATTTGCATGCAGAATTCAGTGTAATCACAAATGAAAACAAAAGACAGGACAAAATATTGGGGAATAAGAGATAGTATTGAAGTCTCAGGTCACTGCTGCATCATCTATACACCAGATATTTAACAATTGAAAATTGTGAGTTCTCTATGTTAAGTCCAGGAGTGAGAGAGAAATGTTACCTTCCAAGAAACATCTGGGTTCCTTCTGAGTTCTGATATCTCTTTTGCCTCAGACTGGAGCATTTCATGGAGAGCATGGGCCACTAAATACACTGCTTTGTAAACATTAGAACTCCGTTCCATGATTCTGTCAAAATTTATAGAAATTGTATCTGACAAGGAAACACCTTCTGGGCACAAAGAATATAACATTTCTACTTGACTTTTTTCTGAAAGTCTACAATCAAAGACTGCCTCCCAGATTGTCTTTAGGAAAATATCCTCAGGGTTCATACTGGGATTCAGGCTTCTAAAAAAATCTGTGAAACCAGGAATTTCCATCTGGGTTTTAGAAAATAGTATTGTGCCATGAAAATCAGCAAGCAGTTCAAAATTAGAGTCGAAAGGAAAATCCCAAGAAGAGGTGGTGATCAACATCTTCCCATAAATTCCATAAAGAAGCAATACGGTAGACAATTCTTGAAGGGAGTCTGTATCTCCATATATAAAAATCACATTTGATGATGATGCAATGATCCTAGAAGAGAGTTGAAAACCTTCACCTGCTCTAAAGTTTGGAGGGACTCTTTCTTTAAATGCCACACACAGACCATTCCTGTCCATCTCGTCTTTTAGATCACTGAAGAAATTTTCTCCTTTCATGTTATCTGAAAGAACCAGTCCCACCCAAGTCCAGCCAAAATGGAGCATCAGTTGGATGAATGCGAGGTGAAGAGTGGATTCCCTGTTGCCCATCTGATAGATATATGGATACTCGACCTTATCAGTCAGGAGAAGATCATATAGGCCATAGGCAACCTAAAGGAAAAATAAAGAGGACTGAGATGGTGATTTAACTTCCTTCAGAGTAGGAATTTTTCCTTCTTTACAATTGTAACTGACAAGCAACTGACATTGACTTACACAGAGCAGGTAATGAATAAATGCTTGTTAATTTTAATTTATAGTTTCAGGTCACAAATTTACCCTATTATGGGATGTAACAATTAGAAGGAAATTCTAACATTGTACCTGACCAATAGTTCTTTCTCCAATGTACCCATGAAATAATTACTCAGTCTTTGCTTGAACCTTTCCAATGAGGGAAAACTCAGATGCCTCCAAAGAAACCATTCCTATTTTAGACAATTCTACTTATTATGACCTTTTTTCTTAACTTTGTCACTAAATCAGCTTCTTTGGAACATTGACTCATTGTTTTTATTTTTTCATCTTGATTCAAATAGAACATTTTAGTACCTTCTATTATGAACCTGTTAATTAGAGTAGAGTTACATGTCCTCTTTAACTCATTTTAAATCTTTTTTAACTCAAAAATCAACAATTCTTTTATCCAGTCCACTCCTCTCATGATTTTAGGGAGAATGATATTTCCCTGATACCAATAATTGTGCCCCAGAGCTTGCTCTAGGAGGAAAACTTCTCTAGCCAAACCCAACCAGAAATGGGAGATGTCAACCTCCTCACACTGAAATCAACTTCTATGTTTGGCATTACACATTACCCCTACCATATTAGTAAGAACTCTTTCACATAAGTAAAGTTTCTCTCCTCCATATTCACTGAGCAGCTAAATTCTTGACCTCTAAAAAAGTCTACCAGTATCAGACTTTAAGTCTTCAGATTTGACCTGGAGGCAAGAGAAAATTTCTTCTGCAGAGTGTCTTTGTTGTACTCTTCTTCCATGATTTTCTAAGAATGAGATAAAGTACCTACTGGCAAACTCAATGATAACTCAAAATGAGTTCAGAGTTGGCAGAACCAAGAAGGGAAATGGGTCAAATAATTGTCCAACCCAAAACAACTCAGAAAGTTGTCAAGAAAGGTCTCTCTCTCTCTAGGGTCAAAGGGGAGAATACTTAAGCCTAAGTGGTTTCCAGGCAAGCCAAAAGGAGTCCTTATGCAGGCAAGCCAGCAGCAAGGGCCCAAACCTCAGGACAGACCAGCAGTCAGGTCCTACAGACCCAGCACAGAAAGCTTGAAACAGTGCCCTAGCATGCCAAAACCAAAGCCCAACATTAACATAAAGGTAGAATTTTAAAAAATGAATGCAAAATGAATACATACAAAAAAGGAAAACTTGACTATAGAAAGCTACTATGGTGACAGGGAAGATTAAAACCCAAACACAGAAAAAGATAACAATGTCAAAACAGCTAGATTTGAAGATTTAAAGGAAAATTTTAAATTGGTTTTGGAGCCAAAAAGAATTCCTTGAGGAACTCAGAAAGGATTTTGAAAATGAAATAGGAGCGATATAAGGAAAAAAAATTGGGAAAGAAATAAATGAGAGGGAAGCAAGAAAATCACAAAAAAGAGGAAACAGGTTGGCAAAGGGAGCACTTACAGAGTGGAGCCAAATGGTGGCTGGAAAGCAGGGACTTGCTTAAGCTGCCCCCCAAATCCCTCAAAAACACTTGTAAAAATGGCTCTGAACAAATTATAGACCTATGGAACCCACAGAATGTCAGAGTGAAGCAGGTCTCCAGCCCAGGAGAGCCTGGATGGTTGCCCAGTGTGGGTATGCCAGGACAGACCATATGGGGAGTCAACTGGAACAGACCTTAAGGCCATGATACATTGAGCTTTGACAGTTACCAGACTTCTCAACCCACAAATGCCACTAACCACTGAACAGGTTAGTGGGTAAACTACTAGAAGGGGTTAGAGAGTGGTCCAGCCCCAGCCCTGGGGGTGGCAGAGCTGGTACACAATTGGAAGATCCTGCAGCTGCTTCCAGAGCTCCAGTGTCAGCTGCTTCTAGAGTTTCTGGCTCAGACAGTGGGAGGAATCAAGTGAAAACCAATGCCAGAGTGCAGAACTTGCTTAGCCTTGCTTGGATCTGGGTTCCAATCCTGGCTGGCAGTTCTTGGGGGAGGAGGAGTGCTGCAGTGACAGAGCTTGTGGTGACAGTGGAGTAGAAGTAGCTCTGAAAACAGCAGTGGAGGCCCTAAACCTTGGGACAAAGCACTATCTACACCTACAAGCAGTCATGCCCTGACAAAAATCCCAAAGGTCAAATATTTGGCTAGGAACATGTCCAGGCAGCAAAAAAGGACACAGACCTGAATTCAAGCTCAGACTCGAGAATATTTTTTGGTGACAAAGAAGATCAAAACATAAAGCCAGAAGAAGTCAACAAAGTCAAAGAGCCTACATCAAAAGCCTCCAAAAAATATGAATAGGTCTCTGGTGATGGAAGAGCTCAAATAGCATTTGGAAAATCAAGTAAGAAAATTAGAGGAAAAATTGGGAAGAGAAATGAGAGTGATGCAAGAAAATCATGAAAAATAAGTCAATGACTTCCTAAAGGAGACCGAAAAAATACTGAAAAAAATAATACCTTAAAAATAGAGTAACTCAACTGGCAAAAAGGTCCACAAAGCCAATGAGGAGAAGAAACCCTTAAAGGGCAGAATTAGCCAAATGGAAAAGAAGGTCCAAAAGATGAATGAAGAAAATATCAACTTAAAAATTAGATTATAGAGGCAGCTAGGTGGCACAGTGAGTAGAGCACCAGCCCTTGAGTCAAGAGGACCTGACTTCAAATCCAGCCTCAGACATTTGACACATGGACTAGCTGTATGACCTCGTACAAGTCACTTAACCCCAATTGCCCTGCCGAAAAGAAATTACATTTGAGCAAGTGGAAGCTAGTGACTTTATGAGAAATCAAGATATCATAAAACAGAAGCAAAAGAATGAGAAAATGGAAGACAATGTGAAATATTTCATTGGAAAAACCACTGACCTGGAAAGTACATGCAGGAGAGACAATTTAAAAATTATTGGGCTACCTGAAAGCCATGATCAAAAAAGAGCCTAGACATCATCTTTCAAGAAATTGTCAAGGAAATCTGTCTGATATTCTAGAACCAGAGTGTAAAATAGAAATTGAAAGAATCCAGCAATCGCCTCTTGAAAAATATCCCCAAAAGAAAATTCCTAGGAATATTGTCACCAAATTGCAGAGCTCCCAGGTAAAGGAGAAAATAATGCAAGCAGCCAAAGAAACAATTTGAGTATTTTGGAAACACAATCAGGATAATACAAGATCTAGCAGCTTCTACATTAAGGGACTGAAGGGCTTGGAATATGATATTCCGGAGCTCAAAGGAGCTAGGTTCAAAACCAAGAATCACTTACCCAGAAAAATTGCATATGATGCTCCCAGGAAAAATATGGATTTTCAGTAAAATAGAGGGTTTTCAAGCTTTCTCAAGAAAAAGACCAGAGCTGAATAGAAAATTTAACTTTCAAACACAAGAATCAAGAGAAGGATGAAAAAGTAAACAAGAAAGAGAAATCACAAGAGACTTACTAAAGTTGAACTGTTTTGTTTACATTCCTACATGGAAAGATGATGTGTGTAATTCATGAGACCTTACTCAGTACTAAAGTAGTTGAAGGGAATATATATATATATATAGACAGAGGGTACATGGTGAGTTGAATATGAACATTAAGGGATGAGAGAGGAATATATTGAGAGAGGGAGAAAGGGAGAGATAGAGTGGGGTAAATTGTCACATAAAAGTGGCAAGAAAAAGCAGTTGTATAAGAAGGGAAGAGGGGACAGGTGAGTGGGAATCAGTTAATCTTGCTCTCATCAAATTTAATTTGAAGAGGGAATAACATACACACTCAGTTGTGTATCTTACACCACAGGAAAGTGGGGGAAGGAGAACAAAAAGGGGTGATGATAGAAGGGAGGGCAGATAGGTGGAGGAAGTAATCGAAGGGAATCACTTGAACAGGGACAGGGTCAAGGGAGAAAATAAATAATATATAAATATAATATATATATATAATGTAATATAATATAACATATGATATGATGTGATGATATGATGTGATGTGATATGATATGATATAACATGATATAACATAGTATAATATAATATAATAATAAAATAAAGTAAATAAAAAAATGAAGGCAGACAGGATAGGATGGAGGGAAATATAGTTAGTCTTTCACAAAATGAGTATTGTGGAAGTGTTTTACATAATCATACATGTTTGACCTGGGTTGAAGTACTTGCCTTTTGTTAAAAGCTTTAAAATCATATGCTCAAAATGAAAAGTTGTTTTTGCATGCAACTGAGAAAAAAATTTATAGGGATTGGGGCATGTCCTTCCCTACAAGAAAGTAATGGGAAAAGGGATGGCAGGGAATGGGGTGAGGGAAGGGAGAGCTGACTGGGGAATGGGGCAATCAGAATATATGCCATCTTGGTGTGGGAGGGAGGGTAGAAATGGTGGTGGGGGGGGAAATTTGTAACTCACAATCTTCTGGAAATCAATGTTAAAAACTAAAATAATAAATGAATAATAAAAACAAGAAGAAAGGGGAAAAAAAGAAATTCACTGAAGAAAATAACTCCTTAACACTAGAACTGACAAAATGGAAAAGGTGGTACAAAAGCTCAGTAAAGAAAAAAAAGTTCTTTAGTAATAGAATTGGTCAAGGGAAAGCTAATGATGTCATGAGACTTTAAGAAATTATCAAATAAATTCAAGAAATAAAAATGAAAACTATTTCATTGTAAAAAATAACTCACCTGTAAGATAGATCCAGGAGGGATAATTTAAAAATTATTTGACTACATGAAATCCGTGATAAAAAAAAAGCAAAAAAAGAACACTTGTCCACAGTAATTCAAGAAATTATCCAGAAAAACTTCCCTGAATTCTAGAAACAGAGAGTTAAATGGAAATTGAACAAATCCAAAAATCACCCCCTAAAAGAGACCCCAAAGTGAAAATCCCCAGGAATATTACAGCCCAATTCCTAAGCTCCCTGTTCAAAGAGAAGGCTGCCTCAATATGTGAAATCATGGATGAAACATAAATGGTGGAGAGAAGCTTGGAATTTGCCTGATCTGTGCCGAGTTTGTCTTTGAAACAATGTTAAATCAAGCCTCTAAACAGATTCTGGACTGACAGAACCCACAAAAAGATCAAGGGAAAAAAAAAATTTCCATTAAGGTAACTTAGGAACATTTGAGAAAAAGTTTGTTTCCCTTAAGTAAAAGGGGAGTGCAGCCCAGTATAGGCAGTGTCTGGGCAAACCAGGAGGAGGATCTTAGCCACAGCACAAATGAACAACCAAAGCCCGTATGTCATGGCTCAGCAAGCCAGCTGTTAGGCCTCCAGTATCGTTGAAAAAGACAAATTGTGAGCCATGGTACCCATGCACAATAAGCTTGACTAGGCCAGGCCATCAAAACACAGTAGGCAAGTCACAAACACCTGAGGCCCTGGTGTGGAAAGTCAAAAGCCAGCCCCCTGGCCCCAAGTATAAATAGCTTGGGACAGTGCTCCCTGACCCCAGGAACAGAGCTCAACCTCAAAAAACCAAGGAAGAGTCTGAAAATCAGTAAGAAAGCTATTCTGCTGACATGGAAGATTAAAATACAAACTTGAAAGAGGACAACAGTGCCTACAAGTGAAGCCTCAAAGGGAAATATGAATTGGTCTCAAGCTTAAAACTCCTTTTAGAAGAGCTCAGAAAGGATTTTAAAATCAAGAAAAAGAGGTAGAAAAATTGGGAAAAGAAATGAGAGTTAAGCAGGGGAATTGTTTTTAAAAATGGGGAATAGTTTGGAAAAGGAAGAAAAAAATTGAAGAAAAAAGCTCCTTTAAAAATAGAATGATCAAATAGGAAAAAAAAATGCACTGAAGAAAAGAGCTCTTTAAAAGGAGATTTGGCAAAATGGAAAAGGAACTATAAAAGCTAATTGAAGAATTTTTTTGGAGTGGGGAAGGCAGAGAAATTGGGCTTAAGTGACTTGCCCAAGGTCATACAGCTAGTAAGTGTGTTAAATGTCTGAAGCTGGATTTGACCTCAGGTTCTCCTGACTACAGGGCCAGGGATGTACACACTGCACCACCTATCTGCCATGAAGAAAATAAATAAATTTTAATAAAATATTACCCAAGAGATTGCAAAAATTTATCACGAGAATAATACACTATGACCAGGAAGGATATTTCCAGGAATGCAAGATTGGTTCAATATTAGGAACACTATCAGCATAATTGATCATATCAACAACAAAACTAGCAGAAACCATATGATCATCTCAATAGGAGTAAAAAAAAAGCCTTTGACAAAATACAACATCCATTCCTATTAAAAACACTAGAAAGGACAAGAATAAATGGAGCCTTCCTTAAAATTATAAATGGCATTTACCTAAAACCATCAACAAACATTATTTGTAATGGGGATAAGGTAGATGCATTCCCAATAAGATCAGGGGTAAAACAAGGATGTCCATTATCACCCCCATTATTCAATTTGGTTCTAGAAATGTTAGCTGTAGCAATAAGAGAAGAAAAAGAAATTGAAGGAATTGGAACAGACAAAGAAGAAACTAAATTATCACTTTTTGCAGATGATATGATGATTTACTTAGGGAATCCTAGAGAATCAAGTAAAAAAAGCTACTTGAAATAATAAACAAATTGTGTAATTTTGCAGGATATAAAATAAGCCCACTTAAATCCTCGGTATTCCTCTACATTACTAACAAAGCCCAACAGCAAGAGATGGAAAGAGAAATTCCATTTAAAGTTACTGTAGACACAATAAAATATTTGGGAATCTATCTGCCAAGACAAATCCAGGACCTATATGAACACAATTGTGAAACACTTTTCACACAAATAAAGTCAGATCTAAATAAATGGAGAAATATCAGTTGGTCATGTTTAGGCTGAGCTAATATAATAAAAATGACAATTTTACCTAAATTAATTTATTTATTCAATGCCATACCAACCGAACTACCAAAAAAATATTTTACAAAGCTCAATAAAACAATAACAAAATTTATCTGGAAGAGCAAGAGGTCTAGAGTATCTAGTGAATTAATGAAAAAAAAATCCTAGGGAAGGTACCCTAGACATACCAGATATTAAACTGTGCTATAAAGCAGTGGTCATCAAAACTGCCTGGTAGTGCCTAAGAAACAGAGTCATGGATCAGTGGAATGGGTTAGTTACACAAGACACAGTAGCCAATGACTACAGAAATATACTCTTTGACAAACCCAAAGAAGCCAGATTTTGGGTAAGAATTCACTATTTCATAAAAACTGCTGAGAAATTGAAAGATAGTAGGGCAGAAACTGGGCATAGACCAACACCTTACACCACATACCAAAATAATGTCAAAATGGGTTCATGATTTAGGAATAAAGAATGATATTATAAACAATTTGGGAGCACAAGGAATAGTTTACCTATCAGGTTTATGGGAAAGCAAGGAATTTATGGCACAAGAGGTAGAGAAAATTACAAAATGCAAAACAGATAATTTTGATTATGTTAAATTGAAAAGTTTTGTATAAAAAAGGCAATGCAACAAAGATTAGGAGGGAAGCAGAAAATTTGGAGAAAATCTTTACAACTAGTGTCCTTGATAAAGGCTTCATCTCTAAAATATTTAGGGAACTGAGCCAAAGTTATAGGAATAAAAGTCATTCCCCAATTGTGAAATGATCAAAGGATATGGCCAGGCAGTTTTCAGAGGAAGAAATTAAAGATATCTATAGGCATATGAAAAAATGCTCAAAATCACTAATGAATAGAGAAATGCAAACCAAAACAACTTTTAGGTACCACATTTCTCCCGTCAGATTGGTTAAAAAGACAAAACAGGAAAATGATAAATGCTGGAGAGGATGTGGGAATATTGGAAAACTCTTACATTGCTGGTGGAGTCATGAACTGATCCAGCCACTTTGGAGAGCAATTTGGAACTATGCCCAAAGGGCTATAAAAGTGTGCATACCCTTTGATCCAGCAATACAATTTCTAAGGTTGTATCCCAAAGAGATCACACAAGTGGGAAAAAGACCCATATGTACAAAAATACTTATAGCTGCTCTTTTTGTAGTAGCAAAGAATTGGAAATCAAGGGGATGCCCTTAAATTGGGGAATGGTTGAACAAGTTGTGGTATATGAAGGTAATGGAATACTACTGTGCTATAAGAAATGGGGAAGATACAGACTTCAGAATAACCTAGAAAAACCTACACAATATAATACTGAGCGAACGGAGCAGAACTAGGAGAACATTATCCACAACCACAGATGTATGGATTCTGTGATGACTAACCTTGATAGACCTCACTCTTTATAGCAATACAAGGTTCAAAGACACCTCCAAAGGACTCATGAGGGAGAAAGCTATCTATATCCAGATAAAGAACCAGGCACTAACTAATCGTAATGCAGATTGAGGCAAACTGTTTGCTCTCCTTGTTTTTTTTATTCTTTTGTTTCTTTTTTTTTGTTTTTTGTTTTTTTTCTTTCCCATGATTCATTTCATTGTTCATGGTTCTTCTTCACAACTTGAAAATTGCATAAATAAGTTCATTGAGAAGTTATATGTAAAAGACAGATCGGATCCCATCCCATCTTCGGGGAGGAGGGAGTCTGGCGGGGAAGAAAATATGGAACTCAAAATCGTGTGGAATTGAGTGTTGCAAACTAAAAATAAAAACATTAATTAAAAAAGAATATAATTTCTTGAAAATTAGAATTGTTCAAGTGGAAGTGAATGATTTTATGAGATATCAAGAATCAGTCAAGCAAAATCAAAAGAAAGAAAAAAATATTAGAAAATATAAAATACTTCATTGGAAAAACAACTGACCTGGAAAAATAAGAATCAGGGCATTATTTGGATACCAAAAGTCATGATTAAAAAAAAAAGCCTAGACAACATCTTTAAAGAGATTATGAAGGAAAACTACTCTGACAACGAATAACCAGAGGGTAAAATAGTCACTGAAAGAATCCACCGATCACCTCATGAAAGAGAACACGAAATAAAAAAGTCTGATTAATACTTTAGTCAAATTTCACAATTTTCATGTCAAGGAAAAAATACAACAAGCAGCCAGAAAGAAACAATTCAACTATTAAGGAGTCACAGTCAGGATTGCAAGGACTTAGCAACTTCCACCTTAAAGTTTAGGAGAGCAAGACATATGATATTAGAGAAGTTAAAAAAGCTTGTATTACAAACACGAATCAACTAACCAAGAAACGGAGCATGATTTTTCTGGGGAAAGATTGGTATTAAATGAAATAGTGAACTTTTTTTAAATGTATTTATTTAATTTAATTTATATATTTAGTTTTCAGCATTGATTTTCACAAGAGTTTGAATTACGAATTTTCTCCCCATTTCTACCCTCCTGCCCACTCCAAGATGGCGTATATTCTGGTTGCCCCATCACCAAGTCAGTCCTCCCTTCTCTGACCCCACTCCCTTCCTGTCCCTTGCTTTCTTGTAGGGCAAGATGTATTTTTACACCCCATAGCCTGTGTATCTTATTTCCTAGTGGCATGCAAAAAACTTTTTTTTTTCTTTTTGAACACCTGTTTCTAAAACTTTGAGCTCCAAATTCTCTCCCCTCTTCCCTCCCCACCCACCCTCCCTAAGAAGGCAAGCAATTCAACATAGGCCACATGTGGATCATTATGTAAAACCATTCCACAATACTCATATTGTGAAAGACTAACCAAATTTTGCTCCTTCCTGACCTATCCCCCTTTATTGAATTTTCTCCCTTGACCCTGTCCCTTTTCGAACATGTTTGTTTTTAATTACCTCCTCCCCCTATCTACCTTCCCTTCTTTCATCCCTGCCCCACTTTTATGTTCTGCCTCCTTCTTTCCTGTGGGGTAAGATACCCAATTGAGTGTGTATATTATTCCCTCCCCAAGTCAAATCTGATAAGAGCAAGATTCACTCATTCCCCCTCTTCTCTTCTACAGAACTGCTTTGTCTTGCCACTTTTATGCAACATAATTTACTCCACTCTATCTCTCCCTTTCTCACTCTCTCAATATATTCCTCTCTCATCCCTTAATTTGATTTTATTTTTTTAGATATCATCCCTTCATATTCAACTCACCCTGTGCCCTCTATCTATATCTATACACATACATATATACATACATACACACACATACGCACATACACACACACACACACACACATATATATATATATATATGCATACTCCTTTCAGCTACCCTATTACTGAGGTCTCATGAATCATACATACCATCTTCCATGTAGGAATGTAAACAAAACAGTTCAACTTTAGTAAGTCCCTTGTGATTTCTCTTTCTTGTCTACTTTTTCATGCTTGTCTTGATTCTTATGTTTGAAAGTCAAATTTTCTATTCAGCTCTGGTCTTTTCACTGAGAAAGCTTAAAAGTTCCCTATTTTATTGAAAGTCCGTATTTTCCTTGGAGCATTATACTCAGTTTTGCTGGGTAGGTGATTCTTCATTTTAATCCTAGCCCCATTGACCTCTGGAATATCATATTCCAAGCCCTTTGATCCCTTAAAGCAGAAGCTACTTGATCTTGTATTAATCTGATTGTGTTTCCACAATATTCAAATTGTTTCTTTCTGGTTGCTTGCAGTATTTTCTCCTTGATCTGGGAGCTGTGGAATTTGGCGACATCATTCCTAAGAGTTTTTTTTTTGGGGGGGGGATCTTTTTGAAGAGGTATCTTGTGGATTCTTTCAATTTCTATTTTACGCTCTGGCTCTACAATATCAGGGCAGTTCTCCTTGATATTTTCTTGAAAGATGATATCTAAGCTCCTTTTTTGGTCATGGCTTTCAGGTAGTCCAATAATTTATATATAATCTCTCCTAGATCTATTTTCCAGGTCAGTGGTTTTTCCAATGAGATATTTCACATTGTCTTCCACTTTTTCATTCCTTTGCTTCTTTTTTACAATAGCTTGATTTCTCGTAAAGCGACTGGCTTCCACTTGCTGCAATCTAATTTATAAGGTAGTATTTTCTTCAGTGGTCTTTTGGATCTCCTTTTCCATTTGGCCAATTCTGCCTTTCGAGACATTCTTCTCCTCATTGACTATTTGGTGCTCTTTTGCCATTTGAGGTAGTCTATTTTTTAAGGTGTTATTTTCTTCAATATTTTAGGGGGTCTCCTTTAGCAAGTCATTGACTTGTTTTTCATAATTTTCCCATATAACTCTCATTTCTCTTCCCTATTTTTCCTCTACTTTTCTAATTTGGTTTTCCAAATCCTTTTTGAGCTCTTCCTGAGCTCATAATTTTCTTGGAGGCTTTTGATATAGGCTCTTGGACTTTATCGACTTCTTATGGGTATATGTTTTGGTCTTCTTTGTCACCAAAGAAAGATTCCAAAGTTTGAGACTGAATCTGAGTCCGTTTTCACTCCCTCACCATGTTCCTGGCCAACTTACTTGACCCTTGAGTTTTTCGTCCGGGTATGACAGCTTGTAAAGAGTTCTTTGTTCCACGCTTGAGGGGATGTGCTGTTGTTTTCAGAGCTCTTTCTATACAGCCAGCTCTGCCACATCAGCACTCCTCCTCCCCCAAAAACACCAACCTGTACCTGACTCAGCTCTTAAGGAGGCTTTTCACTCCTGCTGTGATCTGCCACTTAATTCCTCCCATCACGTGGGCCTGGGGCTGGAAGCAACTGCAGCTCTAGTCCTGTAGCTGCATCACGCCTGCAGTTCCCAGGGTGGTGGCTGAACTGTGAATTCCTTTTATTCTGGACCCCTACAGCTTTTCCCACTAACCTTCTCTGTTGTCTTTGGTGTTTGTGGGTTGAGAAGTCTGTTAACTGCCACAGCTCACTGATTCAGGGTTCTAGGGCCTGTTCTGCCTGACTCCTGGTCTGGTTCGTCCTGCCACCACCCATGCTGGGCTCCTCTCCCAGGTCTGTTCCCACTAGACCTCACCCAGTGACCATCCAGGCTGTCCTGGGATGGAGCCCTTCTTCCTTCTTCTCTTTTGTGGGTTCTGCAGTTCCAAAGTTTGTTCAGAGACGTTTTTTATAGGTCTTTGGAGGGACCTGGCAGGCAGCTCATGCAAGTCCCTGCTTTCCAGTTGCAATCTTGGCACCACCCCACCCCCAACCCCCAGAAATACTGAACTTTTAAATTTTTCTGACGAAAAGACTAGAGCTGAATTGAAAATTCAATATTCAAATACAAGACTCAAGAGAAGCAAAAAAAAGTAGTAAACAGGAAAAAAAAACATGCTATTCAATGTGATTAAACTGCTTACATCTCTATGTGGGAAGACGATACATTTTACCTCTTCAGTACTGTGTCTTTATTAGGATGGTTAGAAATCATATACAAAGACCAAGGGTGTTAGTATAACTTGACTTTGATGTAATGATCTAAAAATAAGATGTGGGGGAAAAAGATTGTCTTGGGAGAAGAAAGAAGAATGAAGAAAAGGGTAAATTGCATCCCATGAAGTGCCACAGAAGAACTCCTACACTAGAGAGGATAAAAGGAGGGCATGAGTATTGTTTGAACCTTACTAATTGGATTTCAGCTCAAATAGGGAACAAAAGTTTCATTCAGTTGGCTATAGAAATTTATCTTAACTGATAGCAAGTAGGAAGGGAAAAGGGAATGAAAAGGGAAGATGATAGAAGGGAGGACACATTGAAGGAAGCTGTGGTCAGAAGCAAAACACTGGTGAGGAAACGGTGAAAGGAAAGAGAAAAATATAAAAGGGGGAAAATAGGATGGAGAGAAATATGCAGTTGGTAATTATGACTGTGTATGTGAATGGGCTGAACTCTCTCATAAAATGGAAATGAATAGAAAAGTGGATTAAAAACCAAAGGCTGCATTATTTTGTTTACAAGAAACATATTTGAAGCGGGGAGATATATACAGGGTATAGGTAAAAAGTTTGTGTTAAATACATATGCTTCAGATGAATGAAAAAAAAGCAGGATAATGATACTCCTTTTAGACAAAGGAAAAGGAAAAAAAATAGATCTAATTAAAAGAGATAAGGAAACTACATCGAGCAAAGACATACCAGAGACAATGAATTACTATCATAGTAAACACATGTGTACCAAGTGCTAAAGCATCCAAATTCTTGTAGAAGAAGTTAATTGACTTACAGGAAGAAATAGAACACAAAATCAAAATAGTGGAGAAACACAACTCAACTCCCCATCTTAAAAATAAAGAAATCTAAGCACAGAAGAAACATAAAAGAAGTTAAGGAGGTGGATATAGTTGTAGAAAAGTTAGATATGATAGACCTCTGGAAAAAAGGAATGTACCTTTTTTCTCAGAAGTACATGACACCTACACAAAAATTGTATTAAGTTATAAAAACCCAATAATCAAATGCATAAAGGCAGAAATGTTAAATGCATCCTTTTCAGATCATGCTGCAATGAAAATTATGTGTAATAAAAGTCCATGGAAAGATAGACCAAAAGGTAATTGGAAACACAATCTAATATTAAAGAATAAGTATGTCAAGAAACAAATCAAAGGAACATCAACAATTTCATCAAAGAGAGTGACAATAATGACACAACATACCAACACTTCTGGGACACATTAAAAGCAATTCTTAATGAAAATTTCATATCTCTAAATGCATACATCAACTAAAAAATGAGGAAAAAAAGGAAATCAAATAGCTGTGCACACAATTAAAACAGCTAGAAAAAGAACAAATTCAAAAATCCACAATTAAGTAGCAAATTAGGAATTCAGATTTAATTAATTAATTCATTTAATATTTTAGTTTTCAGCATTGATTTTCACAAGAGTTTGAATTACAAATTTCCTCCCTATTTCTACCCTCCCCCCACTCCTAGATGGTATATATTCTAATTGCCCCATTCCCCAGTCAGCCCTCCCTTATGTCACCCCACTCAGCCCCCATTCCCTTTTCCCTTACTTTCTTGTGGGATAAGATAGATTTCTTTCCCCCATTGCCTGCATGTATTATTTCCCAGTTGCATGTAAAAACTGTGTTTTTGAACATCTGCTTTTAAAACTTTGAGTTCCAAATTCTCTGCCCCCTTCCCTCTGCACCCACCCTCCCTAACAAGGCAAGACATTTTACATAGGCCACATGTGTATCATTATGTAAAACCCTTCCACAATACTCATGTTGTGAAAGACTAACTATCCTATCCTATCCCAATTTGTGCAGTTTTCTCCCTTGACCCTGTTCTTTTTGAAAGTGCTTGGTTTTGATTACCACTCCCCCTATCTGCCCTCCCTTCTATCATCCCCAGTTTTTTAACTCCTTCCTCCTTCTTTCCTGTGGGGTATGATAGACAATTGACTGTGTATGGTATTCCCTACTCTGGTCAAATCCGATGAGAGCAAGATTCATTCATTCCCCCTCACCTACCCCCTCTTCCCTTCCAACAGAACTGCTTTTTCTTGACATATTTATTTGAGATAATTTACCCCATTCTGTCTCTCCCTTTCTCCCTCTCACAATATATTCCTCTCTCATACCTTAATTTGATTTATTTTTTTTAAATATCATCCCTTCATATTCAACTCACCCTGTGCCCTATATATACATATATATATATATATATATAAAACACATATATACATACATATATATGCATATATACAAACACATATATATGTGCATGTGTTTGTGTGTGTCTGTGTGTGTATACAAATTTATGTATGTATATATGTACCTATTCTCTTCAGCTACTCTAATACTGAGGTTTTATGAATTATCCACATCATCTTTCCATGTAGGAATGTAAACACAACAATTCAACTTTAGTAAGTCCATCGTGATTTCTCTTTCTTGTTTACCTTTTTGTGCTTTTCTTGATTTTTGTGCTTCAAAGTCAAATTTTCTATTTAGCTCTGGTCTTTTCACTGAGGAAGCTTGAAAGTCCTCCATTTTTTTTGAAAGTCCATATTTTTCCTTGGAGCATGATATTCAGTTTTGCTCGGTAGGTGATTCTTGGTTCTAATCCTAGCTCCATTGACTTCCAGAATATCATATTCCAAGCCCTTTGATCCCTTATTGTAGATGCTGCTAGATCTTGTGTTAATCAGACTGTGTTTCCACAATATTCAAATTGTTTCTTTCTGGCTGTTTGCAGTTTTTTCTGCATGATCTGGGCCCTCTGGAATTTGGCAACAATATTCCTAGGATTCTTCTTTTTGTGGTCTTTTTGAGGAGGCATCCTGTGGATTCTTTCAATTTCTATTTCACCTTCTGGCTCTAGAATATCAGAGCAGTTCTCCTTGATAATTTCTTGAAAGATGATATCTAGGCTCTGTTTTTGATTGTGGCTTTCAGGTAGTCCAATAATTTTTAAATTATCTCCCCTGGATCTATTTTCCAGGTCAGTGGTTTTTCCAAGGAGATATTTCACATTGTCTTCCACTTTTTGGTTTCTTTGGTTCTGTTTTATAACATCTTGATTTCTCATCAAGTCACTAGCTTCCACTTGCTCCAAAGTAATTTTTTTGCGTTTTGTTTTGTTTTGCTTTTTGGCAGGGCAATTGGGGTTAAGTCACTTGCCCAAGGTCACACAGCTAGCACATGTGTCAAGTGTCTGAGTCCAGATTTGAACTCAGGTCCTCCTGACTCCAGGGCTGGTGCTCTACTCACTGCGCCACCTAGCTGCCCCCAATCTAATTTTTAAGGTAGTATTTTCTTCAGTGGTCTTTTGGACCTCCTTTCCCATTTGGCTAATTCTGCCTTTCAAGGCATTCTTCTCCTCATTGGCTTTTTGGAGCTCTTTTGCCAACTTGAGTTAGTCTATTTTTAAAGTGTTCTTTTCTTCAGTGTTTTTTGGATCCTTTTTAGAAAGTCATTGACTTATTTTACATGGTTTTCTCACATCACTCTCATTTCTATTCCCAATTTCTCCTCTACTTCTCTAATTTGCTTTTCTAAATCCTTTTTGAGCTCTTTGATGGCATGAGACGATTTCAAGTTTTTCTTGGAGGCTTTTTGTGTAGTCTATTTCGCTTTTTGACTTCTTCTGACTGTATCTTTTGGTCTTCTTTGTCACAAAAGAAAGATTCCAAAGTCTAAATCTGAATCTGTGTCTGTTTTCACTGCCTGGCCATGTTCTCAGCCAATTACTTGACCCTTGAGTTTTTCTTCTGTGTGTGACTGCTTGAGGAGCTGTGCTATTGTTTTCAGAGTTTTTTCTATACAGCAAGCTTTGCCACACAAGTGCACCTCCTCCCCCGAGTACCTTCAACCCTGAGAGGAAATCAGATCTCAGCAGGCCCTGCATTCCCACTTGGATCCACCACTTAATTGATCCCACCAGGTGAGCCTGGGGCCAGACCAACTGCAGCTGTAGTTCTGTATCTGCACCACCCCTGCTGCCCTGGCAGCATTGGCCAAACTGTGAACTCCTTTCACTCTGTCCCTGAAGTTTTTTTTTTTTTCCCAGTGACCTTCTCTGTTATCTTTGGTGTTTGTGGATTGAGACATCTGGTAACTGCCACAGCTCACTGATTCAGGGTGCTAGGGCCTGTTCTGCTCAGCTGCTGGTCTGGATGGTCCCAGTACAGCCCACTGTGGCCTCTGTTCTGCTCTTCTCCCAGTTCCATGAGATAGATCTTACCCACTGAACATCCAGGCTCTCCTTGCCTGGAGCCCTGCTTCACTTTGCAATTTAATGTGTTCTGCAGTTCTAGAATTTTTTCAGAGCCATTTTTATAGGTTTTTGGAGGGTCCTGGGGGAGAGCTTCAGGTGTCCCTGTTTTCCAGTGGCCTTCTTGGTTCTGTCCCCCAACCCAAATTAGCAATTATGAAAGGAAAGAAGAGATTAGCAAAATTGAAATTAAGAAAATTATTAAACTAATAAATAAAACTAAGAGATATTTTTTAAAAACCACACCAATAAAACATATAAAACTTTGGTTAATTTGATCTCAAAAAAGAAAGAAGAAAACCCTATTACCAGTATCAAAAATGAAAGGGGTTATTTCACCAACAATTAAAAGGAAATTAAAATAATCATCAGGACCTATTTGGCCCAGCTGTAGGCCAAAAAAAAAATCTGACAATCTAAATGAAATGGAGGAATATTTACAAAAATGCATATTTCACAGATTAGCAGGAAAGGAAATGAAATACTTAAAGAACCACATTTTATTAATTCTTTTAATTAAGTTTTCATTTTTAGTTTACAATACTCAGTTCCATAAATTTTTGAGTGCCAAATTTTCTCTCTCTCCCTCTTCTCCTCCCCCTCCCACCAAGACAGCATGTAATCTGATATAGGTTCTACATATACCTTTGCATTGAAGTTATTTACATAATATTCCAGTTTTTTTTTAAAATAATTATAACCAATGGAATGAATCTTGACAAAGAAGAAAAGAAACCAAAAAAGAAGCAGGAAAATTTTTTAAAAAGAGTGAAGAGTTTGCCTCAATCTGCATTCAGACTCCATAATTCTTTACCTGGATGTGCATAGCTTTTTACCTCATGACTCTGTTGGAGCTATCTTTGAACCTTACATTGATGAGAAAAGCCATGTCTATCAAAGTTAGTCCCTATAGATATTGGGTGTCTGAAATCATATGTAACGATCTCCTGTTTCTGCTCACTCACTCAGCATCAATTCATGTAAGTCTTTCCAAGTTATAATGAAGTCCATCTGCTCCATATTTCTTGTACTACAATAGTATTCCACGACATTCATATATCACAGTTTGTTTAGCCATTCCCCAATTGATGGGCATCCTCTTGATTTACAGTTCTTTGCCACTACAAAATGAGCTGCGATAAATATTTTTGTACATAATGGTCCATTTTATAATTGCAGGATTTCTGTGGGATACAACCCTAGATGCGTTACTGCTGAGTCAAAGGGTATGCACATTTTTGTAGCCCTTTGGGCATAGGTCCAAATTGCTCTCCAGAATGGCTGGATCAGTTCACAATTCCACCAATAATGTAACTATTTTCCAATTTTCCCACATCCTTTCCAGGGTTTATCATTTTCCTGTTTTGTCATGTTAGCCAATCTGATAGGAGAAATGTGGTACCTAAGAGTTGTTTTGATTTGCATTTCTCTAATGATTAGTGATTTAGAACATTTTTTCATATGCCTATAGATATCTTTAATTCCTTCCTCTGAAAACTGACTGTACATATCCTTTGACCATTTCACAATTAGGGAATGACTTGTCTTCCTATAAATTTGACTCAGCTCCCTGTGTATTTTAGAGATGAGGCCTTTGTCAGAGTCACTGGTTGTAAAGATACTTTCCCAGTTTTCTGCTTCCCTCTAATCTTTGTTGCATTAGCTTTGTTTGTACAAAAAACTTTTCAATTTAACATAATCAAAATTATTCATTTTGCATGTTGTAGTGGTCTCTATCTCTTGTTATGTCATAAATTCTTCCCTTTCCCCTAAATCTGACAGTTCAAGTATTCCTTGCTCTCCCAAATTGCTTGTAGTATTAGCCTTCATTCCTAAATTAAGAACCTATTTTGACTTTATTTTGGTATATGGTGTAAGATATTGTTCTATGCCCAGTTTCTTCCATATTATTTTCCAGTTTGCCCTGTAGTTTTTGTGAAATAGTGAATTTTTAACCCAGAAGTTGGATTCTTTGGGTTTATCAAAGAGTAGATTGCTATAGTCATTCACTACTGCATCTTGTGTACCTAACTTATTCCACTAATACACCACTGTGTTTCTTAGCCAATAACCTCACTTTAGTAAAAGAAATTGAGAAAGAACTAAATAACTCTCTAGGAAAAAAATCTCCAGGTCACATGGATTTACAAGGGAATTCTACCCAATATTTAAAGCACAATTTCTTCCACTACTATATAAACTATTTTGAAAAATAGGAAAGAAGGAGTCTTACCAACTTTCTTTATGAAACAAATATGGTGCTAATACTTAATCATAGTATAGTGAAAATGCAGAAAGAAAATTATAGATCAATTTCCCTAAGCAATATTGATGCAAAAATTTTCAATAAAATCTTTGCAAAGACATTACAGAAACTTATAATGAAGATAAAACACTATAATCATGGGGAAGTTATATCAGGAATTCAGGGCTGGATAAATATTAGGAAAATATTAGCGTAATTTTTCCATATAAATAACAAAACTGATCAAAATTTTATTATTATCTCCATAGATGCAATTAAAGCTTGTGACAAAACACAGCACAAGTCCTATTAAAAACAGTAGAGGGCATAGGAATAAATGCAATTTTCCTTAAAATGATAAGCAGTATCTTTCTAAAACCATTCATCGGCATTATGTGTAATGGGGACCAGCAAGAAGTATTCCACATAAGATCAGGAGTGAAAACAAGGATTACTATGCATAATGAAGTAATATCATTACTAAACATATATATATACCAAATGATATAGCATCCAAATTTTTAAAGAAAATTTTTTATGACTTTCTGGAATAAATAGACAATAAAACCATACTGGGGGTGGATACTTCAACTTTTCACTCTCCAAACTAGATTAATCTAACCACAAAATAAACAAGAAAGATATTTAGAAGGTGAATAGAATTTCAGAAAAGTTAAACATGATAGATGTGTGGGGAAAACTGAATGTCAAACAAAAGATTAAAATACTTTTTTTTCTTCTCAGGCACCTACACAATAATTGACCATGTGTTAGGGCATAAAAACTCAAATCAAATGCAGAAAAATAGAAATGGTGAATGCATCCCTTTCATATCATAATTCAATAAAATCACATTAAATAAAGGGCCATGCAAAGATAGAATAAATTAATTTGAAATTAAGTTATCTAATAATAAAGATGTGGGTTAAAGACCAAAAAAATCATTTGATTAAAAAGAATGACAACAATGAGAAAACAAATTAAATTTTACATATTGTGGACAAATCAGTACTTAGGAGAAAAATGCTATCTCTAAATACTTTCATGAATATCTTAGAGAAGGAGCAAATCAATGAACTGAGCATGAAACTAAAGCAAAACCAAATAAAACAAGAAAAACGATGAATTAAAAATTATTAATTCAGCTCCAAACTGGAAATCTTGAAAAATGAAATGGAAATTAATAAAATGGAAAATAAGAAAATCATTAAATAAATAAATGAAACATTTTATGAAAAAATCAACCATTGTTCAATTTTATTTTTTTTAAAAAGAAAACCAAATTACTAGTATGAAAAATGAAAACTGTGGGTTCAACAACAAATAAGTGACAATTATAGCAATTATTAGAAAATTATTTGCCCAAAATACATGCCAAAAAATCTGAAAATCCAACTGAAATGGATAAATATTTACAAAAACATTAATTGCCCAGATTATTAAGAGGAAATAGAATAATTAGATAACTTCATCCTGGAAAAATACATTCAATAAGCCATCAATTCACTCCATAAGAAAATAAAAATCAGGGCAAGGTGGATTCATAAGTGAATTTTCCCAACCTTTTGAAGAATTAATTTCAATACTTTATAAATTATTTGGAAAAATCATTTGGAAAAAGAGTGGGTACTATGACATTTATTTGGTACATAAATATTGTGCCAATACCTAAAACAGGAAGAGTGCAAAGAGAAAACTATTTTGTGATAGAGAAAAGCAGAGTAAGAGGTTTGCTATATAAGGAAAAATGTGTATAATAGAGGAAGACAATCCCTAACAATGCATGGAAAGATGGGGGTATGTTCTAGGTTGTTGGGCACAATGAAGAAATTCAGAAATTCAGAAGCAGAGATGATACAAAGTATGGTTTCCTTGGAAACCTTTCTCAAAGTGAGGGTCTGGTGGGAACTTTCCAATGGCCAAGAGGACTCTAAGTTTTGTGGGACGTTCTGGGATAAAAAGTCCACTTTGTGCTGAAAAGCATTTTTCTAAAGGGGTGAGGAGAATGTTTCTGGATACAAAAGACTTCTGGATTGGTTACTCCCCTACTTAGCTCAGCTGACTCTTTGAAGAGGATTTTATGGTTAACAGGTCAAACCACTGCTGGATTAGCTCCAAGATGTGACTTGGTTACTCTTGTCTCTGCTACCAAAGCTAGGTAATAAAGGGACCAATGATGGAACTTTCAACCTTCTGGTATTTAAAAGATCACAAACTATTCAATCCTATGTCTAGATACTTATACACAAGTGTTACAAAAGAAAAATTACAAAGTACAAAATATTTAGGTGAATAAAGAATTGAGAACTAAGTACAAGACAGGCTTCCTGGTTCTCCTTTGACAATACAAGTTTCAAGAAATGACTTTGTTGCATGCCTGAGTTTAACGGGGGTGAAGAGGAGTGGCCAATGAAATTAGGTCCATCCCTGCCTGCTGCTTATTCAACCTGTGAAACTTTGGAAGACAGTTTGGGCTTTAATGATTCAGAACTTCCTAGGATGTGGTTCACATTGGGGGCCAGAATTTCTCTGTCCCAGCTCTTCCTGGCATTTTGGCTAGAACTCTATTGAACCCATAGTAATGGTCTCCTTTTATCCTCCCAACTGGATACCTTGTGGACCTAAACAGGGGGCCTCCCACTATAACTCATCCTAGGAGGTCATTTTGTCTCTGGAATCACTTCCACTGATTGATCAGTTCCTCCTAGAACCTTTTACACTTAACTTTCCAGAATTCTTCTCCACTGTTTCCCTCACAAGTAACTACATCTTATGCCAAATCCCCATGTATAAGCTTCTTTTGATGTGTTATCTCTCCATATGAGGACGCAAGCTTTTTGAGGTGAAGAACATCAACTATTTTAGATATATCTCTATACCCTGTATGTCCCACAGTTAGCACCCAAGGAAAACTTACTAAAAGCTGGCTGACATGATTGTCCTGTTGTTTTTCTTCTGTAATTTTGATGGGAGTATCTAAAAATGTAAGCAATGAGATTGGAAAGATTGCAAGAGTTATCAGAAACCTACTCTACACACAGATACATGAGCAGAATTTATAGAAGGAGCAAACAATTCAGAGCAGAATTCAAATGAGCAGCTCCTCTTTGAGCTACCCCGGCAAAAGTTTCACATGTCAACCACAACAATGACCGGCAAGAAGCCTGTCCAGAGGAAGCAATGAGCAGTTACCAAGCCTTTTAGATGCAAAGAAATTTCTTGCTCCTCAGCTGATTAAAACACTCTCACCACAAAGCAAGTCAGAAGCCATGATGATCTTTGTCATAGATACAATGTACCTTTCTGAACTAATTTTGCTTTATATCCCTGGAGTGGGGCTGCCAGGTGACATTTACTAGCTATGTGACACTGGGCACATCACGTAATCTTGTTTGCCTGAGTTTCCTTATCTGTAAAACAAGATAGAGAAGGAAATGGCAAGACATTCCACTGTCTTTGCAAAGAAAATTCCACATGGGTTCACCAAGACTGGTATATCACTGAAACAACTCACCTACCACAACACATCCCCAAAATGTAAATCCTCCGTATTTGAGGTGAATTGGACCGGATATTGAGTGGAAATGAAATTTTGCATTCTGCCTCTTTGTCTTAGAACAAGTTTTCTTTCTTGACTTCTCATTCCTATCTCTTGAAATCCCTAAGGCATGCAAGTTCTAATTCAAGCAACTATCTCTTTTGCATGATAAAACAAGTGCCAGTGATTCCTTCAGAATGTCATTGTATTGAGTAAATACAGAGATGGAGATAAAAATAGATGCATATTTATATATTAGCATAATCCCGGAATGTAATTTATTCTTTGTACACACTGTGACCAAAGAGAACAACAAAAACTACATGAATGAATTCTGGTGATTTGATGTCTTTGGAATTTCATTCATCTCAAACCCTAGCTTTGACTACAGTGTACATCACATAACACTGCTAAATAAATGTATTTTGAATTGAATTGCACTGGATGACATTTGGATAATTACATAAGAATTTCACCGATCCTAGCTGCTCCTAGAAAAACAAAAGCTTTGTAATCAACTGATATTCATAGGATATTGATAAAAATATGATATTGGATGATTATGATCTTTGAAAAACTAAAATTGTGGTAAGTCCAAAGGATAATGTAGAAAAACTTTGACATATAGAAGCATCAATTAATTTACCATCAGAAATTCTGTGAAACATGTAATTTCTGACTTCTCTGATCCATGTATTTATCCTCTTTGCTCAGACGATTGAGTGGGGCACACATAAGAAAATGTCATCTTGACTTTGCAGTTAATCAACTTTTTTTCTCTTACATTGTACTGTGGCTTCCCCTAGTAGGTCACACAAAGTCTGTCATTTCTCCATCATAATGTTCTGTGAGTGTACAATTAGAAAAAAAAAAACACAATAAACCCTTGATAAAAATGTATTTCTTAGAAGTAACATAAATTGAACATATAAATGATTTCTGTTCTGAGGGGATAGATCGTATATTTGGCAAATTAGGTACAGATGTAGGAAAGAGGCAAATTCTAAACCCAAACTGGAAGATAACTCTAATTACAGATTTGGATGGCTGCTCGTTAGAACAGACTGTTGAAAGTAAATACTACAGGTTCACCCTTGCAGGAAAATACATAAATCAATTTCAAAATGAAAAGAAACATAGCCCTTTCCCTGGGAAATTTCTGACCTGAAGAAAAAAGAAATCTTCCATCTAAAGTTTTTGCAGTTCCATACAAATATAAAAAGATGAGCTAGGAGTGTAATGATCATTAGTTGGGCATAATTTTTACTTGGTTAAAGACCATTGGAGTTAAACCAATATAGCATCTTAGGGACAGAGTGAGTTGTCCAACAGAAGGGACTTTTCCCCCCTTTTTTATATCTCCTGCTGTCATAACAGTGACTAAAACTTCTTGATAACTGTTCATTGATTCACTTACATGGCACCAGAGCATGTCGTAAAGGATTTGCTCTTTTTAAATAAAAAGAACATATTGGATGAAAATGAGTGACTATATCTGGCTTCCTTACCTGTGGAACTTTATAAAGTTTGAGAATTGTGGCCATGGCCATGGACAGCGTAGCTGACATCCCTCCAATGACAGCTACTGGATTGTTCTGCCTGCCACAGTTATAGTTAGGGATGGTTGGACCCCTCCCTGACAGCCATATCAAGGAGCTCTCCACAGCTAGGTGGTTGTGAAGGAAGTTATTGAGCAACTGGTATCCCAAGGTTATGTTTGGCAGCAAATGGGGGTTTCTGTTGATCTCATCCACAGCAAATTGGAAAATGACCAAATGTTGGTAAAGTTTGAGCATTGACCTAAAGTGAGAGGAAAAATATAAAGAACCAGGCAAAACTCTATATGCACAGAAAGAACAAGGTGCCATAGCGGATGAAGTGTTTGAGATGTAATCAAGAGCTCCTGTCTTACATCTTGTCCCTAACATTTACTAACAGTGTGATCCCAGGCAAATATTCTCACCACTGTGAGCATCAGTAGTCCCATCTATAAATAAGGGACTACACTAAACATCTCCTAAGATCCTTTCAAGTATACACACACACACACACACACACACACACACACACAAACACAATATAAAGAAATGATGATGTGCTTTAGACATTAGAATAGGTCTAGTCTCAAAGTGGAACTGAACAAACCAGGCTGTCTATTTTTCTATCCTGTGCAAATATAGAAAGAGGACTTTCTAATACTTTACTTGCAATTTGGGAATATTTTAGTGGCCCCCTTAACCATGTAAAACATCTTAGTAACAACAGAGAAATATTTTGATATCATAGCTTCTAGATGTATTGTAACAATTTTTAAGATTATATGTTGGGGTAAAAATAGGATACATATATTTCAAAAGTAGGATTTTCATGAAAATGTAATGGGTAACATTGAAGCTGAAGTTCTCATCTCACTCTTGCTGAAATACCTACCTGAGCTAAAGCAAGAAGATTCTCAAACTTTACAATTTCATAGCACATTTATTGGCCTTGCAGTTCATCCCCCTGCCTTATTGAGGCAAGGAAACATTGTACCTCTCTTTGAAGCTAGATACCTGAGAACCAGGAAATCAATCAATCAACACTTACCAAGCGACCACTTCTGTATCCAGGTACTGTGCTAAGCAATGAGGACAGAAAAAGCAGCAAAATAAAGTCTTGTCCACAAGGAGATTACATTTTAAAGGAAAGATGGGGAGAGAGAGAGAGAGAGAGAGAGAGAGAGAGAGAGAGAGAGAGAGAGAGAGAGAGAGAGAGAGAGAGAGAGAGAGTGACAGGAGGAGGGAAAGAGGGAGAGAGAGACTCAGAGACACAACAGAGAGACAAAGAGAGAGACAGAGCAGAGAAAGAGACAGACAGGGAGCTATATATTCAAGAGACATTTTCAAGCTGAAATTGGCATGTTTTGGGAACTCCTAGGATATGCGAGTGAAATAAAAATTGAACATTTCCCTTTAAATTAATAAGATCATTCAAATAAATAGGTTCAGTTCAATTCTCGGCCATAACCGTTCCATAACCCCTGCGTGTTCTTGGCTTAGCATTCCAGGAACTAGCCATTCCTAGGTTACGTTGACCTCGGAGGGTTGGCTTCCCTCCCTGGGAAACGTGATGTTACTAAAGAAAACAAATGCCAAGCCTCAGGCGGATGGGAAGGCTGGGCCAGATGTGTATTGGACGAACCATGAATAACGGCACGCGCCAAAAACCTCCTGGCTCCAAGCCTTCTTTGTTTAGGACAGTATAAAATATTTACGTCCTGTAAGCCCGCTGAGCCTCACCGGCGGGAAGGACGCTTCGCCCGGGAAAACTGTTTACACAATTCAAGTTTGCATGGGCTGTAACGGGGCTCCCAGCCGCTGATCTACTCTGGAGGTTCCCTTGAATTGGTGATGTATTCTCTTCCTTTACCAATTATCTTGATTGGTGCTGTGTTATTGGTTATTCTCATTATTGTATGTTTTCTATGCAAATTTAAGCTATCTGTGCCTTGCCTTTTCTAAATAAATTTCTATTTTCTATTTTCCTGGTGTGTTGGGGAGCGTCATTTATAGGAGCGAATCCGAACCTCATTAAATCGTATTAACACAGCGAGGTAGGGGATAAAGAATAATTTAGTATCATTCCAAGTTTGGGAACTAGAGGGCATTAGAGGATAATGTTGCACTCTACTGTAACAGGCAAAGTGGGAAGGGGGAGAGTTAGCGGCAACCAATAATAATTTCTCCCTTTTGGATATATTGAAATTAAGCTGTCCACTGGACATTTAGTTCAAGATATCTGCTAGACAGTTGGTGATATGATGTGTGGGATCAGCAGAGAGTTTCGGCCAGGATAGGTAAATCTGAGAATTATCAGCATAGAGAAGCTATGTAAATCATGGGAGCTGATAAGATAACGAAATGAAGTAGAAGAATGGGTAACAGACAGATCCCTGAGGGACACCTACAGTTACACAATGTGATCTGAAAAAGATCCAGCAAAGGAGGCAGAGAAGGAGCAGTAAGAAAAGGAAGAGAACAAGGGAAACCTAGTCCATTATACTTAGAGAGAAGAGAGCACCAAAGAGGAGAGATTGATCATCAGTGTCAAAGATTGCGAAAAGGACAAGACGAATGAGGAAGATAAGTTAAATGAAAGCTCTGAGACTCACAATGTAGTAAACTGAAAGACAAAAACTGAATTTACCAATGAGCAGGGACTGAAATGATTAACAAGAGATTTCAGTCGGCTTACAAGTGTTCATGAGGTCCCTACAAGAGTTCAGAAATTTTCAAGTCATGGGTATTTAGAGAAAAAAGAGGAAAAGAAAACCTGTCCTCAAAGAGGTTACATTCTAGCCAGCAGAGCCCTTATAGCAAGCAGTACATTAAATTAGAAACAAACGTGTCTAAATATGATTTGGAGGGAGTCTCTAAGAAGTCAGGAGTAGGGGGGGCAGAGCCAACATGGCTATGCGAAAACAATGTCTTACCAGAGCTCTCTCACAAGATCTGTCAGATACCTCTAAAAAAGTGAATCTGAGCAGATCTGAGACAGTTAGAAGCCAATAGTAGATTGAATGGGACAAATTTCCAAACCAGGAAAGTCCGCAAAGTCAACAGGTTGGATCAGTAGGCTGAGAGAGTCCCTGGCAAGAGGAGCTTCGTCAGACCACATCAAAGCAGAAGCAGCTGCAGAAACAAGACATGGATCTAAGCTCAGAGAAAGCTGGGAGCCCTAAACTGTTGAGATTGCCAGGCCTCCCAATACAGGATGGGAGTCTGTTGAAGTGATAGGAGGCAGCAGTGCCTGCAGCCATGAGACACCCACTCCTGAGGCTTGCAGTTCAAAAGTTTGAAACTCACCTTCTTGAAATTCCAGGAGACATAATGACCAGGTAAACAGCTCTCATCCCTCCCTCTCTGACCCTGAGAATACCTTGGGAAAACCCCTGGAACAGAGGAGCCAGAAGGCAGGATTCAGTAGCCAAACTGGGAATTTTTGAGTTCCAGAAGGGTAGAGCCAGCAAGGGTCAACCCCAGGAACCCAGATGTGCCTTTGCACACCAAGAGGAAGTGGCAGACACCAGCACAGATAAAAGCCGAGACCACTGGTACTGGCGAGCATTCCCAGGTGAAGAGGAGACTTCCAGCAGCCTGAGGGCACCTCCCACACACCTCAGGAAATTGTAGGCCATAACATACAAAGCCAGTAACTAGGCTCACAATTCCCAGAACAAGAAACCTGGAATTTGCTCCCTGAGCCCCAAAAGCAGAAATCCACTTTAAAGCCAGGAAAAGGGGGGAGGAGCAAAGATGGCACTGTGAAAGGAAGGAACTACTGGAGCTCTCTCACAAATTCTGTCAGATATATCTAAAAAAAAGTGAATCTGAGCAGATTTGAGAGAGCTAGAAGCTACTAGTAGACTGAGAGGGGCAGGATCGCTGGGCACAAGCAAGGGCACCAGACCAAACCAACTAGGAACAGCAGAGGAATCCAGCAAATGCACCAGTCTGGGAGAGCACTAGGAAAGGGAAACGTTTCAGCAGGAACAGGCCTAGGTCGGAAGTACCTGCTATGGCCCTGATCAGAGTCCCAGGCTTCTCAGCCCTGGAAGCGAGTCTGTCAGAGCTACGGGAGACACAGCACAGAGCCCATGATGGTTGGTGCAGCTAGCCCAGAGGCCTGCAACCAGTAGTCTAAAGGTTTGAAACTCACCTTTTCTAACTGCCATGAGCTATGATGGCCAGATAAAAAGGTTCTCATCCCACCCTTGAAGAATCCCAGAGAATGCTACCTCAGGACAGACAGAGGAGCTAGAAGGGGAGGCTTCAGTAGCGAGAGAAGTTGGGGAGAAGGACCTTGTTATGGTGGTGGAAGGAGACTAGTGCAGGAAGAGAGGTGTCCCTGCAGCCCTCACCTCAACAGAACAAGAGTAACTCAGAAGGGGGGGGGTGGAGCTACCAAACTTCAATGCCAGGACCCCAGACATGGCTTTGCACAGCCAAGGTAAGTGGCAGACACCAGCTGAGACTACCGATGTTGTAGAGCTGTCCTGGGGTAGAGAAGACTGCAGGCAGGCAGACCACCCCTCCCCCACACCTCATGAAATCAGAGGCCATAGCACATAAAGCTAAATCCCAACACAAGAAACTTTGGACAGAAGCCCCTGAGACCCAGCAGCAGGGATCCACTTTAGAAACCAGGAGGAAAAAAAACACACTAAAAAGCTTTCAAAGACAATTGATTTTTCTTATGGAGACAAAGAAAATAAAAATACCAATTCAGAAGAGGACAGCATGGACACTACATGCACATCAGAAACCTCAAAAGGGAAAGTGAACTGGTCTCCAGACCAAAACAAAATTCCTGGAAGAACTCAAGCAGGACGTTAAAAACCAAATTAGGGAAGTAAAAGAAAAAATGGAAAAAATTCTTGGATGAAAACAAATCTTTGAAAAGCAAAATTGGTGAAATGGTTAAGGAGAATAAGAATATAAACAGAGAAAATGTCTCATTGAAAAGAAAAATTAAGCAAATGGAAAAGGAGATAGAGGAGTTAAAGGAAGAAAACAATACATTAAAATTAGAATGGGGCAAGTAGAAGCTAATGACTCTGAGATATCAAGAATCAGTCAAACAAAATCTAAAGAATGGAAAACAATAGAATAAAATGTGAAATACATAATTGGAAAAAAAAACTGACCTGGAAAAGAGATCTGGGAGAGACAATATTAAAATTATTGGTCTACCTGAAAGCCATGAGGAAGAAAAGGGCCTGGACAGAATTTTCTGAGAAATCCTGAAGGAAAACTGCCCTGAGGGTAAAATCATCATAGATAGAATCCACAAATCATGCCCTAAAAGAGATCTCAAAATGAAAAATTCAAGAAATATTACAGCCAAATTCCAGAAATACCAGGTCAAGGAGCAAATACCTCAAGCACCTAGAAAGAAACAATTCAAATATCACAGAACTACACTCAGTATCATGCAGGATCTTTCAGCTTCTACATTAAATGACAGGAGCAACTGGAACATGATATTCGGAAAGGCAAAAGAGCTTGGACTATAACCAAGGATCAATTACCCAGCAAAATTGAGCATAATTGTCCAAGCAAGGAGATGGACATTGAATGAATTAAGGGAATTCCATATCTTTCTGATGAAAAGGTCAGAGCTCAGTGGAAAATCTGATCTTGAAAAACAAAATTCAACAGGGACCTAAAAAGTTAAATTGTGGAAAAATTGAAAAAAACAACATAGTTAATGAATAAAGCAAATTAGTTACATACCTATACAGGATTATTTTGTTTTATATATGATTTGTACATGTACTACTCTTAAGAATAGTACAGTTATTATGACAATTGAAAGGGATATATGTAGACTGCGGGTGTCAGTATAAAATAACTGATATAATGATAAAATATTATTAAGAGATATAAAGGGGGGGCAGAGCCAAGATGGCGGCTGGTAAGCAGGGACTAGAGTGAGCTCCATACCGAGTCCCTCCAAAAACCTATAAAAATGGCTATGAACCAATTCTAGAACGGCAGAACCCACAGAACAGCAGAGGGAAGCAGGGCTCCAGCGCAGAACAGCCTGGATGGTCTCTGGGTGAGGTCTATTCCACACAGAGCTGGGAGCTGAGAATGGAGTGGAGCAGAGCCCAGCCTGAGCGGTGTGGAACAACCAAACTTGGAGTCGGGCGGATGGGGCCCCTAGCGCCCTGAATATGTGAGCTGCGGCAGTTACCAGACCCCTCGACCCACAAACACCAAAGCCTGCGGAGAAGGTTAGTGGGAAAAGCTGCGGGAGTGGAAGGAGTTCTCGGTTCAGCTTCCAGCCCCGGGGGCAGCGGAGGTGGGGTAGGTACAGTTGCTGCTGATTCTGGCCCCAGGCCCACCTGATGGGAGGAATTAAGTGGCAGATCAGAGCAGGAGTGCAACAGCCTGCTGAAGATCTAAGCCCAGCCCAGGCTGGGGGTTCTTGGGGAAGGAGTAGTGCGGGTCTGACAGAGCTGGCACCTCCTCCCCAAACGTGAAACATAGAACTCGTTAGTCTACAAGCAGTCATACCCCACTGAAGAACTCAAGGGTCAAGTTAGTTGGTTGGGAATATGCCCAGGCAGCGAAAGTACACCCAGATTCAGTGTCAGACTTTGGATTCTTTCTTTGGTGACAAAGAAGACCAAAACATACAGCCTAAAGAAGACAACAAAGTCATAGAGCCTACAACAAAAGCCTCCAAGAAAAACATGAACTGGTCCTAGGCCATAGAAGAACTCAAAAAGGATTTGGAAAAGCAAATTAGAGAAGTAGAGGAAAAATTGGGAAGAGAAATGAGAAGGATGCGAGAAAACCATGAAAAACAAGTCAATGACTTGCTAAAGTAGACCCAAAAAAATACTGAAAAATACACTGAAGAAAACAACACCTTAAAAAACAGACTAACTCAAATGGCAAAAGAGCTCCAAAAAGCCAATGAGAAGAATGCCTTGAAAGGCAGAATTAGCCAAATGGAAAAGGAGGTCCAAAAGACCACTGAAGAAAATACTACTTTAAAAATTAGATTGGAGCAAGTGGAAGCTAGTGATTTTATGAGAAATCAGGATATTGTAAAACAGAACCAAAGGAATGAAAAAATGGAAGACAATGTGAAATATCTCCTTGAAAAAACCACTGACCTGGAAAATAGATCCAGGAGAGATAATTTAAAAATTATTGGACTACCTGAAAGCCATGATCAAAAAAAGAGCCTAGATACCATCTTTCAAGAAATTATCAAGGAGAACTGCCCTCATATTCTAGAGCCACAGGGCAAAATAGAAATTGAAAGAATCCATCAATCGCCTCCTCAAATAGATCCCAAAAAGAAATCTCCTAGGAATATTGTCGCCAAATTCCAGAGCTCCCAGATCAAGGAGAAAATACTGCAAGCAGCCAGAAAGAAACAATTTGAGTATTGTGGAAACCCAATCAGAATAACCCAAGATCTGGCAGCTTCTACTTTAAGAGATTGAAGGGCTTGGAATGCGATATTCCAGAGGTCAATGGAGCTAGGATTAAAACCTAGAATCAGCTACCCAGCAAAACTGAGTATCATGTTCCAAGGCAAAATGTGGATTTTCAATAAAATAGAGGACTTTCAAGCTTTCTCAGTGAAAAGACCAGAACTGAATAGAAAATTTGACTTTCAAACAGAAGAATCAAGAGAAGCATGAAAAGGTAATCAAGAAATGGAAATTGCAAGGCACTTACTAAAGTTGAACTGTTTTGTTTACATTCCTACATGGAAAGATGATGTGTATGATTCATGAGACCTCAGTATTAGGGTAGTTGAAGGGAATATGCATATATATACATACATACATACATACATACATACATATATATATGTATATGTATATGTTTATGTATATATATAAGTGAATGTGTATGTATATATCTATGTGTATATGTATGTATGTGTATATATGTGTGTTTATATATATGTATATATATGCATATATATATGCATATATATATATATTATATATGTAAAAGAGAGAGAGCAGACACAGGGTGAGTTGAAGATGAAGGGAAGATATCTAAAAGAAATAAAATGAAATTAAAGGACGAAACAGGAATATATTGAGTGAGGGAGATAGGGAGAGATAGAATGGGGTGGATTATCTCGCATAAAGGTGACAAGAGGAAGCAGTTCTGTGGGAGGAGGGGAGAGGGCAGGTGAGGGGGTAATGAGTGAACCTGGCTCTCATCAGATTTGGCCTGAGGGGGAATACCATACATACTCAGTTGGGTATCTTACCCCACAGGAAAGAAGAGGGAGGAAGATAAAAAAAAATAAAAGGGGGGGATGATGGAGGGGAGGGCAGATGGGGGTGGAGGTAATCAAAACAAACACTTTGGAAAGGGGACAGGGTCAAGTGAGAAAATTCAATAAAGCGGGATGGGTTGGGAAGGAGCAAAATGTAGTTAGCCTTTCACAACATAAGTATTATGGAAGGGTTATACATAATGATACATGTGTGGCCTAGGTTGAATTGCTCAACTTCTTAGGGAGGGTGGGTGTGAAGGGAAGAGGGGAGAGAATGTGGAACTCAAAGTTTTAAAAACAGATGTTCAAAAACAAATAAAAGTTTTTGCATGCAACTAAAAAATAAGATACACAGGCAATGGGGCGTGGAAATTTATCTTGCTCTACAAGAAAGGAAGGGAAAAGGGGATGAGAGGGGAGTTGGGTGATAGAGGGGAGGGCTGATTGGGGAACAGGGCAACCAGAATATATGCCATCTTGGAGTGGGGGGGAGGGTAGAAATGGGGAGAAAATTTGTAATTCAAACTGTTGTGAAAATCAATGCTGAAAACCCAATATGTTAAATAATTAAATTTAAACTAAAAAAAAGAGATATAAAGGGATGGTTCTGGGAGAAGAGGTAAGGAGATAGTAAAAAAAGTAAATCATATCACATGAAGATGCACAAAAATATATAGTAGGGGGAAAGAATGGAGGGAGAAGGGTTGTATTTGAGCTCTACTGTCATTGGATTTGGTTCAAGAAGGGAATAACATACCCTGATAAGTATAGAAATCTAACTTGTCCTACAGGCATCAGGAAGGTAAAGGGGAAAGAAAAGGGAGGGGGGTGGTCAGAAGGGAGGGAAGAAGTAGCAAGAGGAAAAGGTAAGATAAGGGAGGGGAATCAAGAGGGAGGGTAACCTGAGGAAGAGCAAAACTCTGTTGAGGAGTGAAAGGAGAAAGGGAGAAATAAAAGCATAAAGAGGGGGAAATAGGATGGAGAAAAAGACACAGATAGAAATCATAACTGTGAATGTGAATGGGATGAACTCTCCCATAAAAATGAAAGCAGATAGCAGAATGTATTAAAAACCATAATCCTACAATATGCCGTTTACAAGAAACACACTTGAAACAGGGGGATATACACCGGGTCAAGGTAAAAGGCGGGAGTGGAATATATTGTGCTTCAGGTAAAGTAAAAAAGGAGAGGTAGAAATCCTAATCTCAGACAAAGCAAAAGCAAAGATAAATCTAATTTTAAAAGATAAGGAAGGATACTACATCCTACTAATATGCACCAAAACAATGGAGCAATATCATTATTGAACTTGTATGCCTGTGTTGGTAAGCAAAATGGGCTCTTAGCTTTTGTTTCCTTTGAGTAATTTAGTGTATTTCATTGAGTTTTACTAGGTGCTAAGTCCCAGGCCCAAAACCCTATTAGGTGTGGAACCTATGTGGCTGTGGATTGGTGACTGGGGTGGGGCCCAAGGTGGGGCTGGCTAAGGGATGTTGCTAACTCCAGAGCCATACCCTTCTTGAGTCTTACTAAGTGCTAAGCCCCAAGCTCTAACCCCTATTAGGCGTTAACCTAATCTATGTGGATGTGAACCTCCCAGGGTCCTAAGGAGAGGGGCTAACACAAGAGCCAATCATAACAGCCTAAGTTCTGATCATTCAGATGATGTTTGCTGACGTCTGAAGCCCTATAAGAAGAGAGGAAAGAGCCATTTGTGGAAGAGCTCTCACTCAAGATGGTGTTGATGTGGAGACTCCAGGCAGCTGTAGCTAGGGGCCCTCCAGTTTGTAACCTGGATGCTGAGACTTTGTTAAACTCTGGTAACTATGTATTGGGATTTGAATCAGACAAGGTCTGTCTGTTGATGTTTGTAATTTGTTTGTATTTGTTTTGAAGTTCAGGCTGCTGGCTTTTTCCCCTGAACTAAGTGAATGATATTTGTATGCTGAATTAAAGTAAGCTTGTCAACCCCTTTAAACTTACTTTCCTTATTAAAGCAGATCAAAAGAACCTGTGCTTTTGCAGCGTGCTGGAAGCTTTCTGGTTGCTGGCTGTTGGTGGATCTTACACCCCCACAGAAGCTGCTAGCTGGATTGTTGAAACAATGCCCCAAGTGGTATACCATACAAATTCTGAGAAGAGAAGTTAAGGGAGTTACAGAAAGAGATAGACGGGAATATTAGAATAGTGGGGGACCTCAACATGCCCCTCTCTGAACGTGATAAACTTAACCTCAAAATAAACAAGAAAGAAGTTCAGGAAAAGAATAGAATTTTGCAAAAGGCAGATATGGTAGACCTCTGGAGAAGACTGAATGGGGATAAAAAGGAACATACTTTTTTCTCAGTGATACATGCCACATACTCAAAAATTGATCATTTACTCGGACATAAAAAATTTCACAATTCAGTGCAGAAAGGAAAAAGTGGTCAAAGCATTCTTTTCAGATCATGATGCAATAAAACTTATTTGTAATGAAGAACTATGGAAAAATAAACTAAAAATTAATAGGAAACTAAATATTCTAATTTTAAGAATGAGTGGGCCAAAAAAAAATCGTAGAAGCAATTAATAACTTCATTCAAGAGAAGTACATTAATGAGATATCATATCAAAACTTATGGGATGCAGCAAAAACCATTCTAAGGGGAAGTTTTGTATCTCCAAATGCCAACATGAGTAAAATAGAGGAAGGAGAGATCAATGAATTCATCATGTGACTAAAAAAAACTAGAAAAATAGCATATTGAAAATCCCCAATTAAATACCAAATTAGAAATACTGGAACTCAAAGAAGAAATTAATAAAATTAAAATCAAGAAAACTATTAAATTAATTAATAAAACCAAGAGCTGGTTTTATGAAAAATAAAAACAATAAAATTGACAAACTTTTGGTCAATTTGATTTTAAAAAAAAGAAGAAAATCAAATTACCAGCATGAAAAATGAAACGGGTGAGTTCACCTCCAATAAAGAGAAAATCAAAACAACAATTAGGGATTATTTTGCCCAATTGTACACCCATAAATTTCACAACTTTAGGGACATGCATGAAAATTGACAAAAATATAAATTGCCCAGGTTAACAGAAGAGGAAGTAAATTACGTAAATAACCCCATCTCAGAAAAAGAAATTGAGCAAGTCATCAATAAACTCCCTAGGAAAAAATCTCCAGGGCTAGATGGTTTTATATGTGAATCTATCAAACATTTAAAGCATAATTAATTCCAAAACTTTATAGATTATTTGGAAAAATAGGTGAAGAAAGAGTCTTACCAAATTTTTTTTTGTGACACAAGTATGGTATTAATACCTAAACCAAGAAAAGTCAAAATAGAGAAAGAAAGTTACAGACCAATTCCCCAATGAATGTTGATGCAAAAATATTTTAAATAAAATGTTAGAAAAACATTGCATCCACTTACCAGGAGAATAATACACTATGACCAGGTAGGATTTATTTCAGGAATGTATGAAAACTATCAGCATAAATGATCATATCAATAAGAAAACTAGCAGAAACCATATGATTATCTCAACAGATGAAGAAAACGCCTTTGACATATTACAACATCCTTCCTACTAAAAACACTAGAAAGCATAGGAATAAATGGAGTTTTCCTAAAAATTATAAATAGCGTCTACCTAAAACCATCAACAAGTATTATTTCTATTGGGGATAAGTTAGATGCATTCCCAATAAGATCAGGGGTGACACAAGGATGGCCAGCATCACCCCTATTATGCAATTTGATACTAGAAATGTTAGCTGTAGAAATAAGAGCACAAAAGAAATTAACGGCATTAGAATAGGCAAAAAAAAACTAAATTATCACTTTTTTCAGACAATATGATGATCTACTTAGAGAATTCTAGAAAATCAAGTAAAAAACTACTTGAAATAATAAACAACTTGAGCAAAGTTACAGGATATAAAATAAACCCACATAAATCCTTGGCATTCCTATACATTACTAACAAAGCCCAACAAAAAAGAGGTAGGAAGAGGAGTTCCATTTAAAGTTGCTGTAGATAGTATAAAATATTTGGGAGTCTACCTGCTTAGACAAACCCAGGGCCTCTATGAATATAATTATGAAAATTTTTTCACGCAAATAAAGTCAGATCTAAATAAATGGAAAACATCTGTTTCTCATTCTTAGGCCAAGCTGATATAATAAAAATGACAATTGTACCTAAATTAGTTAACTTATTCAGCACGATACCAATCAAATTACCAAAACATCATTTTGCAGACTTGGTTAAAATGATAACAAATTTCATCTGGAAGAACAAGAGGTCCAGAATATCTAGTGAATTAATGAAAAGAAATGTTATGGAAGGTGGCCTAGCCATACCAGATATCAAACCCTAATATAAGGCAGCAGTCATCAAAACTGCTTGGTACTGGCTAAGAAACAGACTGGTGGATCAGTGGAATAGTTTAGGAAAACAAGATGCAGAAATCAGCCACTATAGCTATCTACTCTTTCATAAACCCAAGGACTCCAGCTTCTGGGCTAAGAGGTCACTATTTCACCAAAACTGCTGGGAAAATTGGAAAATAGTACGACAGAAATTGGGCATAGATCGATATCTTATTCCATACAGCAAAATAAAATTGATCATGTACTAGGACATAAAAATCTCACTATTCAATGCAGAAAGGCAGAAGTAGTCAAAGCATCCTTTTCGGATCATGATGAAATAAAAATTATTTGTAATAAAGAACAACAGAAAAATAAGGAAAAAAAAATTAATTGGAAACCAAATAATCTAATTGTAAGAATGAGTGGGCCAAAGAACAAATCATAGAAACAATTAATAACTTCATTCAAGAGAATGATATTAATGAGACATCATACCAAAACTTATTGGACGCAGAAAAAACAGTTCTTAGGGGAAGTTTTATATCTCTAAATGCTTACATGAGTAAAATAGAGAAAAAAGAGATCAATGAATTCAGCAAGCAACTGAAAAATCTACAAAAAGAAAAAATTGAAAATCCCCAATTAAATACCAAATTAAAAACACTGAAAATCAAAGGAGAAATTAATAAAATTGAAATCAAGAAAACTATTAAATTAATAAATAAAACCAAGAACTGGTTTTAGGAAAAACAAACAAACAAACACTAAAACTGATAAACCTTTGGTCAATTTGATTTAAAAAAAAGAAAGAAAAAAACCAAATTACCAGTACAAAAATGGAAAGGGTGAATTTACCTCCAATGAAGAGGAAATTAAAATAATAATTAGGAATTATTTTGCCCAATTGTACGCCATTAAATTTGACAACCTTAGGCAAATGGATGAATATGTAGAAAACTATAAATTGACCAGGTTATCAGAAATGGAAATAAAATTCCTAAATAACCCCATCTCAGAAAATAAAATTGAGTCATCAATGAACTCACTAGGAAAAAATCCCCAGGGTGAGATCGTTTTACATGTGAGTTCTATCAAACATTTAAAGCATAATTAATTCCTATACTTTATAGACTATTTGGGAAAATAGGTGAAAAAAGAGTCCTACCAAATTCTTTTTCTGACACAAGTATGCTACTAATACCTAAACCAGGAAGAGGCAAGACAGAGAAAGAAAATTATAGACCAATTTCCATAATGAATATTGACGCAAAAATTTTAAATAAAATGTCAGAAAAAGATGACAGCAACTTATCAGGAGAATAATACAATATGACCAGATAGGATTTATTTCAGGTATGCAAGGCTGGTTCAATATTATGAAACCTATCAGCATAAATGATCATATCAATAAGACATATTACATATTACATATGACATATTAGAACACCCATTCCTATTAAAAAAAAAACACTAGAAAGCACAGGAATAAATGGAGCCTTCCTTAAAATTATAATTAGCATCTACCTAAAAATATCAACAAGTAATATTTTTACTGGGTATAAGTTAGATGTATTCAAAATAAGATGAGGGGTGAAACAAGGATGTGCATTAGCACCCCTATGATTCAATTTGGTATTGCAAGTTTAGCTGTAGAAATAAGAACAGAGGGGGTGGAGCCAAGATAGAGGCTGGAAAGCAGGGACTTGCCTAAAGTTCGCCCCCAGGACCTTGCAAACACCTATAAAAATGCCTCTGAACAAAATCTAGACCTGCAGAATCCACAAAACAGCAGAGGGAAGCAGGGCTCCAATCTCAGACAGCCTGGATGGTCGCTGGGTAAGGTCTATCTCATGGAGCTGTGAGCAGAGCAGAGGAGAGCCCAGCATGGGCTGCGCCCAGACCAACCAGAGCAGGAACCTGGCAGAACAAGCCCTACAGCCCTGAATCAGTAAGCTGTAGCTGTTACCAGACTTCTCAAGCCACAAACACCAAAGACAACAGAGAAAGTTAGTGGGGAAAACAACTTCAGGGACAGAGTGAAAGGAATTCATGGTTCAGCCACTGCCCCAGGGCCACAGGGAGCTGCAGCTACAGAACTACAGCTGCAGTTACTTCCAGCCCCAGGCTGACGTGGTGGGAGAAATTAAGTGGCGGATAAGAGCAGGAGTACAGAGCCTGCTGAAGATTTGCATCAGGTCCGGGTTGGTGGTTCTTGAGGAAGGAGGAGTGCTGGTGTTGCAGAGCTGGCCATATAGAAATCAATGGCGCATCCCCTCAAGCTTGGAACAATGTACTCTTTGCTCTACAAGCAGTCATACCCCAACGAAAAACTCAAGGGTCAAGTAAGTTGGCTGGGAACATGGCCAGGCAGCGAAAACACACCCAGATTCAGTCTCAGACTTTGGAATCTTTCTTTGGTGACAAAGAAGACCAAAACATACGACCTGAAGAAGTCAACAAAGTCAAAGAGCCTGCAACAAAAGCCTCCAAGAAAAACATGAACTGGTCTCAGGCCATGGAAAACTCAAAAAGGAGTTGGAAAAGCAAGTTAGAGAAGTAGAGGGAAAATTGGGAAGAGAAATGAGAATGATGCAAGAAAACTATGAAAAACAAATCAATGACTTACTAAAAGAGACCCAAAAAATACTGAAAAAAATATCGAAGAAAACAACACTTTAAAAAATAGACTAACTCAAATGTCAAAAGAGCTCCAAAAAGCCAACGAGGAGAAGAATGCCTTGAAAGGAACAATTACCCAAATGGGGAACGAGGTCCAAAAGACCACTGAAGAAAATATTACCTTAAAAATGAGATTGGAGCAAGTGGAAGCTAGTGACTTTATGAGAAATCAAGATATTATAAAACAGAACCAAAGGAATGAAAAAAATGAAAGACAATCTCAAATATCTCATTGGAAAAACCAGTGACCTAGAAAATAGATCCAGGAGAGATAATTTAAAAATTATTGGACTGCATGAAAGCCATGATCACAGAAAGAGTGTAGATATCATCTTTCAAGAAATTATCAAGGAGAATTGCCCTGATATTCTAGAGCCAGAGGGTAAAATAGAAATTGAAAGAATCCACAGATTGCTTCCTCAAATAGATCCCAAGAAGAAAACTCCTAGGAACATTGTCTCCAAATTCCAGAGCTCCCAGATCAAGGAGAAAATACTGCAAGCAGCCAGAAAGAAACAATTTGAATATGGTGGAAAAACAATCAGGATAATACAGGATCTGACAGCTTCCACATTAAGGGACCGAAGGGCTTGGAATACAATATTCCGGAGGTCAATGGAGCTAGGATTAAAACCAAGAATCATCTACCCAATAAAACTGAATATCATGCTGCAAGGCAAAATATGGATTTTCAATAAAATAGAGGACGTTCAAGCTTTCTCAGTGAAAAGACCAGAGCTGAATAGAAAATTTCACTTTCAAACACAAGAATCAAGAGAAGCATGAAAAAGTAAACAAGAAAGAAATCATAAGGGATTTATTAAAGTTGAACTGTTTTTTTCACATGTCTACATAGAAAGATGATGTGTATGATGCATGAGACCTCAATATCATAGTAGCTGAAAGGTATATGCATATATATAAATACATATATATATATATATATGTGTGTATGTGTGTATGTATACATATATATATACATGTGTGTGTCTATGTATGTATATATGTAGGTATATATAAATACACACACACACACACAAAGGGCACAGTTGAATACGAAGGGATGATATCTAAAAAAATAAAATCAATTTAAGGGAGAAGAGAGGAACCTATTGAGAGAGGGAGAAAGGGAGAGATAGAATGGGGTAAATTATCTCACACAAAAGTGGCAAAAAGGGGTTCTGAAGGAAGGGAACAGGGGGCAGGTGAGGGGGAATGAGTAAATCTTGCTCTCATTGGATTTCACCTGAGGAGGGAATACCATACACATTTAATTGGGTATCTTACCCCACAGGAAAGAAGGAGGAAGAAGATAAAAAAGGGGAGATGATAGAAGGGAGGGCAGACGGGTGGAGGAGGTAATCAAAAACAAACACTTCGTAAAAGGGACAGGGTCAAGGGAGAAAATTCAATAAAGTGGGATAGGTTAGGAAGGAGCAAAATATAGTTAATCTTTCACAACGTGAATATTGTGGAAGGGTTTTACGTAATGATACGCATGTGGCCTATGTTGAATTGCTTGCCTTCTTAGGGAGGGTGGGTGGGGAGGGAAGAGGGGAGAGAATTTGGAACTCAAAGTTTTAAAAACAGATGTTCAAAAACCACCACCACCACAACAAAAAGTTTTTTCATGCGACCAGGAAATAAGATACACAGGCAATGGGGCATAGAAATTTATCTTGCCCTACAAGAGAAGAAGGGAAAGGGGGATGGGAGGGAAGTGGGGTGACAGATGGGAGGGCTGACTGGGGCATGGGGCAACCAGAATATATACCATCTTGTAGTGGGGGGAGTGTAGAAACGGGGAAAAATTTGTAATCCAAACATTTGTGAAAATCAAAGCTGAAAACTAAATATATTAAATAAATTAAAAATAAATAAATAAAAGAATGCTTCATTCCAGAGTCATTTTTCATTTGCTAATATCTTGATCATGGTCTGTGGCAGGTAGTCCTATTGTTTGTTTCAGGGAAATTGCCATATAGTTTATTTTTCATAGACATAAAATTATTTTATCAGTGCTATTAAAAAACCTTGTCAGTGGTCTTATACAGATGGCATTTGTGGTCATTGTAAATTTTATAGTTTTGATGTTTTATATACATTTTAATTTTATTCTTCTGATGATCACACTCCAATACAGAGTCACTTAGATCAATTGGTTCTAAAGCCCATCAAAGTTTATAAGCAAAGACAGACAGTTTGTACTTTTCCACCCGTAACTCTCTCAGGATGATGAGGTTTGAAGCTTTGGATTGGATGAAGCTCTGGACTGTCTGGAGTATTCTGAATTTTTTCTCTTTTCTGGTGCCTAAGACAGTAGATGTTTTATTCTTCCTTCAGGTTGTAGTATAAAGATGTAGAAATTCCCTCTATCCAAACTTCACCTAAGCCTAGCATTGATAAGTGACCTTGAGAACTTCTTTGTCATGCATGCGCCTGATTAAAAATATTTCCTTCCATATTTGGCACCAATAACTGGTTCACAGCCAAGCACATTCTTAGAAGATGTAGTTTTACCTCCTGAACCCCAACTTTGAGTGTATTTCCTCTCTGATTTGTCTCCCTCATCCTTTCCCTGGTTGAGTTTTTTCATCTGTGAGGATGAATCTCTGACTGTTTATAATACCATATAGGGTGTGTATGGATAGTATGGATAGTGCTTGTTGCACTGCACGTTAATAAAACTTTTAATTTATCAACTTCCTGGGTACCAGATTTCTAGAAATTTTCAAACTCAGGTCTTTGCTTTTACCAAAGATATGAGATTAAATAAAGCTCTACCAATAAAGCAAGTCAGTCAGAAATACGGATGACTATTTCATCAATCAGAAAAATAAAAACAACACTTACTTTGGTTCTATAGCAGTCCAGATGGGAGAAGTTTTGAAGGCAGACCTGTGCATTTGATCATCTATCTTCAGAAATAAGGAGAAGAAGCCCCCTATGACTAGGTCCCCTTCTTTTTTATATGTGGGACTGTATGCTCTTTCTATATAACAAGGACTCTTCTGCATGTGGTACTCAGAGACGCAAAACTGCAAAAACAAGAAAACTAATAATTGAGAAAAATTCAGCCTCAGTTTCCCTAGGTCCATGGGCAATATCCCAAATCTCTCAAGAGCTAAGGAGTAGGGAAATATAAGGTTATTGGACATTGTTGTTCCCACACTTATAGGCACGTTCTCCAATTGCTATTCTTTCTGAATGGATACTCAGACTTTAAGAGTCTCTGTCACTTGGAAAAGCAGAATGTGAGACAAGCAGCAGGCCTCTGTTTAGGACAAAGGCAAAAGCTAGAAAGAGCATGACACATTTATGGGATATTTTTGCCTCCTGGATATTATTCTCTTTGTTCCCCGTGGATGGATAAGGAAAAGTAATCCATCTTCAGGTCTCTTGGGTGCAAGTCAAACAAATATGTTGACCAGAGTTTGAGAGTAAGGGTCTCTTGGGACTGTCCTGCCCAGAAACTCTGCACCTGCATCCTTAATGTTGGAAAGTTAAAGAATTCAAACAAAAATAAATAAAGATATTTGGTAATCTCCTTCTCTCCTGGAGCCTTCTCACCTTCCATGGGTTCTGAGATGTCCATGGGACCCTCTGATCTCTCTCAAACTAAGTTTCAGGGACTTCCCAGGGTACTTCCATACTCCCCAAGCCAAATTTCTGCATTGGCTACATCTACAAGATGTAGCATCAGTCAGAGGACAATGTGACATGAAAAGGGCAGAAAGTGTGAATGATAGCGATGAGGCCTAGGCCCACAAGTTCCCAGACTGAGAGGAATTTTACATTTTTCTCACCCTGATAACATTAACCAGAATGCTTTGGTCATTGGAAGTACACATTAAACTGCTGGTGAATTAATGAATAATAATAATAATGATAAAAATATAATTCTCAGTAACATTTTAGGTTGATAAATTATATTCCTCACAAGTCTGCCTGTCACCTCACTAATGGAAACCATGAGGTCAGTAAGGCAATTACCTCCCACAGACCATTGAGAAGGATTGTAGGAGGTGAGATGAACTAAAAGCCATAGAGACAGTTTCTAAGTAATTAATAATGAATTTAATTAATCTAGGAGGTAATCAATAAAATGATGATCAATGGTCTTTCTATGTAACAAAAAATAAAACCATGGAGATCACCGAATGCTTAAATACCTTTGGGAAAACAGGTGCCCATGACAGGTGAAAATGAATGCTAATAATTAATGAGGGGATAGACTTTTGCACATGAGGAGATGGATTTAAAGCCCTCAACCCCTCCTGCTGAGAATGCAATTTGATCATGAGACTCAGCCACCTCCCCAAATGGGGTCATACAGACTCAGACATAACTGAAATGACTGAAAAAACAACAAGAAATACTGTTGATGCAGTTGCGAAATGGCCTACCAATTTTGGAGATTAATTTGGAAATTTGTCCAAAGATTTCTAAAATTGAACATACCTTTTGACCCAGCAATACCACTGCTAGATATGTATCCCAAAGAGATGAGAGGAAAGCAAAAAGGACCTATTAGTTTATATACATAGATATAGATACAGATATAGATATAGATATGTGTGTACACACACACACATACACACACATATAACTTTGAGCTGGAAAATTGAAATTTAAAGGATGGCCACCAATTTGGGAATCACTGAACAAGTTTTGATATATGATTGTGATAGAATATTACCATATTTCCCGTGTATAAGACGCACCTTAATTTTGGGGCCTAAAGTTTGAAAAAAATGCATTACATAAAGTTATTGAACTCAAGTTTTTTTTCATGTGCTCATAGTTTTCAGACATTTTTTGGGCAAGTCTGGTGCGTGTACTCATGCTTAGTCCATTCCATTTCATGAACCTGAAGCACCAATTGTGTCCTCCTTTGAAATCAGTGACTTCTTTTTTATCAGCAATTCTTCTTGCCTCATGCTGAACCATCTTTGTGGACACAGGAATTCCAATTGCCCTTTGCTCTTCAATCCACATCTTCAGTTCCCTCTCTAAATCAGGCCATTTTGCTGACTTGACTCTCATGGTGTTCTTCTGCTGTGGCATTTCTGGTAGGATTTCTTCTTCCTGTAGCCAGTCTCAGATTGTTTTCTCAGTTGGAGGAGGACTAAACTTATGTTCAGCAGCACGATTTTCGCCCACTTTTGCAAATTGGATCACTTTTACCCTGAATTTGGCTCTGTATGAAAATCTTTTCTGAGCCATTTCTGGGTAGAATGTGGCAAAACATAACCTAATATACAGGTACCAAATGTGAAACAATGAACACAAAGACAATAAGTGTGAAAAAGTGGGAAATGCAAGTAAAAAAAATCTACAACCACTGTATAAGACACACCCAGTTTGTAGACCCCGATTTTCTTGAAAAAGGGTGCGTCTTACACATGGGGAAACATGGTATTTTGCTAATAAGAAATGACAAGTAGAAAGTTTTCTGAAACATTTGGAAACCCTCCTTCAGCTTGTGTCCAATGAGTATTTTTTCTTTAAAGTTTTGTTTATGTGTACTTTATTCCATAGTCTTTTTTTTTTTGCTTGTTTGTGTCTTGGTCTTCCCTGACACCATAGTTCCTTTCAATTATTTCATTCTTTTTTTTTGTTTTTGTTTTTGTTTTTTTGGTTCATTTTTCAGGCTGTTTCTTAATTTTGCCCTTTATGTTAAAGTTAGACTTTACTCACCTGGAGAGTGTGGATCACTGTCTATGCTATACTCTTTCCTGTGCATTTGTTTTCAGAGCTACTTCTGGGTGTTTGAGGGATTTTTGTGGTTCCAACTGCAGTGATGCTGAGGTCACAGCATCCTCCCATTCTCACAACTGGTATTGCTCTTCTCTGCGACAGCCCCAACACAGAATTTCAGACTTCTATTTCCCACCTCCTAATTTGTCCTTGGCTGGGATAATGTTTTAATGTGACTTTTTGGCTATGCCAATGCATAATTTGATTTAGAAAATATTTTCAAGTTGTTGAGAAGGGGATATTGAAGTATCTTAACCGTACTCAGAGACCTTCTGATCAACATATCTTTTATGTGAATTGAAGAAAAATAAAGATGGACTGCCTTTCCTTATCCATCCACAGGGAAGAAGGAAACTAATATATAGAGGACAAAAATGTCCCATAAATATTCCTTGCTCTATCTAGCTTTTGCCTTTGTCCTAAAAAGAGGACTACTTCATGTCACACATTCTGCTTTCCCAATGAAAGGGACCGTTCCAAACCTGAGTATCTAATAAGAAAGGAAAATTTTTAGCAACATGGAATGTGCCTACTTTTGTTCTTAAAAGAACTGTATGAAAAGGACAAACACTTGAGATAATGTCCCCCACCCCTGCACCGACACACACACCCGAATGCTGCAGCGTAACTTTCAGATAAATTATAAAATCAAGAAATATTGTGGGAAAATGAGCAAAGAACAAAAAAAGATTTGACCATTAAAAAGCTCCTTTGATGGCAGAAAAGATCAAGACACAAACTCAAAAGAAGACAAAAATGGCAAAAGAGCAAGAAGCAAAGATTCAAATAAAAACTCAAATTAGACGTAACAAGAATTCTTAAAAAAGGCAAAAAAGAGATGAGTGGAAGAAGGCAATTTTGGAAAAGAAATGATTGTGATACAAAAAAACAGCTTGGTAGAAGAGGCAAAAATATAATAAAGGAAATATCTAAAAAATAGAGTTAGGAGCAGAACTAAGAGACAAAGTAAAGGCAGGGAATGTTCTGAACTATGCCTCAAAATGAAATCTGCCATGGTAGAAGCAACAAAAGGAGAAAGTGAAATAATTTTCCAGCCCAGGACAACTTAGAAGATAAGCAAGAAAGTTCGGTCTTACTAAAGTTGGAGTGGAGTACAGTCCAGAAAAGGCCAACCTTGCACAATCCAGCAACTCTCCCCAAAAGTCAGTACGCATGAAACACTCCCAAGTTTAATATGCATTGTTAACACTTTTTCTATCCCTTTGTTTCTAGACAATCTATTTTTTTCTTTCTAGACAATGAACAAAACAGTAAATCAAATTCAGATTTATAGGGAAAAAAAGAATTTATTCTGTTGTGCCAGGACACAAATGCCAGTATTCTATTTCACAGTTAATATTTGTGGTGGTTGTCATAGTAGTACCTGTACTACATGACTTGATGATGGTAGTAGTAGTAATAGTAGTAGCAGTAGTAGCAGTAGTAGTAGAAAAAGAAGGAGGAGGAGGAGGAGGAGGAGGAGGAGGAGGAGGAGGAGGAGGAGGAGGAGGAGGAGAAGGAGAAGGAGAAGGAGAAGGAGAAGGAGAAGAAGAAGAAGAGGCAGAACCAAGATGGCAGTGTGAAAACAATGACTTACTGGAGCTCTCTCACCAATTCTGTCAGATACCTCTAGAAAAGTGAATCTGGGAGTGGAGCCAAGACGGCACTGTGAAAGGAAGGAACCACTAGATGTCTCACAAAAATTCTGTCCAATAAGCTAAAAAACTGAATCTGAGCAGATTTAAGAGAATTAGAAGCCACTAGTAGACTAAGAGGGGCAGGAGCGCAGGGCACCAAACCACACCAACCAAGAACAGCAGAGGAACCGTGGATCTGGGAGAGCACTGAGAGACTGAAATGTGGGAACAGAAGCAGCCCCAGGGCAGAAGTGCTGGCTACAGCAACAATCAACCCCCAAGCCCCAGGCCACTCAGCCAAGGACGGGAGTCTGTCAAAGATACAGGAGACACCAGTGCACAGCATGTGGCTGCAGGAACAGCTACCCTGGAGGCCTCCAGCCCACACACAGTCTAAAGGTTTGAAACATGCCTGCTTGAAATTGCTGGAGCAATAATGGCCAGGTAAATTGACTCTCCTTCCCTTTCCCCCTCACTCAGAGAACACTACCTCAGGAGAAACAGAGGAGCTAGAACTGGGGCTTCAGTAGCCATATAGCAAGAGAAGTTGGGGGAGAGCCCTTCTTGTTGTGGCAGAAGGAGACTAGTGCAGGAAAAGAGGTGTCCCAGCAGCCTTCACCTCAGCAGAACAACAAGAGTAAATGAGACTCGGGAGGCAAGCTAACAAATGTCCATGCCAGGAACCCAGATGGGGCTTTGCACATCCATGGGAAGTAGCAGACACCAGCATAGACAACAGCTGAGATGACCTGTGCTGTAGAGCAGTCTTGGGGAAGAAGGGACTCCCAGCAGCCACAGCACCCCAACCCCATACCTCACGAAACCTGAGGCCATAGAACATAAAGCCGGTGAGCAGGTCCACAGGTCCCAACACAAGAAACTTGGGACAGAGCCCCCTGAGCCCCAGAATCAAAGACCCACTTTAGAAGCCAGGAGGAAAAAAAAAACACCCTGAAAAAGCACTCTAAAAAGCTTTCAAAGATGATTGATTCCTATTAGGGAGACAGGGAGGATCAAAATACCAATTCAGAAGAGGACAACATGGACACTATACCCTTATCTGAAACCTCAAAAAGGGAAAGCGAACTGGTCTCCAGACCAAAAAAAAAACATTCCTGGAAGAACTCAGGGAGGACATTAAAAACCAAATTAGGTAGGTAAATGAAAAAAAAATTGAAAAAATGGAAAAAAAATCACTGATGAAAAGATATTTTTAAAAAGTAAAATAGGTGAAATGGTTAAAGAGAATCAGAATATACATGGAGAAAATGTCTCATTGAAAAGTAAAATCAACCAAATGGAAAAGGAGATAGAGAAACTAAAGAAAGAATGCAGTGTATTAAAAATTAGAATTGGGCAGGAAGAAACTAATGAATCTATAAGACATCAAGAACCAGTTAAAATCTAAAGAATGAAAAAAAAATAGAAGAAAACATGAAATATCTGATTGGACAAATAACTGACCTGGAAAATAGATCCAGGAGAGACGATCTAAGAACTATTGGTCTACCTGAAAGCCATGATGAATAAAAGAGTCTGGACAGTATCTTCCAAGAAATCATTAAGGAATACTTCCCCGAGGTCCTAGAATAAGGGGGTAAAATCGTCATTGAAAGAATCCACCCATCACCCCGTGTAAGAGATCCCAAATTGTCATTTAAAGTTACTGTAGATACCATAAAATACTTGGGAGTGTACCTGCCTAGACAAACCCAGGGCCTATATGAACAAAATTACCAATGACTTTTCACAAAAATAAGGTCAGATCTAAATAAATGGAAAAAAAGAAAACATCAGTTGCTCACGGTTAGGCTGAGCTAATATAATAAAAATGACAATTTTATCTAAAGCAATTTACTTATTCAGTGCCATATCAATCGAATTACCAAAAATTATTTCACAGAGTTGGATAAAACCATAACAAAATTCATCTGGAAGAACAAAAGGTCCGGAATATCAAGGGAATTAATGAAAAGAAAGGTTAAGGAGGATAGTCTAGCCATACCAGATATTACACTATCCTATAAAGCAACAATCATTCAAACTACTTGGTATTGGTTAAGAAACAGAATGGTGGATCAGTGCAATAGGTTAGGTACACAAGACGCAGTAGTCAATGACTATAGCTAATCTACTCTTTGATAAACCCACAGAATCGAGGTTCTGGGTAAGAATTCACCATTTCACAAAAACTGGTTGGAAAATGGTATGGCAGAAATGCAAATCAAAACAACTCTTATATACCACATCTCTCCTGTCAGACTGGCTAACATGATAAAACAGGAAAATGATGAATGTTGGAGAGTATGTGGGAAAACTGGAACATAGTAACATTGCTGGTGGAGTTGTGAAGTGATCCACCCATTCTGCAGAGCAATTTGGATCTATGCCCAAAGGGCTACAAATATATGCATACCCTTTGACCCAGCAACACCACTTCCAGGCCTGTATCCCAAAGAGATCACACAGGTGGGAAAGGGGCCCATATATACAAAAATATTTATAGCAGCTCTTTTTTTGCAGCAAAGAATTGGAAATCAAGGGGATGCTCACCAATTGTGGAATGGCTAAATAAGCTGTGGTATATGAATGTAATGGGATACCATTGTGCTATAAGAAATGGTGAAGATACAGATTTCATAACATCTTGGAAGGACCTATATAATATGATGCTGAATGAGTGGAGCAGAACCAGAACTTTACACACAACCACAGATATATTGCTTCTGTGATGACTAACTTTGATAGACTTGGATCTTCTTGGGAATACAAGGTCAAAGACAACTCCAAAGGACTCGTGATGGAAAGAGATATGTACATCCAGAGAAAGAACTATGGAGTTTGAATGCAGATTGAGGCAAACTATTTGCTGTCTTTTTATTCTCTTTTTTTGTTCTTCTTTTCTTCTTTCTCATGATTCATTCCATTTGTCATAATTCTTCTTTACAACTTGACTATTGTGTAAATAAATTTAATGCAAAAGTATATGTAAAACATATATCTGATTCTATGCCATCTTGGGTGGGAGGGAGAGGGAAAGGAGGGGAGGACAATTTGGAACTCAAAAACAAGAGATAACTAATCTCAGAGAACTTCAGATCGCAGAAATTTTTCCATTGGGATGTTTGAAATATGCTCTCTCCAAATCCAGGCTGCTGATCATTCTGTACCCAGATGTTTTCTCTTGTTTTATAAACTCTACTGGGCTATGGTCAGTCCCTATATGCCCAGTTTGCCAACATTTCCACTACAGAATCCAGTTCCTCCAAGCATTAAGAATCATATCTAGGATACAGTTGCCAATAAATGGTTTCTCTATATTTAAAAAAATGAATGCCTCATTGAAGCAAGTGTATGCCTTTATATATGTATCAGGTGTGCTGCTCTGCTATAGATGCTCATAGATGTTAGAATAAAATGGATTAGAATCCAACAAAGAAATGCAGTTGTAATTTCATGAACAAGGCCATTGTAAAGGCCCTAAATTGGAAGATTCAAGGAAGCTCTCCTGCCACGTAGGCATACCCAGCAAGATGTGTAAAAGGAAGAACACCAACAACTTCACCAAGGTTTCTATATGGGAGTCAAATAAATGCCTATTACTTGAGGTAACTTCATGTTTTCCCCCAGAATTAAATGTAAACACAAATAAAAGCAGGAAAATATTGGGGAATAAGAGGTAATATTGTAGAACAGAAAACTAATTATTGGATGTTGTGAGTAGGCTGCACTAAGTCCAAGAGTGGAAGAAAAATGTTTCCTTCCAAGATGGATCTGGGTTTCTTCCAAGTTGTGATGTCTATTTTGCCTCAGACTGGGGCATTCCATGGAGATCATGGGCCCCTCAATACGCTAAGTTTTAAACGTTAGAACTCAGTTTCATTATGATCAGGTTAAAACTTAGAGAATGGAAATCTGTTAAAGAAACACCTTCTTGGTACCAAGGATATAACTTTTCTCCATGACTTTCTTCTTTTGTAAGTTTTTAGAATTTTTTATTTAATATTTCAAATTTTCAACATTGATTTCCACACAATTTTGTGCTATAAATTTGCTCCCCATTTTTCCCTTTACCCACAGTAGGATGGTATAAATTCTGATTGACTCTTTACCCAGTCTGCCCTCCCTACCATCGACCCACTCCCCCACCCCTTGTCCCCTTTCCTCTTACTTTCTTTCAGGGCAAGATTGATTTCTATACCCCATTGCCTGTATATCTTATTTCCCAGTTGCATGTAAAAAGAACTTTTTAAACATTTTTTAGAACTTTAACTTCCAAATTCTCTCCCTTCTTCCCTCCCCACCCACCCTCTTTGAGAAGGTAAGAAATTCAACATAGTCCACACGTGTCACTATGCAAAACACTTCCATAATAGTCATGTTGTGAAAGACTGACTATATTTCCCTCCATCCTATTTTGTCCCCCTTTATTCAATTTTCTCCCTTGACCTAGTCCCTTTTCAAAAGTGTTTGTTTTTCACTACCTTCTTCCCCAATCTGCCCTCCCTTACATCACCCCCCCATCCCCTTCCCCACTACTTTCCTGTAGGGTAAGATACGCAATTGAGTTTCCCTCCTTAAGCCAAATCTGATGAGAGCAAGATTTACTCATTCCCTTTCACCTACCCCCTCTTCCCTTCCATTACAACAGCTTTTTCTTGCCACTTTTATGTGAGATAATTTTCCTCATTCTATCTTTCCCGTTCTACTTCTCCCAATATATTCCTTTCACCCCTTAATTTTATTTTTTAGATATAATCCTGTTATATTCAACTCACCCTGTGCCCTCTGTCTGTATATATGTATGTTCCTTTCAACTACCCTAATACTGAGAAAGGTCTCATAAGTTACAAAGATTAACTTTCCATGTAGGAATGTAAACAAAACAGTTCAACTTTAGTAAATCCCTTATGATTTCTCTTTCCTGTTTAATTTTTATACTTCTCTAACTTCTTGTATTGGAAAGTCAAATTTTCTATTCAGCTATGTTCATCTCATTGAGAATGCTTGAAAGTCCTCTATTTTGTTGAGAATCCATATTTTGTCCTTGAGTATTATACTCAATTTTGCTGGGTAGGTGATTCTTGGTGTTAATCCCAGTTCCTTTGACCTCCAAAATATCATATTACAAGCTCTTTGATACCTTGATGTACAAGCTGCTAGATCTTGTGGTATCCTGCTTATGTTTCCACGGTACTCAAATTGTTTTCTTTCTGGCTGCTTGCAGTATTTTCTCCTTGACCTGGGAACTCGGGAATTTGGTGACAATATTCCTAGTTTTCTTTTTGGGATCTTTTTCAAGAGGTGATTGGTGGATTCTTTCAATTTCTATTTTACCCTCTGGTTGTAGAATATCAAGGCAGTTTACCTTTATAGTTTATGGAAGGCAATATCTAGGCTCTTTTTTGATCATGGCTTTCAGGTAGTCCAATAATTTTTAAATTATCTCTCCTGGATCTATTGTCCAGGTCAGCAGTTTTTCAAATGAGATATTTCACATTGTCTTCCATTTTTTCATTCTTTTGGTTCTGTTTTATAATTTCTTGATTTCTCATAAAGTCACTAGCCTTCACTTGCCCCATTCTAATTTTTAAGGCATTCTTCTCCTCATTGGATTTTTGGAGTTCTTTTGCCATTTGAGTTAGTCTATTTTTAAGGTGTTATTTTCTTCAGTACTTTTGGGTCTCTTTTAGCATAACACATTTTTCATTATTTTCTTGCATCACTCTCATTTCTCTTCCCAATTTTTCCTCTATTTCTCTTACTTGATTTTCCTGAATCCTTTTTGAGCTCTTCCATGGCCTGAGACCAATTCATATTTTTCTTGGAGGCTTTTGATGTAGGCTCTTTGACTTTGTTGATATATTCTGGCTGTATGTTTTGATCTTGTTTGTCACCAAGAAAGGAATCTAGAGTTTGAGTTTGAGTCTGAGTTCGTTTTAGCTTCCTGTCATGTTTCCAGCCAACTACTTGACCCTTGAGCTTTTTGTCAGGGTATGACTGCTTGTAGAGTATAGAGTACTTTGTCCCAAGATTTAGGGTCCAAGCTGCTCCCCCCTGTCTATTCTGGCCTGTAGTGTCCCGGCCCAGCCCATGTTGGGCTGTGCTCCACTCCTAGCATGGTGCGATGACCTTCTCAGCGACTGTCCAGGCCATCTTGGGCTGGAGACTTGTTTCCCTCTGTTATTTCGTGGGTTCTGTAGATCTAGAATTTCTTTAGAGTCCTTTTTCACAGGTGTTTGGAGGGATTATGGGAAAAGCTTAAGTGAATCCCTATTTTCAAGCTGACTTCTTGGTTTTGCCACCTCTGCATGACTTTCTTTCAAAATTTGTCACTCCAAGGCTAACTCCCGGAGAGTCTTTAGGAAAATGTCCTCAGGCTTCACATTGGTACTCAGGTTTCTTACAAAATCCGTGAAAACAGGAATCTCCATCTTGGTATCAGATAATAGTATTGTACCATGGAAATGGCTATTCATTTCATAATTTGAATCATAAGAAACATCCCAAGAGGAGGTGGTGACCAACGTTTTCGCATAAAGCAAATGATCAATCAATATAGTAGAAAGTTCTTGAAGGAGGTCTGTATCTCAATAGATGAAAATCACATTTGATGATGATGCAATAATACCAGAAAACAATTTTTTTTTTACTATCCCTAAAGTTTTGGGGTACCCTTCCCTTAAAAGACACACACAGACCATTCCTGACCATCTCATCTTTTAGATCACTGAAGAATTTTTCCCCATTCCTGTTATCTGAAAGAACTAGTTCCACCCAAGTCCTGCCAAAAAGTAGTATCAATTGGAAGAATGTTAAGTGAAGATTGAATTCCTTTCTGGCTATCTGATAGTCATATGGATACTGGATCTTATCCATCAGAGAGCCATAGGTGATCTAAATGAAAAATAAATGATCATTAAAGAATGATCATTAAAGTTTCTTCAGAATATGAATTTATCCTCCATTAAATTTGTATGTGAAACAACTATCAGTGACTTACAGAAAGAAGGTAATTAATGAACACATTGATTTTAATTTATAGTTTTAGGTCACAAAATTAAATTACTATGCAATATAACAATTTGAAGGGCATTCTGAAACTGTACCTGATCAAAAACTACACCAACCCTATTAGTAAGAACTTTGGGAGACAAGCAATTATTTACTCTTCCAAATCCACTGAGCACCAATATGTTGGATATATAACTAAAAAATATCCTCAGTATCAGACCTTCAGTCATCAGATTCATCCCGGATGCAAAAGAAAATTTTATCTACAGAGAGTCTTTGTTGTACCTTTCATCCCCAATTTTCAAGGAATAAGATAATATCTTATTATCTTAAATTCAATTCTGATTTTAATCATGTCCCCAGTAACCCAATAAGCAGGGATATCCTGATCCAGATTCCTAAACTGATCTCCTTGTTAGGTGAACCCCCTATGACCAATGCTTTAGAGTATATAGTCCCATTCCAACATTATATTGTTCCAAATAAAAATCTTTCTCAGATATTGACCTTCTGGTATGAGGAGTAAGGGAGGAAGGAAGAGATACAACATAGAACTCAAAATGTAAAAAAAAAATTAAAAAATAATAAAATATCCTCTCTCATGTGTGGGTACCTGAGATGTTTTGAGAACTTATGCTGCAAACAAGGGGACACTATAAAATGGAAGACAGGAACAGCGCTATGTGTTTATGTGAAATAATATTAAATGGAGGAAATGTGTCTTTAAGAACAACAGCAACAAATCTTGCAACAGACATAATAGAAGGGAAGTCACACTTGATTGATTGTGTCAATGAAAACCAGTCCAAATATTCTACAGCGTATATCACATGTACATTTCTCAGTGGTGCATGAAAATACATTAAATAGAAGAAAATAGTGATAGAAATGATAACAATGGAAAACTTACTAAATGATGTAACAGGTGATGCAGTAAAATAAGCAAGATACATAATCAAAAGCTACTACAAAACAGGCATAATGCCAGTACAAAGGAGAGACATCATGAAAATTAAAGATTCTCTTATTACGTATCTCTTACGAATATCTTCAGTTATACTTAAGACACACATTACCTTAAATATCATGAGTTAGACTAGAAAGTGGACAGATATTTCTAACCTTCTTGTGGCCTGCAGATTTTCCCCCTACACTTGAGGTAATCAATGTTATAGGAAAATAATAATCCTTATCACAATGATAATCTTTAAGACCTAAATCTGTCCTGATAAGAGGCCTTCCTGAGGAGTTTTCCTTCTGTGTTCTGAGGGAATTGTCTATCCACAAAGAATTTCTGTGTCTAAAGTATTATGCTGAAGTGGTGTTTCCACTGGATTAAGTCAACTGTTCTTGATTTTTTTGATGGGGTACAGGCTTTGCCTTTAATTTTAATTTTACTTTTTTTCTAAATTATATATAGGCAAAACTTGCTAAATTTCAAAATAATTTTAGTTTCAAATTTTCTTACTCCCTAATTCCTCCTTGAAATCACAAGCAAGTTGATATAGATTATACATGGATAGTCATTCAAAACATTTTTATATTAACCTTGTTGCAAAAGAAAATGCAGAACAAAACCAAAACCAAACCCAAGAATAATAAAATAGAAACAAAAATGCTTCAATCTATATTCAGACTCCATCACTTCTTTCTCTGGAGTTTGATAACATTTATTGTAAATCCTCTGGAATTGTCTTCAATCATTATATTGCTGAGAAACACTAAATCATTCACAGTTGATCATTATATATTATTGCTCTTACTGTGGATAATGTTCTCCTGATTTTATCCTTTCACTTTGGACCAGTACCTGTAAGTCTTCCCAGGTTTTTCTGCGAGAAGCCTCTTCATCATTTCTCTTATGGAAAAATAGTATTCAATCAAAACAATAAAACACAACTTTTTCAAATATTTCCCGATTGAAGGGCATCCTCTCAATTTCCAATTCTTTGCCAACCCTGAAAGAGCCACTATAAATATTTTTGTGCATATAGGACCTGTTCCTTTTCCTTTTATTTCTTTTGGATATAGACCAAGTAGTGGTATTGCTGAATCAAATGATAGGCACAGTTTCATATCCATAATTACATAGTTCTGAATTGCTCTCCAGAATTGTTGGATCAGTTCATACTCCACCAATAGTGTTATTGTGTCACTGTTTTTAATGGTATTTTGTTTTTCTGTTACATAGAAAGATATCCTTAATATTCATTTCCTCAGAAGGTTTTGAGCTCCAAATTTTACTCCTCCTTCCATTACCTTCCACCTCCCCAAGACAGCCAGCAACTTGATATAGGTTATATATGTGCAATCATGCAAAACATAACTCTGAATTAGTCTCATTGTGAAAGAAGACACATAATAAAAGAAAAACTACAAAAATGAAGAACGTGAAAATAGTATGCTTCAATCTGCATTCAGCCTTCATCAGCTCCCTCTATGGATGTAGATAGCATTTTCTATCATGAGTCTTTTGAACTCGTCTTGGATCACTATATTGCTGAGAAGAGCTAAGTGAATCATAGTTAGTAATCACATAATGTTCTTGTTAATATATACAATGTTTTCTTGGCTCTAGTCACCTGATTCAGCATCAGTTCATCTAAGTCTATCAAAGGTTTTCTGAAATCTACATGCTAGTCATTTCTTACAGCAAAATAATATTCAATCACCATCATATGATACAACTTGTTGAATTATTCCCCAATTGTAGGAAGCCTACTCAGTTTTTTTTGTTTTTTTTTTCTTTTTTGTGAGGGGAAGGCATTTTATTACGCTCCCCGGGAGAGCGGGTGTAGTGCTCGCAGGAACACTCACACCGATACAGCTGCAGGAGCAGGAGTAACCATTCCCTCTACTCCTGCTAGAGTCATGGTTAGTTTATAGTCTTTGTTTTTTTGCATAGTTTTCCTAGGTTATACAGTTTATATAAATAGGATAATAAGGATACAGAAGCAAAAGTGAAGTTAACTAGATTTTCCTAGTCCTAGTTTAGGATTAAACTATATTCTTTTACTTCCCCTACTTTCCCTCTTTAACATATGCAAATGATGCAAATCAGTAGGCCTGGATTCTTGACCAAGACCAGACCCTAGATAAGCTTGAACAGGTTCAAGTGGGTTTGGCCTCTCTAATTCCCCAGACTGCCTTCTCAAAAAGTATGCACATGCATACAAGCCTCTGACCTCACCTGACCGACCTTGAGGCCTGGTCTCTGCTAAAGCTGGGGTGGGGGAGGGCAGGGAAGCACACCTTTAGTTCTGTGGAAACAAAACCCCTCCTCCCATTTCTTACAATTTCCCCCTCTTCTTTTATTCAAATTTTTGTTTCCACATTTTTAATATTCCCTTACTCTTTCTCATCTGAATTTCTCTCCTTAATCATCACCCCCTTAAATATGGGAAGGATTGATCGACGCATTGAAAAATCAAAGGGGGCAGTCCCCTTTGCAAATACAGATACAGAGACCCAAAAGAAAACGATAATGCAATTGTCCCTTTAAGATTCAAAAGTCTCTTCCCATAAGCTGTCTGGCAGGGAACATCAGTGAAGTCTTCTGGTCCTTGGTATTTGTTCCAGCCATCTCCAGCATCTTCTTCTTGCCTTCTTGTAGGAACCAGCTTTCTTTCCATTCTCTTACAAAAGTTACCTTGGCACAATTTTCTAATCCTTATACCCTGATCATTTTTACAAATTCAAAATTGGAACTTTGGCCAACTGCCATGTTTAAGAAATTTTACATCAGAACCCAGTTCCTCATACTTTACATTAACTCTTTACATACTTTACTTAACATGCTTTACATTAACATTTCCTCACCAGGAGGTTGATCAAAATATTCTCACAAGCCCTTGACCTAATTGTCTCCATACCATTTCCAAGAAAAAAAACCTAACTTAACACTAGTCCCAGTCCTAGAGTAATCTAAGATGTTCCATAATCAATTACTTTAATAGATTTACAAAACCTTCTGATTATAGAAATTTGCCACCAAGAGAGTAGGGACTTAGAGTAAGGGGACCATATTTTCCCCAGCTTCCTGTCAACTCCAGACAGAGGCTGTGTCAAACTGCAAGGTGCATTGAGCCAGGTCTAGTCTGCCAGGTTTCAGTTGAGGCATCAGGTCAAGACGGTCCCACCTCAGCACATGCTGAACAGTTGCCCCCTCACCTTTGCCAAGAAATCATACCTGCAGCTCATGCCTGCCCTCCCACAGGGCTGCTGCCGTCTTGGGTCAGCCTTCCTTGATACTCACACCTGGAGTTAGACTCAGAGAAACAGTCAGTTAACAGCCCCATTAGGTCTTTGAATGGCAAGTTCCAATAATTGGTGACTATAAAGTCAAATTGCTTCAGGAACATCCTTAAAGCTAGCTCTAAATAGCTTGCAAGCATTTCCTCCCTTTTTCATAAACTCTTCCCATTAAGATCATAAGTTACTGCTCTGATACATTTGCATCAGTTTCTCCTCTATTTCTCTATTCTTCTCTAATTATACCTGATCTGAAAGAATCAGTGAGTGAGACAAAGTATTTAGTGCTGAACTCTAATTTTAACCAAGTCCTCAGTAACCCTATCAGCAAGAATATCTTGACCCACATTCACAAACTGATATCCTTGTGAGATGAATCTCCTATGGCCTAGGGTTACAGAGAATATGGTCTCATCCGGCATCTTTCATCCCATTCAGTTGAAAGGTGAGAACCTAGGACAATGGTACTTCCTCATCTCATGACATGTAATAACAGGTTACTCTTTGGCTTGGATCTATGGCAAAAATATATAAAATATGGCCCCCAATCATGAGAATTTTGCTCTCTTAAAAAATAATTATGAAATGGCTCTCTCTTATACCACCCCCCCAGTGAGAAAGCACATCCCTTTTTTCAATGAGTTGAGGCCTTATGCCATATGCTAAGAAAGTATCCTCTCATTGATTAGAGAAATGCAAATTAAAACAACTATGAGATACTACCCCACACATACAAAATTGGCTGAGAGGAAAGAAAGAGAAAAGGACAAGTATGGGAGGGGATGTGGAAAAAAATTGGATACTAATATATTGTTGGTGGAATTGGGAACAGATCCAACCTTTTAAAGAGCAATTTGGAATTATACTCAAAGATGTATAAAACTATCTGTACAATTTTATGCAGCAGTACCACTATTCAATTTCCAACGGCAATCAAGGGAAAGAAAACAAATTTATGTCTTCTAAAATATTTATAGCATCTCTCTTAGGAGTGGCAAATAATTGAAATTGAATGAATGTCCATTTATTGGGGAATGGCTGAATATGTTGTGATATATAATTATAATGGAATATGACTGTGCTCAAAGAAATGACAAACAGGATGAGTTTAAAAGGACATGGATATATTACCATGAAATGATGCAGAGTGAAATGAGCAAAACCAGGATAACATTAGACACAGTACCAGCCATATGATTCAAATAATATCTCTGAATGACGAAGCTATTTTGAGTACTAAAACATTGAAATCAACTATGAAGAACTGATAAAGGAAAATTCCATTCACCATCAGATAAAAAACTGAGATATGGAAGAATACATTACATGGCTCAACATATAAATCTTTCTCACATATTGGTTTTCTGGAATAAGGACTAGGCAGCAAGAGAGAGACACAAGTTAGAACTCAAAGTGTAACAAATGAACCATTTAAAAAAATAAAGCACCATCTTTTCTTTGTGGGTCCTTGAAATATGAGAACTTAGGCTGCAAACAAGGGGCTACTATACAATAGAAGCCAGGAAGAGTACCATGTGTTTGTGTGAAATAATATTAAGTGGAGGAAATGTGTGTTTCAGAACAAGAAAAAAATCCCTTGCAACAGAAATTATACAAAGCCAAGACACACTTGATTGATTGTGTCAGTGACTACCAGTCCAAAAAATCTACAGTATATACCACATGCTCATTTCTCAGTGGCACATGAAAATACATTAAAGAAAAGCAAATAAGGATGGAAATAATAACCAGTAGGTTATTCTACCTACCAGTAGGTAAGCATTTATTCTTACCAATTTAACCTCAATATATAGTTTAACTCAATATATAGTTTTCTACATATTTGAGAAATGACACCTTTACTAGAGAAACTTTTTGAAAAGATTTTCCCCAGTTTCCTCCTTTTCTTCTTATCTTTTTCTCCATTTTTTGTTCATTTGTTTATGCGGTTTTTTTTGTATTATTTGGCAAAGAAATCAGGATTAAGTGACTTGCCCAAGGTCACACAGCTAAGTGGCAAGTATCTGAAGTGGGATTTGAATTCAGGTCCTACTGACTCCAGGGCCAATGCTCTCTCTGGCTCCATTAGGTTTGTTTGACAAAACCTTTTTAAATTGTATCTAATCAAAATTATCCATTTGACATGCCTTAAAGTTCTTTCATCATAAATTCTTTTATTTATCAATCTCACATGTAAAATATTTGATACTCCACCAATTTGCTAACAATATCAACCTTTGTGTCTAAATCATGTACCTATTTTGACCTTATCATATATATGGTATAAATGGTCTATAACTAGATTTTGCCAAGCAGCTTTCCAACATCCCCATCAATTTTGTGAAAGAGTAATTACTTGTCACCAAATTTTAGATTTTATATTTATCAAACACTAGATTACTGTGCTCATTTACTAATGTGTATCTTGTACCTTATCTACTCCACTTTTCCAATTCTCTGTTCCCCAGCACATACTAGATTTTTTTTTATTACCACTTTATAATAAAGTCTATTATCTGGTACTTCTAAGCTGACTGCCTTCATTTTTTTAGTTTGATTCCCTTGATATTCTTCCCCTTTTGTTTTTCCAAATGATTTTTCTGTCTTTCTATAAATATTTTTAATAATTTGATTGGGAATGCAAAGCATATTTAAATCAACATAGGTAGAATTGTCATTTTTATTACATTGGCTCAGCCTCCCCCTGAGCAATTACTAATTCACCACCTTCTAAGATCTCATTTTATTTCTATGAAAAGTGGTTTGTGATTGTGTTCACATAGTTCCTGGGTTTGTCTTGGCATGTAGACTCCCAAGATCTTTATAAAGCCTACAGTTATTTTAAATGGAATCTCTCTGTCTCTTCTTGTTAGACTTTTCTGGTAATAAATAGGAATGCTGATGATTTGTGTGGATTTGTTTTGTATCCTACAGCTTTGCTGAAGTTGTTAATTATTTCACTTAGCATTTAGTTGATTCTCTAAGATCATGAGCATATGCTCATATCATCTGCAAAGAGTGACAATTTTGTTTCTTTCTTCCCTATTCTAATTTTTTTTTTCATTCCATTTTCTTGTTATATTGCAATAGCTAACATTTCTAGTACAATATTAAATAAGAGTGTTGGTAGTGGATACCCTTGTTTTACCCTATAACTTATTGGAAAAGCTTCTGGCTTATACCCATTACATATAATGCTTGCTGATAATTTTAGATAGATACTATTTATCATTTTAAGGAAAGTTTTATTTATTCCTATCCTTTCTAGTGATTTTAATAGGAATGGGTATTCTATCTTTTCAAAAATTTTTTTCTACACATATTGAAATGATAATTGAAAGAATTGAAATAATATTGTGACACAATTATTTTTGTTGTTTCTGTTATTTATATGTCCTATTATATTTCTAGTTTTCTTAATATTGAACCAACCTAGCATACCTGGTATAAATACCACCTAGTTCTAATGTGTGGTCTTGTTTATATACTGCTGTTATCTCCTTGGTAATATTTATTTAAAATTTTCACAACAAGATTCATTAGAAAAATTGGTCTATACATTTCTTTTTTCAATTTTTGCTCTTCCTGGTTTAGGTAAAAGAAGCATATGTGAGTTATAAAAGAAATTTGGTAGGACTCATTCTTTGCCTATTTTTCCAAATAGTTGATATAGCATCATAAATAATTGCTTTTAATTTGGAACTATACCCTAAGGGCTGCAAATATGTGCATACCTTTTCACTTAGCAATTCTAGGGCTATATCCCAAAGCCATCATACAAAAAAAAAAAGAACTCACATGTACAAAAATATTTCTAGCAGCTCTTTTTGTGGTGTCAAAGAATCATAAATTGAGGGGATATCCATTATTTGGAGAATGGCTGAAAAAGTTGCTGTATATTAATGTAAAAGAATACTATTGTGCTAAAAGAAATGATATGGAACCAGACTTCAGAAAAACCTGGAAAAAACTTATATGAACTGATGCTGAATGAAATGAGCAGAACCAAGAGAACATTGTACACAGCAACAGGCACATTGTGTGATGACTAACTTTGATAGACTTACCTCATCTCAGCAATGCAATGATCTAAGACAACCCCAAAAGACTCATGATGGAACATGCTATCCACATCCAGAGAAAGACTGAATGCAAATTGAAGCATACTATTTGTTCTCTTCTTTTTTTTTCTTTCTTGTGATTACTCCCACTCAATCTAATTCTTCTTTATGACAGGACTAATGTGAAAATATGTTTAGTAAGAATGTACATGTAGAGCTTCTATGATATTTCATGTTGTCTTGGGGAGGCAGGAAGGGACAGAGGTGGATAAAATTTAAAATACAAAGGGTTATGGAAGTGAATGTCGAAAATGAATTAATTAGGAAAATAAGGGGGTGCTGGAAGCATAAGGAAGAGAAGAAAATTTTGAAAAACATTTTGTACATATTTCATCTGTTGTGTAACAAAGTTGAAGTTGTAGTAATTATATATTTTTTTCAAATAAACACAAAATTCAAGTAAAAAAATAATTGCTCTTTAAATGTCTGGTAGAATTCACTTGCAAATCCAGCTGCTCCTCAGGATTTTTTTCTTAGGGAACATTTTTTACAGTGTATTCAGTTTCTTTTTCTAAGATATTGTTATTTAAATATTCTACTTCCTCTTCTGTTAATCTGAGCAATTCTTTAAAAAAAAACCTTCATTCATTTTCTCTAATTTTCAGATTTATTAAAATATAACTGGGGAAAAAAGCTCCTAATGTTTGCTTTAATTTCATCTTCATTGGTGCTGAGTTCACCTTTTTCATATCTGGTACTGGTAATTTTATTTTCTTCTTATTGTTTAATCAAATGAACCAATGGTTCATCTTTTTCCTTTTTATGAAAAAAACTCAGTTTTATGTATTATTTCAACAACTTTCTTCCAAATGTATTAATCTCCTTTGTTAACTAATTGCATACACAGACACACATATAAACAGATGTAGATGTAGATGTGTGTGTGTGTTTGTGTATTACTTTTTTTCTCTTTAGTTTTTTTTTTTTTTTAACATGCCCAATTCGTTGATCTCCTCTTTTTGAATTTTACTCATGTAAGCATTTGTATTAGGAGGGCAGAGTTTATAATCTCAAAGAGGATCATATATATGTCTGAAAGGTTCGGAACTGCTGGATATAATAAACTCTCAAGATAAGAGGCAGAAGAATCAAAACATATATTTAGTCTCCACAGTAACCAACCCATGAACCAGCATCCCCATTTTGACATATTGATCAAAAGCTTCCAGGCCCAATAAGTATGCCTCACAAGAGTAACCAGGAGGCTACAGAGAAGCATGACGGTGTAAAACAAAATCATGCTTCCCCCTCTATGGTAAAAAGATTACCCACTGGACTCAAGTCCTTGTTCAGCTTCCTCCCGTAGGTCCGCTCTGCTACTGGCAGCTCCTGCTTCAGCTTCGGCTGTGGCTGTAGCAGCCTCTGGCTCCAACGGAAGCTGTTTTTAACCATCCAGCTTCTGCGGGGGTGTAAGGTACGCCGGGGAAAGCACAGGTTCTTTCAATCTGCTTAAGCAAGGTGAAGGGGTTGACCGGGAAAGCACAGGTTCTTTCGATCAGCTTAAGCAAGGGAAGCAAGGTGAAGGGGCTGACAAGCTTACTCCAATCCAACATACAAACATCATTCAGTTCAGGGGAAAAAGCCAAACTAGTCAAGGGCACTTGTTGACTAAGTGCTAAGGAGCCCATTTTTGGTTACCAACACAGAAATTTTCCCCTAAATACTACGCTGTCTCTGCCTCATAAATGTTGGTGTGTTGTCTCACTGTTATTATTCTTTTTAAGGAAATTCTTGATTTTTATATGATTTGTTCTTTAACCCATTAGGATCAAATAATGTAGTTTCCAAATAATTTTTAATCCTTTTTCCCACAGGCCTTTATTGAATATAGCTTTTTTGCACTATGATGTGAAAATATGCATTTTTTGTTTTTCTACATGCAGTTATTATGCCCTAATATATAGTCAATATCTGTGATGATGCCATGTATATATGAGAAAAGGTATACTCCCTTCTATTCCCATTCAATTTTCTCCAAAACTCTGTCATATGTAACTCTTCTAGAAAATTCTCTTCATCTCTATAACTCCCATTTTTGGTTATATTTATCTAGTTCTGAAAAAGAAAGATTGAGGACTTTGTTCCTCTTTAGCCACCAATGCTAGCACTCCTCCTGGACTTGGGACCATGTACCAGTTACTGCTTTCCTGTAGCTATAATTGCTAGTGCTCCCCTGGGTCTTGAAATTGATTCAAAGGATGATACTCCAACATGAATGACCACAAGCACTCCTCTCCATGCTGAAACTCTGACCAGGATGGCTTCTACCTACAATATCATGTCTTTCCTCCTTTTGGCTTTGGGACTAAGACTGGGAACTGTTAAGGTACAATGAAACAATGTCCTGAGCTCAGCACCAGGAAAGGGTGCCCTGGGATCTCCTTCCAATCAGTTTTCCAACAATGATCTTTCAACAGTACATGGCCTGAAAACTCACAATCCTGCTGCAGCCAAAAATGCAGCTGCCTACAAGCCTGCTGCTGGTACATGAGCAGTTTGTACTGCACTCCACCTTGACCACTTCAGTGAAAATGACCTGTCTTACAGAACACTTAAGTTGTCTTGAGCTGGAAACGTGTTTGCCATGTGTTGATTGTGCCAATCTGGAATTTCATTTTAAGTTGTTTTACTGCTGACTGGAGGAAGGTTGAAGAGAGCTTAACTTACCACTTGTCTATTGCACCATCTTGACTTCAGCTCCCCCTTGTTTTAATTGGTTATTGGGACATAGAACTAGGGCCTTCTTCATGTGGAATATGTGTTTGTGAACATTTGTCTAAGTTATAAGGTTTTTCCCTGTCTGGAACATAACCTTTTTCCACCCTTCAAGTGTACTGAAGTTAATGTCTTCTACTGCCAATCTGCTCATCCAGGAGCCAAAGTAAATTGCCAATTCATGAGAAATAGTAAACAAATGTATTTATTAGATTTCCTTCAATCTCAACATCTACAGAAAAGTTTCCCTGCTTCTCCAATATAGGTACAAAGTGTTTTCCCATTGGTTTTCTAACTTCCTCATTCAATAAACACCAAGATTGCTTTCCATGACTCTGTCACCTTGTGAAACTTCCTAATTTTTTCAACTTCTCCTTCAAATGAGCAACATATTGGCCATGATTAACAAAGATGGATTTTGCTGGCTGTTCCTTGAACACACTCCACGTCACCATCTAGGTATAGGAAGTTATTAGTCTTCTTATTGAGATTCAGCCCCAGATTCTCTTTCCTGACAATTAGCCTTAGGGAGTTCATTGATGGCATGCTCTATTTATTTTTCTGAGATGGTGTTATTTAGGTATTTTACCTCCTCTTCTGTTAACCAGGGCAATTTATATTTTTTTGTAAATATTCATCCATTTCCCTAAGATTGTAAAATTCAAAGGCACACAATTGGGCAAAATAATCCCTATTTATGGGTGTAATTTCCTCTTCACTGCAGGTGAATTCATCCTCTTCATTTTTGATACTGGTAATTTCGTTTTCTTCTTTCTTTTTTAAAGCAAATTGACCAAAGGTTTATCAATTTTATTAGTTTTTTTCATAAAACCAGTTCTTAGATTTATTTATTAGTTCAATAATTTTCTTCATTTCAATTTTATTAATCCTTCCTTTATTTTTCAGTATTTCTAATTTGGTATTTAATTGGGGATTTTCAATTTGTTCTTTTTCTGGCTTTTTCCATTGCATGCACAATTCACAGATTTATTTTTTCTCTGTTTTATTCATGTAAGCATTTAGAGATATAAATCTTCCCCTAAAGATTGCTTCTGCCGCATCCCATAAGTTTTGGTATGTTGTGTCATTGTCATTCTCTTAAATAAAATTATTAATTGGTTCTATCATTTGTTCTTTGAGCCACCCATTCTTTACGATTAATATATTCAGTTTGCAATTAATTTTTAGTTTATCTTTCCATTGTTCTTTATTACAAATAATTTTATTGCATCATGATCTGAAAAGAATGCATTGACTATTTCTGCCTTTCTGCACCGGACTGACAGATTTTTATGCCCTAGTACATGGTCAATTTTTGTGTATCTGCCATGTACAGCTGAGGAAAAAAAGTATATTCAATTCTCTCTCTATTCATTTTTCCCCAGAGGTTTATCATATCTACCTTTTTAACATTCTATTTACCTACTTAACCTCTTTCTGGTTTATTTCGAAGTTAGATGTATTGAGTTCAGAAAGGGGGAAGTTGAGGTCCCCCACCGTATTGGCAATCAAAATGGGCTCTTAGCACTAAATTCAACCAAGTGCCCTTGAAGTCTTTGGCCTTTATTTCCTTGATTAAATTAGGAGTCCTTGATGACCTCTTTGCCTCAAGGGAAAGCCTGATTTGCATGGATTTGAGTGACATGTTTGTGACATCAGAGGCTTTTAGACCACGTGGGTTTAAGTCACATTTTTGTGATGATTTTATGTCACGTGGGTGAGTCGCATATGTGACTCACCCTTGACACTGAAAAAGATATAAAACCAGGGGTTGACTTTCTTTTCTCAGAGCTCTGAGCCACAGCAGGTGTCTGACTCTGGGCCAGCCATTGCTATGAGAGCCCTGGTTTGGATGTTGGTAACTATGAATTGTATTTGGTCGGTTTACAAATATATGTTTGTAATTTGTTTGTATTTGCTCTGAAGTTCAGAGTGCTGGCTCTTTCCCCTGAACTAAGTGAATGATATTTGTATGCTGGATTAAAGTAATATTGTTAACCCCTTAATGTTGCTTTCCTTAGTAAAGCAGATCAAAAGAATCTGGGCTTGCCGCATTCTGTGAGCTGGTTGTTGTTGGTTTTTCACCCCCACAGCAGCTGCTAGCAGAATTGTTGAAACACACACTAGTATAGTTTTGCTTTCTATTTCTTCCTGTAACTCCCTTAACTTCTCCCCTAAGAATGTGTATGCTGTACTACTTGGTTCATGTATGTTAAGAAATGATATTTCTTTGTTGTCTGTGATGCCTTTTAGCAAGATATAGTTTTCTTCCTTATCTCTTTTAATTTGATCTATCTTTGATTTTGCTTTGTCTGAGATTAGGTTTGTTACCCCTGCTTTTTCTTTTCCTTCAACTGAAACATAATATATTCTACTCCAGCTTCTTACCTTTACCCTTTTGTATCCACTTATTTCAAATGTGTTTCTTGTAAAGAACTTATTGTAGGATTATGGTTTTTAATCCATTCTGCTATCTGCTTGAGTTTTATGGAAGAGTTCATCCATTCACATTCACAGTTATGATTATTATCTGTGTCTTTTTCTCCATCCTATCCCCCCTACACTTAGGCTTTTATTTCTCCCTTCTCCCTTACTCTCCTCAAAAGAGTTTTGGTTTTGACCTCTGCCTTCCTCAAATTTCCCTCCCTTTTGACACCACTCCCTTATCTTACACTTTTCCCTTTTGCATTTATCCCCTCCCTTCTAACCCCCGTTTTCTTTCCCCTTTTCTCTTTTACTGCCTGTAGGACAAGTTTGATTTCTATACTTACCAGAGTATGTTATTCCCTGCTTGAACCAAATCTAATGAGAATATTGTTCAAACACTGCTCTTCTCCCACCTTTCTTTCCCTTGACTATAATTTTTTTTGCCTCTTCATGTGATGTAATTTACCCTTTTCTACCTCCTCTTTACCTCTTTACCCAGAACAATCCCATCGCACTCCTTAATTATGTTTCTTTTCTTTTATCATCACATCAGTTATTTTATACTGACATGCTCAGTCTATGTATATTCCTTTTAATTTTCATGACTGTACCATTCTCAAGACTGAAATATATGTATATATGTCATATATAAAACAATATAATCCTATATAAGGATGTAAACAATTTGCCATTATTGAATTATATTTTTCCCCTGTTTAGCTTTTCATGCCTCTCTTGAGTTTTGTAGTTGAAGATAAGATTGTCCATTGAGTTCTGGCCTTTTCCTTAGGAAGTTCTGGAGTTCCCTTTTTTCATTAAATGTCCTTCTCATTGCTTGAAAAAAAGGGCTTAATTTTTCTGGGTGGTTGATCCTTGGTTGTAGTCCAAGCTCCTTTGCTTTTCAGAATATTATATTCCAATTCTTCCTTTCTTTTAATTTAGAAGCTGCTAGGTCCTGTGGGATCTTGACTGTACTTCTGCAATATTTGCATTGTTTCTTTCTGGTTGCTTGCAGTACTTTCTCCTTGATCTGATAATTTAGACATTTGGCTACAATATCCCTTGGAGTTTTGAATTTGGGATCTCAAATTCTTTCAAGGACTATTTTTTACCCTGTGGTTTTAGGACCTCAGGGCAGTTTTCCTTGGTGATTTCTTGGAAGATACTGTCCAGGCTCTTTTTTTTTCATGATGGCTTTCCAGCAGATGAATAATTCTTAGATTATCTCACCTAGATCTATTTTCAGGTCAGTTGATTTTCCTATCAGATATTTCACATTTTCTTCTATTTTTTTTCATTCTTTAGATTTTGTTTGACTGATTCTTGATGCCTCATAGAGTCATTACCTTCTACTTCCCAATTCTAATTTTTAATGTTTTGTTTTCTCCCTTTATCTTCTCTATCTCCTTTTCCATTTGGTTAATTTTACTTTTCAAGGAGTCATTCTCTCCAGTTAGATTCTGAACCTCCTTAACCATCTTCTCAGTTTTACTTTTTAACTATTTGTTCTCATCAGTGAATTTTCCCATTTATTCTTTTAACTCTCTAATTTGGTTTTTAAAATTCTCCTTTAGCTCTTCCCGGAATGTTTTTTGGCCTTGAGACCAGTTCACATTCCCTTTTAAGGTTTCAGATGTGGGTATAGTGTCAATGTTGTCCTCTTCTGCATTGACATTTTGATCTTCCCTGTCTCCATAATAACAATCCTTGGTTTTCTTGACTGTTTCTTCACAATAATTGCCTCTTAAAGTAGATCCCTGCTTCTCAAGCTCAGGGAGCTCTGTCCCCAGCTTCTTGTGCTGGGAACTGTGGGATTGGTTACTGGCTTTGTTTGCTATTGCCTCTGGTTTTGTTAGTTTGAGGCTATATAATGCTGCTGCTCATCTGGTGCTGAGATGGAGCTGGCTGGTGTGTGTAGGTCGAGGCCAGGTGGATGTCTTTTTGTCTTCTTCTGGTTACACTGAAGCTCCTTGTGTGAGGTGTGGGGGAGGGGTATTCTGGCTGCTGGAAGTTTCCTCTTCCCCTAGGGCTGAGCTACAGAATGGGTGACCTCAACTGTCATCTGTGCTGGTGTCTGCCACTTATGCTGGCTGTGTGAACATGTGTCTGGGGTCCTGGTGATGAAGTTTGCTGGCTCCACCCATCTCGGGCTCAGGAACTCCTGCTGGTCAGGTGGCATCTGCTGAGGTGGGGCCTGCTGGGATACCTCTCTTCCTACATTAGTCTCCTTCCACCACCACAAGAGGAGTGCATTTCCTGAGTCTCTTGAGTTAAAAGGCTACTGAAGCCCCATGTCTGGCTCCTCTATTCCAGGGTTTATCTCAGGGCAGTATTCTCTGGGTGAGGAAGAAAGGGATAAGAGCAGTTTTCCCTGGTCATCACAGCTTCTGGAACCTCCGTCTCTTTCTTAGAGGAGATCTCAGAATTTCATCAATTATTTTTTCATTGCAGTATACTGACATGAGAGAAACATTAATAAATGTCATTGTATCAGTAATTAAGATTGGACCTTTATACTGTTTTCTCTTTTGTAGCATGTATTTAATCAAGTGCCCTTGAAGAGTCTGGCCTTTGTTTCTTTAATTAAATCAGTAGTCTTTGATGACCTCCTTACCTCAAGGCAAAGCTGCATTTACATGGGTTTGAGTCACATGTTTGTGACACTTTTGGTCACTTGGGTTTGAGTTGCATGTTGTGACACCCTTTGGTCCTGAACTGAATATATAAACTCAAGTTTGGTGTTTTTCTTTGGTACTCTCACTCACTGGAAGAGGGTCGTGTAACTTGAAGAGACTCTGGGCAGCCATTGTTAAGAGTTCCATGGCTTGTAAACCCAGATGTTAGGACTTTGTTAAACCTGGTAACTATGAATTAAGATTTGAATCAGACAAGGTCTGTTTGTTGATGTTTGTAATTTATTTGCATTTGCTCTGAAATTCAGGTTGCCAGCTTTTTCCTCCAGAACTAAATGAGTTTATATGTGTATGTCTGGTTAAAGCGAGATTGTTAACCCCTTGTAATTAATTTCTTTAGTAAAGCAGATGAAAGAACCTGTGCTGGCAGCTCTTGTTGCTGGTCCTGTGTGGGTCTTTCACTCCCAAAACAGCTGCTAGCTGAATTGTTGCTACAATCATAAAAATAAAACAAATGATAGGAGGCACCTGACAAAAAAGTAACGGGAGATGAGGTGAATAAACAATAGAACCTCAAAAATCACCTCAATTGAAGTTAGATTTTGGAAAAAAAAAACATAACAACTAACAATACATGACTACTTTTTCATTTTTATTATATCTAGTGACAATCAACTACTTACATATCCAAAGTACCTTTGCTAAAAGTATTAGAAGGGAAAAATTAGGCCTTGGGCAAAGTTTTCTGGAAGAGATCATGACTTTACAAATACACAATTTACAAAAGGGGATAAAGGCACAATAACTTCCATTACTTGTTAATTAGTGACAAATCACATTACTCAGAAAATTAATTAAATGTTAAACATTCTCCAACAAAGCTTCTCATGTGGATATGTTCACTTCATCCAATAGTACTTGATAAATGTAATGACTAAAAAAACTCAGATGCACAATCTCAGGAAAATTATAGTTCCAGTTTTGTAAATAAGAAATCAATGACTCAGAATGCTGGAGAGATTAATTAAAGTTTAGAACTGGACAGCAGGCACTCATATTACTTTTTTAATTCACTGATCTTTCCCACTATTGTTTTAAATCATCATTCATATATTAAGTGTGTGCTATATATGTTTCAAAACAACTGATCTAATTTGACCTCTATTCAGAAATCAAGCAATATGACTGCTTTCAGAACATTATTATCTTCAAATGAAAAAGAATGAGATGATAGTAATAGAAAATAAAAGCTACATAAGGTAGGCACATTTAAAATATTTTATTAAGACTGTAGGAAGCAAGAAACTACCTTGGTTATAAGTGAGGAAGAATTTGAAAAGATCTGCCTTCTCAGGGATGACCTTTCTTTTTCAGTAACTCCAATGTATTTCTGTCTGACCTCAGAAGGATTACATAGCACTTGGGAGCAAAGATGCAAGTGAGAACCCCAGCACTGGATGTCAAGATGGAAAAGACCTCCACAGCCACCATGGCCTTACCCTTGGTGCTCTGATATGTCAGCAGAAACAAAATCCAGACACTGCAGAACACAAGCATGCTGATGGTCAGGAACTTGGCTTCATTGAAAGTGTCAGGCAGATTCCTGGCCATAAAAGCCAAGGTAAAGCTCCCCAAGGCCAACAAGGCCATGTAACCCAGTACAAAATAGAAGGTAATGATGGAGCCCTCATTACACTGAACGACAATGAAGGCAGGCTCAGAGTGCATATCCATCTCAAGGAAAGGGGGATACGTCCCAAGCCAGATGCCACAGAGACACATTTGGATTAGAGTACAGATCAAAATGAGAGAATAAGATGATGTGGAGCCCATCCAACTCCTGAGCTTGCTGCCTGGATTTGTAGCCTTGAAGGCCAGAACCACAGTGATGGTTTTAGCTAAAATGGAGGCAATGGCCACTGTAAACACAAGTGAAAATGTGATTTGTCGCAGAAGACAAGTGGTGGTGTTAGGATGACCAATGAAGAGCAAGGAGCAGAGGAAGCAGAAAATGAGAGAGACCAGAAGAGTGTAGCTGAGGTTTCGGTTATTGGCTTTGACTATGGGGGTGTCTCTGTGCTTCACAAAGACTCCAAGGACAAGAGCAGTGAGGAGAAAGAAGAAGAAAGCAACACAGGCCAGAGTCATTCCAAGAGGTTCTTCATAGGCCAGGAAAGTCACGGTCTTGTTGTGGCATTGGTCTCTCTCCCTGCTTGGGTACTGATCTTCAGGGCATGGCAGACACTGTTCTGCATCTTTGAACAACAACAACAAAAGAATGTCATTATTTCTCATGTAAATTATCATTTTCTCTCTCCGATAAAGCACAGTTCTAATCATTCCACATTGAGCTCAGCCTCATTATATTCCTGTCAGAAGTACAAGAATTCTGCAGGCTGAATAACACAAACATATATTGCTGTATGTTCATATCTTCACCTATGGATAAAATAATGTGGTGAAAATATTGATTCCTCTTAACACATTTGCTGTATGGAAATATAAGAAGTAAATATCACCTTCCAATATTAAATAACCTACAATGAGCCCTAAAGAGTAACTTTATAGAAAAGTCACTTTATAGATAATTTCATATTTTGAGAATAGAAATGAGATGTTGAAATCGCAATTGTCATTTTTTTCATAGACAGAGAGGAAGAAATAATAAATTAGATAAAAAAGACTTTTTAATATTTTTATTTTAATGGAAGGTCACAATTACATATATGGGCTCTTATGGTGGACAATCGTTCTTATACAAATCAAACATTCTTCAAATAAACTAATTCCTATAACAATTTTGATTTTCCTTAATCAGAAAATATATTGTGCATCTATGACAATGGTTCCCTAGTTTCTACAGTATAGTAAATGAGGATTTCAAGCATGTCTACTTCTTGATTTCTTCTCATCAGTGTCATGATGTTATTGTGCATACATGCATTATTTCAACCTCGAAGAGTATTACTCTCACAGGGCCTCTTTCTTATATATTACACTTAAATGTACATTTATTTTTTGCTGAAATGTTAATAAATTGTACAATTAGTAACTTGGAGATTTATTTATACCTATGAGATTATGAGTCTAATTATTTGTCTAATCTCTTGGCTTTATCATGACAAAACAAAAATGAAAATTCCACAAATATTAGGAATGGTATTCCAAAAGGCAGAAGTAAGGAGTGACTGCAATGCAGACATCGGTGAGAAATAACAAATGAAGACAGGACAATGTGTTGAACTGACCCAAAAAACACAAGTTCAAGCTTTTGAATAAATTGGTTGACTAAGCAATGTATGGCAATTACATAATAAATCAGAAGTAGACCTCCCCAGTTTTGACACTGGATGTCAAATACAGAAGGATGTGGAAGGGAGAGTCAGATTTTTTTACATTTTTGGTGAGGCAAGCTTGGTTGAGTGAGGACTTAAAGCCCCAGGAAAACAGCCTTTCTTATAAACTCCATAGAGTGCTCTGGTTAATCTTTCACCAAGGGATGATTTCATGAAGAGTACCTCCAGAGTCCAGACTCCTACCCTCAACCAAAATTCATCTCTGTTTTTATATTGTTTAATTTTTTAGTTTTTGACTATTAATATTTCCCTTAGGAGTGGGGAAGTTCAGGATTAAATTTTAGTTTAAGCTTTCCTTCAGGAGTGGGGAAGTTTGCAATTAGGGGTTAGGGCAGGGAAGGATTATGGATTCCAGCAGTAGTGAAACACTGGTGTGTCATTCTTGGACAAATTTTTGATATCATGAACCAGAGTATGCTCCTGAATGTTACAGGAATGATCAAAAAATACACTGAGTGAAAGTGATTGAATGAGTGCAGTATTATTTTAACTCAGAAAAATATTATTTTCATAAGTAAAAGTCACTTCAGGTTAAGACTTCCAAAAATACAATTGCTACTAATTTGGGAGAAGGACTGTTTATCTTTAGGAACTCACCTGTCTGGTTGGAAATCTGCCCTTCAGGACATTGGGTGCAATCAAAGCAGCAGACAGGTTTGCTTTCCTGGACTGTCTTCTTGAATCCAGGGCCACAGTTTTTACTGCATATGGAAGCTGGAGTCTGTGTTTCCACCATAGAAAGGGAGAATGTGTCGCTATAAGAATGACTGCTGAAAGATAGATCGACTAAGGCAATGATGATGTTAGGTGCTTTCTAAGGAAGACATTTAGCAGAAAGGATTTGCAATTCTGCAAGGCAAGGATGATCTATGTACCTCTCAATGGAGACTATCTTCCTATATTTCCATCTTCCACTCCATGTCATCTTTTCCCCAATGAACATAAACTGATTCTTCATTAGGTAAAATCAAGCACCTTAGCGTTTTTTATTTTTAATGTAATATCTTAGTGACACATTTCCCTCCAAAGAACTAGCGTGTCTCTAAAGTGAACTCCACTTTTGAACAGTTAATGCTAAAATAATTCATTGACCACATAAGGCACAAAATTTGTTTCATTTCTACCCCCACCAAGTCCTGTTTTTGTGTTTTCATAAAGTGTCCTGAATGTTTCACAGAATCATGACTTTAGAGACCGTAATGAATTAAGTATACATTTCACCTTGATCATATCTAAGTAAGAATCAATTGACTTGATTGACTGATTTATTCTTGGGCTGACATTTGGAGCCACATTGGGCACCACTGTGAAGGGTGGGGGTCAGATTTATCAGATCACTCAGTCAAATGAAACTTCACAGATTTATACATTTGCCATCAGCAGATGACATAACCATAAAATTTTAATTAACAATCTCTAAGATCATTGTCCTACTTAAGGACACAAATTCAGGATAACTTATTTCTGTTGCTGTAGGATTCCATATATTGGATAGTCTTTGGTGCAACAGGTCCATTTGTGGAAGAAAATATTCTGCACTCTGCACCCTATTGTTATTCTTCAAAACCTGATGACTTCATCTGTGATATTCCAAGATTGTCTTAGTATGAACAATCGAGAACATTATACATCTTAGCTGAAAAGAATTTGAAAGTAGAATTGAAAAGAAGGAAATCATAACTCTGTCTTGTTCACACCACAAATGAAGAGTAAGTGATGCTGGCATGCTGTCGTAGTCATTTCTAGTGTCTGTGCAGATGTTCCTGGCACCAATGAAGAAATAACATTGTCCAGGACCCTTAACAGCCAAAGCAATAACAGGTAGAACCCTCTCCAGTGCCACAATTTAAAAGGATTGATTCTGCAGCACTCAGCTTTTTTATAGCCCACATCTGGGAGCCATACATTGCTACTGAAAAAAAAAAAAACCTTATCCAGGACCCTTGACAGGCAAAGTGATAAAGCTTATATTATTCACTCACCCCTTACCTGAGAGAACTCTTCTGGCCAATCTATGTCTTCTTCATTAATGCTGAATCCCTGGTCATGAGGGGTCACTTCACCCACTTTCACCAGTATCTCATTCCAATCAATGAAGTATTTATAATTCATGATATCATATGTCTCAACAGCCTTCCTGGCTCCATCTCCACATGGCTCATCACCGGCAATATTGACAGGACTTCTGCACTTCAGGAAGTGGTGGAGCTGAAGGTAAGGACAGCAATTTGTTAATCCCTGGGGAAAGAAGGACTCATGCCCAGGTCCCAGACTTAACTATCAACACCAAACAGGCTTTGAATTTGGAGCCTCCAAAAGTTTTCATTCTCACTTTTCTTCAAATTCCCCTTAAGCTTCTCTTAGAGCTCTGCACTCTTCTTTCTCCTTTTCCACAGCAAGCAAAGACAATAGAGGAATAATAAAGCCAGTAAAGAATTGTGTGTTTATATATTGAACTTACCACAAAAGCCATTTCATCTTCTTTTCTCCAAATCAGGAATTTCTTTTCCAAGTATCTCTGATATTTTGCATTGCAAGGACTTGTCTAAAACCTGTGGTCACAGGGAACTCATTACTTCTGCAAGCAGAAGCTTATCATTTCTTCCCCAGTAGACTGAATGATCCTAAACAATCTGGACTTTATTTTCCTTTCTTTGCATCCCCATATCTTAGTATATTTCCTAGGATGTCTAAGGTACTTAAGAAATGTATATTGATGGGCTGATATTAAGGGTAAATCTTACTCATTTTCAAAAATCTCTTTAAATAAAAAAAGTCTAATGGAAATCTCTGAAGTGGGTGATAAATTAAACTTAGGAATAAAAGATGATTTTACATTCATTGTGATGCAATTCAAGGAAAAGAACAAAAAGCAATCACAAACGATTAAGAGACTAAAAAACTTGGGAAATCCTTAAGGCAAAATAAATAGAAAGGAGAAAAATTTTAATGAAAGAAATTATAAAATAAATAGCATAATTATAAACTGTACGAAAATCAAACATGTACACAATCTCAGGAAATCTGACAATCAGAGTTTTCAACAAAATCTAGAAAATTGTTTTGGATGCACAGGATCTGGATGTCATCATTCCTTTGAAAATATTCAACAAAAATTTACAAGAGATATTGAAAATGTGGAATTAAGAGTTTGCAAAGAGAAATGAAGTCTACATTGTTTTCATTCAGAAATGTTGTAGTAAGATTTCATTTTTACAGGGAAAAAGTAAGATTCTAACAGGCCAAAAATAAATGTTGGGTGTCCAATCATAGAGGCCTCTCCAACTCTTCATGACCTTATGGACCATACACACCTGGACCTTCTATTTTCCACTATATCTCAAAGTCTGTCCAACTCAATGTTCGTGGTTTCCATGACACTATCTTTCCATCTCAGTCTTTGTCTTCCCCATTCATTTACCTGCAATCTTTTTTCAACATCCGGGGCTTTTTTTCAGAGTCCGTCTTCTCATTAAGCAACCAAAATATTTAACCTCCAATTTCAGGATTTCACCTTCCAGTGAATACTTCCGAATTAATTTCTTTAAGTATTGACTGATTTGATATCTTTGCTTCCAGAAACTCTCCAAAGCCCTCTCCAGCACCACAATTCAAAATGATTGATTCTGCAGCACTCAGCTTTCCTTATAGCCCAAATCTTTCAGCCATACATTGCTAATGAAAATAACATAGCTTTGACTACACAGAGTTTTGTTAGCAAAGTTTGATTCAGGTAATCATTACATATACTACTGTGGGCAAGAATATCTTAGAAGAAATTGAGTAGCCCTTATAGTAAATGAAACAGTGAGACAAGCAGCACTAGGGTCGCATCTCAAAAATGACAGAATGGTATCTATTGGAATCCAAGGCAAGCTGCTCAACATTATAATAATATAAATCTAAGCTTCAATAACTGATGCCATATGGACCAAAGTTTATCAGTTCTATTAAGACCTGCAGCATCTTTAACAATTAACACACACACACACACACACACACGTAAAGATGTCACATTCATCATAGGGGATAGGAAGGCTAAAGGGGGAAATCAAAAGAGTAAAAGAATACCAGGCAAGTTTGGCATTGTGGTTCGAAATGAAGAAGAAGCACACATAAGAAGCCAGATTTCATCATACAAATTTCCTGATCCAGAACAGTAAATAAGAAAAGTAAAATATACATACATATGTGTGTATATATATATATATATGTAATTTACATACATATGTATTTATATATATATATATATATATATGTATATATATAAAATTTAGGAAATTTCCTAGGTAGCAAAAGAATTTATTGGTACATTTATTTGGTTTCTGTGTGTGTACACATATTTACAAAAGAAAATAAACCTTGAGAAGTCCAGAAATTCCACAAAATGGAGCAAAGTTTCCAAAAAAAAACTTGGATTTTACTGAGACAAAGTGCTTTTAATTTTCCTTTAGGCAGATAATCAAAGAATTAGCAATTCAGTGGTAAGTGAAAAATTATTATGTTCCCTATAAGGTACCAGAGAAATATAAAGAGACAACAACAAAGAATTGATGAGTACAACTTATATGAAGGAATAAAAAGAACCTTGAAGAGGAAAGAAGGAATCATGGTGGGAAATATTGTGTGCCCTGTAAATCTGTATCAAAAATGAAATCCAAGCTATTGATAAATTAGAAATCCCACAAAGCACCTCGCATTTACACTGTTTTGGCCCAGATCACTGTAAAGGCCCCAGATTGGAAGATATTTATTTAAATTTTCTTGCCATGTAGATTCATACTCAGAGGGATGTGTAAAAGAAAGAACACCAACAACTTCACAAAGGTTCTTATATCGGAGTTGAAATAATTGCCTATTATCTGTGGGCAATTCATTGTCACCGGTAAGTCAATGTAATCAAAAAAAAAAACAGAAAAAAAGCATTACAGAATAATAGGTAGTATTGAAGTCTCAGGTCATTGCTGCTTCATTTATGGAACAGAAAACTAGCTATTGAATGTTGTGAGTACCCTGTGTTAAACCCAAGAGTAGAAGAGAAATGTTACCTTCCAAGAAAGATCTGGATTACTTCCAAATTCTGATATCTCTTTTGCCTCTGACTGGAGCATTTGATGGAGAGCTTGGGCCACTAAATATACTGCTTTGTAAACATTAGAACTCAGTTCCATAATGATCTTGTCAAATTTTTGATAAAGTAAATCACTTGAGGAAAGACCTTCTGGGCATATAGTAGATGACATTTCTATGTGATTTTCTTTTAAATATTTGCAATTAAAGACTAACTCAAAAAAAGTCTTTAGAAAAATGTCCTCAGAGTTCACACTGGGATTCAGGTTTCTTAGAAAATCTCTGAAACCAGGAATCACAATCGGGGAATGAGAAAATAGTATTGTACCATGAAAATGGGTAAGCAGCTGCCAGTTAGTATCAAACGTAATATCCCAAGCAGTGGTGGCCACAAATATCTTCCCATAAACTGGATAAAAAATGAATGCATTAGCAAGATCTTGAAGGGAGTCTGTATCTCCATAGATGAAAATCACAGTTGCTGATGATGCAGTAATCCCAGAAGAGAGTTTATAATATTCAGTGATCTTAAACTTTGGGGGCACTCTTTCCTTAAAAGCCACACACAGACCATTCCTGTCCATCTCTTCTTTCAGATCACTGAAGAAACTTTCCCCTGTTATATTATCTGAAAGAAGCAGTCCCACCCAAGTCCAGCCAAAATGTAGCATCAGTTGGATGAATGCAAGGTGAAGAGTAGATTCCCTTCTGCCCATCTGATAGACATATGGATACTCGACCTTATCAGTCAGGAGAAGATCAAATAATCCATAGGTGATCTAAATTAAAAAGGAAGACTATAATGATGATTTAAGGTTCTTCAGAATAGAAATTTGTCCCCCTTTTACATTTGTATGTCGAGCAACTATCAGTGGCTTAAACACAGCATGTAATGAATAAGTACTTGTTAATTTTAATTTATACTTTCAGGTCACAAATTATACTATCATGCAATGTAAGAATGTGAAGGAAATTCTAAAACTGTACCTAATCAACAATTCTGTCTCCAAGGTCTCCCTCAAGCAAGTACTAAGTGTATTCTTGAAACACTTCTTGGAAGTTTCTGTTGTAGGCTCTTTGACTTTGTTAACTTCTGTCTGTATGTTTTGGTCTTCTTTGTCACCAAAGAAAGAATGCAAAGTCTGAGACTGAATCTGGGTGCATTTTCACTGCCTGGCCATATTCCCAACCAACTAACTTGACCCTTGAGTTTTTCAGCAGGGTATGACTGATTGTAGACTAAAGAGTTCTATGTTCCACATTTGAGGGGAATGTGCTAGCTCTGCCGCACCAGCACTCCTCCTTCCACAAGAACACCCAACCCGGATTGGGCTTAGATCTTCAGCAGGCTGTGCACTCCTGCTCTGATCCACCACTTAATTCCTCCCACGAGGTGGGCCTGGGGCCGGAAGCAACAACCTCCTCTGCCACTGGGGCTGGAAGCTGAACAGAGAACTCCTTCCACTCCCGCAGCTTTTCCCACTAACCTTCTCTGCTGTCTTTGGTATTTGTGGGTTGAGAAGTCTGGTAAGTGCTGCAGCTCACTGATTCAGGGTGCTAGGGCCCACTCTGCCCGGCTCCTGGTCTGGCTGGTCCGCGCCCTTCAGGCTGGGCTCTGCTCCACTCCGTTCCCAGCTCCCAGCTCTGTGTGGGATAGACCTCACCCAGAGACTATCCAGGCTGTCCTGGGCTGGAGCCCTGCTTCCCTCTGCTGTTTTGTGGGTTCTGCAGTTCTAGAATTGGTTCAGAGCCATTTTTGATAGGTTTTTGGAGGGACTTGGCAGGGAGATTACACTAGTCCCTGCTTTCCAGCTGCCATCTTGGCTCCGCCCCCCGAAACACTTCAATGGGAGAAAACTCAGTTCCCTTCAAAATACCATTCCTTTTTTAGACAGCATTATCAATTAGAACATTTTTTTTTCTTAACTTTGCAGCTAAATCAGCCTCTTTGGAACATTGACTAATTGGTCCTATTTCTTTCATGTTGTTTCAAGTAGAACATTCTTAATGTCTCCTTTATGAACCTGTTATTTAAACATGTGCACATATTTACATGTCCTCTCTAACTCATCTCACCTCTTCATCACCCCAAACATAAAAAATTCCTTTGTCCAGCCTTTCTATGCCAAGCATTTCACTTCCCTCATGGTTCCAGGGAACATGGCACTTTCCTGATAACAAGACTTGTTACCCAGAGTTTGTTCTAAGAGGAAAATGTTTCTAGTCCAGTCCTAAAAAATGTTGGGACATGGGGACCTATTCAAACTGAAAGCTGCTTCCAAGGTGGCGTTACACATTCCCCCTAACTTGTTAGTAAGAAGTCTATGAGGTAAGCAATAAGTCATTTCTCCATAACCTTTGAGTAGGCAGATGCCTGATCTCTAACAAAAAAAAATGCACCATTATCAGACCTTCAGTAGTCAGATTGGTCCTGGAGCCAAGATAAAGTTTCATATGCAGAGTATCTTTGTTTCATCCTTCAACCCCAATTTTCTAAGAATGAGATAAAGGAACTAGTGCTGAACTCTGATTTTAATCAGATCCCCAATAACCCAATCAGCAAAGACATCCAGCCAGATTCACAAACTGATGTCCTTGTGAGCTGAACCAGCTGTGACCAAGTGTTTGGGAATATACACTCATTTTCATCCCATTAAATTGGAAGGTAAGAACTTAGGAAAATTATACTTCCCCATCCCATGACTTGGCATGACATTAGGTTACTCTTAGGCTCATATCTGGGGCAAGAATGTATAAAAGATGTCTCACAATCATGGAAATTTTGCCCTCAGAAGATTAATTATGAAATGGCTCTCTCATATACCCCTGGTCAGACAGCAAATCACTTTTTCAATGAGTTTGGGGTGCCCTACCTGACATAGGATAAGAAAATATCCTCTCTCTTTTTGAATAGAAAAATGCAATTTAAAACAACTATAAAATATTATCCCACACCAATCAAATGGGCTGAAAGGAGAGCAGAGGGAAAGGACAAAGCACAATGGAATATGGAAAAAACTAGAATACTAATATACTGTTGGTGGAATTATGAACTGATTTAACTTTATGAAGAGCACTTTGGAATTACACTGAAAGTGGTATAAAACTATCTGTACAAACTGATTGAGCAATAGCACTAAGAACCCTATTTCCCAAGTAATCAGGAGATAAGGAAGCAAATCTATATTTTCTAAAATATTTATAGCAGCTCTCTTAAGCGTAGCAAAGAACTGAAATTCAGTGAATGCTCATCAAATGGAGAATAGCTGAATAAGTTGTGGTATAAGATTGTAAATAAATAGTATTGTGCTGTAAGAAATGACAAACAGGTTGATTTTAGAAACAAACATGCTAAGACTGACATTAGGTCGTATACTGCAAAATAAGAGAAAATTGAACACAAAATCAGAAATATGATTCAATTACACTCTATGAATGACTACCATATTCTGAGTAATGTGAACTTTGTAATCAATTATGAAAGACTAATGAAGAAAAATGCTGTCCAACTCCAGAGAAAGAAAAGATATATGGAAGTATGTAGTGTCTTGTTCCACATATAAATCTATCTCAAATATTGGCCTTCTGGAAAGAATTGGGGAGAAAGGGAGAGATACAACTTGAAACTCAACATATAACAAATAAATCATATTTTTAAAAGAAAGTATCCCCTCTCCTGTTTAGGTTGCTGAGATGATCTGAGAAATTGTGCTGCAAACAAGGGGACACTATAAAATAGAAGACAGAGAAAGGATCAGGTGTTTAGGAGAAATTATGTAAAATGGAAGAAATCAATGTTTAAGAAGAAGAACAACAACAAAAAATCCTTGCAACAGAAGTAATACAAAGCCAAGCCACACTTGATAGATTGTGTTAATGACTACCAGTCCAAATAACCTACGACATAAACCACATGCACATTTCTCAGTGGCACACAAAAGTAAATAAGGATAGAAATAATAACTATGGAAGACCTATTAAACCACATCAGAAATCATACAGTAAAATAAACAAGGTACACAAAAGGTCCTACAAAACAGGCATAATGTCAATGCAAAGCAAATACAATGAAAATTTAATATTCTTTTAGTAGGTCTGTTTTTTAATATATTCAGTTATATAAAAGGCACACTTACCTTGGATTTCTTATTATAGATTAGAAACTGGCCACATAATTCTAACCTTCCTTTGACATACAGACTATACTGTCCCTATGCCAGTGCTAGTTAATGACAGAATGATCATCCTCCTCCTCACAATGATAATCTTTAAGACCCAAATCTGCCCTGGTAAGAGGCCTCTTTGGGTAGTTATCTTTCTGTGTTCTGAGGGAATTGTCTATCCACAAAGAATTTCTATGTCTGCAGTGTTATGCTGAAGTGGCATTACCAGTGGATTAATTCAATTCATCTTCATTTGTGTTTTGGGGGAGAAAAAACACTCTTCACCAGGCATTTATCCAACTGCTTCCCTCCTTGATATCACAAGCAATTTCATATAGAGTATAAATGGGCAGTCATGCAAAACATTTTCATATTAGCCACATTGCAAGATAAAATGCAGGTAAAAAACAAAACAAAACCCAAGAATAATAAAGTAGAAAAAGTGTGCTTCATTCTTCATTTAGACTCCATTACTTTGCTCTCTGGAGAGTGATAACGTTATCATAAGTCCTTTGCAATAGTCTTCAATCATGATATTGCTGAAAATAGTTAAGTCATTCACAGTTGATCATTGTACATTGTTGCTGTTTCTGTGTACAATGGTCTCCTGATATTCCTCATTTCACATTGCAACAGTTCATATACATGTCTTCTTAAGTTCTTTTTCTTTCAAAAAAATCCACCTCACCATTTCTCTTATAGCACAATAGTATTCAATGGCAATCATATAACACAGCATGTTCAATTCCCGTTCAACTGAAGGGCATCCCCTCAATTTCTAATTCTTTGCCAATCTCAAAAGAGCCACAATAGATAGATAAATATAGATATTGAGAGATATAGATACATAGACATAGATACACAAACATGTATATATATATATAAAACCTATAACATATATGTAACATATGTATGCACATTTACATATAGGTCTTTCTTGTTCTTTGATCTCTTTTGGATGCAGACCTAGGAGCAATATTCATGGGTCAAAGGCTAGGCACAGTTCTATAGACCTTGTGACATAGTTCTAAATTGCTCTCCAGAATGATTGGATCAGACATTTTATGTAGACTTCCAGACTTATTAAAATATAATTGGTCTAAAGAGTTCCTAATAATTGCTTCAATCTAATCTTCGTTAGGGCTGAGTTCACCTTTTTATTTCATAATGGCAATTTGTTTTTCTTCTATCTTATTTTTTAATCAAATGAACCAATGGTTAATCCTTTTCATTTTTTTTTTCATGAAACTAACTTAGTTTAATATAGAAGTTCAATGGTTTTCTTTCAAGGGCCCTTGGTTGAACTAAGTGCTAAGAGCCCATTTTGGTTGCCAACAAAGAAGCAAGCAATGATCAAGTGTTCTTAAATTGGTGTCTTAATCTCTCTTTTGCATTTAATTGGACATGTTTTTCTTCTTCTAGTTTTCTTTTTTGTTCCCCTCTTCAATTCATTGATGTTTTCCTTTTGTATTTTACTGATATAAGCATTTAGAGAGATAAATTTTCTCCTCAGTACTGCATTGACTGTGCCCCATATATTTTGGTGTATCATCGCATTGTTATCATTGCCTTTAATGATATTATTGATTGTTCTTTTACCTACCAATGCATCCTGATAATAGGATCAAATTAGGTAGTTTCCATTATGTAGTTATGTAGTTATAATCCACTTTGCACAAACCTTTATTGAATATAATTTTACTGGATTATGACATGAAAATGGTGCAATTGCTGTTTTGGTTTCCTGCATGTGAGTATGCAGTTGTTATGCCTTAATACATAATCAATTTTTGTGGTGACACAATGCACATATGAGAAGAGGTATATTCCTTTCTAGTCTTTATCAAATTTTCCCAAAAATCTATCATATTTAACTTTTCAAAAATTCTATTTCTGTCCCAAATTCTTTCTTATTTATTTTATGATTAGATTTATCTAGTTTGAAGAAGGAGATTGAGGTCCTTGTTGCCCTTTAGACATCAATGCTAGAACTCCTCCTGACCCTTGGACTGTGAATGTGTCCCTGATTTCTTGTACCTATAATTTCTAGTCTCCTTTTGTGTCTTGAAATTGATAACAGGGACCATACTCCAACATGAGTGACCACAAGCACCTCTTTCCATTCTGGAACTTCTACCATGAGCCCTGCTACCCAGAAAGAACATGCCTTTTTCTCCTTTCGGAAAATAAGACTGGGAACTGTTAACAGTGCAATTATGCAGCAATGTTCTGAATCCAGCACCAGCAAGGGGTGCCCTGGAATGTACTCCCAATCAGTTTTCCAACAATGATTCCACAACAATCCATAGCCTGAAAACATGCAATGCTACCACAGCCTACTACATGCAGCTGCCTCCAAGGCCTCCTTTTTTAGCCCCACTTCTTTTTCCTCAAATGACTCTTGTAGCCCTCAGCTTATGAAATACTAAGATCCTTTTCACTTCTAGAGTTCATTTAGAAGTTTTGTGTCATCATTCCTTAATAGGGGGCAGAGCCAAGATGGCACTGTGAAAGTGAAGAACTACTGGAGTTCTCTCACAAATTCTGCCAGATACATCTAAAAAAAGTGAATCTGAGCAAATTTGAGGGAGTTAGAAGTGCCTAGTAGACTGAGTGGGGCAGGAGTGCCACACACACAGAATGGCAACAGAACACACCCACTAGAAACAGCTGATAAACCCAGCCAGTGCACTGATCTGGGAGAACACTGTGTGAAAAATGTGGGAGCAGGAGCATGTCCAGGGTGGAAGTAGGCAGCAATTGATTGTCAGGCCTCCCAGCCAAGGACAGAACTATGAGAAACACCAGCAGACAGCCTATGGATGCAGGAGCAGTGACCCCTGAGGGTTTAAGCACACTTTCTAAAGGTTTGAAACACATCTTCTTAAACTTCTGCAGCCATGATGACCAGGTAAAATGGCTTTCATCCCTCTCTTCCTCACCCAGATAATACTCACTGAGGAGAAATCATAAAATAGAGGAGTCAAAGTGGGCCTTCACTAGCCTTCCAGTGCAATGAGTTGGTGGTGGAAGAAGGAGACTGCTTCAGGAAGAGAGATGTCCCAGCAGGCCCCACCTCAGGAGAACAGTGGGAGTTCCTGATACCCAGGGTTGTGGAGCTAGCAAAAGTAAACACCAAGACCCTAGAAGTGTGTTGATACAGCCAGGGGAAGTGGCAGACACCAGCACAGATAATGGCTTTGACCAGCTATGCTGTAGAAAAGAATCAGGGGAAGAGGAGACTGCCAGCAGCCAGAACACCCCTACCACAAAAACGAGAGACCACAGCAAACAAAGCCAGTGAGCAGGCCCACAGCTCCCAACACAAAAAACTTGAGACACAGCTCGCTGAGCCCCAGAAGCAGAGATCCATTCTAGAATCCAGGGGAAAAAATAAACAAACACCATGAAAAAAAAAGTAAAAACCAAACACCTTTAATTTCTATTATGGAGACAGGGAAGGTCAAAATACCAATTCAGAAGAGGACAGCCTTGACACTATACCCACAACTGAAACCTCAAAAGGGAATGTGAGCTGGTCTCTAGCACAAAAAGCATTCCTGGAAGAATTCAAGGAGGACTTTAAAAACCAAATTAGAGAAGTAAGAGAAAAAAATGGAAAAACTGGAAAAAAATCACTGATGAGATCAAATATTTAAGAAGTAAAATTAGTGAAATGGTAAAGGAGGTTCAGAATATAAATGGAGAAAATGTCTTATTGAAAAGTAAAATTAACCAAATGGAAAGGAGGGAGTGAAGCTAAATGAAGAAAACAATACAATAAAAATTAGAATTGGGCAAGTAGAAGAAAATGACTCTAGGAGACTTCAAGAATCAGTCAAACAAAATCAAAAGAATGAAAAAAATAGAAGAAAATGTGAAATATCTGATTGCAAAATCAACTGAGTTGGAAAATAGATCCAGGAGAGATAATCTAAAAATTATTTGTCTACCTGAAAGCCACAATGGAAAAAAGAGCCTGGAGAGTATCTTCCAAGAAACCATAAAGGAAAAGTGCCCCAAGGTCCTAGAACCAGAGGGCAAAACAGTCATTGAAAGAATCCACCGAACATTCCCTGAAAGAGATCCCTAATTGAAAACTAAAAGAAATATTGTATCCAAAGTCCAGAATTATCAGGTCAAGGAGAAAATACTGCAAGCAACCAAAAAGACACAATTCAAATATTGTGGAACTACAGTCAAGAGGATCTTGCAACTTCTACAATAGAGAAAGGAGGAATTGTAAGATGATATTCTAAAAGGCAAAGGAGCTTGGACTACAACCAAAAATCATCTACCCAGCAAAATGGAGAACAATTTTTTTTCCTGAAAAAAGAGATGGGCATTAAATGAAATAAGGGAATTCCAGACCTTCCTGATGAAAAGGCCAGAGCTCGATAGAAAATTTGATCTTCAAATAAAAAAAAAAACTCAAGAGAGACATGAAAAGGTAAAAAGTGGAATAATTGTGTTATTCAATAAAGGAAAATTGCTTACATCTTTGTAGAGGATTACACTGAGTTATATATGCTGTATATATGTTATTCTTGAGAATGCTTGAGAATGGTACAGTTATTATGACAATTGAAAGGGATATACACAGTCTGAGTGTGTCAGTATAAAGTAACCGATGTGACAATAAAAAAACATAATTAAGGGGTGCAAAAGGATTGTTCTGGGAGAAGAGGTAAGGAAGAGACAGAAATGGGTAAATTGTGCCAAATGAAGAGGCACAAAAATATAGAGGGAGATAAGGGATGGAGAAAAGCAGTGTTTGAGCTTTGCTCTCACTGGATTGATTTAAGGAGAAAATAACATGCTCTAATAAGTATAGAAATTAAATTTATCATACAGGCAGTAGGAAGGGAAAGGGTAAAGAAAAGGGGTGTGGATAGAAGGGAGGGAAAGAGTAGCAAGAAGAAAAGGATAAGATAAGGGAGGAGTGTCATAGGGAGCTAAAATGGAAGAAGACAGTGGTGAATAGCAAAACTCTTTTCAGGAGTGGTATGGAGAAGGGACAAATGAAGGCATAAATGGGGGGAAATAGGATGGAGAAAAAGACACAGAGAGTAATCATAACTGTGAATGTCAGTGGAATGAACTCTCTCATAAAACAGAAGCTGATAGTAGAATGTTTTAAAAACCATAGTCTTACAATATTGTATTTCCCAAGAAATGCATTTCAAAAAGGGGGACAGACATAGGATAAAAGTAAAAAGAATAAAGAGAATATATCATTATTCAACTAAAGTTAAAAAAGCAGGGGTAGCAAACCTAATCTCAGACAAAGCAAAAGCAAAGTTAGATCTAAGTAAAAGAGATAAGGAAGGAAACTATATCCTGCTAAAAGGCACCACTGATAGTGAAGCAAAATCATTACTTAACATATATGTACCAAGTGGTATAGTATTCAGATTCATAGAGGGGAAGTTAAGGGCATTACAGGAAGAAATAGATAGCAAAACTATACTAGTGGGGGACCTCAACCTTCACTTCTCTGAACTTGATAAATCTAACCTCAGAAGAAACAAGAAAGAAGTTAAGGAGGTCAATATAACTTTAAAAAAAGTACATAGGATAGACATCTGCAGAAAAGTGAGTGGGGATAAAAAGGAATATGCCATTTTCTCAGTGGTACATGGCACAAACTCAAAAATTGACCATGTACTAGGGCATAAAAATCTCACAATCCAGTACAGAAAGGCAGAAATAGTCAATACATCCTTGTCAGATCACGATGCAATTAAAATTATTTCTAATAAAGGACCATGGAAAGATAAAATAAAAATTAATTGGAAACTAAATAATCTGATCCTAAAGAATGAGCAGGTCAAAGAACAAATCATAGAACCAATTAATAACTTCATTCAAGAGAATGACAATAAGGTCATCCCAAAACTTATAGGATGAAGCAAAATCAGTTTTTAGGAGAAGTTTTATACCTCTTAATGCTTACATGAATAAAATAAAGAAATAGCAGATCAATGAATTGAGTATGCAACTGAAATAGCTGAAAAAAGAACAAATTGAGAATCCTCAATTAAATAACAAATTAGAAATGCTGAAAAGCAAAGGAGAGATTAATAAAATTGAAATCAAGAAAACTATTGAACTAATAAAAAGATTAAAGCTGGTCTTGTGGAAAAAAAAAGAATAGAGTTGACAAACCTTTGGTCAATTTGATTTTAAAAAAGAAAGCAGAAAATGAAACTACCAGAATCAAAAATGAAAAGGGTTGATTCACCACCAACGAAGAGGAAATTAAAACAACAATTAGGAGTTATTTTTCCCAGTTGTGTGCCCACAAATGTGAAAACCTGATGGAAATGGTGAATATTTACAAAAAATATAAATTGCCCAGGTTAACGTAAGAGGAAGTAAAATACCTAAATGACCCCAACTCAGAAAAAGAAATTGAGCAAGCCATCAATGAACTCCCTAGGAATTTATCTCCAGGGCCAGATGGTTTTACATGTGAATTCTGTTAAACATTTCAAGCAAATCTAATTCCCATACCTCACAGAGTATTTTGGAAACTAGAAAAAGAAAGAGTCCTACCAAAGTCTTTTTATGACACAAATATGGAACTAATATCTCAACCAGGAAGTGTCAAAAAAGAGAAAGACAATTATAGAACAATTTTTCTAATGAATACTGAGGCAAAAAATCTGAATAAAATTTTAGCAAAAAGATTTTAACAACTTACCACAAGAATAATACCCTGTGACCAGGTCAGATTTATTCCAGGAATACAAGGATGGTTCAATATTAGGAAAACTATCAGCATAATTGATCATATCAAGAACAAAACTAGCAGAAACCACATGACTATCTCAATAGATGCAGAAAAAGCTTTGGACAAAGTACAACACCCATTCCTATTCAAAACACTAGAAAGCATATGGATAAATGAAGTCTTCCTTGAAATTGTAAGTAGTATCTACCTAAAACAATCAGCTCACATTGTATATAATGAGGATAAACTAGATCCATTCTCAATAAGATCAGGGATGAAACAAGGATGCCCATTACCACTCCTATTTTTGAATTTGGTACTATGAAATGTTCACTTTAGCAAAAGAGAAGAAAAAGAAATTGAAGGAATTAGAATAGGAAAGAGGAAACTAAGTTATCACTCTTTGCAGATGATAAGATGATTTACTTAGAGAATCCTACAGAATCAAGTAAAAAAATTACGTGAAATAATAAATAACTTTAGCAAATTTGCAGGATATAAAATAAACTCATATAAATCCTTGGCATTCCTATATATTACTAACAAAGCCCACAGCAAGTGATAGAAATAGAAATTCCATTGGAAGTTACTGTAGACACTATAAAATACTTGGGAGTGTACCTACCAAGACAAAGCCAGGGCCTATGTGAACATACTTATGAAACGCAAATAAATTCGGATCTAAATAAAAGGTGAAAAAAACATCAGTTGCATGTCGTTAGGCAGAGCTCAAATAATAAAATTGACAATTTTACCTAAATTAATTTACTTATTCATTGCCATACAAGTCAAAGTACTAAAAATTGTTTTACAGAGTGCAATAGAATAATAACAAAATTCATCTGGAAGAACAAAAGTTCCAGAATATCAAGGGAATTAATGAAAAGAAATGCTAGGGAAGGTGGCTTGGCCATACCAGGTATTAAACTGTAGTATAAAGCAGCAGCATCAAAGCTAATTGGTACTGGTCAAGAAAAAGATCAGTGGATAAATGGAATAGGTACACAAGACACAGTATTCAATGACTATAGCAATCTCCTCTTTGATAAACTCAAAGAATCAAGGGAGGGTTAATAAATCACTATTTCACAAAAACTGCTCAGAAAACTGGAAAATAGTATGGTAGAAACTGGACACAGATCAATATCTTACATCATATATGAAAATAAAGTCAAAATGGTTTCATGATTTTGCATTAAAGGCTGATGCTATAAGTAATTTGGAAGAGCAAGAAGTAGTTTATCTGTCAGATTTATGGGAAAGGGACAAATTCATGATGCAAAAAGACATAGCAAGTGTTACAAAATGCAAAAGGGATAATTTCGATTACGTTAAATTGAAAAGTTTTTTTTTTTACAAGGAAAGCCAATACAAGCAAGATTAGGAAGGAATCAGATAATTGGGAAAGAATCTTTACAACCAATGTTTCTGATGAATGCCTTATCTCTAAAATATACGGGGAATTGAGGCAAATTTGTAGGAATACAAGTCATTCCCCAATTGAAAATGGTCAAATCAGGGGGCAGAGCCTAGATGGCAGCTGGAAAGCAGGGACTAGCGTGAGCTCCCCACCAAGCCCCTCCAAAAACTATAAAAAATGGCTCTAAACCAATTCTAGAACTGCAGAACCCACAAAATAGCAGAGGAAAGCAAGACACTACCCCAGGACAGCCTAGATGGTCTCTGGGTAAGGTCTGTCCCACACAGAACTGGGAGCAGAGCAGAGTGGAGCAGAGCCCAGCATGGGCGGTGTGGACCAACCAGACCAGGAGCCAGGCAGAGTGTGCCCTAGCGCCCTGATTCAGTGAGCTGTGGCAGTTGCCAGACTTCTCAACCCACAAACACCAAAGACAACAGAGAAGGTTTGTAGGAAAAGCTGCTGGGGACAGGGAGTTTGCGGTTCGGCCACCAACCCAGGGGCAGCAGAGGTGGGGCTGCTACAGAACTACAGCTGCAGTTGCTTCCGGCCACAGGCCCACCTGGTGGGAGGAATTAAGTGGCTGATCAGAGCAGGAATGAAGCGCCTGCTGAAGATCTAAGTCCAGTCTGGGTTGGGGGTTCTTGGGGAAGGAGGAGTGCTGGTGTGGAAGAGCTGGGGCATCCCCCCAGGCTTGGAACATAGAACTCTATAGTCTACAAGCAGTCATATCCCACTGAAAAACTCAAGGGTCAAGTAAGTTGTCTGGGAACATGGCCAGGCAGAAAAAATGCACTCAGATTCAGTCTCAAACTCTGGAATCTTTCTTTGGGGACAAAGAAGACCAAAACATACAGCCAGAAGAAATCAACAAAGTCAAAGAGCCTACAAAAAAAGCCTCCAAGTAAAACATGAACTGGTCTCAGGCCATGGAAGACCTCAAAAAGGATTTGGAAAAGCAAGTTAGAGAAGTAGAGGAAAAATTGGGAAGAGAAATGAGAAGGATGAGAGAAAACCATGAAAAACAAGTCAATGACTTGCTAAAGGAGACCAAAAAAAATACTGAAAAGTGTACTGAAGAAAACAACACCTCAAAAAATAGACTAACTCAAATGGCAAAAGAGCTCCAAAAAGCCAATGAGGAGAAGAATGCCTTGAAAGACAGAATTGGCCAAATGGAAAAGGAGGTTCAAAAGACCACTGAAGAAAATACTACCTTAAAAATTGGATTGGAGAAATCAGAAGCTAGTGACTTGATAAGAAATCAAGATATTATAAAACAGAACCAAAGGAATGAAAAAATGGAAGACAATGTAAAATATCTCATTGGAAAAACCACTAACCTGGAAAATAGATCCAAGAGAGATAATTTAAAAATTATTGGACTACCTGAAAGCCATGATCAAAAAAAGAGCCTAGATATCATCTTTCAAGAAATTATCAAGGAGAACTGCCCTGATATTCTAGAGCCACAGGGCAAAATAGAAATTGAAAAAATCCACAGATCACCTCCTCAAATAGATCCCAAAAAGAAATATCCTAGGAATATTGTCACCAAATTCCAGAGCTCCCAGGTCAAGGAGAAAATACTGCAAGCAGCCAGAAAGAAACAATTTGAGTATTGTGGAAACACAATTAGAATAACCCAAGATCTAGCAGCTTCTACATTAAGAGATTGAAGGGCTTGGAACACGATATTCAGGAGGTCAATGGAGCTAGGATTAAAACTTAGAATCACCTACCCAGCAAAACTGAGTATCATGCTCCAAGTCAAAATACCAATTTTCAATAAAATAGAGGACTTTCAAGCTTTCTCAGTGAAAAGACCAGAGCTGAAGAGAAAATTTGACTTTCAAACACAAGAATCAAGAGAAGCATGAAAAGGTAATCAAGAAAAATAAATTGCAAGAGACTTACTAAAGTTGAACTGTTTACATTCCTACATGGAAAGATGATGAGTATGATTCATGGGACCTCAGTATCAGGGTAGCTGAAGGTAATATGCATATATATGTGTATATATGTTTATGTATATATATGTATATGTGAGAGTGTATGTATGTATATATGTATGAGCATACATATATATATATATATATATATATATATATATATATATATATATATATAGAGAGAGAGAGAGAGAGAGAGAGAGAGAGAGAGAGAGAGAGAGAGAGAGAGAGAGAGAGAGAGCAGGTACAGGGTGAGTTGAAGATGAAGGGAAGATATCTAAAAAAAATAAAATCAAATTAAGCAATGAGAGAGGAATATATTGGGCGAGGGATAAAGGGAGCGATAGAATGGGATAAATTATCTCACATAAAAGTGGCAAGAAAAAGCAGTTCTTTAGGAAGAGAAGAGAAGAAGAGAAGTCAGGTGAGGGGGAATGAGTGAATCTTGCTCTCATCAGATTTGACGTAAGGAGGGAATACCATACATACTTAATTGGGTTTCTTACCCCACAGGAATAAAGGAGGAAGAATAAGATTAAAAAGGGGTGATGATAGAAGGGAGGGCAGATGGGGGTGGAGGTAATCAAAAACAAACACTTTCGAAAAGGAACAGGGTCAAGGGAGAAAATTGAATAAAGGGGGATAGGTTAGGAAGAAGCAAAATATAGTTAGTCTTTCACAACATGAGTATTGTGGAAGGGTTATACATAATGATACACATGTGGCCTATGTTGAATTGCTTGACTTCTTAGGGAGGGTGGGTGGGAATGGAAGAGGAGAGAGAAGGAGGTCAAAGTTTTAAAAACAGATGTTCAAAAACCAAAAAAAAAAGTTTTTGCATGCCACTAGAAAGTAAGATACACAGGCAACGGGGCTTAGAAATTTATCTTCCCCTACAAGAAGGGAAGGGAAAAGGGGATGGGAGGGGAGGGGGGTGACAGAAGTGAGGGCTGGCTGTGGAATAGGGCAACCAAAATGTGTGCCATTTTGGAGTGGGTGGAGGGTAGAAAAGGGGAAAAAATTTGTAATTCAAACTCTTGTGAAAATCAATGCTGAAAACTAAATATATTAAATAAAAAAATTAAAAAAAAAAGAAAATGGTCAAATGATATGAACAGGCAGTTTATAGATGAATACATTAAAGATGCCTATAGTGATATGAAAAAAAAACTGCTCTAAATCACTATTGATTAGTGAAATGAAAATCAAAACAACTCTTAGGTAACATATCTCTCCTGTCAGATTGGCTAAAATGACAAAACATAAAAATGATAAATGCTGGAGAGGGTGTGGAAAAATTGGAACATTGTAACATTGTTGGTGGAGTTGGGAACTGATCCAGCCATTGTGCAGAGTAATTGGGAACCATGCCAAAAGGCTATAAAAATGTGGATATATATTGACCAGCAGTACCACTTCTAGGTCTACATCCCAAAGAGATCACACAAGTATGTACAAAAAATATTTATAGCAGCAGTTTTTGTGACAGCAAAGAATTAGAAATCAAGGGCATAACCATCACTTGGGGAATGGCTAAACAAACTGTGGTACATGCATGTAATGGAATACTGTTGTGCTTTAAGAAATTAGGAGCAGATGGAATTCATTATAACATAGAAAGACTTATGTGAACTGATACTGAGTGAGGGGAGAAGAACCAGGAGATCATTGTACATGATTACAGACATGCAAAATCTAAAAGGACCAGATTTAATAGACTTGGCTATTCTCATCAATGCAAAGTTCAAAGACAGCTCCAAATGGCTCCTGATGGAAAAAGCTATGCACATCGAGTAAATGAATTATGGAGTCTTAATGCAGATTGAGGCAAATTATTTCTGTTTTTTCCCTTCTTTTTTTGCTTTTGTTTCTTCTTTCTCGTGATTCATTCCATTGGTTATAATTCTTCTTTACAACTGGACTATTAAGTTAATAAGTTCAATGTGAAGGTATATGTAGAACCTACATTGAATTATGTGCTGTCTTGGGGGAGAGGGTGGAAGAGAGGGTGAGAGAGAAAAATTTTAACCAAAAACTTGTGAAACTGTGTGTTGTAAACTAAAAATTAAAAAAATAACCATATTTTTTTTAAATGGCAAAAAAAATAGCTTAAGAATTAACTGGAAACCAAATTATTTAATACAATAAAATGAGTGAGTCAAAAAAGAAATCAAGAACAATCAAAAATTTGATTAATAGAAATAACAAAAATGAGAAAAAAACAAAATCTATGGGATGGAGCCAAACCAACATGTAGGGGGAAATTTTATCTTCAAATATTTTCATCAGCAGATCAATAAACTGTGCATGAATCTAAAAAAAAAAGACCTAGAAAAACAACAAATTGAAAGTGATCAAAATGATCCTTAAAAACAAAGGAAAGATTAATAAATTCTAAAATAAGAAAATCATTAAATTCATATATAAAGCACAAAACTAGCTGTGTGTAAAAAATAACATAAGCCATTGACTAATTTGATTTAAAAAAGAAACTAAATTACAAAATGAAAAATTAAGAATAGAAAAATATGAAAATTATAACAATTCCTAGAAACTAGTTTGCTTCAAATATATGCAAAAAATCTGACAATCTAGCTAAAATGGATGAATATTTACAAAACCATAAATTGTTCATATTTTTAAAAAGAGGACATACAATACTTACCTTTATCTTTTATATATATATAAAATGAAGCCTTCAATGAACTCCCTAAGAAAAAGTTACCAGGACAAAATTGATTCATACATTACTTCTACCAACTATTTGAAGAACAATTAATTTCAATACACCATAATTTATTTGGAAAAATAGACAAAAAAGGGGCACTATGAAATTCCATTTATTAGACAGACATTGTACTGATACCTAAACCAGGAAAAGTGCAAGACAAAAAGGAAAACCCTTTTGTGACAGAGAAAAGCAGAGGGAGAATTTTCATGTATAAGAAGCATGCAAATGGAAGTCAGAGAAAAGTGGGAGTTGCATTTTTACCATGGATATGACTGTGGAGTAGCAGGATGGTAACTCCTATAATTTCTTGGCAAGAGAGTAGATACAGAAGAAGATAGAATCACTAGAGAAGAAATACTAGCACCAGGACACCAGAGATCAAAGCCCATCAGATTTCAAAAAGTGAGAGGTTGACAGAGAACATAATTTTGGTGGATTATTGCCCAGCTGAGAAGCAAGGATGTGGCCATGGGTTTAACCCTAACCCTAATGCAATAGAAGTCCCTTTCTCTGAGGTACAGTTCCATCAACAAAGATAGTATCTGTTACAACCCTGGTGAAGGAATATGTGAGTTCCTAAGGGCAGCCAACACTGAGCAATGATTATGGCTGTTGGGAGAGTAGAAAGAGAGAGAAAAGGGGCTAGAGATGGTCCAATATGGCCTTAGAGGAAAAGATGATTCATCATGAGTGCAAGAGGTGAGGAGAGGCATTATTATTTTGGAGCTTTATGATTCCTGTCATGTGACACTGTAAAATGTCAGAGTGTTTGCTAAGGAACATTTTAGGGACTATTGACACAATGAGAATCTCAATGGCATTGATATTGATGTCCTGGCAATGAATGAAAACTTGAAGGTATGATACAAAAGAAGTTACAAGGGAACCCTCATCTTTCCACTCTGAAAGAAAAATTCAAACCTTTAGAGAACTGTGTCCATTTGAAAAAGGGAAATGTGTGGCCAACTGAGATTCTTCTGAATCTTCCAGAAAATTCCAGAGGCATTCTCTGCTGCTCATGCAGAACATGCAAGACAGCACCTTTGCAAGAAAATTTGGGACAGAATAGCTCATTGGCTCCTAACACGGGAATCATACAAGAAGATGGATAGTACCCATATGCTGGCCACTTAGAGTACACCCCCCTTAGGTGGAGATTTATGGAAGAAGAGGTGAGAGATCAAAGGCTTGAGGAAGAACACATGGCTGTTCTCCCCTGCCACACCAATTACACTGCCATGTGTCCCTGAGGATATGTTACATGAAGTTATTCTGACCTTAGGTGAAAGGGAACCTAGAGATGGGATTGAACAAGTTACAATATGGTGAGATTCAAATAATTACAAGAATCCTTAGAGGACCTCTGGAAACAGCCTTTGAAAGAGAACACCAAAGTCCAGAGCCACAGAAGCTGATCCCATTATAGCTCAAGAACACCAGGACAGAAAACTGCTTGATTCAAATAAGCAGAAAATGGACCCATGATTCAAAATATAAACTCCTGCAAAGAGCCAGACCAGATGATCCAGGGAGTGACACCTAAATAAACTCTCCGTTTGCACTATTACTCCTGTTCCCTCAGTCTTTCCTTCAGAACAAGGAATAAGTCACTGCGTCTGTTTCCAGAGTTCCAAGCATTGGATTCTTAAAAAGCAGATGGTATATGAATAGCCCTCTCCCCGCAACATCACATTAAATAAAGGCAACTGAAACATATTTTTGCATAGCATTTGATCATCTTGCTGCACGACAGGATAAGAAACAGGACCCATATGAAGAACTACAATTTCTGGCTCAAACAACCTGATTTCAATCTGTAGACTGGTTAACAAGGCAACAGACATTTGTTAAAATGCTCTCTTTATGTGTGGCACATTGCCAAGAGCTTGAGACACAAGTCCAAGAGGCAGAAAAATGGAATCAATGCCATTAAGTAGCATATCATATAACGGGGGAGGACAGCCAAGATCGTCTTGAAAATTCTTTCTTGACTCACTGACACTGCATTAGAACTGCTTAGAAAGGATTTGCTATTTTAAACACAAAGAGCATATTGTACAAAAATGAGTGACAATATTAAGCTCCCTTACCTGTGGGACTTTATAAAGTTTGAGAACGGTGGCCATGGCCATGGACAGTGCAGATGACATCCCACCAATGACAGCTACTGAATTGGGCTGACCGCCACAACTATAGTTGGGAATAGTTGGACTCATCCCTGACAGCCATACCAAGGAACTCTCCACGGCTAGTTTGTTATGTTGGAAGTTATTGAGCAACTGGTAGCCCAAGGTTATGTTTGGCAGCAAATGGGGATTCTTGTTGATCTCATCCACAGCAAATTGGAAAGCGAGGATGTGTTGGTAATATTTGCGCAACGTCCTAAAGTGAGAGGAAAAATATAAAGAGCCAGGCAAACTCTATATGTGCAGAAAGAGCAAGATGTCTTAGTGCATGGAGTGCTGGACATGAAGTCTTAAATCTTGCTCCTAACATTTACTAACAGTATGGCCCTGGGCCAATCATTGCATCACCATGAGCATCAAGGTCCACATCTGTCAAATGAGAGACTTGGACAAATCATCTTCAAAAATGCTGTCAAGAATACACACACACACACACACACACACACACACACAAATGATGATGTTCTTTAGATATCACAATATATCTAGTCTTGGAGTGGAACTAAACTAAGCAGGCAGTCTGATTTTTTATCTTGTTCAAACATAGAAAGTTTCTAATGCTGCACTTTCAATTTTGAGACATTTTAATGGCCCTCTTGACCATGTTAGATATGCGAAGCATATTAGAAAGGAATTGAGAAATATACTGAAAATATATCTTCTAGATGTGTTGGGATAAAATGGAATACATGTATTTAAAAGTAGAATTTTCCTGAAAATATTATGGGTACCATGAAGTATTCAAGATGAAGTACTCATCTCACTCTTTCTCAAATCTGAACTACAGGAAGAAGAATCTTAAAATTTAGAATTTCAAGGCATTTTTATTGGCCTTGCAATTCATCCTCCTGTTTTATTCAGGTAAGGAAACGTTACTCCTCTCTTGGAAGCTGAATAACTGAGAATCAGGGAATCAATGAATCAACACTTATTAAGCACCTACTATGTGCCAAGTACCATGCTAAGCAATTGTAATACAGGGAAAATTAGGAACCCCTGAGAAACCCCTAGCTACTGACAAGCACTCCCAGAAAGAATGGACTCAGATATCTTTGGCATTTAGCAAACCCCCTGGGACTCCATGACTCCACCAAGGAATGTCATTAGATAGGACCATCCCACTGAAGGATAACCTGGCAGACCTTTTCTAGCTGATATCCCTGGGGCTCCATGACTCCACCAAGGAATGCAAATGAGATTATCCCACTAGTATGATAACCTGACTGAATCTTTTGATCAGCCAGGACTTTTGTTCCTGTTCCCCCCACCCTGTATCCTCACATATCCTATGTAAGTCAAGTTGTCACCCCAATGCAGGGACATAGAAAGAAAGAAAGAAAGAAGGAAAGAAAGAAAAAAAGGAAAGAAGGAAGGAAGGAAGAAAGAAAGAAAGAAAGAAAGAAAGAAAGGAAGGAAGGAAGGAAGGAAGGAAGGAAGGAAGAAAGAAAGAAAGAAAGAAAGAAAGAAAGAAAGAAAGAAAGAAAGAAAGAAAGAAAGAAAGAAAGAAAGAAAGAAAGGAAGGAAGGAAGGAAGGAAGGAAGAAAAGAAAGAGAAAAGAAAGAAAAAGACAGAGACAGAGAGAGGCAGAAAAAAGAAGAGACAGAGACAGATAGACAAGACAGACAGACAAAAGACAGACAGGAAGGCAGCTATACATTTAAGAGATATTGTCAAGCTGAAATTGACAGGCCTTGGCAATGGATATGTGCGGAGAGGGAAAGAGAAAAATGTAGTATCATTCTAAGGTAGGGAGCCAGAGTGCTTTGGAGGATGGTCTTGCCCTCTACAGTAAGAGGGAGAGAGTTTAGGGGCAAAAGAGAATGATTTCTATTTTGAATGTGTTAAACTTAACCTGTCCACTGGACAGTTAGTTCAGATGTCTAAAAGGCAGTTGGTGACATGAAAAATGAAGGCAGCAGAGAGTTTGGGTCAATATGAGAATCCCCACCATAGAGATGTTATGTAAATCATGGGAGCTGAAAATATAACCAAGTGTACTAGTAGAGGGGGTAGGAGATGGATGCCTGAGGGACACTTACAATTAGACAGTGTGATCTCAAGAAAATCCAACAAAGCAGATAGAAAAGGAGCAATAAGAAAAGGAGGATAAGAACAGGGGAAAACTACTCCACAAAACCTAAAGAGAGCATCAAGGAGGAGAGAGTGATCAATGGTGTCCAAGAGAATACAAGGAGAATGAGCAAGATAATTAAATAAATGCTCTCAAATTTACATAACAGTGAACTGAAAGATAGAACCTGGAGTTCTCAATGAGCAGAAACTGAAATGATTAACAAGTGATTTCAATCACCTTACAAGCGTTTATGAGGCCCCTGCTAGCTTTCTTGAATTTGCAAGTGATGGGGGTGTGGAGACAAGAGTGAAAAGAAAAAGAAAAATACCCCATCCTCAAAGAAATTATGTTCTAGCCAGCAGAGAAAGCATGTGCACATAGCAAGCAGTGTATTAAATTAGGAACAAAGGGGACAGCATATGATTTGGAGGAAGTCACAGCTACAGCCAAGCAAGAAAGACTTCATGTCAAATGAGTTGAAATATAAATGAAACTAGGAATTCTAAGACATGGAAGTAAGAGGAAATTGCATTCCTGGAATGGGAGAAAGTATTCCCAAAAGTACAGAAACAAGAGATGGAGTGTGCAACATGAAGAATGGTGTGCTCTCTTTGGCTTTATTCAAAACAGTGATGAAAGGTGGTAAAGGATAGTAAATATATGTGTGTGTGTGTGTGTGTGTGTGTGTGTGTGTGTAGGTGGAGCCCAAGAGATGATGTTAAATGCTTGCGAAGTTTACCTTTCACCAGAGAGGTACCAGAACATTATTAGAATTCAGCAAATAGGGAATTGCCAGGCCAAGTATTGTACTTTCTGAAGACATCATTGGAAAGACTAGCAAATGTCACAAGAGATGTCTCAAGAGAACCATTAGGGGGCCATTTCAGTGCTCACAGAAGAGTTGGCGAATTCTTGTCATTAGGTCATTGAGTGAGGGGAAAAGGGGGGGAAAGTGTAAAAGATTGTAGTTTGGTAGAGATTACGAGTGAACAAATGATTGGATACATATCTTCATCAGAAACTAGATTGAATGAAGACAAAATGGTCATTTATGTGAATAGTACATTGAATATAAAAAAGCAATGAATGAAGTAGATCAAACTAATGGCTTCTGCATTATGAGTGTATTTTAAGACAATGTCCTTGTAGCAACAATGCGCTAGCAGCTACTGTGGCTATGCAATACCAATAACACCAGCATAGGGATGGGCTGCTAACACAGGGTCTTTCATCTGCTTTTCTAGGGAAAGCAACTTTAAGGGTTAACAATCTCAGTTTAATCAAACATACATACATCATTCACTTAGTTCTGGGGGAAAAGATCAGCCCCTTGAACTTCAGAGCAATTACAAACAGAAATTGCAAACATCAACAAACAGATCTTGTCTGGTCAAATCACAATACATAATTACCAGAGAAGAGCCAATGGGTCTGGGTTAACAAAGTGGCAGGCGGGGGGAAGTAGGAGGGGGGCAGTCACAATAGCTTGCCCAGAGTCTCGACACTCCTTCCATGAGTGACCCCCAAAAGTCAAACACTAAGCTCCCCTCAATTATATCCTTTTCAGAGCCCTGAGGGCTATGACTTCACACAGGCTGGGTGTGTGAATGTTTCCCATAGCCAGTATCACATCATATACAAGTCAATGACTCCCCATTGCCTCAGTGCTGAGAAATATTCCAAAACAAAGACAGCAAAAGGTTTCCCACCAATTCAAACAAAGGGGAGACTTGATAGTCTTAGCATCCCAAAAGGGAAGAACAGGGAAAAGTCTAATTGCCTTAATACTCCTCAGCTGAGAATATGGAGAATGAGGTGATTTTGGAAGTTTCCACATGCAAGCGAAGATTTGGATAGCTACTGTGAAAGAAGACGAAGGAGTCATTCAGGAAGCAGTACATGGATTTCCTTGCAGTAGTGAGAGCCCCTTTCAGATATCATAATATAAATTTGTAGTAGATCTGATGGGATTTGGACTGTGGTAACTCCCTTGAACCCCACCCTGAATCTTCTCAATTGATCTGGGTTTTCATGCTCAAATAGCACAGCCTAGCCTAGCCTTCCATTGTCTGGATAACTCTGGATTGCCTTCTGGCTGTTTACCACCCTTGATCCTGATCAAAATATCTATACCCTAGCTCTGTTACCCTAGCTCTCTTATTGTCTGTCATCTCCAGGTAGGCTTCAGCTACTTCCCACCCTTAATCCCATTCTCTTGGTTCCTGGAGTCTGATTTTATCCCAGTCCCATCAAGCTCCTCCTTAGACTCCTCCTCAATACCTTCTCTAAACCCCTCCTCCCCATCACCCCAGGTCCACCCTAGATCCCTCCTACAGTCTTTGTGTACATAGGTTTTATCTTGCCTCCATGAAGGTGCTCAGTTTCAATTTAGCTTAGTAGGTTAAATCTGTCCTGCTTGTGAAAACAAGAGCAGCAAAGGGTGGGATTTCTTAAGACAACCCATTATGACAAACCCTTAATAAACTTTGTCTATTTCCTTGCCTGAGAAGGCTTGGGTCAAATTCCTTTGGCAGGACATGTATCGGTATTCTGGGGTTTCAAGCACCCCTCAACCCCATACCTCTTCAGATCCATTCTACAGCACTTTGTGATTTTCTTAAGTCTCTTTAATATCTCCTGAACAATATCTGAAGAAGTAGATAGAGGGAGTAACCTGGGATTGGGTTTTGGCAATGCTCAAATGGAAATCATTGGCACTGCTTCCACAATGGAAAAGACCATTGATCCATTCTTCAGGGTTTTTTTCTTCTGTTTTTTGTATGTTTGTAAAAGAAATATATATATATATATATATAATGTATATATATATGAATATATATATGTGTGTGTGTGTTTATATATGTGTATATATGTGTATGTGGAGTATATGTGTTTGCATATGCATGTATGTAAGTATATACACACATGCATATACACATATGTATGTGTATATACACAACCTTTTATGTTCATCACTAAGTGCTTTGGATGGAAATAAAAATTTAAAATCTCATGTATTTCTACCTTCATTTTGATTGATAGGAAACCACCTATACACATACCGAAAAATAAAATACACAATACATACACAAAAATAAATGCAATGAAATTTCTGTGGTTTGGTTATAGTCACTGGAAAACTCAGAGAAAACTTCCTGTAGAAAGTGCTACCTAAAATAATTTTAAAGATAGCAAAGTATTTTGAATATCCAAAAACATATGAAATCACTTATCAAGCATGGGTAATTACCTATGTGAAGATATCATAAAAGGAGGTATGCTTTCATATATGAGTTTCAGCAAGGAAATGAGGTTGGTTTCAATGTAGACTACTTGAAGGGGACTGTTGTGCAATAAGCCTACAAAGGGTGATGAAGCCTGGGTCAGGGACTAAAAGGTTATTGAAACATGGCATATGTATGACCTCTTATTTACTTTTATAGGCATTGAGTACCCAATGACTTTCTTTGGGCCTAGAGTAGAGGAGTAATATGGGCACACACATCAATGTTTTCAAATGCTGTTCTGGAAGTTCTGTGATGACTCAAACCACAAATCACAAAGGTTAATCTCTACGATATACATAATAAGAGGTCTTTTCCCTTTTATTTAAAATCTCCATTGAAGAGGGTCCCATAGTAACTAATAGGAACACATTTCGTATTTGCATAACTTGAATCATTAGAAAACATTTCCTTCCATCAACCCTAAATGTGTCCTACCATATTTTTTAGTTATGACATGGAGAGCTAAACCAAAAAAAAAAAAAAAAAAAGTCTTCCAGATCAATAGGCTTTGATCCATGACAACAGTTATCACGTTCCCCTTAGCTTTTTAAAACCATTCTGATCACTTCAAATTGATTTGCTGTTTAATGAAATTGTTTTTAGGATACAAATATGGTATTCATACCTAAAGGGGGAAGAGTCAAAACAGAGAAAGAAAGTTATAGACCAATTTCCCTAAGGAATATGGATGCAAAAAAATAATTAAAATATTAGCAAAAAGATTACAGAAACTTATCATGAGAATAATATACTTTGATCAGATAGGATTTATATCGGGAATGCAGGGCTGGTTCAATATTAGGGAAACCATCATCATAACTGATCATATCAACCACAAAACTAACAAATCATATGATTATCTCGACAGATGCAGAAAAAGCTTGTGACAAATTACAACACCCATTGCTATCAAAACCACTAGAGAGTAGAGGAATAAACTGACCCTTCTCTAAAATATAAGTAGTATCTACCTAAAACCATAATCAAGCATTATATGTAATGGGGATAAGCTAGACACATTTCAATAAGATTGAGGGTGAAACAAGGATGTCCACTATCATCACTGTTATTCAATATGGTAGTAGAAACATTAACTTTAGCAATAAGAGAAGAAAAATAAGTAGAAGGAATTAGAATAAGCAAAGAAGAAATAAAGCTTTCGCTCTTTGCAGATGATATGCTAATATACTTAGAGAATCCTAGAGAACCAAGTAAAAACAAAACTACTTGAAAAAAAATAACTTCAGTAAAGTTGCAGGATGTAAAATAAACCCACATAAATCATCAGCATTTCTATATATTACTAACAAAACCCAACAACAAGATATAGAAAGATAAATTCCATTTAAAATTATTGTAGACATTATAAAACATTCGGGAATCTAACTGTCAAAACAAATCCAGGACCTTTTTTTTCCTTTTTGGGGTCTTTTTCAAGAGGCGATCGGTGGATTCTTTTAATTTCTATTTTACCCTCTGGTTCTAAAATATCAGGACAGTTTTCATTGATAATTTCTTGAAAGATGATGGCTAAGCTCTTTTTTTGGTCATGGCTTTCAGGTAGTCCAATAATTTTTAAATTAGGTCTCCTGGATCTACTCTACAAGCCAGTGGTTTTTCCAAAGAGATATTTGACATTGTCTTCCATTTTTTCCTTCCTTTTGCTTCTGTTTTATACTATCTTGGTTTCTCATAAAGTCACTAGCTTCCACTTGCTCCAATCTAATTTTTAAGGTAGTATATTCTTCAGTGGTCTTTTGACCTCCTTTTCCATTTGGCTAATTCCGGCTTTCAAGGCATTCTTCTCCTCATTGGCTTTTTGGAGCTTTTTTGACATTTGGGTTAGTCTTTTATTTAAGGTGTTATTTTCTTCAGTATTTTGGGGGGGTTTTCTTTAGATAGTCATTGACTTGTTTTTCATGGTTTTCTTGCCTCACTCTCATTTCTTGTCCCAATTCCTCTACTTCTCTTACTTGCTTTTCCAAATCCTTTTGAAGCTCTTCCATGGCCTGAGACCAATTCATATTTTTTTTTGGAGGCTTTTGATGTAGGCTCCTTGACTTTGTTGACTTCTTCTGGCTGTATGTTTTGATCTTCTTTGTCACCAAAAAAGGAATCTGGAGTTTGAGTTTGAGTGAGTTTGACTCTGAGCTCATTTCTGGTGCCTAAGATCGTTAACCTTAGATCCTTCCCCCAATTTGTTTGATAAAGATGCAGAAACTCCCTTACCCAAACCTCACCCAAGCCTAGCAGTGATAAGTGACCTCGAGAAATTCTTCCTCACATATGGTCCAATAAGAAATATGTCCTTCGTATTGGGCACCAATAACTACTTGTCACCCATCTATTCTTAGAAAATACAGTTTTTTACACTTTAACCTCAAATTTGAGTGTTTTTACTCCCTGATGTATTTGCCTCATGTTTGTACTGGGTGATTTTTTTCATCTGTAAGATTAATCTCTGACTGTTTAAATGCTATATAGGGACCATTTCTCTGCTTGCTGCACAGAACAATAGTAAAACCTTTCATTTATCAGCTTCCTGAGTACCAGGATTCTAGAACTTGTGAAACCCAGGTCATTGCTTTAGTCAATGCTATGAGGCTAATTCAAACACAACCCTACCAACAAAACAGTCAGGCAGAAATATGGATGACCATTTCATCAACCAGAAAAATAAAAACAACCACTTACTGTCCGCCTGGAGCATTCCAGAGGGGAGGACTTCGGAATAACTCTTTGTCATATGTTAGCTCTGTCTTCCGAAAGAAGGAGAAGAAGCCCCCTATGACTAGGTCCCCTTCTTTTCTATAGGTGGGAGTGTAAGGTCTTTCTAGATGACAAGGACTCTTCTTCATGTGGTACTCAAAATGAGCAATCTGAAGAAGCAGGATCATAAATATTTTAGTGATCAAGAGCCTGAGTTCCCTCAAGCCCATGGCCAATATCCCAAATCTGTAAAGAGTCAGGGAGTAGGGCACTCTAAGTTGACTGGGGGTCATTGTTCATGGAAATATAGGTACCTTCTCCACTGCTAAAGATTTTCTTTCCTAGTGGATGCTCAAACTTTGAACAGTCCTTCTCATTTGGAAAAGCAGAATGTGAGACATGCAGCAAGCCTCTGTTTAGGACAAAGGCAAAAGCTAGAAAGATCAGGGTATATTTATGGGACATTTTGCCTCCTGGATATTATTCTCTTTGTTCTCTGCAGATTGATTAGGAAATGAGGGCCATCTTCAAGTCTCTTGGGTTCAAGTCAAACAAATATGTTGACCAGAGTCTGAGAGTGAGGGTGAGTCTCTTGGGATCATCCTGCCCAGAAACTCTGCACCTGCATCCTTCTTCTTGGAAATTTCAAAAACATAAGCATAAAAAATATGTTTGGGAATCCCTTTCCCAGCCTTCCATCCCTGGAGCCATCACAGCTTCCATGGGTTCTGAGATGCCCACAGTATGCTCTGATCTCTCTTAAAGTAGGTTTTGCAGGCATTCCAAACTATTTCCATTATCCCTAGGTGAAATATCTGCAGTGGATCAAAGTTACCAGATGTTGCATCAGTCAGAGGACATTGTGACGTGACAAGGGCAGAAAGTAAGAATGATAGTGATAAGGCCTAGGCCCACAATTTACCAGACAGAGATGAATTTAACATTTATCTTATCTGAATAACATTAACCACATGCTTTGGCCTCTGGAAGTACACACTAACTATTTTCTGAATGAATAATCACAATAAAAATAGAACTTTCAATTATGTTTTTAGGTTGATAAATCCCATTCCTTGCAAGGCTGCCTATTAGCCCAACAGTGGAAACAATGAACACAATACGGCAATTACCTCCTACAGGCAACTGAGAAGGATTGTAGAAGGTGAAAGTTTGTCATACCTACCATGAATGAAAAGCCAGAAAGAAAGAGTTTCTGAGTCATTAGTAGTCATTTATTGAAAGTAATCAATAAATTGAAGATCAGTGGTCTTTCTTGGACCAAAGACAAAACCATGGAGGTCACCCAATGCATATATATCTTTAGAAAAAGTTGTGTCCTGGCAGGTGAAGATCACCCCTCATTGATTAACAATTAATGGTGGTGGTAGTTTGGGAGGCTTTTCCTTTTTTTTCTGTTTCCATGTGGTTTGATTTCTTTTTTCCTTTTTAAGTATTTTTTATTTTTTTAATATTTTTTATTTTTCAGCATTGATTTTCACAAGAGTTTGAAGTACAAGTTTTCTCCCCATCTCTACCCTCCCTCCACTCAAAGATTACACATATTCTGATTGCCCCATTCCCCAGTCAGCCCTCCTTTATGTCACCCCACTACACCCATCCCCCTTTCCCTTACTTTCTTGTAGGGCAAGATAGATTTCTATGCCCCATTGCCTGTGTATCTCATTTCCTAGTTGCATGTGAATTTTTTTGAACATCTGCTTTCAAAATATTAAGTTCCAAATTGTCTCCCCTCTTCCCTTCCCACCCACCCTCCCTAAGAAGGGAAGAAATTCAACATAGGACACATGAGTATCATTATGTAAAGTCCTTCCACAATACTCAGGTTGTGAAAGACTAACTATATTTTGCTCCTTCCTATCCTATCCCCTTTATTCAGTTTTCTCCATTGACCCTGTTCCTTTTTGAAAGTTTTGCTTTTGATTACCTCCTCCCCCTATCTGCCCTCCCTTCTATCATTCCCCATTTTTTATCTCCTTCCTCTTCTTTCCTTTGGGAGAAGATACCCAATTGAGTGTGTATGTTATTTCCTCCTCATGTCAAATCAAATGAGAGCAAGATTCACTCATTCTCCCTCCCCTGCCCCCTCTTCCCTTCCTACAGAACTGTTTTTTCCTGCCACTTTTATGTGAGATAATTTACCCCATTCTATCTCTCCCTTTCTCCCTCTCTCAATATATTCCTCTCTCATGCCTTAATTTGACTTGTTTTTACATATCAGCCCTTCATATTGAACTCACCCTGTACCCTCTGTCTATATATACACATATATGTGTGTGTGTATATATATATATATTTGTGTGTGTGTGTGTGTGTGTGTGTGTGTGTATTCCCTTCAACTACCCTAATACTGAGGTCTCATGAATTATAAACATCATCTTTCCATGTAGAAATGTAAACAAAACAGTTCAACTTTAGTAAGTCCCTTATGATTTCTCTTTCTTGTTTACCTTTTCATCTGTCTCTTGATTCTTGTGTTTGAAAGTCAAATTTTCTATTCAGCTCTGGTCTTTTCACTGAGAAAGCTTGAAAGTCCTCTATTTTATTGAAAATCCATATTTTGCCTTGGAGGATGATACTCAATTTTGCTGGGTAGGTGATTCTTGGTTTTAATCCTAGCTCCTTTGATCTCTGGAATATAATATTCCAAGCCCTTCAGTCCCTTAAGGTAGAAGGTGCTAGATCTTGTGCTATCCTGATTGTGTTTCCACAATACTCAAGTTGTTTCTTTCTGGATGCTTGCAGTAATTTTTTCTTGACCTGGAAACTCTGGAATTTGGCAACAATATTCCTAGGAGTTTTCTATGTTTGTTGTTGTTGTTGTTGTTTTGCAGGGCAATAGGGATTAAGTGACTTGCCCAAGGTCACACAACTAGTACACGTGTCAAGGGTCTGAGGCCAGATTTGAACTCAAGTCCTCCAAACTCCAGGGCTGGTATTCTACTCACTGCACCATCTAACCAGGAGTTTTCTTTTTGGGAGCTTTTTCAAGAGGCAATTGGTGGATTCTTTCAATTTCTATTTTACCTTCTGGTTCTAAAATATCAGGACAGTTTTCATTGATAATTTCTTGAAAGATGATGGCTAAGCTCTTTTTTTGGTCATGGCTTTCAGGTAGTCCAATAATTTTTAAATTAGGTCTCCTGGATCTACTCTACAAGCCAGTGGTTTTTCCAAAGAGATATTTGACATTGTCTTCCATTTTTTCCTTCCTTTGCTTCTGTTTTATACTATCTTGGTTTCTCATAAAGTCACTAGCTTCCACTTGCTCCAATCTAATTTTTAAGGTAGTATATTCTTCAGTGGTCTTTTGACCTCCTTTTCCATTTGGCTAATTCTGGCTTTCAAGGCATTCTTCTCCTCATTGGCTTTTTGGAGCTTTTTTGACATTTGGGTTAGTCTTTTATTTAAGGTGTTATTTTCTTCAGTATTTTGGGGGGGTTTTCTTTAGATAGTCATTGACTTGTTTTTCATGGTTTTCTTGCCTCACTCTCATTTCTTGTCCCAATTCCTCTACTTCTCTTACTTGCTTTTCCAAATCCTTTTGAAGCTCTTCCATGGCCTGAGACCAATTCATATTTTTTTTGGAGGCTTTTGATGTAGGCTCCTTGACTTTGTTGACTTCTTCTGGCTGTATGTTTTGATCTTCTTTGTCACCAAAAAAGGAATCTGGAGTTTGAGTTTGAGTGAGTTTGACTCTGAGCTCATTTTTGCTTCCTGTTCATGTTCCCAGCCAGCTTCTTGACCCTTGAGCATTTTGTCAGGATGTGATGGCTTGTAGAGTGGAGAGTTTTTTGTCCCAAGCTTTATGGTCTATCAGAGCTACTTGTACTCCACCATAACCCCAGACTTTGTCACCGCAGTGCTCCTCCTCCCCCAAAAACTGACAACCATGTCCGCAATACAGATCCAAGCACAGCACAACAAGAGAATCTGCCTTTGTGCCCACAACGTGCTCCTTGCACTCCCTCTCTGATCCACTGCTACAATTCTCCTACCATGTGAGCCAGGGACTCGGGAAGCATCTGATGCTGGCATGCTGGAAGCAGTCTCAGGAGTTTCCTGCTCCTGCCACCACCCCTGCTGCACCACTTTTGCCACCCCCAGCGATTGCGATCAGACTGCTCTGAACTCCATTCCTCAGTTTCCCCCTAACCGGCTCTTTGGAGTTTGTGGGTTGAAAAGTCAGGTAACTGCCACAGCTCAATGTTTCATAGCCCCAAGGCCTGTTCCAGCTGACTGATTCCAGGCAGATCTGGTCTGTCCTGGCATGCTGGGCTGCCCTCTGCTCTCAGGACCATGTGATAGACCCTTCCCCCTCAACCATCCAAGCTCTCCTCAGCTGGAGACCTGTTTCCCTCAGCTACATCTGGGTTTCATAGCTCTACAATTTGTTCACAGCCATTTTCTACAGGTGTTTCAAGGAATTTGGGGGACAGCTTATGCCAGTCCCTCCTTTCCAGCAGCCATCTGAGACTCAGCTACTTTTCGAAGAGCAGTGGTGACTAGAAGGAACCATCACAGGCCCAGTGAGTGTAGAAGCAGTGGGGCAGAAAGCCCCTGGCTGTGGGTACTTACAGAAGGTTGGAGGTTTGTCTATGATCCCAGGCTAGAGGGGAGAACTGAAGATCTGGGGCAAGAGACACCATTTCCCATACACCAGGACTAGAGGTGATTATAAAAATCAAGCTATTACCACAAAAAAAAAATGCACAGGCAAAGAAGAAAGAATCGTAGAAACCTATTATGGGAATAGGGATGCCTGGGGTTTATCTTCAGAGGAGGATATTGAAGTAAAGAAAGCTCCAAAGAGTAACATCAAATGGTCACTTGCCACCCCCAAAAAATTATAGAATATCTTAAAAAAGACTTCAAAAATCAAATGACAAAGATGGAGGAAAAGCTAAAAAAAATAAGAAGAATAATCCAAGAAAAACTAGAAGGTTATGAAAGGAAAGTTAACCAATTAGAAAAGGAGGTCCAGAATCTTAAGGAGGAAAATGACAGCTTGAAAATAAGAATTTGGCAAAGTGAAGTCAGCGAAATTATAAGAGATCAAGAAATGGTTAAAGCAAACATGAATAACAAAAAAAAAAATAGAAGAGAAAGTGAAACATCTTATAAGAAAAACAACAGATTTAGGGAATAGATAAAGAAGGGAAAATATAAAAATAGTTGGACTAACTGGAAGTAATGATCAAAAACATAATCTTGATACAATAATACAAGAAGTAATTAAAGAAAATTGTCCTGTAGCATTATAACAAGGCAGAGAAGCAGAAATGGGAAAAAAATCCATCAATCACAACTTAAAAGAAATCTTATGAAGAAAATTCATAAGAATATCATAGTAAAATTCTGAAATCCTCAGCTCAAGGATAAAATATTAAAAGCATCAAGATTAAAACAACTTAAATATAAGAATGCCTCTACTAGAATTACACAAGACCTAGCAGCACAGACACTATGTCGAAGGGCAAAAGACCTGGGACTCTGGCCGAAAATATAACACAGTGCAAAGCTAAGTATTATTTTGACTGAAAAAATGGACATTTGATAAACTTTCAGACTTTCAAGATTTTGTAAAAAATAATCTTCAATTTAATAGAAAATTTGACATACAAGAACCAAGAGAAACATAAGGTATATACCGAAGATTAATTATAAGGGATTCATGAGGACAGACTGTTTACCTTTTATATAACGTAAAATGGATGTCAAAGATTCATATTAATAACTGCTGAGCTCACAAGGAAGACTGGGGTAAGCCCCTTTAAGACATGAATTTTAAAACTTTAAAACATTAAGAAACAGTTAAAAAGAGTAACTATTTTATACAAATGAGATGCAAGAGGAAGAAATGATACAGAGTAATTAGTTGGGGGGGAGGGCTGGTAGTTCTGGTAACCTACTTTCATCGGGAATGAGTTTAAGAAGGAACAATACATATACATTTAGAAGAGTATAAAAGTCTTCTGAATTTAGAAGAAATAAAATGGTAGGGGCATAGAGAAGGGGGTGGACAAGGGAGGGATCTTTAGAGTAGTGAATGAGGGAATAAAAGGGTGTTTAGATTAATGTGAATGGGAGGATAGGGGAGGGATCCTTGCAGGGGGGAAGCCAAGTAATACGAGGGCAAGGTAGTTGGTAGAGGAGGGGTTTAGGCAAGTAATAGGAGGGCAAGGTAGCAGGTAGAAGTAAAGCAGAGGAGGCAGGATGGATAGGAAAAAACAGCTATGTACAAATATAAAAACAAAGATCAGGAGTAGAGTATGTTTGGGAAAGTTTATGTCTATATACACTTGTATATAACTGTGTGTGTGTGTGTATATATATGTATATGTGTGTGTGTGTGTGTGTGTGTGTGTACGTATATATTGAGAAACATATCTAAACTATATTGTAGCCTTCTGGGGGGGCTGGGGCAGGGGAAAAAGAACAAAGTTAAAAAGTGTACCTCAGAGAACAAAAGAAAACAAAAGGAAGCAAAGAAAATATGGACAATTCTCAACACAAACGATATTATTTATTATATAGGCTTTCTTGAAATGAAAATTTATTGTTATTTATTTTGAATCCTCTCTTATGTTCTGCTATGCACATGACATGTTTTTATTTCCTTTCTTACTTCATATTTAAGTTCCAATATTTAGCTTTATGATATGTTTCTGTTTCTTTTCTCTATTCTGTATCAGTGTTCTGGTAAAACAAATTTAAAAAAAGAATGTGGATTGTCTAGTATCTTGTACTGAGGGACATCACATTCTTTGTGATAGAAAATTGTTCTCTTTAAATCCCTTAATAGTTCACTAAAACCCACAAATATTTTTTCTCATACTAATCACATCTTTGTACTGGTGTTCTTCGGTTGTTGATTTTGAAGGCAGAACCAAGAGGGCATTTATTGCTACTCAGTTTCTCCTTATTTGGTGCAGTGCCATCCCTGAACCTTCCAAGATTATATAGTGTCCTGAGTTTTGTAGGAAACATTTTATAAATCCCTCCTAGCTCTGTGTCATCTGCAAATATGATAAACTTCTCTCTTGTCCTTCACCATGTCCTTGGGAAAGAAGATGCTTGAGTCATTTGATTCGAAATGCCTAGAATTATTCACTGAGTATACAGAAAATTGATGAGTAAGAAATCTTTTTAGCTTTAAAAAATCACAAAAATTAACATTTTAGAGATATATTTTATTCATGAGATAGTGGCAGTATTTTCACCATTCAGCAAATAGGTGTATGACCAGAATAAAGACAAGATAAAGAAATTATGGCAGAAAAGAGGAAAAGAACCAAGAATATTTAATTAGGGGAAGGACTGAAAAGGAGAACTTTGAGGGAAGACTATCTTGCCATGCAAAAGGGAAAATAATTAAATGAGAGTGAAGGAAATAGTCATCAGAGAATTCCCATGCTCAGGCCTTTGTCAAACTCCACCTGCTGGGTACATAAGACACAGAGAAGGAATTAGGAATATTTCACACACCTTATTTTGGAGATATCCTAGAAGATAGGCCTAGGCCCTTATCACTGAGTTCATTGTAATGCCCACCCAAGGACAGTTCCCAATACAGGTCTAATCACTATGTCCACCCAGCAGAGGGTTAAGAAATAGCAGGAAAGAAAAGAAAAGAAAGCAAAGGAAGAGGATTGGGAGTAATGATGAAGATTGAAAACATTGTATTGAATCCTAATCTCTAAACCTGCATAAGAAACAGTCTCATTACTCAGAGGAGGAATTATTGGCATAAATGATCACCCCAAATATAAATATAGACAACATTGCAATGATAGTAAATAAAATAATTCTTGATACCAGGATTATTTTTCATTTGTTAATCCCTATCTCACGGCCTATGCGTGGTGCATATTTGAGAGAAATTGCCCTCTGTTTTATATTATATAGATGTGAAAAGATTGAAAACTCTGTAATTAATGAATCCTGTCAGTGGAGTGATAGACATGGCACTTGGGGTCACTGTAAAGTTTATATTATTTGCTTTTATAGACATATTTTAACATTGTAATGAGAAAACTCCAATATGGGGTCATTTAGACAAGTGTTCCCAAAGCAAATCAGAATTTATAAGCAAAGACCAACATTTTGCCTTTTCCTGGTAACTCTCTGTCAGGCTAATGAGAGTTGATGTTTTGGATTAGATGAATCTTGGCACTGCCTGGCATATTCTGAATTCATGCTCTTTTCTGGTGCCTAAGATCGTTAACCTTAGATCCTTCCCCCAATTTGTTTGATAAAGATGCAGAAACTCCCTTACCCAAACCTCACCCAAGCCTAGCAGTGATAAGTGACCTCGAGAAATTCTTCCTCACATATGGTCCAATAAGAAATATGTCCTTCGTATTGGGCACCAATAACTACTTGTCACCCATCTATTCTTAGAAAATATAGTTTTTTACACTTTAACCTCAACTTTGAGTGTTTTTACTCCCTGATGTATTTGCCTCATGTTTGTACTGGGTGATTTTTTTCATCTGTAAGATTAATCTCTGACTGTTTAAATGCTATATAGGGACCATTTCTCTGCTTGCTGCACAGAACAATAGTAAAACCTTTCATTTATCAGCTTCCTGAGTACCAGGATTCTAGAACTTGTGAAACCCAGGTCATTGCTTTAGTCAATGCTATGAGGCTAATTCAAACACAACCCTACCAACAAAACAGTCAGGCAGAAATATGGATGACCATTTCATCAACCAGAAAAATAAAAACAACCACTTACTGTCCACCTGGAGCATCCCAGATGGGAGGACCTTGGAAGAACTCTTTGTCATATGTTAGCTCTGTCTTCCGAAAGAAGGAGAAGAAGCCCCCTATGACTAGGTCCCCTTCTTTTCTATAGGTGGGAGTGTAAGGTCTTTCTAGATGACAAGGACTCTTCTTCATGTGGTACTCAAAATGAGCAATCTGAAGAAGCAGGATCATAAATATTTTAGTGATCAAGAGCCTGAGTTTCCTCAAGCCCATGGCCAATATCCCAAATCTGTAAAGAGTCAGGGAGTAGAGCACTCTAAGTTGACTGGGGGTCATTGTTCATGGAAATATAGGTACCTTCTCCACTGCTAAAGATTTTCTTTCCTAGTGGATGCTCAAACTTTGAACAATCCTTCTCATTTGGAAAAGCAGAATGTGAGACATGCAGCAAGCCTCTGTTTAGGACAAAGGCAAAAGCTAGAAAGATCAGGGTATATTTATGGGACATTTTGCCTCCTGGATATTATTCTCTTTGTTCTCTGCAGATTGATTAGGAAATGAGGGCCATCTTCAAGTCTCTTGGGTTCAAGTCAAACAAATATGTTGACCAGAGTCTGAGAGTGAGGGTGGGTCTCTTGGGATCATCCTGCCCAGAAACTCTGCACCTGCATCCTTCTTCTTGGAAATTTCAAAAACATAAGCATAAAAAATATGTTTGGGAATCCCTTTCCCAGCCTTCCATCCCTGGAGCCATCACAGCTTCCATGGGTTCTGAGATGCCCACAGTATGCTCTGATCTCTCTTAAAGTAGGTTTTGCAGGCATTCCAAACTACTATTTCCATTATCCCTAGGTGAAATATCTGCAGTGGATCAAAGTTACCAGATGTTGCATCAGTCAGAGGACATTGTGACGTGACAAGGGCAGAAAGTAAGAATGATAGTGATAAGGCCTAGGCCCACAATTTACCAGACAGAGATGAATTTAACATTTATCTTATCTGAATAACATTAACCACATGCTTTGGCCTCTGGAAGTACACACTAACTATTTTCTGAATGAATAATCACAATAAAAATAGAACTTTCAATTATGTTTTTAGGTTGATAAATCCCATTCCTTGCAAGGCTGCCTATTAGCCCAACAGTGGAAACAATGAACACAATATGGCAATTACCTCCTACAGGCAACTGAGAAGGATTGTAGAAGGTGAAAGTTTGTCATACCTACCATGAATGAAAAGCCAGAAAGAAAGAGTTTCTGAGTCATTAGTAGTCATTTATTGAAAGTAATCAATAAATTGAAGATCAGTGGTCTTTCTTGGACCAAAGACAAAACCATGGAGGTCACCCAATGCATATATATCTTTAGAAAAAGTTGTGTCCTGGCAGGTGAAGATCACCCCTCATTGATTAACAATTAATGGTGGTGGTAGTTTGGGAGGCTTTTCCTTTTTTTTCTGTTTCCATGTGGTTTGATTTCTTTTTTCCTTTTTAAGTATTTTTTATTTTTTTAATATTTTTTATTTTTCAGCATTGATTTTCACAAGAGTTTGAAGTACAAGTTTTCTCCCCATCTCTACCCTCCCTCCACTCAAAGATTACACATATTCTGATTGCCCCATTCCCCAGTCAGCCCTCCTTTATGTCACCCCACTACACCCATCCCCCTTTCCCTTACTTTCTTGTAGGGCAAGATAGATTTCTATGCCCCATTGCCTGTGTATCTCATTTCCTAGTTGCATGTGAATTTTTTTGAACATCTGCTTTCAAAATATTAAGTTCCAAATTGTCTCCCCTCTTCCCTTCCCACCCACCCTCCCTAAGAAGGGAAGAAATTCAACATAGGACACATGAGTATCATTATGTAAAGTCCTTCCACAATACTCAGGTTGTGAAAGACTAACTATATTTTGCTCCTTCCTATCCTATCCCCTTTTATTCAGTTTTCTCCATTGACCCTGTTCCTTTTTGAAAGTTTTGCTTTTGATTACCTCCTCCCCCTATCTGCCCTCCCTTCTATCATTCCCCATTTTTTATCTCCTTCCTCTTCTTTCCTTTGGGAGAAGATACCCAATTGAGTGTGTATGTTATTTCCTCCTCATGTCAAATCAAATGAGAGCAAGATTCACTCATTCTCCCTCCCCTGCCCCCTCTTCCCTTCCTACAGAACTGTTTTTTCCTGCCACTTTTATGTGAGATAATTTACCCCATTCTATCTCTCCCTTTCTCCCTCTCTCAATATATTCCTCTCTCATGCCTTAATTTGACTTGTTTTTACATATCAGCCCTTCATATTGAACTCACCCTGTACCCTCTGTCTATATATACACATATATGTGTGTGTGTGTATATATATATATATTTGTGTGTGTGTGTGTGTGTGTGTGTGTGTGTGTGTGTGTGTATTCCCTTCAACTACCCTAATACTGAGGTCTCATGAATTATAAACATCATCTTTCCATGTAGGAATGTAAACAAAACAGTTCAACTTTAGTAAGTCCCTTATGATTTCTCTTTCTTGTTTACCTTTTCATCTGTCTCTTGATTCTTGTGTTTGAAAGTCAAATTTTCTATTCAGCTCTGGTCTTTTCACTGAGAAAGCTTGAAAGTCCTCTATTTTATTGAAAATCCATATTTTGCCTTGGAGGATGATACTCAATTTTGCTGGGTAGGTGATTCTTGGTTTTAATCCTAGCTCCTTTGATCTCTGGAATATAATATTCCAAGCCCTTCAGTCCCTTAAGGTAGAAGGTGCTAGATCTTGTGCTATCCTGATTGTGTTTCCACAATACTCAAGTTGTTTCTTTCTGGATGCTTGCAGTAATTTTTTCTTGACCTGGAAACTCTGGAATTTGGCAACAATATTCCTAGGAGTTTTCTATGTTTGTTGTTGTTGTTGTTGTTTTGCAGGGCAATAGGGATTAAGTGACTTGCCCAAGGTCACACAACTAGTACATGTGTCAAGGGTCTGAGGCCAGATTTGAACTCAAGTCCTCCAAACTCTAGAGCTGGTATTCTACTCACTGCACCATCTAACCAAGAGTTTTCTTTTTGGGAGCTTTTTCAAGAGGCAATTGGTGGATTCTTTCAATTTCTATTTTACCTTCTGGCTCTTGAATATCTGGGCAGTTTTCCTTAATAATTTCTTGAAAGATAATGTCTAGCCTCTTTTTTTTTGATCATGATATCCAGGTAGTCCAATAATTTTTAAATTATCTCTCCTGGATATTTTTTCCAGGTCAGTGGTTTTTCCAATGAGATATTTCACATTGTCTTCCACTTTTTTCCTTTGGTTCTGTTTTATAATATCTTGATTTCTCATAAAGTCACTAACTTCCATTAGCTCCAATCTAATTTTTAAGGGAGTATTTCCTTCAATGGTCTTTTGGACCTCCTTTTCCATTTGGCTAATTCTGCCTTTCAAGGCATTCTTCTCCTCATTATCTTTTTGGAGGTCTTTTGACATTTTGGTTAGTCTATTTTTAAGGTGTTATTTTCTGCAGTATTTTGGGGGGTCTCCTTTAGCAAGTCATTGATTTCTTTTTTTTTTTTACGATTTTCTTGCATTGCTGTCATTTCTCTTCCCAATTTTTCCTCACTTCTCTTACTTGCTTTTGCAAATCCTTTTTGAGCTGCTTTATGCCCCGGAATCAATTCACATTTTTCATGGAGGCTTTTCATGTAGGCTCTTTGACTTTGTTGACTTCTTCTGGCTGTATGTTTTGATCTTCTTTATCACCAAAAAAAGATTCCAAAGTCTGAGTATGAGTCCATTTTCACTGCCTGTTCATATTTCTAGCCAACTACTTGACCCTTGAGCTTTCTGTCAGGGTGTGACTGCTTGTAGAGTAGAGAGTACTTTTTTCCCAAGCTTTAGGGACTGTGCTGCTGTTTTCAGAGCTATTTCTAAAAGGCAACCTCTGTCACAGTAGCGCTCCTCCTCCCCCAAGAACCTCCAGCAAGGATTTTGACCCAGATCCAAGTAGGGCAAAACATGCTCTGCCCTCTTGCTTTAATCTGCCGCTTAATTCCTCCCACAGAGTGGGCCTGGGGCTGGAAGCAATTGCAGCTGGAGCTCTGGAAGGAGCCACAGAGCTGCACTACCTCTGCCACCCCCAGAGCTTGGGCCTACCACACACTCCTCTCAGTCCAATTCTGCAGTTTTTCCAGTAATCTCCTCTGTTGTCTTTGACATTTGTGGGTTGAGAAGTCTGGTAACTGCCACAGCTCAATGGTTCAGGGTCCTATGGCCTGTTCTGCCTGGCTCCCAGTCTGGGTGGTCCTGGCCTGGTCCACACCGGGCTATGCTCCACTCTCCTTCCAGCTCCATTCAATAGACCCTTTCCAGCGACCATCCAGTTTGTCCTGGGCTCGAGCCCTGCTTCCCTCTGCTATTTTTGTGGGTTCTGCTGCTACAGGATTTGTTCAGAGCCATTTTTACAGGTGTTTGGAGGGACTTGAGGGAGAGCTTAAGCAAGTCCCTACTTTTATGCTGCCGTCTTCCATGATTTTTCTTTTCGTTATTGATGTGGTCAATTTTGCATCCAATTTCCTGAATATTGAAACTGCATTATCATCATGTATATATAATTTTGGCCATAGGGCGTTATCTTCCTGAGATACTGGTATAATCTCCTTGCTAGTATTTTATTTTATATTTTGCATCAATATTCATTGAGGAAATTAATCTATAATTTTCAACTCTGTGTTTGCTCTCTGTAGTTTAAGAAAAAAAAAACATATTTGTGTCCTAAAAGATATTTCCCATAACTCCTTTTAATCTATTTTCTCAAATACTTTATATACTATTGTCATGAATCATGCCTAAAATTATTAATAAAATTCACTTGTAAATACATCTGTTCCTGGGGATTTTTTTTAGGGAACTTGCAATGCACTCATTCAGTTTTTTTGTCCAAGATGTTATTTTTGTTATTCAGCTATCTCTCACTTTTTGTGTCCTTATACACCACAGCAGATGAGATTCTTCTATCTTCCACCATCTCTTAACGTTTGTCCATCTTCTTGTTCTTTATTTTCATGACACCTTCTATCCATCTCATCCTCTACCATCCCCTTTTCTTTTTTCCTTCTTTTTTGTCTTCAACATCAGGGTTTTTTCCAGTTAGTCCCATCTTCTCATTATGTGGACAAAGTATTTAGGTATCAGATTCAGTGTTTGAACTTCCAGGGAATAGCCTGAATTAATTTCTTGAAGAATTGACAAATTTAATCTCTTTGCTGTTGAAGGGACTTTCAAAAGTCTTCTCAAGCACCACAATTTAAAAGTGTCAAGTCTATAGTACTCAGCTTTCCTTACAATTCAACTCTCAAAACCTAAGTTTTCCTGAGTTCCATTATTTCTGTTTCTCCCTTTTCTTATTCTGTGGATTTACTTTTCTATTTTTATCAAATGTCAAATGATTTAGATGGCTGCTGTTTATGATATAGTTTGTGCTCTGTGAGTGACATTCCTTTTTATCTTAACACTTTATTCTTTTCCTCCCTTCATATTATAGATAGATCTTTCCTTTAGATGAATTTAGTTAAAGTATTATTAGATCTTCTTAAGTTTTCATTTTTATTTTTGGGTACACATTGATTCTGTGAATTGACTTCCATAGTGTTGTCATTTATTAACTGCCATGTCAATTAAATTACAAGAATTACTTTATAGAGCTGGATGTCACAGAAAAAAATGTTAATTAATTTAAGGAGTATTTTCATTAAATAATATTGTATTGGCCTGAATATGAGGAATGAATACTTATCCAGTTATTTAGATCTTCCAAATTTGTGTGAAGGGCTTTCTCATAATGTCTATATAATTCCTGTGTCTTATCAGACAGACTCTCAAATGTTTTGTGTTGGTTTTAGTCATATTACAAGGAATCTCTCCTTCTAGGATATCCTGCTTCATTTGGTTGGCAATAAGTAGAAATGCTAAAAAAATTGAGTGGGTTTATTTTGTATCCTACCACTCTGCTGAACTTCATTATTTCCATTAGTTTTCAAGTTTTCTCTCTAGGGTTCCCTTGCTACAGTATCATATGATTTGCAAAAGTAAGAGACACCTCTTTTCTTCTTCTTGGTCCTCAAGTTGAACTTGATTCATTGTTCTTAATTTATTGACATCAGGAGTGGAAATAGTTTGGGCTTAAATCTGAAAGTCAAGGACTTGAATTTGTCCCATGCTCATGGATCTGGAGAATTTTCTGGTTTAGAAGAGGGAATTTAGAACAGGAGAAAATAGGAGTGTAAGCATGTGGTATGGCATATCCTCCCCTTGCCCTGGGAACAAGGGTCCCCTCACCTCACACTCACCCCTTGCCAAGGAAATCACAAAGAATTAAACTCCAAAGTTTCTAGTACTCTACATGGAGAATGGGTCTTAGGCTTACAGCATATGTGTGAACATACTGTCAGAGCAGAGGAAAGCCAGGAGGTGTGAAGATGTCTGCAGCACAGGTTTGGTAACATTGGCTCCAGACATATTTTCCCTAAAAATTTCCTAGGAGCCAGTTCTAGACTTTTTGTCCTTCTTGGATTTGCATGTTTTCTTTCCTTTTATATTATTTGTTCTGGAAGAGAGCTGCCCTTGGAAACATCACTACTATCATCCTGTGGTATCTTCTACTATCTTGTCCCTGAACTTCCTTAAAAAAAGATACAGATATGAACTGTGGTATTTTTGTCTTCTTTATTGCTGAAATATTAGTGCATTCATGAAAAAAATCACATTTTTTATATTCTGTCTATTTCTTAGAGGAGATCTCAAAATTTCATCAATCAGCTTTTCAATGAAGTATACTGAACTGAGAGAAACATTAAAAGATGTCACAAAAAGAAAGCAAACGGTAGTACGCTGCCTGACAAAAAGTAATGGGAAATGGGGTGAATAAAGAATAGGACCTCAAAAACAACTCATTTGAAGTAGACTTTTGAAAAAAAATACAGAACAACTAATAATACATAACCACTTTTTCATTTTTATTATGTCCTGTGACAATCAACTATTTACACATCCAAAGTACCATGGCTAAAAGTATTAAAAGGGAAAAATAAGCTTTGGGCAAAGTTTTATAGAAGATATCATGAATTTACAAATACATACTTTATTAAAAGGAATGAAAGGCACAATAACTTCTGGTACTCTACTCATTCATTGGTGATGAATCACCCTTCTCAGCAAATTAATTAAATCTTAAACATTCTCCAACAAAGCTTTTCATGTGTATATTTTCAATTCATCCAATAATACTTGATTAATGTAATGACTGATAAAACTCAGATGCACAATCACAGGAAAATCATAGTTCCAATTTTGTAAATAAGGAATAAATGACTCAGAATACTGGATAGATTTATCAAAGCTTAGAAATGGACACTAGGCACTCATACTTTTTTTAATTTGCTAATTTTCCCACTATTATTTTAAATAATTATTCATACATTAAGTGTCTGCTATATTGAAGATATAGCAACTGATCTAATTTGACCTCTATTCAGAAATCAGACAAAATGACTGCTTTCAGAATGCTATTAGATTCAGAAGAAAAGGAAATAGATGATATTTTTAAGGTGTTATTTTCTTCAGTATTTTGGGGGTCTCCTTTAGCAAGTCATCTACTTCTTTTTCATGATTTTCTTTCTTGATTTTCTTGAATCACTCTCATTTCACTTCCCAATTTTTCATCTACTTCTCTTATTTGCTTTTCTTAATCCTTTTTGAGCTCTTCCATGGCCTTGGACCAGTTCATGTTTTTCTTGGAGGCTTTTGATGTAGGCTCTTTAAATTTGTTGACTTCTTCTGGCTGTATGTTTTGAATCTGACTTTGTTTTCACCGTCTGTTCATGTTCCCAGCCAACTACTTGACCCTTGAGCTTTTTGTCAGGGTATGATGGCTTGTAGAGTAGAGAGTACTTTGTCCCAAGCTTGAGGGGTTGTACTGCTGTTTTCACAGCTACTTCTACACAGCAAACTCTGCCCCACCAGTACTCCTCCTCCACCAAGAACCTCCAACCTGGACTGCAACCCAGATCAAAGCAGGCTCTGGACTCCCGCTCTGATCTGCCACTTAATTCCTCCCACAAAGTGTGCCTGTGGCCAGAAGCAACTGCAGTTAGACCTCTGGAAGCAGCCCCAGAGTTGCACCACTTCCTTGCCCCTGGGGCTAGGGCTGACCATGCACTCCTTTCACTCTGATTTAGAAGTTTTTCCACCAACCTTTTCTATTGTCTTTGGTGTTTGTGTGGTAAGAAGTCTGGTAACTGTCACAGCTCAATGATTCAGGGCCCTATGGCCTGTCCTGCCTGGCTCCCTGTCTGGTTGGTCCTTTGCACAGTCCATGCAGAGCTGTGCTCCATTCCACTCTCATTTGTGTGTGATAGACCCTTCCCATTGACCATCCACGCTTTCCTGGTTTGGATCCCTGCTTCTCCCTGCTATTTGGTGGGTTCTACAGCTGTAGAATTTGTTCAGAGCCATTTTTTGCAGGTGTTTGAAGAGACCTGGAGAAGAGCTTAAGCAAGTCTATGCTTTCCAGCCACTATCTTGCCTCTGCCCCTCCAAAAGAGACGATATTAATGGAAAACAGAAGGTGTATGAGGTAGACACATTTAAAATATTTTGTTAAGATTGCAGGAAGCAAGGAGCTCATTCACTCTTATTAGTGAGGAAGATTTTGAGAAGATCTGGTTTCTCAGGGATATGATTTCTTTTTCAAAAACTCCAGGGCATTTCTGTCTGACCTCAGAACAATTACATAGCACTTGGGAGAAAAGATGCAAGTGACAATCCCAGCACTGGAGGTCAAAATGGAAAAGACTTCCACAGCCACCATTGCCTTGTTTTTGGTGCTCTGATATGGGGGCAGAAAGGATATAGAGACACTGCAGAATACAAGCATGCTGAATGTCAGGAACTTGGCTACATTGAAAGTGTCTGGCAGATTCCTGGCCAAGAAAGCCATAGTGAAGCTCCCCAAGTCTAGCAAAGCCATGTGACCCAGGACACAGTAGAAAGCAGTGATGCAGCCCTCATTACACTGAATGACAGTGAAGGCAGGCTCTGCATACATCTCCATCTCCAGGAAAGGGGTATAGGTCCCAAGCCAGATGCCAGAGAAACACATTTGGATTAGAGGACAGATGAAAATGAGAGAATAAAATGCTGTTGAGCTCAGCCCCTTCCTAAGCTTGTTCCCTGGCTTTGTGGCCTTGAAGGCCAGAACTACAGTGATGGTTTTAGCTAAAATGGAGGCAATGGCCAATCTACAAATAACTGCAATTGTGTTTTGTCTCAGGAGACAAGTGGCAGTGTTAGGATGGCCAATGAAGAGCAAAGAGCAGAAGAAGCAGAGGATGAGGGAGACCAAAATAGCATAACTGAGGCTGCAGTTACTGGTTTTGACTATGGGGGTGTCTCTGTGCTTCAGAAAGACTCTAAGGACCAGAGGGTGTGAAAGGAGAAGCAGAGAGTGGCAAAAGCCAGTTTCATTCCAAGAGATTCTTCATAGGCTAGGAAAGTCACAATCTTGGGGAGGCATCGATCTCTCTCCCTACTTGGATATTCATCTTCAGAGCATGGCAGACAGTGCTCTGTATCTGCAAACAAAAAAAGACCAGAAAAAAAAAACCTCACTGTATCTCATATAGATCATAGTTTTCTCTCTCCAGTAAAATACAATTCTAATCATTCCACATTAAGGTCAATCTGATTTTGTACTCCCGTCAGAAGGAGAATAATTTTAGAGGCTGAATAAGACAAACACATATTGCAGCATGTTCATATTTTCATCTATGAATAAAATAATGACATAAAAGTATTGATTCCCTTTCATACATTTACTAAACAGATATATTAGGAGTCAGTATTCCCTTCCAATATTAAGTGACCCTACAATGAACCCAAAGGGTCACTTTATTGATAATTCTATATTTTCAGAATACAAATGAGACTGAAAAAACAATGTAATTTTTTTCATAAATGGAAAGGAAGAAATAATAAATTGGAGGAAGAAGACTTTTTAATGTGTTTCTTTTAAAGCAAGATCATAAGTGCAAATCTGGGTTCTTAGGGTAAATGATTCTCCTGATATAAGTCAAATGTTCTTCAAATAAATTAATTTCTATAACAATTTTGATTTTTTTTAATCAGAAAATACTTTGTTCAGCTATGGCAATGGTTCCTTAGTTTCCACAGTACAGTAAGTGAGGATTTCAAACCTGACTCCTTATTTATTTCCAGTCATCAGTGTTATTATGTTATCATACATATAGTCATTTCTCTAACCTCAAGGAATATCACTCTCACAGGGTCTATTTCTTATACAGTATACATACATGTATATTTTTATTGTTTGTTAAAATATTAATAAATTGTACAGGTATTAAATTTGAAGTTGATTTATGCTTGTTACATTATGAGTCTAGTCTGCTGGCTTGACTATAATGATGAAATAAAAATAAAAATTCCATAAATATAGAATTACATATTAAAAATAGAATTCCAAGTGGAAGTAAAGAGTGACTGTAATACAGGAATTGGGGAGAGGTAACGAATGAAGACAGGACAATGTGTTCAGGCAAAGTTGAACTGACCCAAAAAACAGAAGTTCAAGCATTTGAATAAATTGGTTTACTAAGCAATGTATGCCAATAAAATTATATAATAAATGAGAAGCAGACCTCCCCAGTTTTGACACTGGACTTCAAATGCAGGATGTGAGAGGGAAAGTCAGATTCTTATACAATTTTTGTGAGGCAACCTTGGTTGAGTCAGGACTCCAAGCCCCAGAAAATCAGCCTTTGATAAGAATTCCCTAGAGTACTCTGGTTACTCTTTCACCAAGGGATGATTTCATGAAGACTACCTCCAGAGGCCAGACTCCTACCCTCAATCCAAATTCACCTGTGCTTACATACTGTTCAGATTTTAAGTTTTCGACTATTAATATTTCCCTTGGGAGTGGGGAACTTTAGGGTTAAGTTTCATTTCAGCTTACCTGCAAGAGTGGGAAAGTTCCAAATTAGGGGATTAGGGCAGAGAAGGATTATGGATTCCAGTAGTAGTGAAACACTGGTGGGTCATTCTTGGGTAGATTTTCAAAATTGTGACCCAGACAATGCTCTTGAGAGTTACAGGAATGACCAAAAAGCACACTGAGTGAAAGTGATTGAATGAGTATTTTAACTCAGAAAATATCATTTTCATAAGTAAAAGTCACTTCAGGTTAAAACTCAAAAAATACAATCTCTATTAATTTGGGAGGATTGTTAATCTTTAGGAACTCACTTGTCTCTGGTTGGAAATCTGCCCTTCAGGGCACTGGGTGCAATCAAAGCAGCAGACAGGTTTGCTTTCTAGTACTGTCTTCTTGAATCCAGGGCCACAGTTCAGAAGTTGGAGTTTGTGTTTCCACCGTAGAATGGGAGAAAATGTCTCTATAAGAATGACTGCTAAATGATAGATGAACTGAGGCAATGATGATGTTTATTGCTTCCTATGAAAGACATTGAGCGGAAAGGATGTGCAATTCTGCAAGGCAAGGATGGTCTACTTCTCAGTGGAGGTTTTCTTCCTATATACCCATCTTACCCTCCATGTCATTGTTTTCCCAATGAACCTATACTGATTCCCTACTAGGCAAAATCAAGCTCCTTGATTTATTTTAAATGTAATACCTTGGTGACACATTTCCCTCCAAAGCACTAATATATCTCTAAACTGCACTCCATTTTTGAACAAGTAATGCTTGTTCATTGACCACATAAGAGATAATATTTTTTAATTTATCCCTCCAAGTTCTCTGTGTGTGTGTGTGTGTGTGTGTGTGTGTTTTCATAAAGTATCGTTAATGCTTCAGAGAGTATGATGAGCTAAGTACACATTTCACCTGATTGAAACTAAGTAGTAATCAGTTGATTTGATTGGCTGATCTAATTCTTGAGCTGACATTTGGAGCCTCATCTGGGCGCCACTGTGAAGGGTGGGGGTGGGATTTATCAAATAACACAGACAAATGAAACTGCATAGATTCATATATTTGCAATCAGCAGATGATATAACCACAAGAATTAAATTAACAACATCTGAAAGCCATTGTCCTACTTTGGGACACAAACTTAGGATAACTTATTTCTATAGCTCTGTTTTTCCTATTGAATAGACTCTGGTGCAACAGGTCTCTTTGGAGGGAAAATATTCTGCACTCTTTACTCTATTGTTATTATTGAAACTTGATCATTTTATCTGGCATATTCCAAGATTCTCTTAGTATATACAATTGAGAACATTATGTAAGTGAGCTGGAAAAAAATTGAAAATAGAATTGAAAAAAAATGTAAATCAGAGCTTTGTCTTACTCAGACCATAAATGAAGAGTAAGTGGATGCAAGTAACCTGTCACAGACATTTCTAGTGCCTGTGGGGAAGTTCTTGAAGGGAGTCTGTGTCTCCATAGATGAAAATCACAGTTGGTGATGATGCAGTAATCCCAGAAGAGAGTTTATAATACTCATAAACATCAAACTTTGGGAATACTCTTTACTTAAAAGTCACACACAGACCAATCCTGTCCATCTCTTCACTGAAGAAATTTTCCCCTGTTACGTTATCTGAAAGAAACAGTCCCACCCAAGTCCAGTCAAAATGGAGCATCAATTGGATGAATGCAAGGTGAAGAGTAGATTCTCTTCTGACCATCTGATAGATTCATGGATACTGGAACTTATCAGTCAGGAGAAGATCAAATAGCCTATAGGTCATCTAAATGAAAAAGGAAGAAGACTGGAATGGTGATTCAAGGTCCTTTAGAGTAGGAATTTGTCCTCCTTAGCATTTGTGTATCAAACAACTCTCATTAGCTTACACAGAGTTAACAATGAATAAATGCTTGCTAATTTTAATTTATAGATTCATTTCATAAAATTACTCTATTAAGGAATGTAACAATGTGAAGGAAATTGTAAAATTGTACCTGCTCAATAATACTTTCTCCAGTGTCTCCATTAAGCAAGTACAAAGTCTCTGCTTGAAACATTTCAATGAGGGAAAACTCAGTTCACTTCACAAAGACCATTCCCCTTTTAGAAAATACTACAAATTAGAACCTTTTTTCTTAACCTTGCATCTAAACCAGCCTCTATGGAGCATTGACTCATTGGTCTTATCTCATTCATGTTGATTTAAGTAGAACATTCTTAATTTCTCCTGAATGAACCTGTTATTTAAATATTTGAGCGTAGCTGCATGTCCTCTCTAATTCATCTCCCCTCTTCATCAACCCAAACATCAACACTTCCTTTATCTAGCCTTTCTATGACATGCATTTCACTCCTCTCCTGCTTCTAGGGAGAATGGGACTTTCCTGATATCAAAAATTGTTCCCCAGAGGTTCTTTAAAGAGGAAAAGTTCTCTAGCCTAGTCCCAAACAAAGATGGGACATGGAGACCTCCTCACACTGAAAGCTACCGTCAAGATTGGTATTACAAATTACCCCTAACTTATTGGTAAGAAGTCTATGAGGTAAGCAATAAGTCACTTCTCCATAACCTTTGAGTAGGCAGATGCTTGATCTCTAACAAAATAAATGCACCATTATCAGACCTTCAGTAGTCAGATTGGTCCCGGAGCCAAGAGAAAGTTGCATATGCAGAGTATCTTTGTTTCATCCTTCATCCCTAATTTTCTAAGAATGAGATAAAGGAACTAGTGCTGAACTCTGACTTCAATCAGGTACCCAGTCAGCCAATCAGCATTGATGTCCTATGCCAGGTTCACGAACTTATGTCACTGTGAGCTGAACCAACCATGACCAAGTGTTTGGGAGTATACAGTCTACTTCTGATATATTTCATTCCACTTAGTTGGAAGGTGAGAATGTGGAACAACTGTACTTCCACATCCCATGATATGGAATTATGTCAGGTTATTCTTAGGCTTGGATCTATGGCAAAAATGTATAAAATATGACTCCCAATCATGGAAATTTTGCCTTCAGAAGAGCAAGTATGAAATGGCTGGGTCCTATAACCCTAGTTAGGCAGCAAATCCCTTTTTCAATGAGTTGGGGGCTGTTCTGCATGCCATATACTAAGAAAATATCCTCTTTCTTATTTATTAGAGAAATGCAATTTAAAACAACTCTAAGATGCTGTACCATACCAATCAAATTGACTGAAAGGAGAGAAAAGGGAAAGGAACAAATGTGGGAGGCACTATGGAAAAATTGGGATACTAATAGATTGTTGGTGGAATTATGAACTGATCCAACCATTCTGAAGAGCAATTCTGAATTACACTCAAAGAGGTATAAAACCATCTGTACAAATTGGCCCTGCAATAGCACTATTAAGCCTCTCTCCCAAGTAATCAGGGCACAAGGAAACAAATTATATTTTTCAAACCATTTATAGCAGCTCTTTTAGGAGTGGCAAAGAATTGAAGTTGATGAGATGTCCATCATTTGTGGAATGGCTGAAAAAGTTGTAGTATGTGATTCTAAAGAAATACTGTTGTGCAATAAGAAATGACAAAGAGGTTGATTTTAGAAAAAAAAACAGAAAGACTCACATGAGATCATGCATTGCAACATGAGCAAAACATTAAACATAATACCAGCAATATGGTTCAAATACTATCTATGAATGGCTAAAGTATTCTGAATCAACTATGAAAAGTTTTATGAAGGAAATTTCTATCTATCTACAGGGAAAGAATTGATACATGCAACTATGTATTATATTATTCCACGTGTAAATCTATCTCAAATGTTGCCTTTCTGGAAAGAAGACTAGGGAGGAAGGGAGAGATCCAACTTGATACTCAAAGTTTAATAAAAAATATGTTTCTAAATAAAGAATCTCCTCTTTTGTGTTGCTTCTTAACATGATCTGAGAACTTATACTGCAAACAAGAGTACATTACACAACAGAAGACAGGAAGAGCATCAGGTGTTTATGAGAAATTATATTAAATGGAAGAATTGTGTGTTTAAGAAAAACAACAGGAAAAAACATTTTTCAACAGAAATAATACAAAGCAAAGCCACACTTGAAAGATTGTATCAATGACTACCAGACCAAATAACCTACAGCATATACCACATCCATATTTCTCAGTGGCACATGAAAATTTATTAAACAAAAGAAATTAAGATAGAATAATAACTATGTAAGACCTATTAAACAGCATCATAGGACATACAGTAAAATAAGCAAAGTACAGAAAAGTACTACAAAACAAGCATAATCCAAATTCAAAGGAAATATTATCATGAAAATTAAATATTCTTTTAGTATATGTGTTTTGTAAATATATTCAGTTATGCAAAAGGCACAAATTACCTTATGTTTCATATGATAAATTACAAACTAGGCAAATAATTCTAAATTTCCTGTGACATACAGATTTTTTTGTCCCTATACCTGTGCTACTAAATGATATAGAATGATCCTCTTCACAATGATAATGTTTAAGACCTAAATCTGCCCTGGTAAGAGGCCTCACTGGGTGGTTCTATTTCTTTGTTCTGACAGAATTGTCTTTCAACAAAGATCTCTATGTCTGAAGCGTTATGCTGAAATAGTTTTTCCAATATATCTGGATTTCTGTTTTGAGGCAGAAGGGAATCCACTCTACCTCACATATATCCAACTGCTTCCCACCTTGAGATCACAAGCAATTTCATATAGATTATATACATGGGCAGTTATGCAAAGCATTTTCATATTAGCCATATTTCATGAGAAAATGCAGGTCAAAAACAAAAGAAAACCCCAAAATAATAAAGTGCAGAGAAGGCGTATTCTCTAGTCTGTATTTAGACTCCATAACTTCATTCTCTGGAAACTGATAGCATTTATCATAAGTCCTTTGGAATTGTCTTCAATCATTATATTGGTGAGAATAGCTAAGTCATTCACAGTTGATCATGGTATGTTGTTGCTGTTACTATGTACAATGTTTTCCTGATATTGCTCATTTCATTTTGCATCAGTTCATATATGTCTTCCCAGATTTTTCTGAAGTGTCAACCTCATAAATTCTCTTAAAATGTAATAGTATTTGCTCACAATCATGTAACACAACATGTTCAATTATTGTTGACATGAAGGACATCTCCTTATTTTCCTATTCTTTGCCGATCTCAAAAGAGGCACTACATATGTGTGTGTGTGTGTGTGTGTGTACACACACATATATATACATATACACACATACACATATACATATATATGTGTGTACACACACACATATACACATATATACATATACACATATACACACACACACACATATATATCTTTTGATCTCTTTGGGATGCAGACCTGAGTGGCATTTCTGGGATGAATGCCAGATACTGTTTTATAGACATTATAACATAGTTCTGAATTGCTTTCCAGAATGGTTGTATCAGCTGTTTTACCTTGATTTTCAGATTTATTAAAATATAATTGGTCCAAAGAGCTCCTAATAATTGCTTCAATTTCATCTTCATTTGTGTTGAATTCACCTTTCTACACTAGAAAATAGTAACTTTGTTTTCTTCTTTCTTATTTTTCAATTAAATGAACCACTGGTTCACCTTTTTATTTATTTTTCTAAAACCAAGTCTTAGTTTAATATAGAAGTTCAATGGTTTTCTTTCCAATGTATTAACTTTTCCTTTTGGTGTTTAACTGGACATTTTTATTTCTTCTCCTTATAGTTTTTTTTTTCTCTAATGACCAATTCATTGATCTCTTCTTTCTGTATTTTACTGACATAAGCACTTAGAGATATAAATTTTCTCCTAAATAATACATTCGCTGTGTCCCATAAATTTTCATATGTCTTCTCATTGTTATCATTGTGTTGCTGATATTATTGATTTTTTTTAATTTAATGTTTTTTTTACCCACCAATGAATTAGGACCCAATTATATTGTTTCCAATTAATTATAATCTGTTTCCTCATAGACATTTATTGAGTTTAGTTTTACTACATTATGACATGAAAATGATGCACTTATTACTTTGGTTTTCTGCATTTGAGTATGCAGTTATGATGTTCTAATTCATGGTTAATTTTTGCAATGAAGCCATGTACATATGAGAAGAGATATATTCCTTTCTATTCCCCATCAATATTCCCCAAGTATCTATCATATTTAACTTTTGAAAAAAAATCTATTGCTCTTTTTAAATCCTTTCTTATTTATTTTATGATTAATCTAGTTCTAATAAAGGAAGATTGAGGTCCTTGTTCCCCTTTAGCCACCAATGCTAGTAGTCCTACAAGCCCTTGGACTATGAACAGGTCAATGCTTTCTGGTACCTATAAATGCTAGTGTTCCTCTATTTCTTGAAATTGAGACCATGGCCCATAGTCAAACATGAGTGACCACAAGAATTCCTATCCATGCCTGCACTTTGACCACCACTCCTGTTAACATGTAACATCATGTCCTTTCTCCTTTGGTGACTAAGACTGGGAGCTGCTAACAATGCAACTATGCAACAATGTCCTGAACCCAGCACCAGCAAGGGGCACCGTGAAATCTCCTCCCATTCAGTTTTCCAACAATAATCCCCCAACAATCAGTAGGTTGAAAATTCACAATGCTGCTACGGCCAAGGATGTGCCTGACTCCAAGGCCTGATGCTGGAACCTAAGAGGTCTGCATTGGGTTCCAACCTGACCACTTCAAGCTGAAGTACCTCTCTTACAAACCACCTAAATTGTCTGGAAAATTGTTTGCTGAAATGTTTGGTTGTTCTGCCACTCTACATTTGACTTGAAGTGCTATTTTTAGAGTTGACTGGAGTGGAATCTGAGAGAGCATAGCTGAGTGCTGAACCATCTTGACACCAACTCCCCTTGTGTTCACTGGTTTTTAGGACATAGTAACTAGGATCTTTTTCGCAGGATATATATGTCCATGAACCTTAGTCTGAATTGCATTCTTTGCCTGCCTGGAACATGATATCTTTTCTTCCTTAGAGAATACTGAAGATCGTGTCTTCTGCTGTCAATATGCTCATCCAGGAGCCAGACTAAACCACCAGCTCATGATGAGAGGGAACAAATTGTATTTACTACACCTCCTTCAATCTCAGCATCTACACTGTAGACAGAGAAGTTGTCATGATTCTCCACATTTAGGTATCTTATTAATCAGCTAACTCCTCTGTTCCATAACCACCAAGATTTCTTACAGTGACTTTGTTACCTTGTGTAGCATACTGAACATAAAGACAATACAATGAATTTCTTTTGATATTGTATGATGATAGAGCCAGGGATGAAGTTTGTTTGTTTTTTAATTTCTCCCTTAACTGAGCAACATATTGGCCATGATTAAAAAAGATGGATTTTGGGGCTGTTCCTTGAAGACATCCCTTGTTACCATCGTGCTGTATGAACTTATCTGTCTTATTTTTGAGATTCTTCCCCAAATTCTCTTTCTCATCACTTGCTTGGTTGAAATTCCAAAGGAAAATATCTCTAGGAACTATTCCAGTGATTGAAGTGAAGCACACTCTTAAAAGAATTACACTCTTCCCCTAAATCTGTCTTGCTCTAATTCTCCTCTCAAGTTTCAGAAGGATCAAATATGCAGATATTGATTTCCATGTTGTCGAAGGGAATATTCCACCAGGCTCATATTGACTCTAATTAGAGCTTACACATGAAGGCTCTCCATAAATCAAGATCTAAATATCCATTAATTTATTTTCTGCACCAACATATTGACACAATTCTAAGCTCATCCCAAAATATCCTAACATAAATAATGCCTGTCATTCAGTACTTTAAGGCCAAAACCTACAAGAGTCTATATGGGTATTTGCTTCAAATATCTCTCATACTTTCTGAACTATGTAAATCTAAGCAAAAAATAAAAAAAGAAAGACTGAAAAGAATTTTATCTGAATAGGATTATAGAAAAGTGAAATATGACAGATGTCTGGGGAAACCTCTATGTCAACAGAGAGGAAAATTTATTTTTCTCAGTGCCACCTACACAAAAACTGACCATGTATTAGGGCTTAACAAAACTCACAATCCACTGCCAAAAAGCAGAAGTACTAAGTACATCCTTTTCAGATCATAATGCAATAAAAATCACATTCAGAAGAGTCCACAAAAAGATAGAGTAAAAATTAACTGGAAACTAAATTATCTGAAACCATATAAATAGTGGGACAAAGATCCAGTCTTAGAAAGAGTCAAAAGTTTGATTAATAAGAATGAAAACAATGAGAAAATCAAACAAATTCTATGGGATAGAGCCAAACCAGTACTCCAAGGAAAAATTGTATCTCCAAATATTTTCATCAGCAGATCAATAAACTGGGCATAAAACTAAAAACAAAATAAACATAAATAAGCAAAGAATAAAAAGAACAAATTGAAAACAACCAATTAAACATGAAATTGAAAATCCTGAAAAATAAAGGAGAGAATTGTAAAACTGAGAGTAAGAAAACCATTAAGTTAATAAATTAAACAAGAAACTACTTTTATGTTAAAAAATAAAATGCATAAACCATTGGTTAATTTGATTTAAAAAAACAAATCACCAGTATCAAAAGTGAAGAGGATTAAAGCAACACCAAATAAATGAAATTTAAAGCAATGATTAGAAGCTAATTTGCCAAAATATATGCTAAAAATCAGACAATCTAGCTAAAATGGATGAATATTTACAAAAATATAAATTGTTCATGTTAGAAAAAAGATGAAATAAAATACTTAAATAACCATACCTTAAAACATATATAATGAATAAGCTATCAATGAACTCCCTAAGAAAAATTACCAGGGAAAATTAATTCATAAGTTAATTCTACCAACTATTTGAAGAACATTTAATTCCAAAACATAATAATTTCTTCAGAAAAATGGGACAAAAAGGGCCAGTGTCAAATTCCATTTATTAGACAAACATCGTGCTTATACCTAAGCCAGGAAAAGCACAAAAGGAAAAGGAAAACCATTTTATGACAGAGAGAAGCAGAATAATAGGTTTTATGTATATGAAGAATGACAATGGAAGACAGAAAAAAAATGGGAGATACACTCTTACTAGGAACATGACAGTGGAGTAGCGTGATGACAACTCCTATCATTTTTTGGCAAGAGAGTACCTACAGATGAAGATAAAATCACTAGAGAAGAAATACTAGAACCAGGACACCAGAGATCAAAGTCCATCAGAGTGGGAAATGGGAGAGGTTGCCAAAGAACATAATTATGAAGGAGGATTGTGCAGCTGTAGTGAGAGTCAAGGATGTGACCTTGGGTTTAATGCAGCAAAAGTCCTTTTCTCAGAGGTATGGTTCCAATGATAAAGATAGTACCTGCTACAAACCTGGTGAAAGAATATGTGAGTTCCAAGGTACAGCCAACACTGAGCAATGATTGAGGCTGTTGAGATTGTAGAGAAGGAAATAAAAGGACTAGGATTGGGTCAATGTGACCATAGGGGAAAAGCTTACTTATCGTTAATTGCAGGAAGTGGGAACAGACATCATTATTATTGGGGACCCAGGGTGACTCCTATCATGTGGCATAGGAAAATCTGACATTAGTTCCTCAGGAACATTTCTTTTTAATCAGGACAATTGACACAGGGACAACCTCCATAGAATGGGTGGTGATGTTCTGGCAATGAATGAAAACTTGAAGATGGGAGGCAAAGGAAGGTATAAGGGAGTCTTCATCTTTTCACTCTCAAAGAAAAATTCAAGACAACAAAATTAATTTCCCCCATGTGCCCATTTGAAAAAAGAGGAAATGGGTGGCCAATTGAGGTTCTACTCTTTGAAGACTGTATAAACATTCTCCCTTTGCTACCCATGTAACACGTACAAGACAGTATGTTTGCAATAAAATTTGGGACAGAATAATTCATTGACTCCTAAAATGAGGATGATACGATAAGATGGATAACACCTTTACATTGGTCATTTGAAGTGTTTTTCCCCTTCCCTGCTGCTGATTTGGGGAAGCAGCATTGAGAGACTAAAGACTTGAGGAAGAACAAGGGACTGTTCTCCCCTGCTTCACTCATGCTGCCATTTGTCCCTGAGAATATGGTACCTGAAGTAATTCTGACCTTAGGTGAATGAGGACCTAACAATGGAATTGAGGAGGTTACTACATAGTGAGATTCAAATAATTAGAAGAATCTTTGGAAGAACCTTGGAAAGACAGTCTTTGAAAGAGAACACCAAAGAGAACAGCCACAGCAGCTAATTCCAATATAGTTCAAGAGCACCAGGCCAGCAAACTGATTGATCCAAACAAGCAGAAAATTAAACCATGAATCAGAATACCAACTCCTGAGAAGAGCCAGCCCAAATGAGCCAGAGAGTGACTCCATGACAAATCTTCTGTCTGCAGAATCACTTCTCTCTCCTCAGTCCTTCCTTTAGAAAAATTAATACATCACCACTTCTGTTTCCAGAGTTACAAATGTTGGATTCTTACAAGGCAGACAGTGTATGAACAGCACTATCCCCACAATATCACATTAAATAAAGTTAACTGGAACATATTTTTGTTTAGCATTTGGTCAACTTGCTTCATGAGAGCAGAAGGGATCCACATGAAGAACTATAATTTTTGGTTCAAACAACCTGATTTCAATCTGTAGACTTGTAAAAAGTCAACAGATGTTTGTTACAATGCTCACTTTGTACCTGGCCCTGTGCCAAGAGCATGGGACACAAGTCCAAGAGGCAGAAAAATTGAATTAATGCTCTTAAGTAGTTTATCATATAATGGGTGAGGACAGCCCCTAAAAACTCACAGAAAAAATGAGGAGAGTATAAAGGAGAAGGTCCTCTTCAGTGTTGGACATATGTGGAAATTCAGAGACTTGGAAGCAGAGCTGAGACAAAGAAATATTGTTGACCTGGAGACTTTTTCAAAGTGAGGGTCTGGCAACAACTCTCCAATGGTCAAAAGGACTCCAAGGGTGGTGGGAAGTTCCAGGATTTAAAGGCCACTTTGTGTTGAGAAGCAATCTTCTAAAGGGATGAGGAGAAACAGTATTTTTGAATACAAAACACTTTGGTACTGGTGACTCCCTTACCAGCCAACTCTTTGAAGTCTTTTCTTGGTTAACAGGTCACATCACTCCTTGATTAAGTCCCAGATGTGCTTGGCTACTGCTATTTCCTAGGCTAACAACTCTAGGGGATAAAGAGACTGATAATGAAACTTTAATCCTTTGAATGCTTGAAAGTTCAAATACTATTCTATCCTATTTCTAGATACTTATTTACAAATGCTAAAGAAAGAGAGAAAAATGAAGTAGAATATGTTTAGTTACATGAACAATTGAGAACTCAGTACAAGAGTTCTCTTTTGAGAACACAAGAATTACAAGAACTGATTTATTTGTATGTCTGAGTTTAATGGAGGGTGAAGGGGAGTGGCCAATGAAACTAGGACCATAAAGCATGAGGAGACTTTCTGTGCCTGCTACCATTTCAGCATCTGAAACTTTGGAACAAAATTTTGGCCTTAATGATTCAGAACTTTCTAGGAAGTGATTCATACCAAGGACCAACATTTCCCTCTCTCCACCCTTTCTAGCATTTTAGCAAAAACACAAGTGAGCTCATAGTAGCTGTCCTCTTTATCCTCCCAACTGGATACCCATTGGACTTAAACAAGGGATCTCCCACTATAATAAAAGAGTCTTCTCATGCTGGAAGTCCAGTTTGCCTCTAAGCACTTCCACTGCTTGGTCAGTTCCTCCTACAGCCTCTTATACCTAACTTTTCAGAATTCTTCTCAATCTTTCCCCTCACAAATATATACATCTTTTGCAAAATCTCCACATTTAAGCTTCCTTTGACGTCTCATCCCCCCGCATACTAGGACATAAGCCTTTTGAGAATTAAGAGCTGAAGCTGTAGTGAATATCTGCAGGCCCAGTGTGAACCACTGTGTTGTAGTTGTTTGTTCTTTGCTTTTGAAGAGGTCCATGGCATCAGGGAAAGATTCCAAGATGTGCAAATGAATTGGATTTAAGTGAAAAAGAGCTTTGAAAAGTCACCAGCTTCTTTTCTCCTCTCAAGATATCTATGTCCAGTGGTAAGATATAGATCTGGATGTCTGGAGATAGCCCTGGATGCAGTGGGGGACCGTGGCCTTTTTTAAGATAAGGTCTTTAACAAGTTTCAGTTTGACCGAGGAAATACCCATTCAGTGATTATGGCTAGATTACAAATGAGGAATAGAATGGCATCTTTACCATGTCAAAAAAAAAATAGATCTGAGAGTGGAGGGGAAGACTCGCAGGCTTTCTGACTAAAACAGAAACAATTGCTATTTAAATTTACTTAGTGTAAATGTCTTTCTTAGAAATAACTTAAATTGAATATATAAATTATTTTTGTACTGAAGGGTTACGTGATATATGTAGAAGAGGGGTAGTAGAAGGGAGGGAAGACTGGGGAAAAGGGCAATCAGAATTCATGCCATCTTGAGGGTGGGGGTAGGTGAGAGATGGGGAGAAAATGTGTAACTCAAAATCTTTTGGAAATGAATGTTGAAAACTAAAAATAAATAAATTAATCTCAATAAAAGGGGGAAAAGCACAAGATGTCATAGTGGATAGAGTGCTAGGCATGGAGTCAGATAATCCTGTCTTAAATCTTGGCCCTAACATTTACTAAATATAAACTTGATGAAATGAAAAGGATGATTTTTTTAAAAAAAAGTTTTTTTTAAATTGGTGTCACTATATGTGACCATATTACAATAAAGGCCTTATAAAGGAAAACCAGTGAAAAGATTATCATTCATTAAATGCATTGGCCAAATAGGATGTGGCTGCATCACTTTGTAGTGATAACTGATGAAGTGCTAGTGTGGTCCATTGGTAATTTTGTGATGGTGGGAGAAGTTAGGAAATCATCAGCTGGAGAAGGGGTTGACCCCCTGTTGGAAACTAATGGGAAGAGAGAAGAGTCTCTGAGGTTAGGTAGACATATCAAGTTTCTGATCTCTATTTATTGGGGGAAATTCCACACTAAGGAGACCATTGATTTATTGAGGTGAGTCTAATCTTTAGTGTCAGCATAATGTTTGGTCTAGTATCAGGATCTGATGAATGTTCATTGGAGAGAAATTACTTAACCTTGATGTTAGCCTCATGCTGTTATTCTAGGCAGTGAGTAGTCTGAGTGGATTATAATTAAAGTATGGCAGTTGTGATATGGTACATATCCATCTCCTACAATCCTTCTTAATTGCTTGTGTGAGGATTACTCTGCCAAACTGGTGATATCCTCTAGTAACAGACTTCTGAAAAATGTTGTTTATCAACTGAAAACATTATTGAGAGTTCTATTTTGATTATTATTGTTCATTCACTTATTTCATTTATTTCATTCATTCATTTAATTGTGCACGTCTACTGGCCAAAGCACTGTGGTTGATGTTATAATGGCAAGAAAAGTGTAAAATTCAACACAATCCGGAAACTTGTGGGCCTAGGCCTCGTCACTACCATTCACATTTTCTGCCCTTATCATGTCACACTGTCCTATGACTCATGCAAGATCTGGTCATTTTGAGCCACTACAGAGATTTGGCTTGGGGAGAATGGAAGTAGCATTCTAAAAGACCCAGGAAACAAATCTTGATAGAGACCACAGGGTCCTGTGGACCTCCTAGAACCCATGGAAGCTGGGAGGGCTCCAGGGACTGAAGGTAGGGAAGGAGCTTCCAAAACATCTTTTTATATAAGTGTGTGTGTGTGTGTGTGTGTGTGTGTGTGTGTGTGTGTGTGTGAGGTTGTCAAGAAGAAGGATGCAGGTGCAGAGTTTCCGGGCAGGATGATCCCCAGAGAACCTCACTCTCAGACTCTGGTCACCGTATTTATTTTTCTTGCACCCAAGAAGCATGAGGGTGGACCACCTTTCATTATCCATCCACAGGGAGCAAAAAGAATAATATCCAGAAGGCAAACATGTCCCATATATTTTCCCTGCTCTTTCTAACTTTTGCCTTTGTCCTAAACAGAGGCCTGCTGCATGTCTCCTATTCTGCTTGTCTAAGTGAGAGGGACTGTTCAAAGCTGGAGCATCCGTTAAGAGCAAAACTTTTTAGCAACAGAGAATGTGGCTATAACTGCATGAACAATGATTTACAATCACATTACACTCCCCTACTCCTTGGCTCTTTAGAGTTTGGTGTATTGGCCATGGACTTGGGGCAATTGCGCCTCTCATTCTCGCAATTATTTGTGATTTTACTTTTGCAGTTTTTTCTTTCTATGTACCATACGGTGAAGAGTCCTTGTCACATAGAAAGAACTTATAGTCCCACCTATAGAAAAGAAGGGGACCTAGTCATAGGGGGCTTCTTCTCCTTTCTTCTAAAGTTAGAGCCAAAAATTCACAGTGTCTACTTCAGAACTCCTCCCCACTGGACTGCTGCAGAACCAAAGTAAGTGGTTATTTTTTTCTGATGGATGAAACAGTTACGCATATTTCTGAGTGACTTATTTGTTGGTAGAATTTATGTTTTATTTAGCCTCACAATTTGGGTTAAAGCAATGCCCTGGGTTTGAAAATTTCTAGGAAACTGATGAATTACAGGTTTTATTAATGTGCAGTGCATCAAGCTGAGAAACAGACTATGTATGCATGCTCTACATAGCATTATAAACAGTCAGAGATTCATCCCTACAGATGGAAAAAAAAAAAACTCATCCACTACAAGGATGATGGAGACACATCAAGGATAGAATACATTCAAAGTTGGGATTCAGGTGGAAAAACCGTATTTCCTTAAAATGGGCTGGTTGACAACTGGTTATTGGTACCAAATATGGGGGGAAATATTCCTTATAGGACCCATATGTGACAAAGAAGTTCTTGAGGTCACTTCACTGCTAGGCTTGGGTAGGGGTAGAGAGAGTTTCTTCTTCTTTACAACACAGACCTGTGGAGGGATCTAAGGTTAACCAGCTTGGGCACCAGAAAAGACGATAAATTCAGAATACTCCAGTCAGTCCAGACTTTCATCCAATCCAAAGCTTCATGGCTTATCTGCCTAACAGAGAGTTACCAGGGGATGATGCAAAATGTTTATCTTTGCCTCTGAACTTTGATGGGCTTTAGGACCACTTAGTCTAAGTGACTCCATAATGGAGTTCTATCATTACAATTATAACATTAAAATATATCTAAAACAACAAATAATGTAAAGTTTTTAATGACCACAAGGGTCATGTGTATCAGACACACTGACAAGGTTCATTGATCGCAATGAGTTTTTAGTCCTTTTATGTCTAGGAAATCTGCACTGTTGGGCAATTTCCCTCAAATAAACAATCAGAACACCATGTACAGGGCATGAGCTAGGGATTAACAAATGAAAAATGATCCTGGCATCAAGAATTGTTTTACTTACTCTCAGTGAAATGTTGCCTATATTTCAGATGATAATTTGTGCAAATAATTACTCCTCTGAGTAATGAGACTGCTCCCTTTGAAGGTTTAGAGACTGGGATTCAAGACAATCTTTTCAATCTTCACTATTACCCCCCATCCTTTTACTTTGCTTTCTTTCCTTTCCTTTCCAACAATTTCTTAACCCTCTGATGGTTTTGAAATTTTAGGAGGAGACATAGTGATTGAATCTACTTTTGGAATTGACCATAAGAGGTCATTACAATAAGGTCAGTGACAATGGCATTGGACAATCTTCTAGGATGTCTCTAAAGTGAGGTGTGTGAAATGCTCAACATTTCTAATTCCTTCTATGTGTCTTATGTACCCAGCAGGTGAAGTTGGGCTAAGGACTGAGCATGGCAACTCTGACAACTCTTTTCCTTACTGTCATTTAATTTTTCTCCATTTTCTGTGCCAGGATATTGCAGCTCCTCATATTCTTCCTTGAAATTTCTCCTTCTTGGTCCTTCTTCTAATTAAGAATCCTTGGTTATTTCCTTCTTTTCTGCCAGAATTTCTTCATATTGTCTTTGTTCTGATCATACCTCTCATCTGGGAATGGAGAAGATACTACAGCAATTACATTAGTAAAGTATATCTTAAAAGTATTAGCTGTTGGGATTTTCCTTTTTTCAAGCTAAAAAAATTTGTTACTGAACAATTTTGTGTACACACTGGGAAGAACCCCAGAAAAGGATCATCTTTTCCAAAGACTTGGTGAAGGAAAAAGGAGACGCTTATTAAATTTGCAGATGACACAGAGCTAGGTGGGATTTTTTTAAAAAAATGACATAAGAAACTTGAGAATCACAATCTTGGAAGGCTCAAGGATGGCACTGAATCAAGTAGGGAGAAACTTAATAGTGAAAAATGCACTCCTCATTCTACTTTCAATATCAACAACATATGAACACCAGGATTGAGATGTGGTTACATTCAGTAAAATTATCTGAGGCTTGTGGTGAACTATTATGTGATTCAAAGAGAGGAATTTTCTTCTACTACAAAGAATGTGATGGTCTCCCAGTAAAAGACACTAATCAGACCACATTTGGTTTATTACATTACTTTCAGGGTACAGCATTTGTAGAAGATGATACAAAAAGTTGGAGAGGAAGTGGAAAAGGGCAAGAAGTGTGCTAAAGGACTTAAATCAATGAAAATAATCTTGAATGTATGATAATGTTTTAAGAAAGCCAAAGGGAATATATCTGTTGCCATGTATCAAAGCCTATTGATTTGAAGACCCCTCCCTTTTTTTGCTAATCACACCAGATCACAACTAAGAGAGATGTTTAGACTAACGTATAAAATATGGAATGGGTTCCTTTGGATATTCCGGGGTCCTTCTTAATGGATATTTTAAATAAAAGGGCAGAAGAGCCGTCATCATATATTTTGTAGAGATTACCCTTTGGGTGGTGTGATTTGGATCTTCACAGAGCTGCCAGAACAGCATTTGCAAACATAGTGTATGTGTGCCCATATTACTACTGTCCTCAAGCCCTAAAGAAGACCATTGGTTGCTCAATGACTGTAAGAGTCAATAAGAGCTCATATACCAAGTTCCAAGTGCCTTTCAGTATCTGACACAGGCCTCATTACCTTTTATAGTCTTTTTGCTCAACACTCCCCTTCAAGTAATCCACACTGATTCCAACTTGATTTACTTGATGCATTTCATGTGTGAAATGATGCCTCCTTTCATGATGTTTTTACATACTCAAGTACACATGCTTGGAAGATGATTTCCCATGTGCTTGGACATTCAAAATCCTTTGCTTCGTTTAAACTTGATATTGAGTAATACTTTCTACAAGAAGTTTATGCTAAGCTTCTTATTTACTGCAACCAAACCCAGAAATTTCATTGTACTTATTTTTATATACATATTTATATTTTTATTTTGTGTCTGTACATGTATAGATGATATCCCACCAATAAACCAGAAGGTAAAAATAGAGATTGTGATGCATATACAATGTGCGTTTGTATGTGTGTGTATACATACACATATGTGTGTGTATATATATATATATATATATACATATACATATACACACTTGCATGCATGAATACATATATATGTGTGTATTTGAAATAAAAGAATGAAAAACAGCAACAGGAGACTGGACCAATGGCTGCAATAGTTGGTCTTTTCTACTGTGGAAATTCTGTGAATAAATGATTTCCCAAAACATCTCAAAAATTTCTATTTGAGCCTTGCTGAAACCCTGTTCCAGATTACTCCCAATATCTACCTCTTTAAATGCTACTCAGGTGCTGTTAAACAGACTTAAGAAAGTAATAAAGTATGGTAGCATGAATCCACTACAAATTTTTATTATGTCATCTCAATTGGACTCTCACTACTGCAAGGCAATCCATGCACTGCTTCCCAAGTGTCTGCTTATTCTTTCCCTAGAAGCTATTCAAAATTTTTCCTTGCATTTGCAAACTTCCAATATCACCTCATTCTCCACATTGTCAGCAGAGGATATTGCCTTAAAATACACTGACAAAGCAGAAGTTATTATGTTGACTGCTCCTCCCCTTTTTTCTATATCCAATGTACTATTCACATAAATACCATTTTCTCTTTCTTTAATCTAGTGTCTAATGAAGATATAAAAACATCTTTGGTACACTTATAATTTCTACAAATCTACAGTCTTTTATACTTATTTCCTCTTTCTCCTCACCCAGTGACTTCCTGACAAGAATTGGTCACCTCTTCTATGAACACTGAAATGACCCCCTAATGGGTTTCCTGCTGCACATCTCCTTTGACTTTTGCTAGTCTCCCCAATGATGTCCAAGAGATTTTCATAAAGCACAACACTTCACATGACACTTCTCTGCTTTCTAAATTTGAATCATTTTCTGGCACCTCTATGGTCATATACAAATATCTCAAACATTTAAGCTCTTCTTACCTTTCTCCCCATCTAAATATTTGTATTTATTGTGCTTTGCCACCTTTTGTGAACTTTTTAATGAAGTGAAAGAGACTACAACATTTCTCATGTTCCATGCTCCATCTCATTTTCAGGCTTTTGGGAATGCTGTCTCCTATGCCAGGAATGCAATCATTCCTCACTTCCATGTCTCAGAATTCTTATTTTCATTTTATATTTAAAGTCATTTGACATGAAGTCTTTTCAGTTCTCCCTGAATCGTTAATGAATTCTTCCAAATCACATTCTGTTACCTTTGCCTCTAATTTAATATACTGCTTGCTATATGAACATATTTTCTCCTCTGATTAGAATGTAACTTGGAAGACAGGTTTTTTTTTTCACTTTTGTCTCTACATCTCCATGACTTGCAAGTGTCTGAACTCTAGTAGCGGCCTCATAATTGCTTTTGAGCTGATTGAAATCACTTATTAATCATTTCAGTTTTTCCTAATTGGGAACTCCAAGTTCTGTCTTTCACTTTACTACATTGTGACTTTGAGACCAATTATTTAACTTTGCTTCCTCATTCTCATGGTCCTCTCCACAGGCTTTGACACTGTGGATCACTCTCTCCTCCTTAGTGCTGTCTCCTCTCTTGGTTTTAGAAAGCAGGTTTCACTGTTCTCCTTCTCCTTTTCTTATTGCTGCTTTACTTTCTCCTTTGCTGGATTCTCTTCAGATCATACCATCTAACAATTGTGTTCCTCAGGCATCCATGTCTAAGCCACTGTACTACTTCCATTGGTGACCTTATCAGCTCCAATGATTTATATAGCATCTTTATGCTGATGATTCTCAAATTTACCTATTGTGGTCCAAACTCTCTGCTGACCTCACATCTCATATCACCAACTGCTTTTCAGATACCTTGAAATAAATATCCAGTGGACATCTTAAGTTTAGTATAACCAAAATGGAAATTATTACCTTTTGCTCCTGAGCTCTCCCCCTCTTATTTTCCTGTTACTATAGAGGACACCATCTTTGATGCTTTCTGGCTCCCAATCATGGAGCAATTTTAAATTCCTCGATATCCCTCACCCTACATATCCAAGCTGCTGCCAAGGCTTGTCAATTTCAGCTTGGTAATACCTCTTAAATATATAGCTCTCTGTCTTTCTATCTCTTTCTATGCCTCTGTCTTTGTGTCTGTCTCTCTCCCTGGCCCTGTCTCTCTCTGTCTCTCTCTGTCTCTCTCTGTTTCTGTCTTTGTCTATCTGTCTGTCTGTCTGTCTCTGTATCTGTGCTTGTATGGTATCTTTCCCATTTAAATGTAATCTCCTTGAGGATGGGTCTTTCTTTTGTTGCTTGTTGTATGCTCATAGCTTAGCATTGTCTCTGGCACATAGTACGTGTTTAATAAGTGTTGGTCAATTGTTTCCCTGGTTCTCAGTTATTCAGCTTCTAAGAGAGGAACACTGTTTCCTTACTTGAAGAAGACAGGAGGATGTACTGCAGGGCCAACAAATACACTGTGAAATTGTAAATTTTTTGAATCTTCCTGCTTTAGAGCTGGTAATTATTTCAGCAAGAATGAGATGAATATTTATCCTTGAATCCTTCAAAGTTGAACATTACAGGTTCATGAGAATCATACTTTTGAAATACATGTATTCCATTTTCAAACCAACACATAATCTTAAAAATCATTACATTATATCTAGCAACCATGTTATCAATATATTTATTTATTCCTAATATGTTTTACATCATAAAAATTTCAAAATTGCAATTTCTGAAGAAATTTTCTTCAGAATTAGAAGCCTTCCTTTCTATATTTGCACAACATAGACAATCAGACTGCCTGGTTTCTTCAGTTGCATTTTAAGACCAGACATATTCATATGTCAAAACCACATTATAATTTCTTTGTGTTTGTGTGTGTGTGCGTGCGTGCGTCTGTGTGTGTGTGCACGTGTGTGTGTGTGTGTGTGTGTGTGTGTGTGTGTGTGTGTGTGTATTCTTGAAGAGATTTTAGAGGAAGTTCAGTCCAAGTCTGTCATTTTACCAGTGTGGACATTGATTCCCATGGTGGTAAAATGATTTGCCAAGGGTGGTTTTTTTTTGTAAATTCTAGGGGCAAGATTTAAGACAGGAGTTCCTGCCTCCATGTCTAGCACTCCATCCTCTATAATATCTTGCTGTGTCTGTTTATATAGAGCTTGCCTTGTTCTTTACTTTTTCCCTCTCACTTTAGGTCAATGATGAAACATTACCAACATTTGCTGGCTCTGAAGTTTGCTGTGGATGAGATTAACAAGAACCCCCATTTGCTGCCAAACACAACCTTGGGATACCAGTTACTCAATAACTTCCATAATAACAAACTGGCTGTGGAGAGCTCCATGATTTGGCTGTCAGGGATGGGTCCGACTATCCCTAACTATAGCTGTGGAGGGCAGCCCAATTCATTGGCTGTCATTGGAGGGTTGTCAGCTACACTGTCCATGTCCATGGCTACCATTCTAACACTTTATAAAGTTCCACAGGTAAGGAAACCCAATACTGTCACTCATTTTCATCCAATAATATTTTTTGTATTTAAAACAGCAAATTCTTTATAATCTGTTCTGGTGCAGTATCAGTGAGTGAACAAGCAATTATCAAGAAATTCTAGGCACTATTCTGACAACAAAACATGAAAAATGGGGAAACAGTCCCTTCCACCAGAGAACTCACTCTTTCCTTTAGATGATGTGGTGTTATATTGGTTTAATGCTGATGGTTTTGAACCAAATAAAAATCTGCCCAACTACAGGTCACTATGCTCCTACTTCATCTTTTTGTATTTGTATAGAACTCAGAAGACTTTAGAGGGAAGAAAGATTTCTCCTTTCCTCATTTCAGAAAATTCGCAGGGAATGGGCTCTGTTCCTTTTTGTTTTGAAACAGATTTCTGTATTTCCTCTAAAAGGATGAACCTCTAGTACTTGCCTTCAACAGTCTGTGCTAATAGGCATTATTCAATTCTGTGTTTAGGGAGATCTTTTGCTTTGGGATGAGAGTTGGCCCACTTCATCAATCTGGGCCTGACTTGCCAAATAGGTGGTATATCCCTTGAGAACAGAAAAAAAGTTTATATATTCAATTGTAGTTATTTCTGAGAAATAAATTTTTATCAAGTGCCTTTTTTGTGTTTTCTAACTGGTTACTCAAAGAACATTTTGATGAACAAGATATAGCTTCTGTGTGATCCAATTGGGGAAGTCACAAGACAATGTAAGAGAAATGAGTTGATTTAGTGCCAATCAAGATGTCCTTTTCTTGTTTATGTACCAATCAATCCTTCCCTGAGTAGACAGGATGAATACATGCATCAGAGAATTAACAAGTTATGCATTTCACAGAATTTCTTACAATAAATTCATTGATATTCTATGCCACAGCTTACTCAAGCTGTCCGGTTTTCTGCATTATACTTTGGGTTCATCACAGTTTTGATTTTTCGAGGGTCATGTTGATTCATGATCATTTTTCATTATATTATATTATATTTGTTTTTAAAAACAATTTATTTATTTTAAGTTTTCGACATTCACATCCATAAAGTTCTGAGCTTGAAATTTTCTCCCCTTCCCTCATCTCCCCCCTCTCCAAGATGTCATGCAAGCTGATATAGGCTCTATATTCACATTCACATTAAACATATTTTTACATTAGTCATGTTGTAAAGATGAATTAGAACCACTGGGAGGAACCACAAAAAAGAAGAAACAAAACACCCCCCCCCCAAATAGAGAGAGAGAGAGCAAATTATATGCTACATTTGCATTCAGATTGCAGTTTTTCTCTGGAGGTAGAAAGCATTTTCCACCATGAGTCTTTTGGAGTTGTCTTAGATCTTTGTATTGCTGAGAAGAGCTAAGTCAATCAATGTCAATCATCACACAATGTGGCTGTTACAATATTCTCCTGGTTCTCCTCACTTCACTCAGCATCCGTCAGTATAAGACTTTCCAAGTTTTTCTCAGATCCTCCTGCTCATCATTTCTTACAGCAAAATAGTATCCCATTACATTCATATACCACGATTTGTTCAGCCATTCCCCACCTGATGGGCATCCCCTCAATTTCTAATTCTTGGCCACCACAAAAAGATGTCATATAAATATTTTTGTCCATGTTTGTCTTTTCCCTATTTTTGTGATCTCTTCTGGATAGAGACCTAAAAGTAGTATTGCTAGGTCAAAAGGTATGCACAGTTTTATAGGCCTTTGGACATAGTTCCAGATTGTTCTCCAGAATGGTTGGATCAGTTCACAACTCCACCCATAATGGATTAGTTTTCCAATTTTCCCACATCTTTAACTTTTATCTGATCATATTTTCAGCAGTATCCTATGAATATGAGGTTTTTTTTTTAAAGAGTTCCCTTCTCCCCTGCACTCCCACCCCAGGGAGCAACAGGTGTCAGTGAAATTCCTTAGTGGTTACCCAAATGTAATCCAGTTCAATTCAATGCCAAACATTTGTGAAGCAGAATTATGTGATGTGCAGTGTGCTAGAAGGTAGGGACTGAGACAAATGAAATGTCAAAAACATAAAATCGCCTTTACTCCTTCATGTAGTTGTCTTGTTTGGTCACAATGAGCACACTAATTGAATTACAATGACAAATTATGGTAATATACACATATACATCTCTCTCTCTCTCCATCTTTGTATTTATTTAATACAATGGAATTTTGAAGGAATCATTGGCAATTGCTGTATCAGCCAGCACAGATTCCCACTTGAGCTGGGAACTGCATGACCATAGAGATTTCAAGAGGTAGAGATAAGAAGTCAGAAAATAAAACACGTTCAAAGTACAGAAGCAGAAGGTGAAATTTTATTTCCATTCATCATCAAGTCCAATTCACCTCATGTGCTGAGGATTTGCATTCTAGGGATTTGTTGTTGTAGGGGAGCTGTTTCAGTCATGCCCCAACGTTCCTGACTCATTTGGAGTTTTCTTGGCAAAGATACTGGAGGTTTTGGAATTTCCTTCTCTACCTTATTTAACAGATGAGGAAACTCAGGCAAAAGGATTAAGTGTTGTTCCCAGGTTCACATAGCTAGCAAATACCAGAGGCTGGATTTGAACTCAGGAAAGTGAATCTTCCTGATTCCAGGCTAAGTGTTTTATTTACACATCACTATGCAGTCCCACTTTGGGGATGCAAAGCAACATTTGTTTAGAAAGATATACTGTACCTACCTCAAAGAACATTATGGCTTCTGACTCCTGCTTTGTGGTAAGAGTGTTCTAATTGGCTGAAGAACAAGAAATTTCTTTGCACCTGAAATGCCTGGGAACTGGACATTGTGTCCTCTGGACTGACTCCTTGCAAATCACTGTGTACTGCTTGATATGTGAAACCTGTGCCTGGGTAGCTCAAATTGGGGCTTCTCATTTGAAACCTCCTCTGAATTGTTTGCTCCTCATATAGACTTGACTTATGTGTCTGGGTTTAGAATAGATTTATGATGACTCTTGGAATCTTTTAAAGTTCATTCACTTACTTTTCTAGATACTCCCTTCAAAATTGCAAAAGAAAAGGAAAAGGAAAAGCAGATCAACAAGATTTTAGTAAACTTTCCTTGTGTGCTAGCATTGTGACTGTTAGCAGGATTTTACTGGGCCAACTTCTAACCTGAGAATGAAGAAATAGCAGGTCAGAGACAAAGTGCCAGTAATCAGGTAGCTGTTTAATTAATTTTCATTACGAGGAACAGATTTGCAAATCAGGAATTCTTTGGATCAGAATTCCACCTTGCTGAAGCAAAGACAAAGATTATATACACAACTTGCAATGGGAAGGGACAGAGGAAGGTGGATTGCAAACAATCATTCTGAGGGCCAGAGTGGTTCCCCAAGACAAATGGAAGATAATACAACAATTCTGGACTTCAGTCTTTGTGGGTCATGACTTGGTGGGTCACAGGACCCAATATTGGTTCTGTCATGGGAACAGGTTCTACAGTCTTTGATTCACTTCACTTAAGGTATACACTCACAGGAATGCCATTGGATGTAGGAATGTTGTCAAGGGTTTGAACGATCATTTCAAGCTGCATTGTGAGCTCTGACTCCTCATCTGAAGAGGCAGCTTTTGAAAAAATTAAATTATTAGTCTCTTCATTACACATACCATATTGATTAATATAAAAATGATAATTCCACACAGTACACACAGAGCATACAGATATATTTACTGTAACTACACTTCTTGACCTCAAAAAGCTTACGTCCTTGTATGGCGAGATCAAAGGAGGCTTCAGTGTGGGGATTTTGCATAAGATGTAGGTACTTGTAGGGGAATGGTGGAGGAAAATTCTGGAAAGTTAGACGTAAGAGATTCTAGGATGAACAGACCAATCAGTAGAGGTGGTTACAGAGGCAAACCAACCTTCCAGGATGAGTAGCCTCTTTTATTATAGTGGGAAGGCCCCTTTTGATGTCCACAAGATATTCAGGATAAAAAGAGGACAGCCACTATAAGTTTACTAGAGTTCTTGCCAAAATGCCAGGAAAGGCTGAGAGAGGGAATAACTGGTCCTTGGTATGTTATATATACTAGGAAGTTCTGAATCATCAAGGACCAAACTTTCTTTCCAAGTTTCAAAGGCTGAATTGGAATCAGACAGAGAAAGTCTCCTCATGCTTGATGGCCCTAGTCTAATTGGTCACTCCCCTTCACCCTACATTAAACCCAGTCAGACAATGAAATCAATTATTAAAATTCTTGTGTTCTCAAAAGAGAACCAGAAAGGATGTCTTGTACTTATGTCTCAATTTGATGTACCTAAACATATTGTGTTTCACTCTTTTGTTTTTCTTTCTTTCTATAGCATTTGTGAATAAGTATCTAGGCAAAGGATAGAATACTTTTTGTATTTTTAGGCACTGAAAGAGTGAAAGTTTCCTCATTGGTACTTTATTGCCTAGAGTTGATAGCAGAAACAAGTGTAGTAGCCAAGTCATATCTGGGACCTAATCCAGTAGTGGTTTACCTGTTAACCAAGACATCCACTTCAAAGACTTAGCTGACCTAAGTAAGAGAGGAATTAGTCTAGAAGTGTTCTGTATGCAATAACAATCTTTCTCCTCATCCCTTTAGAAGATTCCTTCACACCACAAAGTGGAACTTCCCACAACCCTTAGAATACTCTTAACCATTGCAGAATTTCTGCCAGACCCTCACAGTGAGAAAGGTCTACAGGTCTACAGGTCAACCATGCTTCATTGTCTCATCTCTGTTTCTGAATCTCTGGATTTCCATATTATGCCCAACACCCAAAAGAACATTCTCCCTTCTCTTTTCCTTATTTTCTGTGCTTTTTAGGGGCTGTCTTCCACCATTATATGATAAGGACCATTTACTGCATTTTTCTATTTCTTGTTGTTGTGTCCCAACCTCTTGGCATATTGTCAGACATGAAATGAGCATTTTCATCCACTTATGTTGACTCTAAAAGTTTATAGATTGATTTCTGGTTGTTTGAATCAGAAATTGTAGTTCTTCTTGTGGGTCCCTTTTCTTATGCTGTCCTTCAGCAAGATGACAAATTGCTACACAAAATATGCTCCAGTTGTCTTTATGTAGTGTGATGTTGTGTGGAGAGGGCTGTTCATACACTGTCTACCTTCTACCAATCTAACACTTGGGACTCTGGAAACAGGGCAATTTATTCACTCTTCTAAAGGAATGATGGAGGAGACAGAACTAATTCTGCATACAAAAAGGTTGTCATTGGAGTCACTCCCTGGCTTGTCTGCCACATGGAGAAATCAATTTTCTAAAATCTTGAATTATTCTGTCAGAGTGGAACCAGGGAGTCACTCTGATACCACCCTCTGACTCCTGCTTTCAAGCTTTCATATATAGCCTGAACATCAATATCAATGCCATTGAAGTTTTCATTGAGTGAATCATTCCAATCTGAAAAAAAAAAGTTCCAGAAGAACCAATCACACATTTTGCTGTGTCACATGATAAAAGTCACCCTGGTTCCCAAATAAGGATGTGTGTTCCCACCTCTTGCATTCACCATAAGTGGTCTTTTCCCCTCAGGCTATATTGGCCTATTCTTGTCCTTGTTTTTGCCCTCCCTACTGTCTCAACGACCACAACTACTATTCAGTGCTGGCTGTCCCTTGGAACTCACATATTGCTTCACCAGGTATGTAGCAAATGTTATCTTTGTTGAAGGAACTGTTTCTCAGATAAAGGGACTTCTCCTTGTATTCAGCCCCCAAGTTACATCCTTGACTCTCACAATTCTCCTCCACAATCATGATCTCTGTCAACCTCTCCCTTTCCCAAATCTAATGGGATTTCTTGTCTGGTGTCCTGGTTCTAGTATTTCTTCTGTAGTGATTCTATCTTTTTCTGTAGCTACTCTCTTGCCAAAAGAGTATAGAAGTTACCTTACTGCTACTTCACAGTCATGTCCTTGGTAAAAACATATCTCCCACTCCCTTCATTTTCATTCTGCTTATACATGAAAACTTTCACTCTGTTTTTCTCTGTCACAAAATAGTTTTCCTTTTCTTTTTGCACTCTTTTTGATTTAGATATCAGCACAACATGTGCATCATAAGCGGAATTTGATAGTACCCCCTCTTTGCCTATTTTCCCAAATAGTTTACAAAGCATTGAAATTAGTTGTTCTTCAAGTACTTGGTAGAAATAACTCATGAATTAATTTTGCCCTGGTAATTTTTTCTTAGAACTTTATTGATGAGCTATATATATATATATATATATATATATATATATATATATATATATATACATATACATATTATATATATATGAATGACTACATAACTTATTTTCTCTCTTTTTAATCTGGACAATTCATATTTCTTGTAAATATTCATCAATTCCTGCAAAATAGGTTTTGTGGCATATACTTTGGGTAAATTAGCTTCTGTTAATTGCTGTAATTATTACTTATTTGGTGTTGATTTTACCCTTTTCATTTTTGGCACTGGTAATTTGATTTTCATTCTTTTTGTAAAAAATCAAATTAGCCAATTGTTGATGAATTGCTTGGTTTTTTTCATTAAAAAGAGTTTCTTGGTTTATTTATTAATTTAAAAGCTTTCTTACCTTCAATTTTATTAATCTCTCCTTTGTTTTTCAGGATTTCCATTTTGATGTTTAATTGGTCATTTTCAGTTTGTTATTTTTCTAGCTTTTTTTTTTATTTCATGTCCAATTCATTGGTCTGCTCCTTCCCTGTCATACTGATGCAAATTTTCCTTTAAGTATTGATTTCACTGCAACCCATTAATTTTAGTTTGTTTTTCTCATTGTTTTCATTCTTTTTTTAAATATTTTTTTTTATTTTTAGTTTACCACACACGGTTCTACATAATTTTGAGTTCCAGATTTTCTCCCCTCCCTCCCCGCTCCCTCCCCAAGATGGCATGGAAGCTCATATAACTACCATGTATAACTTTGCATTGAATTAATTTATACACTAGTCAAGTTGTAGAGAAGAATTATGACCAATGGAATGAATCATGAGAAAGAAGAGACAGAACCAAAAAAAAAAAAAACCAAAAACAAAAAAAAAACCCAAGAACAAAAACAAAAGGGAAGAAAAAAGGCGAGCATGTAGTGTGCCTCAATCTGCATTCAAACTTCACAGTTCTTTCTCTGGATGAAGATAGCATTCTCCATCGTGAGTCCCCTGGAGTTGTCCTTGCACCTTGCATTGCTGAGAAGAGCAAAGTCTGTCAGCGTTGGTCCTCACGGAATCCATATATCTGTGGTTGTGTACAATGTTCTCCTGGCTCTGCTCCGCTCACTCAGCATTATGTCATGTAGGTTTTTCCAGGTTGTTACGAAGTCTGTATCATCCCCATTTCTTATGGCAAATAGTATTCCATTACCTTCATATACCACAGCTTGTTCAGCCATTCCCCAATTGATGGGCATCCCTTTGATTTCCAATTCTTGGCTACTACAAAGAGAGCCGCTATAAATATCCTTGTACATATGAGTCCCTTTCCATCTTGTGTGATTTCTTTGGGATACAACCCTAGAAGTGGTATTGCTGGGTCAAAGGGTATGAACATTCCTATGGCCCTTTGGGCATAGTTCCAAATTACTCTCCAAAATGGCTGGATCATCTCACAACTCCACCAGCAATGTAACAATGTTCCAATTTTCCCACATCCTCTCCAGCATTTATCATCCACCTGCTTTGTTATTTTAACCAATCTGACAGGAGAGATGTGGTATCTAAGAGTTGTTTTGATTTGCATTTCTCTAATCAGTAGTGATCCAGAGCATTTTTTCATATGCCTATAGATAGCTTTAATTTTTTCCTCTGAAAACTGCCTGTTCATATCCTTTGACCATTTCTCAATTGGGGAATGGCTTGTATTTCATTCTTTTTAATCAAATTATTTATTGTTTTTATAATTAGTTCTTTGGCCTACTTGTTCTTGAACTGATGCTGAGTAGAACAGAAGAGAGAACATTGCAGAACCAGGAGAACATTGTAGACAGCCACATTGTATGATGACTAACTTTGATAGACCTGGCCCTTCTCAGCAATGCAAGGTTCCAAGACAACTCCAAAAGACTCAAGATGGAAAATGCTATCTGCATCCAGAGAAAAAACTACAGATTCTGAATGCAGATTGAAGCATACTATTTCCTCTCTTTCTTTTTTGTTTTGTTTCTTCTTTCTTGTGGTTCATTCCATTGGTTATAATTCTTCTTTGCAATATGACTAATGTGAAAATATGTTTAATGTGAATGTACATGTAGAGCCTATATTGGTTTGCATGCTGTCTTGGAGAGGGGGAGAAGGGGCAGGAGAGAGAGAGAGGGAGAAACCTTGGAACTCAAAAGCTTGTGGAACTAAATGTTTTAAACTAAAAATAAATAAATTTAAAAATTATTTAGTATTTTATTTTCTCCACTTATATGCAAAAATAATTTTTAACATTTCCTCTTACAAAATTAAGTTCCAAATTCTCTCCCATCCTCCCTTTCCACTTTCCTCATTGACATAGCAAACAATTTGGTACAGATTAGAAATGTGTAATCATTCAAAAAATATTTCCACATTGAACATGGTGTGAAAGAAAACAGAACAAAAAATAAAGAAAAAATGGTACTCAATTTTATTCAGACACCATTAGTTCTTTCTCTGTGGATTGATAGCACTTTTCATTATAAGTCCTTCTGAGTTTTCTTGGTCACTGTATTTCTGAAGATACCTAAGGCATTCATAGCTAAACATCTTGCAGTATTGCTGGTACTTTGGACAAAATGCATTTCACTCAGAATCAGCTTCTGTAAGTCTTTCTAATTTCTTTTTACTTTTCCTGAGAGCATTTTGCTCATCATTTCTTGCAGCACAACAGTATTCCATCATAATCACATACCACAATTTCTTCAGCCATACCCCAATTGATGGGCATCCCCTCAATTTCCTATTCCTTGCTACCAGTAAAAAAGATGTTATAAATATTTTTGGTACATACAGGTACTTTTCCTTTTTGCTTTTTATCTCTTTTGGGATACAGACCTAGTAGTGGAGTTGCTAGGACAAAGGGTATGCATGGTTTTATAGCCCTTTGGGCATAGTTCCAAATTGCTCTATAGAATGATTGAATTAGTTCACAACTCCACCAGCAGTGCATTAATGTCTCATTTTTCCCACAGTCCCCCAACATTGGTCATTTTTCCTTTTCTGTCCTATTAGCCAATCTAATTGGTATAAGAAATGGTAAAAAGAATTTTAAATGTAGTCTGGACTGGACCAGTCTTCAAGCTATGGGTGGGCAGAGCTGAAGAAAGCAGGCTAGAGACAAGAGAGTCAGATATCAAACAGAAGTTTAATTAATTTCAGAGTGAGGAAAATAAGTTTTCAAACTGAAGTCCTCCTGCAGAGGGCTCATGGCTTATGGTAGAGGTAGGGTATTTAACCCCCGCAAACCACAAAAATGTGGGACACAACAAAGTCATTCTCAGTTCTTAAATAAACAGTTTCCATGGCAGGCCCATGCATGCAGGAATCTTTGAGACAATACAAGTGTTCTTTGGTCCTGTGGCAACAGTCTCCGAGTTACCACTGAGATTTGTGATCATTCAATGGGGTACAGAGCCAGAGTTAGTATGGTAGAAACAGGAGTGAAGCACCTGGTTCAATTCACTCAGCAGTTACAAGAACTTGGATAGCTAGAATGTCAAAAGATCACTTTCTGCTGCAGCATGTCAGCTGCTTCTGGCTCTTAGGTCCCTGGGAAATAGAGAAGCTCCAACAAATCTAAATTGCTATCAATTAATATGAAGATCATAAATCTCTTAGAGAACACTTTGTGCTGGTCAAAGCAATGCATGCTGCCAGACGGTGATATCATCCAGAGGATGAATGCAAAGACTGCTGTTTTGCCAATTTCTGGGCACAGCCTGCTTGCTGAGACTTAGCTCTGGAAAAATAGGGTATCTCCATATTTCTTGATATTTAATCCCTTTGGCCAAAGGCAGGGGGTCTGAATGAACTCCTACTGTTATTGCCAATAAAGTAGAGGCAGATATAACCTAAAATGCCATGAAAGGCCATTTAGGCTAGGATAAGATATTGTCCAGTGGGTTAGTTCCTTGAGGGAACATATTGGGGAAATATGTCCCAGGTATTATTGCTATCCATTGTTTGCTTGCAAGCACAAAAGAGGAAGGGGGCAAGAATGTAGAGGGAGATCATGCCAAAAGACTCTTGAATCACAGAATTTGTGGTTGGGCCCACAACAAGAAGGAAGAGAAAAAAAAATTAGCACAGCATACTTAGCTCTTGCGAATCTTGAGATAGCTGTCTTATTTGGATATTGGTTGCTTCTGAGTCCACACCAGATCAACTTTGATGTCCTTGTAGGAGTTTGCTGTCCACTAAGAAGCAGGGGTTTCCTTCAGATGATCCAGAAGTACACACCCACAAGTTTGGCAGCTATGGAAGTAGTCAGAAAGACCTGATGGGGCCCTCAGACACAATGATTGATTGGTCAGTATAGGTCCAGTTTTCAGATAAGAAAACTCCTGCATCAAACTTTGGATCTGAGTTTCTCTCAGCATAACAAAGATCCTTAGTTAAGTCTCTAACCAACATGTAGAGACGAACCAAATTTTTCTATAATTTTATTTTCTCTGTTTTACTTTTCCCGGTTTTTGGTATCAGTATTCTACTTGTTTCACAAAAGGAATTTGGTAGGATCCCTTCCCTCCTATTATTCCAAATAATTTATTTAACATTGGAATTAGTTGATCTTTAAATGTTTGATATAATTCACCTGTAAATATATCTGGTCCTGGTACTTTTTTCTTAGGAAGTTCATTTATGGGCTGTTATTCTGCCTTTTAATATTATCAGATAGATACTATAATAATGGGAAAATAATTTCACTTTCTTTCCTATTATCAACACAATTTTATATGTAAAATCCTTAATCCAATTTTGTGAACTTGTGATAGTAACTCATGATATATAACTTTAGAAGCCAATCATATACATGTATATACTCCTTAGAAAAAAATAGTATAATGTTGTTGCCTTTCTCAAAATTTGCTACCCCATTTAATTAGAGAAAAGTACACATTACATCTTTGTATAATTACTATGTCTAATCATTTCCTCCTTTGGAGGATATTATTCCTATATTGTAATTTGACGCCAAATATAGGTTAAAATTGTAAGATGTCCATACATGCATCCTATTGTAACTCAGAGATGTTCCAGTATTAATTTCTTACTTAACAGATTTAGAATAGTACCTAAAACATTTCTTGATTATAAAAATTTGCTATAAAAGGATAAAGGGGTACATAGTTGTAAAAATGTCACATATAAGAGGAAGAAAAACTCCCTGAGCCCTGTGCAATTCCAGGCATGAGTCATATCTGAGAGCCAATCATGTAGTCATTGGGCAAGGCTCAGGATTAACAAGGCAGGCATTTTCCTTTTCCTTAAGGAAATAGCACAGTGGAAAAATAGTCAAGAAGGTCCTACCTCTGCTATGCCTAAGTCATCCCCAAAACTTTCCCCATCCACAAGCATCCACCTTTACCAGCTCACAGACTGCAACACATGACATTTTCTATATTGGCTTCATGACAATTCAGACAACTATCCCTGCAGTCAAAGCTCAAGACAAAATAATACATGACAGTCCCAGGAATTTTATCTTAAATAACAAAATTTCACTAACTCCAACTCAAGGCTTGAATATCTTTCCTGATGTTTCTCTAACAGTTTCATTAGTCTTTTATTTATAAATTAGAACTACCCAGACTCAGGGGCTTCAGATGTACAGCAAATGTCTGGTATTCACTCATCACTGATATGTTGAAGCTATATCTTTAAACCACCGTACATACTTTCATAATAGCCAAGAATTTTCAAATGAAAATTCACTATTACAGTAAACTCCTCCTTCTTCTCCTCCTCCCCCTCCTCCTCCTCCTCATTATCTGTTTTATGACAAAATATACTTCATTAAATATTTAACAATTTCAAATATTTCTTTTATTGCATCTTTTAAAAAATCCAATCCATATGTCACTGCATCCAGATTAAAATGTTGTTTTGTCTAATAACATTTCTGCTACAAAGGTCTTTTAAATTTCACAATATAAGAGAATTTAGAAAAAACAATAATAACATAAGCAATATCTTGTATTTAAAACATGAAGCAAAACTTCAGATGACATCAATTTCATTTTCCAAATTATCCCATAAAAAATTCATTGATCTTATTACTTTGCCATTTTAAAACCACTTTAGAGTTTTCAGGTAGGGAACAACTATATTCAATTAAAGAAATAATGTAGTGCTTACCATATGCCAGTCACATTGTTAAGCATCTTACAATCATTATATCATTTTGATCTCACAACAACCCTGGGAGCTAGGTACCATTATCACTTTTCTCTTTACAGATTAGGAAACTGGGGCAAAGAGAGATAAAATAGCCTACCCAGGATCACACAGATAATCAATTTCTGCAACCAGAATAGAGAAGGGTAGGCTTACCAAGATCAGAGGCTGGCTTTCCCCCACCCCATACTGCTATGCTAGGCACTGCCAGAGTCACCAGGACCTTCCCAGGCAACAGATGGGTGGGGTGATATGAGGGCTGGACCTATACTGGACACACTGACTGGGCTTTGGGATGTGTGGTAGAGGGCACTGACTGCAGAATCCTAGGGACTGGGGCAGCTGGTGGTAGCTCCTGGTGGCAAGGCAAAGTGGATGCTGGCTGCGGGGACTGAACCCCCAGACAGCTGCAGTTAGCACACCAGGCTCTGCTAGGTTTGAGACCACTTGCAGCTGCTGGGGTGGGGGGTGGAGGAATAGGATATGCTACATCTAGGTAGTGTCCCCAGGCTTGTTTAGAGACCTGAGTGGCAGAATGCCCAGGGACACAGGGCTGTTGGAGCAACTGCCAGCAGAGGACTCTCGTTGCAGTTGCTGCCTCACCTCTACCAGGTGGATCCTGTGTAATGGGATTGTATGGCTGGAGGTTCAGAATGTAATTCAAGTTTCCCTGGGGAAGGCAGAGGGGTTTAAAACTGAGAATGTCAAACCAGCGTCAAGAAGAAAAGATCCCTCTTGCCCTTGTATAAGCATCTAGATATCTCCAATAATGCAGGCATTGTCTGAATGTCCTTCTCCATGTGCCACCCCTCCTTGTGCCACCCTTCCTGCCAACTTTTCCCAGAGCTTCATCATGCTGAATGATCCAGGTTGTGCGCAGGGTCCCTTAATGCTTTTCTGGGGTGCTTTCCCTTTTTCAGCCTCCACCCTAGCTTTTATTCTATATTCTGTCCTCCAGGGGCCAGGTTTTTCTATAGTATAACCAGACTCCAAGCTTGTGTTGCTTGTTGATTAAAGGGACCATAATTTGCTTTCCTAATGGTGCAGAAAAGATGTCGGGAGAGACAGGATATTGCAAGGAACAATTTCTTTTTGATATATCTAAGTTCTTTCTTACTAATTTCATCCTCCTCTGCTAGAGTGACTGCCAGCCATGCTGTGATCTTGAGGAGGAGAATAATATCAGAATGATGCCAATTAGAAATAGTCAGCCTAATTTGTTTAGAGAATTGGTGGTGGGGAGGTAAAGGTTACTAACAAAAGAGGTTAAAAACAGAAATATCAAAGGAGTGTTGAAAAGAGGTTGCTATTAAGTGCAAATCATTTACCTGTTTTTTTTTTCTTTATGCTGGGATTACTTTCAAACTAACTGCCTTCCTTCATTGCCTTAGAACAAAGAAACTATTGATCTTGTCATTTGCTATCAAAACTTTTAGAAAGTTTAATCCTTATTTTTCCTTAAAACAAGTTCTACACGCTGGTACCCCGAAAGTTGCTATGATATTTCAGAAGGGTGTCACTTCCTGGAATTACCCAGTGTCTCAGGAGTTCTCTCCTGAACCTTAAAATTATTAATCTCCAAACTACTTAAGCTGTAAAGACTTTTTTAGGTTCCACAAACTTTGATTATATGATTTTACTTCTGTAATTCCAACTCGGCCAATGTTAAAATGACAGAAAAAAATGTGGTTTTTTACTCTTTTCTTATAATTCCATTTCCTGTAGAAAGCCTAAAGTAGGAGTTAGTGCTGTCTACTGGGACACATTCTTCAAATATGAAAGTTCATTTATTTTTCTAGTGTTCTAAACTCTCTGCCTACATCCCTTAGAAGTTTTCAAGGTGACAGAATCTAGCTCACAACACAAGCATGACACAGACATTTTACATTTTGCAAAGATGCAGACAAAATGACAGACATCCAAACATCAGGCTAGGTCACAACACAACTCTAAACAGGTTGACTTGCAACAAAGAGTGCTGACACATGCGGAAAAACAAACACACACAAAAAAGTAGAGGCACTGCTCTCAAATTTACACAGGCATGCAGTGGGGCCAATTAACAGATGTGTGAAGAAAAGATATTTATATCACAGTGATCCAGGATGAATTGGGTCATGGTAGGAGCCCTGGAGTTTTCGTCACAAAGAAAGGTGAAGTTAACAGAAACCTGAGTCTGGGGATGGAACAGGAGCAAGGGCAGGAGACTCACCAAATGGGGGAGGGGGAAGGGAGGATATGACTCCAGAGAAAACCCCAGTACTGCCTAGTCTGTTCCCAACTGTTCCCAATGGTACCGGAGAGTTCAACACTTCAACTCTATGTCCATCCCACCACTGGCACCAATTTAAACAATAGAAGAATTTTAAATATAGTGTCAACTGGACCAGTCCCCAATTTGTAGGTAACCAGAGCCAGACAAAGAAGGCTAGAGACAGGAGAGTCGCATATCAAACAGAACTTTAATCAGTTTCATAGTGAGGAAAACAGGTTTGTAAACTGAAGTCTTCCTGAGCAGGGCTCATGGCTTATTGCTGCAGTAGGGTATTTAACCCTGAAAACTTCAAAAAGGTGGGATCCAACAAAGTCATTCTTAGGTATTGAGTAAACAGTTCCTATGGGTTCAGGCATCTTTGGGATAGTTCAGGTGTTCTTGGGTCTTGTGGGAATAATCCCTAAGTTATTAAAATTGTTGAGCCATGTGATCATTCAGTAGGGTACAGAACCAGAATTAACATGGTAGGAACAGGAGTACAGCAACTGGCTCAGTTCATGTAGCAGTTACGAGAACAGGAATTGTTAGAATGTCAGAAGGAGTGATTCATAACTTTCTGCTTCAGCACATCAGCTCATTCAGGTCCTCAGGTCCTGGAGAAATAGCGAAGCTCCAACAAATCTAAGTAGTTATCACTTAATATGAAAACCATAAATCCCTCAGAGAATACCTTGTGCTGGTCAAAGCAATACATGTTGCCAGAGGGTGAGATCATCCAGAGGGTGAGTCCAAAGGATTGTTGTTATACCAAGGTCAAGACACAGCCTGCTTGCTGGGTCTTAGCTCTGGAAAAACAAAGTGTGTCTTAATATCTTTTTTTTCAAAATAGTGTTTTTTTTTGTTTAGTATTTTATTTTCCCCCAGTTACATGTAAAAACAATTTTTAACATTCATTTTTAAGAATTTGAGTTCCAAATTCTCTCTCTTCTCCCCTTCCATCCCCCTCATTGAGAATACAAGCAATTTGATACAGGTTATACATGTGTAGTCATGTAAAACATTTCCATAATAGTCATATTGTGAAAGAAAACATAGCCCCCCCAAAAAAAACTCAAGAAAAAATAAAGTGAAAAAAGTATGCTTTGGTCTATATTCAAACACCATCCATTCTTTCTCTGGGGATGGATAACTTTGTTTTTATTACTAGTTCTTCTGAGTTGTCTTGCATCATTGTATTGCTGAGAATAGCTAAGTCATTCACAGCTGATCATTTTACAATATCGCTGTGACTTTGTACATGGTACATTTCATTTTGCATCAGCTAATATAAGTCCTTCCACGTTTTTCTGAGAGCATCCCACTCATCATTTCTTACAGCACAATAATATTCCAACATACTCGCATGCCTTGATTTCTTCAGGCATTCCCCAATCAAAGGGTTTCCCCTCAATTTCCATTTTTTGCTACCACAGAAGAGCAGCTATAAATATTTTCATACATATAGTTCTTTTTTTCTTTTTGTTTTTTATCTCTTTTATGATACAAACATAGTAGAGTATTGCTAGGTTAATGAATATGCATGGTTTTATAGCTTTTGGGGCATAGTTCTAAATTGCTCTGCAGAATTATTGAATCAGTTCACAATTGCACCAATAGAGTATTGATCTCTCATTTTTTCCCACATCCCCTCAAACATTCGTGTTTCTTTTCTTTTCTATCATATTACCCAATAAATAAGTATGAGATAGTACCTCAGAACTGTTTTAATTTTCATTTTTCCAATCAATAGTGAGTTAGAGCATTTTTTTTCCTATGGATATAAGTAGCATTGATTATTTCACCTGAAAACTGTTCATGTCTTTTGATCATTTATCCATCTGAGAAACTTGCTTGAAAAAGTATTTCCAAACTTATTATTGCTAACTTTATTTCCCTCCATCCAATTTTTTGCTGTTTATACTTTTCCCTTCTTTTAACTATGTCCCTTATCAAAAGTCTGTTTTGCAGCTAACCTCTGCCTCCATTGCAATATTCTCTCTTCTATCATCACCTTTCTTTTTTTTCTCTTTTCCACTTCCCATCCTACATTCTCATAGTGTAAATTAGATTTCTACACCCAACTAAGTGTGTGTAGTATTCTTTCTTTGAGCCATTTACAAAGAGATTACAGTTCCAGTGTTTTCTGACCTTGCTCCCCATTTTTCTTCAACTGTAATAGCTCTTCTGCACAACTTTTTATGAGATAATTTACCCTTATCTATAACTCTCTTTCCTCTAATTCCAATATGATCCTCTATATCACCAAGTATATATATATATAATATATATATACATACATACATATATAAGTATATATGTGTGTGTACATATATGTATATATATGTATATGTGTGTATATGTATATATGTAAACATATGCATATATACAAATGTATACACACAGACACATATACATATACACAGATTCAGAGTCAAACTTTGGAATCTTTCTTTGGTGACAAAGAAGACCAAAACATACAGCCAGATGAAGTCAACAAAATCAAGGAGCTTATATCAAAAGCCACCAAGAAAAACATGAACTGGTCTCAGGCCAAAGAAGAGCTCAAAAAGGATTTGGAAAAACAAGTTAGAGAAGCAGAAGAAAAATTGGGAAGAGAAATGAGAATGATGTGAGAAAACCATGAAAAACAAGTCAATGACTTGCTAAAGGAGACCCCCCAAAATACTGAAGAAAACAACATCTTAAATATAGACTAACTTAAATGGCAAAAGAGCTTCGAAAAGCCAATGAGCAGAAGAATGCCTTGACAGGCAGAATTAGCCAAATGGAAAAGGAGGTCCAAAAGACCACTGAAGAAAATACTATCTTAAAAATGAGATCAGAGCAAGTGGAAGCTAGTGACTTTATGAGAAATCAAGATATTATAAAACAGAACCAAATGAATGAAGAAATGGAAGACAATGTGAAATATCTCATTGGAAAACCACTGACTTGGAAAATAGATCCAGGAGAAATCATTTAAAAATTATTGGACTGTCTGAAAGCCATGATAAAAAAGAGCCTAGATATCTTCTCTCAAGAAATTATCAAGGAGAACTGCCCTGATATTCTAGAACCAGAGGGTAAAATAGAAATTGAAAGAATCCATTGATTGCCTCCTCAAAAACATCCCAAAAAGAAAACTCCTAGGAATATTGTCACCAAATTCCAGAGCTTCCAGAACAAGGAGAAAATACGGCAAGCAGTCAGAAGGAAACAATGTGAGTATTGTGGAAACACAATCAGTATAACACAAGCTCTAGCAGCTTCTACATTAAGGGATCAAAGGGCTTGGAATATGATATTCTGGAGGTCAAAGGAGCTAGGATTAAAACCAAGAATCACCTACCCAGCAAAACTGAGTATCATGCTCCAAGGCAAAATATGGATTTTCAATAAAATAGAGGACTTTCAAGCTTTCTGAATGAAAAGACCAGAACTGAATAGAAAATTTGACTTTCAAACACAAGAATCAAGAGAAGCATGAAAAGGTAATCAAGAAACGGAAATTGCAAGGGACTTACTAAAGTTGAACTGTTTTGTTTACATTCCTACATGGAAAGATGACGTGTATAATTCATGAGACCTCAGTATTAAGGTAGCTGAATGGAATACACGTGTGTGTGTGTATACAGACAGATAGATAGATAGATATAGATAGATAGATAGATATAGATAGATAGATAGATAGATAGATAGATAGATAGATAGACAGAGGGCACAGGGTGAGTTGAATATGAAATGAAAGGATGATATCTAAAAAAGATGAAATTAAGGGATGAGACAGGAATATATTGAGAGAGGGAGAAAAGGAGAGAGAGAAAGGGGTAAATTATCTTGCATAATAGTGGCAAGAAATAGTAGTTCTGTTGGGAGGAAGAGGGGGCAGGTGAGGAGGAATGAGTGAAACTTGCTCTCATCGGACTTGACCTGAGGAGGGAATACGATACACACTCAATTGGGTATCTTACCTCACAGGAAAGAAGGAGGGAGAAGATAAAAAAGAGCGGATGATAGAAGGGAGGGCTGATGGGGAGAGGAGGTAATCAAAAGCAAACACTTTCCAAAAGGGACAGGGTGAAGGGAGAAAATTGGATAAAGGGGGATAGGATAGGAAGGAGCAAAATATAGTTTGTCTTTCACAACGTGAGTAATGTGGAAAGGTTTTCCATACTGTGGCCTATGTTGAATTGTTTGCCTTCTTAGCAAGGGTGGGTGGGGAGGGAAAATGGGAGAGAATTTGGAACTCAGTGGAGCAGTGGAGCATACACATCTATCTTGCCCTACATGAAACTAAGGGAAAAGGGGATGGGGAGGAGTGGGGTGACAGAAGGGAGGGCTGACTAGAAACGGGGCAATCAGAATATATGCCATCTTGGATGAGGGAAGGTAGAAATGGGGAGCAAATTTGTAATTCAAAGTCTTGTGAAAATTAATGCTGAAAACAAAAAATATTAAATAAATGAATTATGATTTAAACTCAAAAAAATGATGAGCAGACAAATTTCAGAAAAACCTGGATAGAATTACATGATCTGATTTTGAGTGAAGTTAACATTGTACACAGTAACAGCAACATTTTTCAATGCCTAATTTTGATAGATTAAGCTCTTCTCAGCAATGCAATGATCTAAGACTGTTGCAAAAACTCATGGTGGAAAAAGCTATCCACACACAGAGAAAAAAATATGAAGTCTGAATGAAGATACTATTTTCTCATTTTTGTTTTTTTTTTTCTCATGTTTTTTTTTTCCTTTTGTTCTGATTCTTCTTTTACAACATAACAAATGTGGAAATATGTTTAATTTGATTGTACATGTATAGTTTATATCAGGTTACTTACTATCTTGGGGTAGGGGAGGGAAGGAAGGGGGAGACAATTTTGAACTCAAAATCTTACAGAAGTGAATGTTGAAAACTAATAATAAAGAAGTAAATATTTTATAAAAAGCAAATATTTAACCAACAGGTTATACAGGAGACATTATGTTCTACTTGAATCAACACAAAAGAAATAGGAGAAATGTATGAATCTTCCAAAGGGCTGATTTAGTTACAAAATTAAGAAAATGGTTCTAATCAATAGAGTTGTCTAAAAGATAAATTTTTTTGGAGACAACTGATTTTTCCCTCATCAGAAAGTTTCAAGCAGACACTTAGTAATTGCTTGATGGAGACACTGGAGACAGGATTCAAGGTCAGGTACAGTTTTAGAATTTTCTTCAAATTGTTACCATTCATAAAAGTGTAATTTTGACCTGAAAATATAAATTAAAATTGATTAGGATTTATTCATTTGCTGCTCTCTGTAAGCTTCTGACTTTTGCTTGATATACAAACGTAAAGGAGGACAAAATGCTATTCTAAAGGACCTTAAATCACCATTCCAGTCTTTTTTTTTCATTTAGATCAGCTATGGCCCATTTGATCTTCTCCTGAATGATAAAGTTCAGTATCCATATGTCTATCAGATGGGCAGCAGGGAATCCACTCTTCACCTCGCATTCATCCAAGTGATGCTCCATTTTGGCTGGACTTGGGTGGGACTGGTCATTTCAGATAATGTGAAAGGGGAAAATTTCTTCAGGGATCTGAAAGAGGAGATGCTCAGGAATGGTCTGTGTGTGGCTTTTAAGGAAAGAGTGCCCAGAAACTTTAGAAATGGTGAAGATATTCTATTCATTTTTAGGATCATTAGATCATCATCAAATGTGATTTTTATTTATGGAGATACAGACTCCCTTCAAGAACTATCAGCCACATTGAAGTATTACACACTCTATCATAAGATGTTGGTCACCACCTCTTCTTGGGATTTTTCTGTTGATTCTACTTTTAAACTGTCTTCCAATTTTCATGGTACAATGCTATTTTCTAAAGCTCAGAAGGAGATTCCTGGGTTCACAGATTTTGTAAGAAGCCTGAATCCCAGGGTGAACCCTGAGGACCTTTTCCTAAAGTCTTTCTGGGAATCAATCTTTGATTGCAGACTTTCAGAACAAAGTCATGTAGAAATGTTATATTCTTTCTGCCCAGAAGGCATTTCCTTGACAGATTTCCCTCTTATAAATTTTGACATGATCATAACAGAACTGAACTCTAATGTTTACAATGCAGTATATTTAGTGGCCCATGCTCTCCATGAAATGCTCCAGTCTGAGGCAAAAGAGATATCAGGACTTGGAAGAAACCCAGATCTTTCCTGGAAGGTAACATTTCTCTTCCACTCTTGGGAACAGTTGGGTTAGTTGGTAACTTGGGAAAAATTATCTGTTTTAAAGATGATACAGCACTGACCTGAGACTTCAATACTATCTCTTATTCTCTAATATTTTCCCATATTTTTCATTTCTGGTTACATTGAATTATGTGTAAAATCATTCAAATTACCTCACATATTAGGCATTTATTTCAACTCTGATATAGGCACCTTGGTGAAGCTGTTGGTGTTTTTTACACATCTCTCTGGGTATGAGTTTATGTGGCAGGAGAGTTTCATTACATCTCTTCCAATTGAGGGACTTCACAGTGGCCTGGTCATTACCCTACAAATGCCAATATTCTTTGTACAACTTCTAATTGATAGATTTTATTTTAACTTCTATCAGCATCTATAGCTGAACAGCATAGTTGATATTTATACATAGATATACTTTCTGCAATGATGTATTCATTTTTTTAAAATGCAGAAGAATCTATTTTTGGTGATTCTATCTTAGATATGTTACATAGGGCTTGAAGGAATTGCTTGCTACTGTGGAAATGTTGGGAAACTGGAGACAAAGGGAGTGATCATAGCCTAGTGGAGTTTACTATACAAGAGAGAACATATGGGTAGAGAATGATTAGCAGTCTAGATTTGGAGAGAGCACATTTTAAACATTTCAATAAGAAAATTTCTGTGGTCTGAGGTTCTATGTGATCAGTCTTCTCAGGATAAATGTGAATGTCCATTATACTACTTTAGCAGTCAAAAATAGGAATTATACCAGTGAGGAAGAAAAACAAGACTTTTGTATAAGCCAATGACGAGCCACCAAAATTTCAATCACAAACTCAGATGTATATATCATATGTGGAAGAGAAGAAAGAATGGTCATGTAACAGGATTACCAAGACAAAACATGAAATAGTCCTATAAGAATAATTCCAAGAAAACCAAAGATCAGAATTATCTGATTCTGGTGAGGAAATGAGGTTAATAGAAAGTTATTTTTTCTTTTCTTTTTTGCAGATTTTAGATTGCTTGAAAGAGAATAATTGAAGAAAAGATAAGAATAGAGCTCAAAGTAGATGGAAAAATGATAAATGACAATAGAAATATCTCTGCTTGATTTCCATCTACTTGTTTTACTGTCCCCTGAGAATGAGTTTTACATTAGAATAAAAAAAAACTAACACTAGATAAAGAATTCTTTGGTCTGTGTATGAATCAGAGAATGCAATTCCTGTAATCAGTCTCTCAGTTAGCAAAATGAGGTTGGTAGATGGACCGGTAGAAGAATGGGATCAATTGGGTATAGTTTCTGAGGGCTTTGGTTTGAGGCTTTGCTTCTAGGATCATAAATTAGAGACAGAAGCTCTTGCCTTTCGTGAACTGGCTTTGTTACTGTTTAAACGTTATTTTTTGTTTGTTTGGTTTCTCTTTTAACAACTAGACAACTATGATAATTGACTTTGTGTTAAGTCTAGAAGCAGAAAGACCTCAATTAAAATATAACTTCAGACATTTCATAGCTGTGTGGTCTTGAGCAAGTGACTTAACCTCTGTTTGTTTCAGTTTCCTCAATTATAATATGGTGACAATAACTGTACTTACCTCTGAGGTTTGTTATGAGGATAAAAGAAAATTATATGTGTAAATTACTTATCATAGAATCTGGCAAATATTAAATACTATATAAATGCTTATTTCACTAAAAAAGATATTTATTCTTGTCATATTTATCATTTATTAAACAATTGTAATTGTTTAATAATTTACATTAAATAATGTAATTATAAAAAACATAATGTATAGTACGCTATAAAATGTACAATTATATAATAATAATAATAATAGTAATGATAATACCAATAATGATAATGATACCACTATTAATACTACTAATTTTTCTTCTTCTTGTACTACTACTATTACTACAACTATCATGAAGTCAACTACTATAAGTACCTCTATGACAACTACTACTAATATTAGCTGTAGGATAGAACACTTGTCTTTGAATCCTGGCAGAATTCCAGAATATTTTTATTTAGTTTTGTTTTTGCTATAAATCAAGGCTTGATTTATTGTTTTCTTGATTGTCTGGGAAGAAAAAAATCATCTAGAAACAAAGTGATGGTTAAAATAAAGTGATAATAATGCAGACTAAATTTAGGAGAGTGTCATGGGTACTGATTTCTTGGGGAGAGCTGCTGCCTTCTGGAGGTATGCCTTTTTCTGGACTGCACTCTACTCCCATTCCAGTGAGACAGACCTTTCCTGCTCATCTTCTAAGTGGTCATATAGTTTCCCACACTCCTTTTTTGGTTCTCCCACTTCAGAATTTATTTTGAGACATTATTTGAGGGTAGGTCAGATAATCCCCTGCCTTTACTCTTTCAGCTTGGTTCTGTTCCTAATTCTATTTTAAGGTGATATTTCCTTTATTATATTTTGTGCCACTTTTACCAAGCTGTTTTTCTTGTATCACACTCAATTCTTTCCCTAAGTTTTCCTCCACCACTCTCATGTTTCTTTAACTTTTTCAAGAATTCTTCTTATGGGTGTGTCTAATTTGAATTTTCATTTGAGGCTTTGTTTGTTGCTGTTCCGATATTGCTATTTTCTTTGGAGCTTGTGTCTTGAACTTTTCTGCCACCATAGAACCTTTTTCCAGTCAGGATTTTTTTTTGTTGTTGTTCTTTACTCATTTTCCCAGAATATTTTTGATTTTGAACTCTACCTTAAAACTGGACTGTGGTCTTGGGGTGGGTATGTGAGGCTCTGTCTCAAGTATTAGTCCTTTATGGACAGTTTTTTTAAAAGAGTTAGTTCTGTGCTTCCACATGTCATTGGTGCTTCTAAGGTACTCTCCAGGGAGAAGACCAGTAACTGCTCCCTTTGTCTGGGATGTGGTCTTTACCCAGGAAGCAATTCTGCTCTTCTTTAATTGCAAGAAGAAACACTACCTCTCTGCCTTGGAACTGTGACCACATACCCTGCTCCTGTACAGCCTCAAGGACTAGTGCTCCTCTCTCCCTTGGAAAGTCTGTTGGCAGATTTGCTGAAGCTGCTGCTGCAGCTGCTGTTTCAGCTGCCTCCAATGCCCACTGCTTTTATTTCATCATATCCAATCTGGTTTAGGTCCCAAAAAGGTGTCACAGTCCTCTCCTTAGAACCTTATAAGCTGTCTAGGCCTGAGAAAATGCCCCATCATGAGCTTTTATTGGTTATCCTGCTCCATAATTTGATTTGATACATGTTTGGAGGAGAACACTGAGAGAATTCAGCTGGGTTGCTGCCTCTCATCTAAACATCTTGGGTCTGCCTGGTAAATAATTTTAATGAGCTAAATTCAATGACTTTTATTTAGGCAGGAGATTTAAGGATTATCCACTGTACTCCTTTTCCTTTTTTCTTCATTAGCTTGGACTTTATCTGTGAAGCTCATTTACAGGGCACAGTAAATGTTCCCAGATATACTTCCTACTTCATTACTTTTCTCTTCAAAATTCTTTTTATTCCTTCCTGTCAAATGTACTGATCTATTCTTTGCTGTTGTCTCTTTATATCTCTCTCAAAGGGATCATAATAATTTTTCCCTACAAATGACTCATTAATTCTTTGACTGTCCACTCTTTTAAAATTTACTAAGGACACTTTTTCTCAGTAATGCCCAAGGTTTTGGAAACTTTACCCCATTTTCTAGAATTTCTGGAATTCTCAATGTTTACATATGTACATATGTATTTATACAGACATACATACAGGAGTGTGCACAAATACACTCACATATATAGTTTGGCCAGGTATGAAATTTGGTACTGAATGCTAAGTTCATGTGATTCTTCCTATATGTTGCATTTGCTTTTCTTATTTACTGTTCTGGATTAGAGAATTTGTGCAATACAAATTGGCTTTTTTATATGAGTTTCAGATTCATTTTTTACCACAAGGCCAAACTTGCCTTTTATTCCAATTCTCTGTTTTCCCTTATGCTAGCTGTCCTATCCCCTAAGATGAATGTGACATCATTTTTGCGTATATTATTTGTAGAAGATGTTGTAGGTCTTCATAGAACTGCTCAGCTTTGGTTTCTTTGGTATGAGTGGTGGAAGCATAGACTTGTATCATTAAGATGTTGAGTGGCTTGCCTTAGATTCCAATACATATGTGCTGCTTTTTCTCACTCTTTTTTAATCTTTTTTTTTTATTTGAGGGGGGAAAGGCAGGGCAACTGGGGTTAAGTGACTTGCCCAAGGTCACCCTGCTAGTAAGTGTATCAAGTGTCTGAGGCCAGATTTGAACTCAGGTTCTCCTGATTCCGGGGCCAGTGCTCTACTCCCTGTGCCACCTAGCTGCCCCAACATCTCTCACTCTTTCATTTACTATAAGGTCTACTCCATTTATTCTAAGAGATTCTTGCCCACAGTAGTATAGTATAATTACCTGAATCAAACTTTGCTGACAAAGGTCTGTGTAGTTAAAGCTATGATTTTTCAGTAACAATGGACAGCAGAGGATGATATGAATAGATAAGTGCCATGGAAACCATGAACATTAAGTAGAACAGACTTTGATTTATGGTGGAGAATAGAAGGGCCAGGCATGCTATGGTGGTTGGGATCATGAAGAGTTGTACAGGACTCAGCAACTGAACACCAAACATGTGTTATTACTGTTGGCCTGTTAGATTCTTTCCTTTCCCCTAATCTTGCCATAACATTTCTTAGTGAGAAGAATGTGACCTCTTCTGTTTTCACCTTCCTCACGCTACATTTTCCATCTCTCTTGGAATTTTCCTTGAATATTTTCCATTGAACAGGGACATACAGATTCTATCTATTCAAAAAAACAAATTCTAGCTTTATTTAAACCTCTGCTTCTGAAACATTTCTCACATTGCATTAATTTTTTTTTTACAATTTGTCATTATGTAATTTCTTTTATAATTACTTCCATTGAAATTATTCATCTTCCTATTTATGTTTCACCATTGAATTTTACAGATTATTTGATCACTTTATCATTTTTATTTGTTCTTCATTCTTTACCTTGCATTGCATCACTATGAATGTGAATTTTTTCTTTATTTTTGGTTTACCTTATCAGCTGCCACTTTAGATACTTACATCAGACTTTTTATTAAATAGATGTTAATAGAAAAAGTAATATTCCTCCTAAAAACAATCCATCAATACACATTTCATTAGTATCCACTCTCTGCTAGGAAACATGAAAAGTTCTGGGGATGCAAAGAAAGGCAAAGAAAGTCCCAATTCTTGAGGATCTCATACTCGAATGGGGAAGAAATGGCAAGCTTCTGCATGAGGAAGGACTGAGTTCTCTGTGACCATAGGATTAAAAAAGATCTTGGAATGAAAGACCTCAAAGTTGTTTGGAAGAAATTCCTGATTTGGTGAAAGGAGGATGAAATACGTTTTGTGATAAGTTCAATACCTATGACATAATTGTTTACTGTCTCTGTTATTCCTCCATTGTCCATGGTTTGCTACAGAAAAGGAGAATAAGATTGTAGAGCTCTAAGAGGAGCTCAAGATGAAGAATTTGAAGAAAAGAGAGAATTACAACTTTAGGAAGCTCCGAATTCAGAGCCTATTTTGTTATGACAGTCAAGTCCAGGACATAGGCATCAATCCATCTTTCCCCAAGGATTAACAAATTCCTGTCCTTGCCTCCAGCTCCATCACTTCCTGAAGTGCATCCATCCTGTGAATAGCGCCAGTGATGTGTCATCTGGGGATGGAACCTGGATGACTGCTGAGACATATGATATCCTGAATTTTAAATTATTACCTAATCATGTAGAGACACTGGTGAAAGTTGGCAAGGTGATGTCTCATGGTCAGGGATTCAGCATTAATGAAGAAGACATAGATTGGCCAGACGATTTCCCTCAGGTAAGGAACCAGTGAGTAATATTTGCTTCATAAATATGCCTATTTAGAGTCCTAGAAACTGTTGGTTCTTCATTGGCTCCCCAAAGACACTGGAAATGATTGTGACAGAATGCGAACATCCACCTACTCTTCTTTTTGCTTTCAGTAAGACAGAGCTCCAATTTCCTTTTTCCTCCCAATACTACTTTCACATTCTTTCCAGCTACATTACATAATCAGCTGGATTCTTCATGCTAAGTGAATCTTGAAATGTCCCAGATCAAGTGATGAAGTTTGAAGAAGAACAATAGGGTGTAGAGTGGACAATTTTTTTCCCCAAAGGGACCTATTACACCAAAGACTATCCAATATATGGAATTCTACAGATAAATAAATAATTGATCCCAAGTTTGCATCTGGAAGAAGGACAATGGCTTTTAGAGGTTCCTTATTTAAATGTTCTGGTTATGTATTCTACTGATTTCAAATATATGTACCTATGCATTTTCATGTGTCTGTGTAATTTGATGAATACCACCTTCACGGTCCCCAGAAGCTCCAAAGGTCAGCACAAGAATAATATCCACTAAACCAATTTTTATGATTCTTACTTAGATTCAATCAAGATGAACTGTCTAATTAGTTAATTATAGTACATACTCTCTAAAGTCATGATTTGTTGAAATATTTGGGATAATTTATGAAAACACAAAAATCAAGACTTCTCAGGGAAAATTAAAGAAATATTTCCCCTTTTGTGGTCATTAAATTATTTCAGCATTACCTGTTCAAAATGGAGTGCAGTTTAAAAATATACTGAACTCTGAGGAGAAAATGTGCCAGAAGGTGTTACAGTTAAAAGAGCAAATCAAGGATCTTGATTATGCCTACTGGAGAATCTGTACAGGCTCTTTGGGGAAAAGATGATCTAGACTGGAAGATGGAAATATAGGAAGGAAGCCTCCACTGAGAACTAGATCATGCTTGCCTTGCAGAACTGCAAATGCATTATTCTAAATGTCTTTTGTAGGAGAGATTTGAAACTGTCATCTCAGTGCATCTATCTTTCAGCAACTATTCTTACAGTAACATTTTCTCCCTTTCTATGGTGGAAACCCAGACTCCAACTTCCATATGCAGTCTGAGTTGTGGCCCTGGATTAAAAAAGACAGTCCGTGAAAGCCAGCCCGTCTGCTGCTTTGATTGCACCCCCTGTCCTGAAGGGACATTTTCTAATTAGACAGGTGGGTTCCTAAAGATAAACAGTCCTTCTCCCAAAATAATGGACTTTGTTCTTTTTTCTTTTGAGTCTTAAACTGAAGTGACTTTTACTTACCAAAATAATATTTTCTGAGTTAAAATAATTCTCCAATTATTACATCCCTTTCAGGCAATGTCTTTTCTGGTCATTCCTATAGTTATCATGAGAAAGCCCTGCTTCAAGATACCAAAAACCTATCCAAGAAGAATCCACAAGTATATTACTACTGCTGGAATCCAAAATCCTTCCCCACTCTTATCACCAAATTATAAACTTCCCCCCTCCTGCAGGAAAATGTAATCTAAAACTTAATCCTAAACTACCCAATGCCAAGGGAAATATTAATAATCCGAATTTAAAAATCTAAACCTTACCTAAGCATAGATCATCTGGCCTCTGGAAGTAGTCTTCAAGAAAACATCCCTTGGTGCAAACCAAAATTAATCAGACTACTCTAGGGAGTTTTTTTCAAAGGCTATTTTCCTGGGGGCTGGAGTCCTCAGTCAACTGAGCTTGGTTCACAAAAACTTTTAGAACAATCTGACACCCCCACTCCATCCTTCTGCCTTTGAGGTCCAATGTCAAAGTTGAAGAGGCCTGGTCCTTGTTTGTCATGTAGTTGGCATGAATCTCTCAGTAAATCAATGTGTTCAAAAACTTGGACCTTTTTTTTGGTCTGTTCATCTTTCACTGAATGCAATGACCTCTGTATTTCTTTATTTTTTTCTCCCCATTCATGTATTGCAGTCACTCCTCACTTCTGCCTCATGGAGTCCCTGAATTTTTATTTGCATTCTTATTATATTGTTACGGTTAAGCAAGGAGGGTACACTATTTTACCAGTTATTTAAGTTGTTAGCTATTTCTTTAATCTCTTCATAGTTGAATCAATACTGGGATTTTCATTAGTCACATAGATTTTTTTATGTTTTTTGCACCTTTGCAGTATTTTGGAATGGGATTTCCATTCCTATTTAAAGTTCTTGGATTTTTTCATTATACAAAAATATGGAGGTTTAAGAGGTTATTTATTTATTTTATTTGGTGAAAGGATTTTTACCCATGTGATGAGATAATTTTTTGGTGTTGGATATTTTAAATTTTAGGTCATTTTTTTCTAATGTTGAACTGTTCTTGTATCTCTACTATAAATGCAACTTACATAAGATGAATATTGTCTTGGATGAATCACTGTGGAATATTTGACCAGAGTTCATTCAAAATTTCTCAATAGGAAATTATTAATAATATTAAAAATATCACCTGTGTTTTATGCTTCTCTACTTAGAGTACTAGGCTTTATTTGCCTCATGAAATGTATCTTGTAATAGCCTTTCTAAGTTCTTGAGAATAATGATTGTAGTATTTGTACTAATTCTTTTTTTAAAGGTTTCCAAACTTCCCCTGTGGATCCATCAGAATCAAGAGTTGCCCCCTGCTTGTCTGGTTCCTCTACAATTAGTTCAATTTCTTCATCTGATATTAGATTATTTAAGATACTTATTTGATCTTTTGTGTATTTATTTTTTTGGATTATTTATTTATTTAATATTTTTAGTTTTCAGGATTTTCATGAGAGTTTGAATTGCAAATTTTCTCCCCATTTCTACCTTCCCTCCACTCTAAGATAGTATATATTCTGGTTGCTGTATCCCCCAGTCAGCCCTCTCTTCTGTCACCCCACTCACCCCGCCCCATCCCCTATTCCATTACTTTCTTGCAGGGCAAGATACATTTCTATGCCCCATTACCTTTATATCTTATTACCTAGTTTCATGCAAAAACTTTTTTTGAATATCTGCTTTTAGAACTTTGAGTTCCAAATTCTCTCCCCTCTTCCCTCTACAGCCAACCTCCCTAAGAAGGCAAGCAATTCCACATAGGCCACATGCATTTCATTATGTAAAACCCTTCCACAATACTCATGTTGTGAAAGACTAACTGTATTTTGCTCCTTCTTATCCTGTCCCCCTTTATTCAATTTTCTCCCTTGACCCTTTTGGAAAGTTTCTTTTCAGTTACCTTCTCCTGCTATCTGCCCACCTTTATATCGTGCCCCCACCTTTTTTATCTCCTTCCTCCTTCTTTCCTGTGGGGTAAGATACCCAGTTGGGTGTGTATGTTATTCCCTCCTCAGGTCAAATCCAATGAGAGCAAGATTCACTAATTCCCCCTCACCTGCCTGCTCTTCCCTTCCTACAGAAGTGCTTTTTCTTGCCACTTTTATGGGAGATAATTTACCCCACTCTATCTCTCCCTTTCTCTCTCTCTCAATATATTTGTCTCTCATCTCTTAATTTGATTTAACTTTTTCAGATATCATCCCTTCATATTCAACTGACCCTGTGCCCTCTGTGCTGTGTGTGTGTGTGTGTGTGTGTGTGTGTGTGTGTGTGTATATATATATACACACACACACACACACACACATAGACACACATGTATATGTGTATATGTGTATATATATATATATACATGCACACATATGTATATGTGTGTATATATGTATGTACGTATATTCGCCTCAGCTACCCTAACACTGAGGTCTCATAAATTATACATATCATCTTTCTATGTACGAATGTAAACAAAACACTTCAACTTCAGTAAGTCCCTTATGGTTTCTCTTTCTTGCTTATGTTTTCATGCTTCTCTTGATTCTCTTGATTCTTGATTCAGCTCTGGTCTTCTCACTGAGAAACCTTGAAAGTCCTCAGTTTTATTGAAAATCTATATTTTGCCTTACAACATGATACTCAGTTTTGCTGGGTAGGTGATTCTTGGTTTTAATCCTAACTCCTTTGACCTCCAGAATATCATATTCCATGACCTTCAACCCCTTAATGTAGAAGCTGCCAGATCTTGTATTATTCTGATTGTGTTTCCACAATACTCAAACTGTTTCTTTCTGGCTGCTTTCATTATCTTCTCTTTCATCTGGGTGCTCTGGAATTTGGCAACAATATTCCCAGGAGTTTTCTTTTTGGATCTTTTACAGGTGGTGATTGCTGGATTCTTTCAATTTGTATTTTACCCTCAGTGTCTAGAATATCAGGCATTCTTCTCCTCATTGGCTTTTTAGAGCTCTTTTGCCATTTGAATTAGTCTGTTTTTAAGGTGTTATTTTCCTCAGTATTTTTTGGGTCTCCTTTAGCCAATCATTGACTTGTTTTTCAAGGTTTTCTCACATCACTCCCATTTCTCTTCCCCATTTTTTCTCTACTTCTCTTACTTGCTTTTCCAAATCCTTTTTGAGCTCTTCCATGGCCTGACACAAGTTCATGTTTTTCTTGGAGGCTTTTGATGTGGGCTCTTTAACTTTGTTGACTTCTTCTGGCTGTATGTTTTAGTCTTCTTTGTCACCGATAAAAGATTCCAGTCTGAGTCTGAATCTGAGTTTGTTTTTGCTGCCTGGCCATGTTCCCAGCCAACTTACTTGACCCATGAATTTGCATTGGGATATGACTGCTTGTAGAGTATAGAATACTTTGTTCCAAGCTTTAGGGGATATGCTGTTGTTTTCAGAGCTACACAACAAGCTCTGCCACTGCAGTACTGCTCCTCCCCCAAGAGCTGCTAATTTATAAAGTGACTCCTTCAGATTCATTGTAGGTGGTTTAATATTGGAATGTTTATAGACAGTTTCAAATTTGTTTTAGTAAGCATATGAGATGGAATCCATTGTTTCACCACATTATTTTCACCAGAAGTAGAAACATGAAGATTCTGAAGTATGTGTTTACCTTAATTCAGCTTCTAGAATTGTTGTCCTGGGGGGCAGAGGCAAGATAGCAGCTGGAAAGCAGGGACCTGCTTAAGATCTTCCCCAGGTCCCTACAAACACCTGTAATAATGGCTCTGAACAAATTTTACACCTCCAGAATCCACAAAATAGCAGAGGAAAGCAAGACTCCAGTCCAGGACAGCCTGGAAGGTCACTGGGAAGACTCTATCTCAAGGTTCTAGGAGTGGAGCCCAGCCCAACATGGGCCCCCAGGACCAGCCAGATTGGGAGTCAGGCAAACAAGTCATAAGGCCCTGTATCATTGAGCTGTGGCAATTACCAGACTTCTTAACCCACAAACATCAAATACAACAGAGCAGATTAGTGGAAAAACTGCTGGATCGGAGTGAGAGGAGTTGGGGCCAGACCCAGGGGCAGTGGAGGTGGTGCAGTGCTGTGAGTGGCAGCAACAGGAAGCCCCTGAAGCTCCTTCCAGAGCTCCAGCTGTCGTGGCTTCTGGTACCAGGCCTACCTAGGTGGGAAGACATAAGTGGAAGATCATAGTGGGATTGCAAAGCTTGCTTTGCCCTGCTAGGATCTCGGTGGCAGTCCTGGCTGGCAGTTCTTGCGGGAGGAGAAGCGCTGCTGTGGCAGAGATCACTGTGTAGAAGTAGCTCTGAGAAAAGCAGTGCAGCCCCTAAAGCTTGGGACAAAGTACTCTCTACAAGCAGTTATACCCTGACAAAAAGCTTAAGGGTCAAGTAGCTGGCTGGGAACGCCAACAGGCAGTGAAAATGGACTTAGGCTCAGACTCAGACTCAGACTTTAGAATCTTTTTTTTTTTTTGGTGACAAAGAAGATCTAAGTACACAGCCAGAAGAAGTCAACAAAGTCAAAGAGACTTCATGAAAAGGCTCCAGGAAAAACATGAATTGGTCTCAGGCCATGGAACAGCTCAAAAAGGATTTGGAAAAGTAAGTAAGAGAAGTAGAGGAAAAATTGGGAAGAAAAATGAGAGTTATACAAGAAAATCATGAAAAACAAGTCAACAGCTTGCTAAAGGAGACCCAAAAAATACTGAAGAAAATAACACCTTAAAGAATATAATAACCCAGATGGCAAAAGAGCTCCAAAAAGCCAAGGAGCAGAAAAATGCCTTGAAAGGCAGAATTACCTAAAAGGAAAAGGAGGTCCAAAAGACTACTGAAGAAAGTATCACCTTAAATATTAGATTGGAGCCAGTGGAACCTAGTGATTTCATGAGAAACCAAGAGATTCTAAAACAGAACCAAAGGAATGAAAAATGGAAGACAATGTGAAATATCTCATTGGAAAAACCACTGATCTGGAAAACAGATGCAGTAGAGAAAATTTAAAAATGATTTGGCTACCTGAAAGCCAAGATCAAAAAATGAACTGCCTTGATATTCAACATCCAGAGGGTAAAATAGAAATTGGAAGAATCTGCCGATCACCTCCTGAAAAATATCCCAAAAAGAAAACTCCTAGGAATATTGCCGCCAAATTCCAGAGCTCCCGAATCAAGGGGAAAATACTGCAAGCAGTCAGAAGGAAACAATTTGAGTATTGTGGAAACAGGATCAGGATAACACAAGATCTCTCAGCTTCTACATTAAAGGATTGAACGGCTTAAAATATGATATTCTGGAAATCAAAAGAGCTAGGATTAAAACCAAGAATCACCTACCCAGCAAAACTGAGCATAATCCTCCATGGCAAAATATGGATTTTCAGTAAAATAGAGGACTTTCAAGCTTTCTCAATGAAAAGATCAGAGCTGAATACAAAGTTTGACTTTCAAACACAAGAATCAAGAGAAGCACGAAGAGATAAACAAGAAAGAGAAATCATAAGGGACTTATTAAAGTTGAACTGTATTGTTTACATTCTTACATGGAAAGATGATGTGTGTAATTCAAGAGACACTTCTCACCATTAAGGTAGCTGAAGGGAAGATGCACTTATACAGACAGAGGGCACAAGGTGAGTTGAATATGAAGGGATGATATCTGAAAAAAATTAAATTAAGGGGTGTGAGAAGTTGGGTATCTTTCCCCACAGGAAAGTAGGGGCAAGGGGATAAAAAAGGGGGGATGATAGAAGGGAGGGCAGAGGGGGGAGGAGGTAATCAAAAGCAAACACTTTTGAAAAGGGACAGGGTCAAGGGAGAAAATTGATTAAATGAGGTTGGGATAGGATGGAAGGAAATTATAGTTAGTCTTTTAAAACATTAATATTATGGAAGTGTTTTGCATAATAATCCATGTGTGGCCTATGTTGAATTGCTTGCGTTCTTAGGGAGGGTGGATGGTAAGGGGAAAGGGGAGAGAATATGGAACTCAAAGTTTTAAAAGACGATGCTCAAAAAAAAACCGTTGCTTTTGCATGCCACAGGGAAATAAGATATAAAGGCAATGGGGCATAGAAATCTATCTTACCCTACAAGAAAGTAAGGGGAAAGGGGATGGGGGTAGTGGGGTGACAGAAGGGAGGGCTGATTGGGGAATGAGGCAATCAGAATATATGCCATCTTGTGGTTGGTGGAGGGTAGAAATGGGGAGAAACTTTGTAAAGCAAAATCTTGTGGAAATCAATGCTGAAAATTTTTTAAAATGCATTAAATAATAAAATATGGAATTCAAGAAAGAAAGGAAAAAGAAAGAAAGAAAGAAAGAAAAAATTGTTGTCCTAATTTTGAAGGAGGAATTCAAAATGAGACTGAGCTTGATGTGGAATGACTAAATCTGTGCTTTATTGGAAATAGAATACTATCATCTCTATGGGATATGCTGTGACTCTTATTTTATTTGTGCACAGATTCAGGGCAGTGTCTGCTGTGTCCTGAACATCAGTACCCAAGCAAGAAGAGGGATAGATGCTTAGATAAAACTGTGACCTTCCTGGCCTATGAAGAACCTCTTGGAATGACTCTGGCCTCTGCTGCTCTCTGCTTCTCACTCCTCACTGCTCTGGTCCTTGGAGTCTTTGTGAAGCACAGAGATACTCCCCTAGTCAAAGCCAATAACCGAAGTCTCAGCTATACTATTTTGGTGTCCCTCATCCTCTGCTTCCTCTGTTCCCTGCTCTTCATTGGTCGTCCTAACACTACCACCTGCCTCCTGCGACAAACCATATTTGCAGTTGTGTTTACAGTGGCCATTGCCTCCATTTTAGATAAAACTGTCACTGTGCTTCTAGCCTTCAGGACCATAAATCCAGGGAGTCAGCTCAGGAGGTGGCTGAGCTCCACAGCATCTTATTCTCTCATTTCAATCTGTACTCTAATCCAAATATGTCTCTGTGGCATCTGGCTTGGGACCTATCCCCCATTCCTGGAGATGGACATGCATGCAGAGCCTGCCTTCATTGTCATTCAGTGTAATGAGGGCTCCATCCTTACCTTCTACTGCGTCCTGGGCTACATGGCCTTGCTGGCCTTGGGGAGCTTCACCATGGCTTTCTTGGTCAGGAATCTGCCAGACACGTTCAATGAAGCCAGGTACCTCACATTCAGCATGCTTGTATTCTGCAGTGTCTGGATAGCCTTTCTGCCCACATATCAGAGCACCAAGGGCAAGGCCATGGTAGCCATGGAAGTCTTTTGCATCTTGACCTCCAGTGCTGGGATTCTCACTTGCATCTTTGCTCCCAAGTGCTATGTGATTCTTCTGAGGTCGGAGAGAAATACCTTAGAGTTACTGAAAAAGAAAGCTAAACCCTGTTCCTCATCAATCACAGTGAAGTAGCTCCTTGCTTCCTCTATCTTAAGGCCATATTTGAAATGTATCTAGCTTATGCACCTTCCAAGTTCTGTTAATATCATCCTTTCTTCTTTATTTGAATCTAATAGCATTTCAAAAGCAGTTTTACTGCTTGATTTCTGAATAGAAATAAAATTAGATTAGCCATTGTTTTGAAATAGCTTACAAATAACAGACACTTAATATATAATTATGATTTAAAATGAGTGGAAAACTATGAATGAATTTAAAGATATGAGAACCTGGTTTCCATTATAATCTTTGGTACGTCCATCCAGCATCCTTTTTGTTTAATTTAAATTTATTTATTTAACATATTTAGTTTTCAGCATTGATTTTCACAACAGTTTGAATTTCAAATTTTCCCCCCATTTCTATCCTCCCCCCCACTCCAAGGTGGCATATATTCTGGTTGCCCTGTTCCCCAGTCAGCGCTCCCCTCTATCACCCCCCTCCCCTCTCATCCCCTTTTCCCTTCCTTTCTTGTAGGGCAAGAAAAATTTCTACGCCCTGTTGCCTGTGTATCTTATTTTCTAGTTGCATGCAAAAACTTTATTTATTGTTTTTGAACATCTGTTTTTAAAACTTTGAGTTCCACATTCTCTCCCCTCTTCCCTTCCCACCCGCCCTCCCTGAGAAATCGAGCAATTCAACCTAGGCCACATGTGTATCATTATGTATAACCCTTCCACAATACTCATGTTGTGAAAGACTAACTACATTTTGCTCCTTCCCAACCCTTCCCGCTTTATTGAATTTTCTCCCTTGACCCTGTCACCTTTCCAAAGTGTTTGTTTTGATTACCTCCACCCCCATCTGCCCTCCCCTCCATCATCCCCCTCTTTTATTTTTTTTATCTTCCTCCCTCTCCTTTCCTGTGGGGTAAGATACCCAATTGAGTATGTATGGTATTCCCTCCTCAGGCCAAATCTGATGAGAGCAAGGTTCACTCATTCCCCCCTCACCTGCCCTCTCCCCTCCTCCCACAGAACTGCTTCCTCTTGCCACCTTTATGCGAGAAAATCCACCCCATTCTATCTCTCCCTCTCTCAGTATGTTGCTCTCTCATCCCTTAATTGCATTTTATTTCTTTTAGATATCTTCCCTTCATCTTCAACTCACCCTGTGTCTGCTCTCTCTCTTTTCCATATATATATACATACACATATACATATACATACATATATACACACATATATACACATACATACATATACACATAGATATATACATACATACACATTCACTTACATATATACCTAAACATACACATATGCATATTCCCTTCAGCTACCCCAATACTGAGATCTCATGAATCATACATGTCATCTTTCCATGTAGGAATGTAAACAAAACAGTTCAACTTTAGTAAGTCCCTTGCAATTTCCGTTTCTTGATTACCTTTTCATGCTTCTCTTGATTCTTGTGTTAGAAAGTCAAATTTTCTATTCAGTTCTGGTCTTTTCACTGAGAAAGCTTGAAAGTCCTCTATTTTATTGAAAATCCATATTTTGCCTTGGAGCACGATACTCATTTTTGCTGGGTAGGTGATTCTAGGTTTTAATCCTAGCTCCATTGACCTCTGGAATATCGCATTCCAAGCCCTTTGATCTCTTAATGTAGAAGCTGCCAGATCTTGAGTCATTCTAATTGGGTTTCCACAATACTCAAATTGTTTCTTTCTGGCTGCTTGCAGTATTTTCTCCTTGATCTGGGAGCTCTGGAATTTGGCGACAATATTCCTAGGAGATTTCTTTTTGGGATCTTTTTCAGGAGGCAATCGATGGATTCTTTCAATTTCTATTTTGCTCTGTGGCTCTAGAATATCAGGGCAGTTCTCCTTGATAATTTCTTGAAAGATGATATCTAGGCTCTTTGTTTGATCATGGCTTTCAGGTAGTTCAATAATTTTTAAATTATCTCTCCTGGATCTATTTTCCAGGTCAGTGATTTTTCCAATGAGATATTTCACATTGTCTTCCATTTTTTCATTCCTTTGGTTCTGTTTTATAATATCCTGATTTCTCATAAAGTCACTAGCTTCCACTTGCTCCAATCTAATTTTTAAAGTAGTATTTTCTTCAGTGGTCTTTTGGACCTCCTTTTCCATTTGGCTAATTCTGCCTTTCAAGGCATTCTTCTCCTCATTGGCTTTTTGGAGCTCTTTTGCCATTTGAGTTAATCTATTTTTAAGGTACTGTTTTCTTCAGTGTATTTTTCAATATGTTTTTGCATCTCCTTTACAAGTCATTGACTTGTTTTTCATGGTTTTCTCACATCCTTCTCATTTCTCTTCCCAATTTTTCCTCTACTTCTCTAACTTGCTTTTCGAAATCCTTTTTCAGCTCTTCCATGGCCTGGGACCAGTTCATGTTTTTCTTGGAGGCTTTTGGTGTAGGCTCTTGCACCTTGTTGACTTCTTTAGGCTGTATGTTTTGGTCTTCTTTGTCACCAAAGAAAGAATCCAAAATCTGAGACTGAATCTGGGTGTGTTTTTGCTGCCTGGCCATATTCCCAACCAACTAACTTGACCCTTGAGTTTTTCAGTGGGGTATGACTGCTTGTAGACTAAAGAGTTCTATGTTCCATGTTTGGGGGGGATGCGCCAGCTCTGGCACAACAGCACTCTTCCTTCCCCAAGAACCCCCCCTCAGACTGGGCTTAGATCTTCAGCAGGCTGTGCACTCCTGCTCTGGTCTGCCACTTAATTCCTCCCACCAGGTGGGTCAGAGCCCGGAAGCAACTGCAGCTGTAGCTGCCCCACCTCTGCTGCCCCAGGGCAGTGGCCAAACAGCAAACTCCTTCCACTCCCGCAGCTTTTCCCACTAACCTTCTCCACTGTCTTTGGTGTTTGTGGGTTGAGAAGTCTGGTAACTGCCACAGCACACTGATTCAGGGTGCTAGGGCCTGCTCCACCCGGCTCCTGGTCTGGTTGGTCCGCCCCGCTCAGGCTGGGCTCTGCTCCACTCCGCTCCCAGCTCCGTGTGGGATAGACCTCACCCAGAGACCATCCAGGCTGTCCTGGGATGGAGCCCTGCTTTTCTCTGCTGCTTTGTGGGTTCTGCAGTTCTAGAATTGGTTCAAAGCCATTTTTATAGGTTTTTGGAGGGACTTGGTGGGGAGCTCACGCTAGTCCCTGCTTTCCCGGTCAATTTGATTTAAAAAATGAAACCAGAAAATTAAATTACCAGAATCAAAAATCAAAAGGGTGGATTCACTGCCAATGACAAGGAAATTAAAACAACAATTAGGAGCTATTCAGCCCAATTGTGTGCCCATAAATGTGAAAACCTGATGGAAATGGATGAATATTTACAAAAAATATAAGTTGCCCAGTTTAACATAAAAGGAAATAAAATATCCAAATAACCCCAGCTAAGCAAAAGAAATTGAGCAAGCCATCAATGAACTCCCTAGGAATAAATCTCCAGGGCCAGATGGTTTTATATGTGAATTCTATCAAACATTTCAAGCAAATTTAATTCCCATACCTCAAAGAGTATTTTGGAAACTAAGCAAAGAAAGAGTCCTACCAAAGTCTTTTTATGACACAAATATGGAACTAATAGCTCAAACAGATAGTGTCAAAAAAGAGAAAGATAATTACAGAACAGTTTCCTTAATGAATACTGATGCAAAAATTTTGAATAAAATTTTCGCAAACAGATTGCAACAACTTACCACAAGAATAATACCCTGTGACCAGGTCAGATTTATTCCAGGAATACAAGACTCATTCAATATTAGGAAAACTATCCACATAATTGATCATATCAAGAACAAAACTAGAAGAAACCATATAATTATCTCAAGAGATGCAGAAAAAGCTTTTGACAAAATACAGCATCCATTCCTATTAAAAACACTAGAAAGCATGGGAATAAATGAAGTCTTCCTTCAAATTATAAGTGGTATCTACCTAAAACAATCAGGAAGCATTATATATAATGGGGCAAACTAGATCCATTCCCAATAGGATCAGGTATGAAACAAGAATGCCCATTACTACTCCTATTTTTCAATTTGGTACTATGAAATGTTCACTTTAGCAAAAGAGAAGAAAAAGAAATTGAAGGGATTAGAATAGACAAAGAAGAAGCTAAGTTATCACTCTTTGCAAATGAAAAGATGATTTACTTAGAGAATCCTAGAGAATCAAGTAAAAAATTACCTGAAATAATAAATAACTTAAGCAAATTTGCAGGATATAAAATAAACTCACATAAATCCTCAGCATTTCTATCTATTACTAACAAAGGCAAACAGCAAGAGATAGAAAGAGAAATTCCATTGAAAGTTACTGTAGACACTATAAAATACTTGGGAGTGTACCTACCAAGACAAACCCAGGGCCTATATGAATATAATTATGAAACACTTATCACACAAATAAAGTCAGATCTAAATAAATGAAAAAAAATCAGTTGCATGTTGTTAGGCAGAGCTCAAATAATAAAAATGAAAATTTTACCTAAATTAAATTACTCATTCATTGCCATACCAGTCAAATGACCAAAAATTGTCTTACACAGCTGCATAAAATAGTAACAAAATTCAAATGGAAGGAGAAAAGGTCCAGAATATCAAGGAATGAAAAGAAATGCTAGGGAAGGTGGCTTGGCCATACCAAGTATTAAATTGTAGTATAAAGGAGCATAATCAAAACTAAGGGATCGAAGGGCTTGGAATATGACATTCTGGAAGTCAATGGAGCTAGGATTAAAACCAAGAATCATGTACTAAGCAAAAGTGAGTATCATACTCCAAGGAAAAATATTGATTTTCAATAAAATAGAGGACTTTCAAGCTTTCTCAGTGAAAATACCAGAGCTGAATAGAAAATTTGACTTTCAAACACAAGAACCAAGAGGATAGGATAGGGTAAATTATCTTGCATAAAAGTGGCAAGAAAAAGCAGCTCTGTAGGAAGGGAAGAGGGGGCAGGTGAGGGGGAATGAGTGAATCTTGCTCTCATTGGATTTGACCTGAGGAGGGAATACCACACACACTCAATTGGGTATCTTACCCCACAGGAAAGAAGGAAGAAGATAAAAAAAGGGGGAGTGATAGACAGGAGGGCAGACAGGGGGAGAAGATAATCAAAAACAAACACTTTCAAAAAGTCACAGGGTCAAGGGAGAAAATTCAATAAAGGGGATTAGGTTAGGAAGGAGCAAAATATAGTTAGTCATTCACAACATGAGTATTGTGGAAAGGTTTTACATAATGATGCACCTATGTTGAATTGCTTGCCTTCTTAGGGAGGGAGGGTGGGTGGGAAGGGAAGAGGGGAGAGAATTTGGCACTCAAAGTTTTAAAAACAAATGCTCAAAAACAAAAAAAAAACTTTTTGCATGCAAGTAGGAAATAAGATACACAGGCAATGGGGTGTAGAAATTTATCTTGCCCTATAAGAAAGGAAGGGAAAAGGGGATGGGAGGGGAGTGGGGTGACAGAGGGGAGGGCCGACTGGGGAATGGGGTAATCAGAATATACACCATCCTGGAGTGGGCAGGAGGGTAGAAATGGGGAAAAAATCATAATTCAAACTCCTGTGAAAATCAATGGTGAAAACTAAATATATTAAATAAATTAAATAAAAAACTAATTGGTACTGGCTAAGAAAAAGATTGCTGGATCAGTGAAATAGGTTAGGTACACAAGATGAAGTATTCAATGACTATAGCAATCTTGTCTTTGATAAAGCCAAAGAATCCAGCTTCTTGGTTAATAATTCACTATTTCACAAAAATTGCTCAGAAAACTGGAAAATAGTATGGCAGAAACTGGGCATAGATCAATATCTTACATCATATACAAAAATAAAGTCAAAATGTGGTCATGATTTGGCAATAAAGGCTGATGCTATAAGCAATTTGGAAGAGCAAAGAGTAGTTTATTTGTCATATTTATGGGAAAGGGAACAATTAATGATGCAGCAAGACATAGCGAGTGTTACAAAATGCAAAAGGGATGATTTTGATTATGTTAAATTGAAAAGTGTTTTTTTTTTTTTTTACAAGGAAAGCCAATGCAACCAAGATTAAGAGGGAAGCAGGTAATCGGTAAGGAATCTTTACAACCAGTGTCTCTGATAAGTGTCTCATCGCTAAAATATACAGGGAATTGAGGCAAATTTATAGGAATACAAGTCATTCTCCAATTGAAAATGGCTAAAGGATATGAACAGGCAGTTTATAGAGGAATAAATTAAAGATGCCTATGGTGATATGAAAAAATGCTCTAAATCACTATTGATTAGAGACATGCAAATCCAAACAACTCTTCAGTAACACATCTCTCCTGTCAGATTCACTAATATCACAAAACATAAAAATGATAAATCCTGGAGAGGGTGTGGGAAAATTGGAACATTGTTACATTGTTGGTAGAGTTGTGAACTGATCCAGCCATTGTGCAGAGTAATTTGGAACCATGCCCAAAGGGCTATAAAAATATGGATATACATTGACCAGCAGTACTACTTCTAGGTCTATATCCCAAAGAGATAACACAAGTACGTACAAAAAATATTTATACCAACTCTTTTTGTGGTGGCAAAGAATTAGAAATCAAGGGGATACCCATCAATTGGGGAATGGTTAAACAAATTGTGGTACATGAATGCAATGGAATACTATTGTGCTATAAGAAATTAGCAGCAGATGGACTTCATTATAACATAGGAAGACTTATATGAACTGATAATGAGTGAGGGGAGAAGAACCAGGGGCACATTGTACATGATTACAGACATGCAAAATCTGCAAGGACCAACTTTGATAGACTTGCCTACTCTCATCAATTCAAAGTTCAAAGACAGCTCCAAAAGACTCCTGATGGAAAAAGCTATGCACATCCAGGGAATTAATTATGGAGTCTTAATGCAGATCAAGGCAAATTATTTCATCTCTTTTTTCCCTTCTTTTTTGGTTTTGCTTCTTCTTTCTCATGATTCATTCCATTGGTTATAATTCTTCTTTACAACTGGACTATTAAGTTAATAAGTTCAATGTGAAGGTATATGTAGAACCTACATTGAATTATGTGCTGTCTTGGGGAAGAACGGGGAGGAGAGGGTGGGAGAGAAAAATTTTAACCAAAAACTTGTGGAACTGTGTGTTGTAAACTAAAAATTAAAACAAAAATAAACTTACAAATTTAAAAACAGCCACAAAAATAGCTTAAGAATTAACTGGAAACCAAATTATCTCATACAATAGAATGAGTGAGTAAAAAAAGAAATCGAGATCAATCAAAAATTTGAGGGGTAGAGCCAAGATGGCTCATGAAAACAGTGTCTTACTGGAGCTCTCTCACAAGTTCTGTCAGACTCCTACAAAAAAGTGAATTTGAGCAGATTTGAGAGAGCTAGAAACCGCGAGAAGTCTGAGTGGGGCAAATTTCCCAGCCAGGAGAGTCTGAAAGGCCGAAGGAACAAATCTGTGGGCTAGGAGAGTGCTCCGTGTGCAGAGCTGCTCTAGACAGGACCAGCAGAGATCCCCAGGCCTCCCAACACAGGATGGCACTCTGTGGAAGCGATGAGGCAGCACAACGCCACGGACTGTGAGATACCAACTCCTGAGGCTTGCAGCCCAAAGTTATGAAATGCTTCTTGAACTTCTGGGAGACATAATGGCCTGGTAAACGGCTTTAATCTCTCCCCTTCCCACCCAGAGGATTCCTCGAAAAAAAAATGCTGGAATAGAGGAGACAGAAGTGGGGCTTCAGTGGCTGAGTAGTGGAAGTACCTGAGTCCCAGAGGGGCAGAGCCAGCAGGGGTCAACACCAGGAGCCCAGACGCACTCTTGCTCCCCCAGGGGAAGTGCCAGACACCCGGCTCAAACAACCAAGAGCTGAGACCATTGCTGAAGAGCAACAGTGCTGGAGAACAACCCCAGGGGAAGAGGAGATTTCGGGCAGCCAGACCTCCTCCCCCACACCTCAGGAAACTGAAGGCTATAATTCACAAAGCCAACAACGAGACTCACAATCCCCAGAATAAGAAAGCTGGGACAAAGAGCCCTGAGCCCTAAAAGCAGAATTTTATTGTAAAGCCAGGAAAAGGCTAACCAACATGAAGAACACTAAAAAACCGAGGACCATTGATTCTTTTTATGGAGACAGGCATGATCAAAATACCAATTTGGAAGAGGATAACAATGACAGTATACCCACATCTGATACCTCAAAAGGTAATGTGAACTGGTCTCCAGCCCAAAAAGCATTACTGGAAGAACTAAAGGAGGATTTTAAAAACCAAATTAGGGAGGTAAAAGAAAAAATGGAAAAAATGGGAAAAAATGGAAAAAAAAACCCACTGACGAAATCAAGTCCCTAAAGAATAAGATTGGCGAAATGGCTACGGAGATTAAGAATCTAAATAGAGAAAATGACACCCTGAGAGGTAAAATCAACCAAAGTTGATCTATGCTTGTTGCATTATGAGTCTAGTCTATTGGCTTGATTGTAGTGATAAAATAAAAATAAAAATTCCATAAATATAGAATTACATATTAAAAATAGAATTCCAAGTAGAAGTAAGGAGTGACTGTAATACAGAAATTAGGGAGAGGTAACAAACAGGATAATGTGTTCAGGCAAAGTTGAACTGACCCAAAAAACAAAAGTTGAAGCTTTTGAAAAAATTGGTTTACTAAGCAATGTATGCCAATACAACTACATAATAAATCAAAACCAGACCTCCCCAGTTTTGACACTGGACCTCAAATGGAGAACGTGGGAGGGAAAGTCAGATTCTTATACAATTTTTGTGAGGCAACCTTGGTTGAGTCAGGACTCCAAGCCCCAGAAAATCAGCCTTTGATAAGAATTCCCTAGAGTACTCTGGTTACTCTTTCACCAAGGGATGATTTCATGAAGACTACCTCCAGAGGCCAGACTCCTACCCTCAATCCAAATTCACCTGTGCTTACATACTGTTAAGATTTTAAGTTTTTGACTATTAATATTTCCCTTAGGAGTGGGGAACTTTAGAATTAAGTTTTAGTTTAAGTTTTCCTGCAAGAGTGGGAAAGTTCCAAATTAGGGGATTAGGGCAAAGAAAGATTATGGATTCCAGTAGTAGTGAAACACTGGTGGGTCATTCTTGGGTAGATTTTTGAAATTGTGACTCAGACGATGCTCTTGAGAGTTACAGGAATGACCAAAAAGCACACTGAGTGAAAGTGATTGAATGAGTATTTTAACTCAGAAAATATCATTTTCATAAGTAAAAGTCACTTCAGGTTAAGACTAAAAAATACAATCTCTATTAATTTGGGAGGACTGTTTATCTTTAGGAACTCATTTGTCTGGTTGGAAATCTGCCCTTCAGGGCATTGGATGCAATCAAAACAGCTGACAGGTTTGCTTTCAAATACTGTCTTCTTGAATCCAGGGCCACAGTTCATACTGAAACATGGGAGTTGGAGTCTGGGTTTCCACCATAGAAAGGGAGAAAATGTCTCTATAAGAATGACTGCTAAAAGATAGATGAACTGAGGCAATGATGATGTTTATTGCTTCCTATGGAAGACATTTACCAGAAAGGATGTGCAATTTTGCAAGGCAAGGATGATCTACTTCTCACTGGAGATTTTCTTCCTATATACCCATCTTACCCTCCATGTCATGTTCTCCCCAATGAACCTATATTGATTCTCTACTGGGCACAATAAAGTGCCTTGATGTTGCTTTTTTTTAATGTAATATCTTGGTGACTCATTTCCCTCCAAAGCACTAGTATATCTCTAAACTTCACTCCATTTTTGAACAAGTAATGTTTGTTCATTGACCACATAAGGGATAATATTTTTTTAATTTACCCTCCCCAAGTTCTGGTTTTTGTGTGTGTGTGTATGTTTTCATAAAGTATCCTGAATGTTTCAGAGGGTATGATGAGCTAAGTACACATTTCACCTGATTGAAACTAAGTAGGAATCAGTTGATTTGATTGGCTGATCTAATCCTTGAGTTGACATTTGGAGCCTCATCTGGGCGCCACTGTGAAGGGTGGGGGTGGGATTTATCAAATAACACAGACAAATTAAACTGCATAGATTCATATATTTGCAATCAGTAGATGATATAACCACAAGAATTAAATTAACAATATCTAAAAGTCATTGTCCTACTTTGGGACACAACCTCAGGATAACTTATTTCTATAGCTCTATGATTCCTATTGAATAGTCTTTGGTGCCACAAGTTTCTTTGGAGGGAAAATATTCTGCACTCTCCACTCTATTGTTATTATTGAAACTTGATCATTTCATCTAGGATATTCCAAGATTCTCTTAGTATACACAATTGAGAACATTATTTAAGTTAGCTGGAAAAAAATTGAAAAATAGAATTGAAAAAAATGTAAATCAGAGCTGTGTCTTACTCAGACCATAAATGAAAAGTAGGTGGATGCGAGTAATCTGTCACAGTCATTTCCAGTGCTTCTGGGGAAGTTCTTGGTGCCAAGGAAGAAACAACATCATCCAGGACCCTTAACAGACAAAGTGATAAAGCTCATATCATTCACTTACCCCTTACCTGAGAGAACACTTCTGGCCAATCTATGTCTTCTTCATTAATGCTGAATCCCTGGTCATGAGGGGTCACTTCACCCACTTTCACCAGTATCTCATTCCAATCAATGAAGTATTTATGATTCAAGATGTCGTATGTCTCAACAGCCTTTCTGGCTCCATCTCCACATGGCTCATCACCGGCAATATTGACAGGACTGGTGCATTTCAGGAAGTAGTGGAGCTGAAGGAAAGGGCACGAGTTTGTTACTCCTTGGGGAAAGAAGGTCTCATGCCCACATCCCAGGCTTGAGTGTCAACACCAAATAGGTTCTGAATTTAGAGCTTTTGAAAGTTGTCATTCTCTCATTTCTTCAAATTCTTCTTAAGCTCCTTTTGGAGCTCTGTACTCTTTTTCTCCTTTTCCATATCAAGCAAAGTACAATGGAAGAATAACAAAGCCAGTAAAAATTTATGTGTTTAGATATCGAACATAAAACAAAAGCCATTTCTTCTTCCACTTAACCTTGATGTTGGCCTAGTGCTGTTATTCTAGGCAGTGAGTAGTCTGAGTGGATCATAATCAAAGTGTGACAGTTATGATATGATACATATCCATCTCCTACAATCCCTCTTAATTGCTTGTGTGAGGATTACTCTGCCAAACCGATGATTTCCTCTAGTAACAGACTTCTGAAAAATGTTGTTTATCAACTGAAAACATTATTGAGAGTTCTATTTTGATTATTATTATTCATTCATTTACCAACAGTTAAGTGTGCACTTCTACTGGCCAAAGCACTGTGGTTAATGTTATAATGGCAAGAAAAGTGTAAAATTCAACACAATCTGGAAACTTGTGGGCCCAGGCCTCATCACTGTCATTCACATTTTCTGCCCTTGTCATGTCACACTGTCCTATGACTCATGCAAGATCTGGTAATTTTGAGCAACTGCAGAGATTTCGCTTGGGGAGAATGGAGGTAGCATTCTAGAAGACCCAAAAAACTCATCTTGACAGAGATCAAAGGGTCCTGTGGACCTCCCAGAACCCATGGAAGCTGGGAAGGCTCCAGGGACTGAAAATAGGGAAGGAGCTTCCAAAACATCTATTTATGTAAGTGTGTGTGTGTGTGTGTGTGTGTGTGTGTGTGTGTGTGTGGTTTTCAAGCAGAAGGATGCAGGTGCAGAGTTTCTGGGTAGGATGGTCCCCAGAGACCCTCACTCTCAGAATCTGGTCACCATATTTGTTTTTCTTGCACCCAAGAAGCATGAGGGTGGACCACTTTTCATTATCCATCCACAGGGAGCAAAAAGAAAAATATCCAGAAGGTAAACATGTCCCATAAATATTCCCTGCTCTTTATAACTTTTGCTTTTGTTCTAAACAGAGGCCTGCTGCATGTCTCCTATTCTGCTTGTCTAAGTGAGAGGAACTGTTCAAAGCTGGAGCATCTGTTAAGAGCAAAACTTTTTAGCAACAGAGAGTGTGGCTATAACTGCATGAACAATGACTTACAATCACATTACACTCCCCTACTCCTTGGCTCTTTAGAATTTGGTATATTGGCCATGGACTTGGGACAATTGCGCCTCTCATTCTCGCAATTATTTGTGATTTTACTTTTGCAGTTTTTTCTTTCTATGTACCATATGGTGAAGAGTCCTTGTCACATAGAAAGAACTTATAGTCCCACCTATAGAAAAGAAGGGGACCTAGTCATAGGGGGCTTCTTCTCCTTTCTTCTAAAGTTAGAGCAAAAAATTGACAGTGTCTTCTTCAGAGCTCCTCCCCACTGGACTGCTGCAGAACCAAAGTAAGCGGTTATTTTTTTTCTGATTAATGACACAGTTATGCATATTTCTGAGTGACTTATTTGTTGGTAGAGAAATATTTCATTTAGCCTCACAACTTGGGTTAAAGCAAAGACCTGGGTTTGAAAATTTCTAGGAAACTGATGAATTACAGGTTTTATTAATGTGCAGTGCATCAAGCTCAGAAACACATTATGCATGCATACTGTATATAGCATTATAAACAGGCAGAGATTCATCTGACAGATGGGGAAAAAAAAAACTTATCCACTACAAGGATGATGGAGACACAACACGGATGGAATACTTTCAAAGTTGGGATTCAGGTGGCAAAACTATATTTCCTTAAAATGGGCTGGTTGACAACTGGTTATTGGTACCAAATATGGGAGGAAATATTCCTTATATGACCCATATGTGACAAAGAAGTTCTTGAGGTCACGTATCATAGCTAGACTTGGGTAGGGGTAGAGAGAGTTTCTTCTTCTTTACAGCACAGACCTGTGGAGGGATCTAAGGTTAACCATCTTAGGGATCAGAAAAAACAATAAATTCAGAATTTATCCAGTCAGTCCAGACTTTCATCCAATCCAAAGCTTCAAGGTTTATCTGCCTGACAGAGAGTTATCAAGGGATAATGCAAAATGTTTATCTTTGCCTCTGAACTTTGATGGGCTTTAGGACCACTTAGTCTTAGCGACTCCATATTGGAGTCCTATCATTACAAGTATAACATTAAAATATATCTAAAACAACAAATAATGTAAAGTTTTCAATGACCACAAAGGTCATATGTATCAGACACACTGACAAGGTTCATTAATCACAATGAGTTATAAGTCCTTTTATGTCTAGGAAATACGCACTATTGGGTAATTTCCCTCAGATAAAAAATCAGAACACCATGTACAGGGCATGAGCTAGGGATTAACAAATGAAAAAGGATCCTGGCATCAAGAATTGTTTTACTTACTCTCAGTGAAATGTTGCCTATATTTCAGATGATAATTTGTGCAAATAATTACTCCTCTGATTAATGAGAGTGCTCCTTTCGAAGGTTTAGAGACTGGGATTCAATACAATCTTTTCAGTCTTCACTATTACCCCCAATCCTTTTACTTTGCTTCCTCTCCTTTCCTTTCCAACAATTTATTAACCCTCTGATGGTTTTGAAATTTTAGGAGGAGACATAGTGATTGAATCTACTTTTGGAATTGACCGTAAGAGGTCATTACAATAAGGTCAGTGACAATGGCATTGGATAATCTTCTAGGATGTCTCTAAAATGAGGTGTGTGAAATGCTCAACATTTCTAATTCCTTCTATGTGTCTTATGTACCCAGCAGGTGAAGTTGGGCTAAGGCCTGGGCATGGCAACTTTGACAATACTTTTCCTTACTGTCATTTAATTTTTCTCCATTTTCCATGGCAGGATATTGCAACTCCTCATATTCTTCCTTGAAATTTCTCCTTCTTGGTCCTTCTTCTAATTAAATATCCTTGGTTATTTTCTTCTTTTCTACTAGAATTTCTTCATGTTGTCTTTGTTCTGATCATACCTCTCATCTGGGAATGGAGAAGATGCTACAGCAATTACATTAGTAAAGTATATCTTAAAAGTATTAACTGTTAGGATTTTTCCTTTTTTCAAATTAAAAAAATTTGTTACTGAGCAATTTTGTGTATACACTGGGAAGAACCCCAGAAAAGGATCATCTTTTCCAAAGACTTAATGAAACAGAAAAGAGAAGCTTATTAAATTTGCAGATGACATAGAGCAAGGTGGGATTTTTTTTTAAAAAATGACATGAGAAAGTCAAGAATCAATCTTGGAAGGCTCAAGGATGGCACTGAATCAAGTAGGGAGAAACTTAATAGTGATAAATGCACTCTTCATTCTACCTTCAATATCAACAACATATGAACACCAGGATTGAGGTGTGGTTAATTTCAGTAAAATTATCTGAGGGTTGTGGTGAACTAGTATGTGATTTAAAGAGAAGAATTTTCTTCTACTACAAAGAATGTGATGGTCTACTAGTAAAAGACACTAGTCAGACCACATTTGGTTTATTACGTTACTTTCAGGGCACAGCATTTGTAGAAGATGATGCAAAAAGTTGGAGAGGAAGTGGAAAAGGGCAAGAAGTATGCTAAAGGACTTAAATCAATGAAAATAATTTTGAAGGCATGAGAATGTTTTTAAAAAGGCAAAGGGAATATATCTGTTGCCATGTATCAAAGCCTATTGATTTGAAGACCCCTCCCTTTTTTTGCTAATCACACCAGATCACAACTAAGAGAGATGTTTAGACAAATCTATAAAACATACAATGGGTCCCTTTGGATGTTCTAGGGTCCTTCTCAATGGATATTTTAAATAAAAGGGCAGAAGAGCCCTCATCATATATTTTGTAGAGGTTGCCCTTTGGGTTCTATGGTTTGGGTCTTCACAGAGCTGCCAGAACAGCATTTGCAAAGATAGTGAGGGTGTGTGCCCATATAACTACTGTGCTCGAGGCCCAAAGAAGACCATTGCTTACTAAATGTCTGTAAGAGTAAATAAGAGCTCATATGGCAAGTTCCAAGAGCCTTTCAGTCTCTGACCCAGCCCTCATCACCTTTTATAGTGTTATTGCTCAACACTCCCCTTCAAGTAATCCACACTGATTCCAACTTGATTTACTTGATGCATTTCATGTGTGAAATGATGCCTCCTTTTATTATATCTTTGCATACACAAGTGCACCTGCTTGGAAGATGGTTTGCCATGTGCTTGGGCATTCAAAATCCTTTCATTCCTTTAAACTTGGTATTGAGTAATACTTCCTACAAGAAGTTTACGCTGAGGTTCTCATTTACTGCAACCAAACCCCAGAAATTTCATTGTGCTTATTTTTAAGTACACATCTACATTTTTATTTTGTGTGTGTATGTGTACAGGTGATATCCCATCAATAAACCAGAAGGTAAAAATAGAGATTTTTACATTTGTTTTTCATCTCTAGCACTTAGAACAGTGATGTATATAAAATGTAGTGTGTGTATATGTGTGTATATATATATACATATGTGTATGTATATATATATATATATACATGTATGCATGCATGAATAATATGTGTGTATTTGAAATAAAAGAATGAAAAAACAGCAACAGGAGAGTGGAGCAATAGCTGCAATGAATAGTTGGTCTTTTCTACTGTGGAAATTCTGTGAATAAATGACTTCCCAAACCATCTCAAAAATTTCTATTTGAGCCTTGCTGAAACCCTATTCCAGATTACTCCCAATAATGACCTCTTTAAATACTACTCAGGTGCTGTTAAACAGATGTAAGAAATTAATAAAGTGTGGTAGAATGAATCCACTACAAATTTATATTATGTCATCTCAATTGGACTCTCACTACTGCAAGGCAATCCATGCACTGCTTCCCAAGTGTCTGCTTCTTGTTTCCATAGAAGCTATACAAAATTATTCCTTCAATTTGCAAACTTCCAGTACCACCTCATTCTCCACATTGTCAGTAGAGGATTTTGCCTTAAAATGTACTGACAAAGCAGAAGCCATTAATTTGACTGCTCCTTCCCTTTTTTCTATATCCAATGTACTATTCACACAAATACCATTTTCTCTTCATTTAATCTACTGTCTGATGAAGATATAGATCCAATCATTTTTACACTTATAATTTCTACAAATCTATAATCTTTTATACTTGTTCCCTCTTTCTCCTCACTCAATGACTTCCTGACAAGAATTGGTCACCTCTTCTATGAGCACTGAAATGACCCCCTAATGGGTTTCCTGCTGCACATCTCCTTTGACTTTTGCTAGTCTCCCCAATGATGTCCAAGAGATTTTCATAAAGCACAACACTTCACATGACACTTCTCTGTTTTCTAAATTGGAATCATTTTCTGGCACCTCTATGGTCATATACAAATATCTCAAACATTTAAGCTCTTCTTACCTTTCTCCCCATCTAAATATTTGTATTTATTGTGCTTTGCCACCTTTTGTGAACTTTTTAATGAAGTGAAAGAGACCACAACATTTCTCATATTCCATGCTCCATCTCATTTTCAGGCTTTTGGGAATGCTGTCTCCTATGCCAGGAATGCAATCATTCCTCACTTCCATGTCTCAGAATTCTTATTTTCATTTTATATTTAAAGTCATTTGACATGAAGTCTTTTCAGTTCTCCCTGAATCGTTAATGAATTCTTCCAAATCACATTCTGTTACCTTTGCCTCTAATTTAATATACTGCTTGCTATATGAACATATTTTCTCCTCTGATTAGAATGTAACTTGGAAGACAGGTTTTTTTTTTCACTTTTGTCTCTACATCTCCATGACTTGCAAGTGTCTGAACTCTAGTAGCGGCCTCATAATTGCTTTTGAGCTGATTGAAATCACTTATTAATCATTTCAGTTTCTCTTAATTGGGAACTCCAAGTTCTGTCTTTCACTTTACTACATTGTGACTTTGAGACCAATTATTTAACTTTGCTTCCTCATTCTCATGGTCCTCTCCACAGCCTTTGACACTGTGGATCACTCTCTCCTCCTTAGTGCTGTCTTCTTTCTTGGTTTTAGGAAGCAGGTGTCACTGTTCTTCTCATTTTCTTACTGCTGCTTCACTTTTTCCTTTGCTGGATTCTCTTCAGATCATACCATCTAACAATTATGTGTTCCTCAGCTATCCATGTCTAAGCCGCTCTACTGCTTCCACTGGTTACCTTATCAGCTCCCATGATTTACATAGCATCTTTACACTGATGATTCTCACATTTACCTCTCATGGTCCAAACTCTCTGCTGACCTCACATCTCATAATACCAACTGCTTTTCAGATACCTTGAAATAAATATCCAGTGAACATCTTAAGTTTAGTATAACCAAAATGGAAATTATCTTTTGCTCCTGCGCTCTCCTCCTCTTATTTCCCTGTTACTATAGAGGACACCATCTTTGATGACTTCTGGCTCCCAATCATGGAGCAATTTTAAATTCTTCGATATCCTTCACCCTGCATATCCAAGCTGTTGCCAAGGCTTGTCAATTTCAGCTTGGTAATACCTCTTAAATATATAGTTCTCTGTTTTTCTATCTCTTTCTATGCCTCTGTCTCTGTCTCTCTCCCTGGCTCTGTCTCTCTCTGTCTCTATCTCTCTGTCTCTCTGTTTCTGTCTTTGTCTTTCTGTCTGTCTGTCTCTGTGTCTCTCTGCTTGCATGGTGTCTTTCCCATTTAAATGTAATCTCCTTGAGGACAGGTCCTTCTTTTGTTACTTGTTGTATGCTCATTTCTTAGCACAGTCTCTGGCACATAGGATATGTTTAATAAGTGTTGGTTGATCGTTGCCCTGGTTCTTAGTTATTCAGCTTCTAAGAGAGGAACATTGTTTCCTAACTTGAAGAAGACAGGAGGATGAACTGCAGGGCCAATAAATATATCCTGAAATTGAAAACTTTTTGAATCTCCCTGCTTTAGAGATGGTAGTTATTTCAGCAAGAATGAGATGAATATTTCTCCTTGAATCCTTCAATGTTAAACATTACAGGTTCATGAGAATCATACTCTTGAAATATATGTATTCCATTTTCAACCCAACACATAATCTTAAAAATCATTACATTATATCTAGCAACCATGTAATCAATAGATTTATTTATTCCTCATATGTTTTACATCATCAAAGGGGCCATTAAAATTTCAAAATTGCAATTTCTGAAGAAATTTTCTTCACAATTAGAAGCCTTCCTTTCTATATTTACACAAGGTAGACAATCAGACTGCCAGGTTTCTTCAGTTGCATTTCAAAACCAGACATATTCAAATGTCAAAAGCATATCACCATTTCTCTGTGTGTGTGTGTGTGTGTGTGTGTGCGTGTGTGTGCGTGTATGTGTATTCTTGAAGAGATTTTAGAGGAAATTTAGTCCAAGTCTCTTATTTTGCCAATGTGGACATTGATTCCCATGGTGGGGAAATGATTTGCCAAGGTTGGTTGTTTTTAGTAAATGCTAGGGGCAAGATTTAAGGCAGGAGTTCCTGCCTCCATGTCTAGCACTCCATCCTCTATAATATCTTGCTGTGTCTGTTTATATAAAGGCTTGCCTTGTTCTTTACTTTTTCCCTCTCACTTTAGGTCAGTGATGACACATTACCAACATTTGCTGGCTCTGCAGTTTGCTGTGGATGAGATTAACAAGAACCCCCATTTGCTGCCAAACACAACCTTGGGATACCAGTTACTCAATAACTTCCATAATAATAAATTGGCTGTGGAGAGCTCCATGATTTGGCTGTCAGGAATGGGTCCAACTATCCCTAACTATAGCTGTGGAGGGCAGCCCAATTCATTGGCTGTCATTGGAGGGTTGTCAGCTACACTGTCCATGTCCATGGCTACCATTCTAACACTTTACAAAGTTCCACAGGTAAGGGAACCCAATACTGTCACTTATTTTCATCCAACAATGTTCTTTGTATTTAAAACAGCAAATCCCTTATAATCTGTTCTGGTGCAGTGTGAGAGAGTGAACAAACAATTATCAAGAAATTCTAGGCACTATTCTGACAACAAAACTATGAAAAATGGGGAAACAGTCCCTTCCACCAGAGAACTCACTCTTTCCTTTAGATGATGTGGTATTATGTTGGTTTAATGCTGATGGTTTCGAACCAGGTAAAAATCTGCCCAACTACAGGTCACTATACACCTACTCCATCTTTTTGCATTTGTATAGAACTCAGAAGACTTTAGAGGGAAGAAAGATTTCTCCTTTCTCAGGGAAAGGGCTCTGTTCCTTTTCATTTTGAATTTGATTTCTGTATTTCCCCTAAAAGGATAAACCTCTAGTACTTGCCTTCACCATTCTGGGCTAATACCCATTATCCAATTCTGTGTTTAGAGAGATCTTTTACTTTGGGATGAGAATTGGCCCACTTCATCGATCTGGGCCTCAATTGCCGAATAGGTAGTGTATCCTGTGAGAACAGAAAAAGTTTATATATTCTATTGTGGTTATTTCTAAGAAATAAATTTTTATTAAGTGCCTTTTTGGTGTTTTCTAACTGGCAACTCAAAGAACATTATGATGAACAAGCTATAGCTTCTGTGTGATCCAATTGGGGAAGCCACAAGACAATGTAAGAGAAATAAGAGTTGTTTTATAGGAAAGCAAGATGCCCTTTTCTTGTTTGTGTACCAATCAATCCTTCCCTGAGTAGATAGGATGAATACATGCATCAGAGAAGTAAGAAGTTACGCTTTTCACAGAATTTCTTACAATAAATACATTGATATTCTATGCCACAGCTTATGCAAGCTGTCCAGTTTTCTACATTATCCTATGGGCTCATGACAGTTTTGATTTTTTGAGGATCATGTTGATTCGTGATCATTTTTTTTATTTTGTTTTATTATATTTATTTATTTAATTTTTTTAAAAAAGAATTTATTTATTTTTCATTTTCAACATTCACTTCCATAAAATTCTGACTTTGAAAATTTCTCCCCTTCCTTCATCTCCCCCGTCTCCAAGATGTCATTCAAGCTGATATAGGCTCTACATTCACATTCACATTAAACATATTTTCACATTAGTCATGTTGTAAAGATGAATTAGAACCACTGGGAGGAACCACAAAAAAGAAGAAACAAAGCAAAACACCCCCCTAAAAAGAGACAGAGCAAATTATATGCTTACATTTGAGTTCAGATTGCAGTTTTTCTCTGGAGGTAGAAAGCATTTTCCAACATGAGTCTTTTGGTGTTGTCTTCATCTTTGCATTGCTGACAAGAGCTAAGTCTATCAAAGTCAATCATCACACAATGTGGCTGTTATAATGTTCTCCTGGTTCTCCTCACTTTACTCAGCATCAGTTCATATAAGACTTTCCAAGTTTTTCTCAGATCCTCCTGCTCATCATTTCTTACAGCACAATAGTGTCCCATTACATTCCTATGCCACAATTTGTTCAGCCATTCCCCAATTGATGGGCATCCCCTCAATTTCTAATTCTTGGCCACCACAAAAAGACCTGATATAAATATTTTCATCCATGTTGGTCTTTTCCCTATTTTAACTATCTCTTCTGGATACGGATCTAAAAGTAGTATTGCTGGGTCAAAAGGTATACACAGTGTTATAGGCCTTTGGACATAGTTCCAAATTGCTCTCCAGAAAGGTTGGATCAGTTCACAAGTCCACCAACAATGCATTAGTTTTCCAATTTTCCCACATCTCCAAATTTTATACGATCGTATTTTAGCAGTATCCTAAGAATATTAGTTTTAAAAAAATACTTCCCTTCTCCCCACCCCATCCCCAACCCCCAACCCAGGGAACGACAGGTGTCAATGAAATTCCTTAGTGATGACCCAAATGTAATCAAGTTCATTTCAATTCAAAATATTTATGAAGCAGAATTATGTGATGTGCAGTGTGCTAGAAGGTAGGGACTGAGACAAATTAAATGTCAAAAACATAAAATCACCCTTATTTTTTTCATGTAGTTTTTTTTTTTTTTTTTTTTTTTACTGTTTGGCCACAATGTGCACACTAATTAAATTACAGTGACTAATTAGGTGATATACACATATACATGTCTCTCTCTCCATCTCTATATTTGTTTAATACAATGGAACTCTGAAGGAATCATTGACAATTGTTGCATCAGCCAGTGTGGATTGCCACTTGAGCTGGGAATTACATGACCATAGAGATTTCAAGAGGTAGAGATGCGAAATCAGAAAATAAACCTTGATATAAGATACAGAAGCAGAAGGTGAAATTTTATTTCCGTTCATCATCAAGTCCAATTCACCTCATGTTCTGAGGATTTGCATTCTAGGGATTTGTTGTTGTAGTTGAGCTGTCTCAGTCATGCCCCAATGTTCCTGGCTCATTTGGAGTTTTATTGGCAAAGATACTGGAGTGTTTTGCAATTTCCTTCTCTACCTTATTCAATAGATGAGGAAATTCAGGCAAAAGGGTTAAGTGTTGTTCCCAGGTTCACATAGCTAGCAAATACCTGAGGCTGGATTTGAAGTCAGGAAAGTGAATCTTCCTGACTCCAGGCTAAGTTTTTTATCTACACATCACCTTGCAAGCCTACCTCAGGGATGCAAAGCAACATTCGTTTAGAAACGTATACTGTACCTACCTCAAAGAACATTGCGGCTTCTGACTCTTGCTTTGTGGTTAGAGTGTTCTAACTGGCTGAAGAAGAAGAAATTTCTTTGCACATGAAATGCTTGGGGCCTGGTCATTGTGTCCTCTGTACTGAGTCCTTGCAAGTCACTGTGTACTGCTTGATATGTGAAACCTTTGCTTTAGTAGCTCAAATTAGGGCTTCTCATTTGAAACCTCCTCTGAATTGTTTGCTCCTCATATAGACTTGACTTATGTATCTGGGTTTAGAACAGGTTTATGATGACTCTTGGAATCTTTTGAAGCTCATTCACTTACTTTTATAGATACTCCTTTCAAAATTGCAAAAGAAAAGGAAAGGGAAAAGCAGATCAACAAGCTTTTATTAAACTTTCCTTGTGTGCTGGCATCATGACTGTTAACAGGATTTTACTTAGCCAGTCTCTAAACTGAGAATGAAGAAATAGCAGATCAGAGACCAAGTGCCAGTAATCAGGTAGCTGTTTAATTATTTTTCATTATGAGGAACAGATTTGCAAATCAGGAATTCTTCTGATCAGATTTCTACCTTGCTGAAGTGAAGACAGAGATTATATACATAACTTGCAATGGGAAGGGAGAGGGGAAGGTGGATTACAAACAATCATTCCCAGAGCCAGAGTGGTTCCCCAAGACAAATGGAAGATAATTCAAAAATTTTGGACTTCACTCTTTGTTGGTCATGACTTGGTGGGTCACAGGACGCAATATCGGTACTGTCATGGGAACAGGTTGTACAGTCTTTGATTCACTTCATTTAAGGTATATACTCACAGGAATGTCATTGGATGTAGGAATGTTGTCAAGGTTTTGAATGATCGTTTCAAGCTGCATTGTGAGCTCTGACTCCTCATCTGAAGAGGCAGCTTTTGAAAAAATTAAATTATTAGTCTCTTCATTACACATACCATATTAATTAATGTAAAAATGATAATTCCACATAGTGCACAAAGGTCATACAGATATATTTACTATAACTACACTTCTTGACCTCAAAAAGCTTACGTCCTTGTATGGCCAGATCAAAGGAGGCTTCAGTGTGGGGATTTTGCATAACGTGTAGGTACTTGTAGGGGAATGGTGGAGGAAAATTCTGGAAAGTTAGTGATTCTAGCTGATTCATGTAAGTGATTCTAGGATGAACAGACCAAACAGTAGAGGTGGTTACAGAGTAAAACTGACCTTCCAGGACGAGAAGGCCCTTTTATTGTAGTGGGAAGGCCCCTTTTGATGTCCACAAGATATTCAGGATAAAAAGAGGACAGTCATTGTAAGTTTACTAGAGTTCTTGCCAAAATGCCAGGAAAGGCTGAGAGAGGAAATAACTGGTCCTTGGCATGTTATATATACTAGGAAGTTCTGAATCATCAAGAACCAAACTTTCTTTCAATATTTCTAAGGCTGACTCAGAATCAGGCAGAGAAAGCCTCCTCATGCTTGATGGCCCTAGTCGAACTGGTCACTCCCCTTCACCCTACGTTAAACCCAGTCATACAATGAAATCAATTATTGAAATTCTTGTGTTCTCAAAAGAGAACCAGGAAGAATGTCTTGTACTTATGTCTCAGTTTTTATATACCTAAACATATTGTGCTTCAGTCTTTTGTTTTTCTTTCTTTCTATAGCATTTGTGAACAAGTATCTAGACAAAGGATAGAATACTTTTTGTATTTGCAGGCACTGAAAGAGTGAAAGTTTCCTCATTGGTCCCTTATCACCTAGAGTTTACAGCACAAACAAGTGTAGTAGCCAAGCCACATCTGGGACCTAATCCAGTAGTGGTTTACCTGTTAACCAAGACATCGACTTCAAAGACTTAGCTGACCTAAGTAAGAGAGGAATTAGTCTAAAAGTGTTCTGTATGCAAAAACAATCTTTCTCCTCATCCCTTCAGAAGATTCCTTCTCACACAAAGTGGCCTTTATAGCCTGGAACTTCCCACAACCCTTAGAATCCTCTCAGCCATTGGAGAGTTTCTGCCAGACCCTCACTTTGAGGAAGGTCTCCAGGTCAACCATACTTCATTGTCTCAACTCTGTTTCTGAATCTCTGGATTTCCATACTATGCCCAACACCCAAGAGGACATTCTCCCTTCTCCCTTCCTTATTTTCTTAGCTTTTCATGGGCTGCCTTCCCCAATTATATGATAAGGACCATTTACTTCCTTTTTTCTATTTCTTCTTGTTGTGTCCCAACCTCTTGGAACATTGTCAGACACAAAATGAGCATTTTCATCCACTTATGTTGACTCTTTAAAAGTTTACAGATTGACTTTTGGTTGTTTGAATCAGAAATTGTAGTTCTTCTTGTGGGTCCCTTTTCTTATGCGCTCATTCAGCCAAATGACAAATTGCTAAACAAAATATGCTCCAGTTGTCTTTATGTAGTGTGATGTTGTGGGGAAAGCACTGTTCATATACTGTCAGCCTTCTAACAATCTAACACTTGGGACTCTAGAAAGAGACAGGGTAATTTATTCACTCTTCTAAAGGAAGGACTGAGGAGATAGAACCAATTCTGCATACAGAAAAGTTGTCATTGGAGTCGCTCCATGGCTCATCTGCCACATGGAGAAATCAGGTCTCTAAAATCTTGAACTGTTCTTTCAGAGTGGGACCAAGAAGTCTCTCTGCTACCACCCTCTGACTCCTGTTTTCAAGCTTTCATATATAGCCTGAACATCAATATCAATGCCATTGGAGTTTTCATTGAGTGAATCATTCCAATCTGAAAAAAAAAGTTCCAGAAGAACCAATCGCACATTTTGCTGTGTGACATGATGAAAGTCATCCTGAGTCCCAAATAAGGATGTCTGTCCCCACCACTTACATTCACCATAAGTGGTCTTTTCCCCTCAGGCTATATTGGCCTATTTCTTGTCTTCGTTATTCCCCTCTCTACTGTCTCAACAACCACAACTACTAGTCAGTGTTGGCTGTCCCTTGGAACTCACATATTGCTTCACCAGGTATGTAGCAAATGCTATCTTTGTTGATGGAACTGTTTCTCAGAGAAAGGGACTCCTGCTTTTATTCGGCCCCCAAGTTATATCCTTGACTCTCACAATTCTCCTCCATAATTATGCTCTCTGTCAACCTCTCCCTTTTCCAAATCTAATGGGATTTGTTGTCTGGTGTCCTGGTTCTAGTATTTCTTCTGTAGTGATTCTATCTTTTTCTGTAGCTACTCTCTTGCCAAGAGAGTATAGGAGTTACCATAATGATACTCCAAAGTCATGTCCTTGGTAAAAACATATCTCCCACTCCCTTCATTTTCATTCTGCTTATACATGAAAACTGTCACTCTGCTTTTCTCTGTCACAAGATAGTTTTCCTTTTCTTTTTGCACTCTTTTTGATTTAGATATCAGCACAACATGTGCATAATAAGTGAAATTTGATAGTACCTCCTCTTTGCCTGTTTTCCCAAATAGTATACAAAGCATTGAAATTAATTGTTCTTCAAATAGTTGGTAGAATTAACTCATGAATTAATTTTGCTCTGATAATTTTTTCTTAAGGACTACATATGACTACATATTTTATTTTCTCTCTTTTTAATCTGGACAATTCATATTTTTAAATATTCATCAATTCCTGCAAGAGAGATTTTTTGGCATATATTTTGGGCAAATTAGCTTCCAATAATTTCTGTAATTATTACTTATTTGGTGTTGATTTCACCATTTTCATGTTTGATACTGGTAATTTGATTTTCATTCTTTTTGTAAAAAATCAAATTAACCAATTGTTGATGAGTTTCTTGTATTTTTTTACATTAAAAGTTTCTTGGTTTATTTTTTTTAATTTAAAAGTTTTCTTACCTTCAATTCTATTAATCTCTTTCTTTGTTTTACAGGATTTCCATTTTATATTTAATTGGTCATTTTCCTTTCTTTTTTGTGGATTTTCTTTAATCTTTCTACTTCTCTTACTTCTTCCCTGTCTCCTCCTCTTTCTTTTTTTTAATTTAATATATTTAGTTTTCATCATTGATTTTCACAAGAGTTTGAATTACAAATTTTCTCCCCATTTCTACCCTCACCCCAATCCAAGATGGCGCATATTCTGGTTGCCCTGTTCCCCAGTCAGCCCTCCCTTCTGTCACCCCATTCAACCTTCCATCCCCTTGTCCCTTTCTTTCTTGTAGGGCAAGATAAATTTCTATGCCCCATTGCCTGTGTATCTTATTCTCTAGTTGCGTGCAAAACCTTTATTTTTTGTTTCTGAACATCTGTTTTTAAAACTTTGAGTTCCAAATTCTCTCCCCTCTTCCCTTCCCACTCACTCTCCTTAAGAAGTCAAGCAATTCAACATAGGCCACATGTGTATCACTATGTATAACCCTTCCACAATACTCATGTTGTGAAAGACTAACTATATTTTGTTCCTTCCTAACCTATCCCACTTTATTGAATTTTCTCCCTTGACCCTGTCCCCTTTCAAATGTGTTTGTTTTTGATTACCTCCACCCCCATCTGCCCTCCCTTCTATCATCCCCCACTTTTTTGTCTTGTTCCTTCTTCTTTCCTGTGGGGTGAGATACCCAATTGAGTATGTATGGTATTCCATCCTCAGGTTAAATCTGATGAGAGCAAGATTCACACATTCCCCCCTCACCTGCCTTCTCTTGGCTCATTTTCAATTTGTTGTTTTTCTAGCTTTTTTTTTTGGTTTTATGTCCAATTCATTGGTCTCCTCTTTCTCTGTGATACTGATACAAATTTTCCTCTAAGTATTGATTTGGTTGCAACCCATTAATTTTAGTTTGTTTTTCACATTGTTTTCATTCTTTTTAATCAGATTTTTTATTGTTTTTATGATTAGTTCTTTGGCCCACTTGTTCTTTAGGATTAGATATTTTACCTTCTAATTAATTTAAATTGGTTTTTCTGTGTCCCTTTATTGAATATAATTTTATTGCATTTGTTTTTTTAAAAAAATTATGGATGAACTGATGCTGAGTAGCACAGAAGAGAGAACATTGCAGAACTGGGAGAACATTGTAGACAGTTACAGTCACATTATATGATGACTAACTTTGATAGACCTGGCTCTTCTCAGAAATGCAAGGTTCTAAGAGAACTCCAAAAGACTCATGATGGAAAATGCTATGGGCACCCAGAGAAAGAACTACACAGTCTGAATGCAGATTGAAGCATACTATTTGCTCTATCTCTTTTTTGTATTGTTTCTTCTTTCTTGTGTTTCATTCCATTGGTTATAATTCTGCTTTGCAACATGAGTAATGTGAAAATATGTTTAATTTGAATGTATATGGAGAGCCTATGTTGGACTGCATGCTGTCTTGGGGAGGGGGAGAGGGGGCAGGAGAGAGAAATGGAGAAAATTTGGAACTCAAAAGCTTGTGCAGCTGAATGTTTTAAACTAAAAAAAATTAAAAATTAATTAATATTTTATTTTTCTCCACTTATACGCAAAAATAATTTTTAACATTTGCTCTTAAAAAATGAGTTCCAAATTCTCTCCCATCGTCCCTTTCCTCTCCCCTCATTGAGATGGCAAACAATTTGATACAGGTTATAAATGGGTAATTATGCAAAAAATATTTCCATATTGAAGATTGTGTGAAAGAAAATGGAACAAAAAAGTAAAGAAAAAAGGTTGTCAATTATATTCAGACACCATCCATTCTTTCTCTGTGGATTGATAGCATTTTTCATTATAAGTCCTTCTGAGTTTTCTTGGTCACTGTATTGCTGAAGACACCTAAGGCATTCACAGCTAAACATCTTGCAGTATTGCTGTTACTTTGGACACAATGCATTTCACTCAGCATCAGCTTCTGTAAGTCTTTCTAATTTCTTTTTACTTTTCCTGAGAGCATTGCACTCATCATTTCTCGCAGCACAACATTATTCCATCATAATCACATACCACAATTTCTTCAGCCATACCCCAAAGAATGGGCATCCCCTCAATTTCCTATTCCTTCCTACCAGAAAAAAGATGCTATAAATATTTTTTGTACATATAGGTCCTTTTCCTTTTTGCTTTTTGTCTCTTTTGGGATACAGATCAAGTAGTGGAGTTGCTAGGACAAAGGGTATGCATGGTTTTATAGCCCTTTGGGCATAGTTCCAAATTGCTCTACAGAATGATTGAATTAGATCACAACTCCACCAATAGGGCATTAATGTCTCATTTTTCCCACAGTCCCCCAACATTGGTCATTTTTCCTTTTCTATCCTATTAGCCAATCTAATTGGTTTAAGAAATGGTAAAAAGAATTTTAAATGTAGTCTGGACTGGACCAGTCTTCAAGATATGGGTAGGCAAAGCTGAAGAAAGCAGGCTAGAGACAAGAGAGTCAAATATCAAACAGAAGTTTAGTTAATTTCAGAGTGAGGAAAATAAGTTTTCAAACTGAAGTCCTCCTGAAGAGGGCTCAAGGCTTATGGTAGAGGTAGGATATATAATCCTGAAAACCCCAAAAATCTGGGACACAACATAGTCATTCTCAGTTCTTAAATAAACAGTTTCCATGGCAGGCCCATGCATGCAGGAATCTTTGAGACAATACAAATGTTCTTTGGTCCTGTGGGAACAGTCTGAAAGTTATCATTGAGCCTTGTGATCATTCAATGGAGCACAGAGCCAGAGTTAGTATGGTGGAAACAGGAGTGCAGCACCTGGTTCCATTCACTCAGCAGTTACAAGCACTGGGATTGTTAGAATGTCAAATGATCACTTTCTGCTGCAGCATATCAGCTGCTTCTGGCTCTTAGGTCCCTGGGAAATAGAGAAGTTCCAACAAATCTAAAATGTTATCAACTAATATGAAGATCGTAAATCCCTCAGAGAACACTTGGTGCTGGTCAAAGAATGCATGCTGCCAGAGGGTGAGATCATCCAGAGGATGAATGCAAAGACTGCTGTATTGCCAATTTCTGGGCACAGCCTGCTTGCTGAGACTTAGCTCTGGAAAAATAGGGTACCTCTAAATTTCTTGATATTTCATTCTTTTGGCCAATGGCAGGGGGTTTGAAAGAACTCCTACCATTATGGCCAATAAAGTAGAGGCAGATATAAACTAAAATGCCATGAGAGGCCATTTAGGCTAGGAGAAGATATTGTCCAGTGGGTTAGTTCCTTGAGGGGACATATTGGGGAAATGTGTCCCAGGCATTATTGCTAGCCAATTTTTGCTTGCAAGCACAAAAGAGGAAGGGGGCAGGAATGTAGGGGGATATCATGTCAAAAGACACGTGAATCACAGAATTTGTGGTTGGGCCCACAACAAGAGGGAGAAGAAAAAAAATTAGCACAGCATACTTAGCTTTTGAGAATCTTGAGATAGCTGTCTTATTTGGATATTGGTTGCTTTTGAATCCACACTAGATCAACTTTGAGGTCCTTGTAGGAGTTTGCTGTCCGCTAAGAACCAGGGGTTTCCTTCAGATGATCCAGGAGTACACACTCGCAAGTTTGGCAGCTGTGGTAGTAGTCAGAAACACCTGATGGGACCTTCAGGCTCTGTGATTGATTGGTCAGTATAGGTCCACTTTTCAAAGAAGAAAACTCCTGCATCAATCCCTGGATCTCAGTTTCTCTCAGCACAACATAGATCCTTAGTTAAGTCTCTAACCAACATGTAGAAAGGAACCAGTTTATCAGCCATGCAGAGCTAGGATCAAATAATGCCATGAAGTTTATTTTTTCTGCAATTCTTTTAATTGCATAATTACATTAAATCAGGAACAGATCAGACTACTTAGAGGTCCCATAATGGACTAATTCTGAGATGGGAGATTTACATGTCACCAAGGTAATCAAGCAAACTTAAACATAAACATCTTGAAACAAAAGACCAAATCAATACAATGTTTATCACCAATATTAGTTGACATTAAGTCTCCTTCTATCCTAGTAACTCAATTTTGATGCACATTTAATCAGCACATTTCAAGTTCCAGATGTCTCATGTAGTTATATGGTCCCTACATATCTTCTCTTGGACAATAGGCTTTATTCTCAGGACAGCTCTAACGGGGCTCTGCTTCTCTGGTTCCAAATCTAGAGGTTTCTAGTTAATTCTGCCTGTAATACAATTTAAATTTTGTTCTCCAATTTTTGAAATTTCAGAGAATTCTAGGTCATATATCATTTCCTATTTTATCTTTGCCTAAATCCTGTACCCGATATAAGAATCTTTTCTAAAGAAAAACAATGAGCTACCTTTCTATTTCATTGCTATCACCAGACAGTTTTGATAATTACTGCCTTATAAATATAGCTTATGTTTTGATACTGCTAAACCTCCTTCCCTTACATTTTTGTTAGTTCCTTAGCTACTCTTGACTTTTTCATCTTCATTTTTATTACTTTGGTCCTGCCTACCCATGAATACCTTATATTTCTCCAATTATTTAAATGTTATATAATTTCTAGGTTTGTTTTGGCAGATGTACTACAGGGAACTTTATATTGCCTAGATTTATTTTAGATGGGGTATCTCATACTATCTCTTCTTGCAGGGATTTGTTTGTGATATGTAGGAATGCTGCTGACAGTGTTCATACTTGTTTCACACATAATCTTACTAGGAAGGCTTCTAGCTTATTCCTATCACAAATAATGCTTCCTAATGGTTTTGGATAAACATACTTTTTTATCAATTTAAGGAAAACCCATTTAATTCAGCATCCATATTCATTAATGAAATTGGTCTATAGTTTTCTTTTCTCTGTTTTCACTTCTCCTGGTTTTTGGTATCAGTATTCTATGTGTTTTACAAAAGGAAGTTGGTAGGATCCCTTCCTCTCCTATTACTCCACATCATTTCTTTAACATTGGAATTAGTTGATCTCTAAATGTTTGATATAATTCACTTGTAAATATATCTGGTCCTGGTGCTTGTTTCTTAGGAAGTTCATTTATGGGTTGTTCTTCTGCCTTTTAACATTATCAGATAGATACTATAATAAGGGGAAAATAATTTCACTTTCTTTCCTATTATCAATACAATTTTATATGTAAAATCCTTAATCCAATTTTGTGAACTTGTGATAGTAACTCATAATAGATGACTTTGGAAGCCAATCATATGCATGTATATATTCCTTAGAAAAAACAGTTTAATGTTGTTGCCTTTCTCAAAATTTGCTACTCCATTTAATTAGAGAAAAGTACACATTACATCTTTGTCTAACTACTGTATCTAATCATTTCCTCGTTTGAAGGATATTATTCCTATATTGTAATTTGATGCCAAATATACGTTAAAATTGTAAGACGTCCATACATGCATCCTATTATAACTCAGAGATGTTCCAGTATTTCTCTCTTCTTTAACAGATTTAGAATAGTACCTAAAAAATTTCTTGATTGTAAAGGGGTACATAGTTATAACAATGTCACATATAAGAGGAAGAAAAACTCCCTGAGCCCTCAGCGATTCCAGGCAGGAGTCATATCTGACAGCCAATCATGTAGTTATCAGGCAAGGCTCAGGATTAACGAGGCAGGTATTTTCCTTTTCAGCAAGGAAAAAGCACACTGGAGAAATAGTCAAGAAGATCCTACCTCTGCTATGACTATGACATCCCCAAAACTTTCCCCAGCCACAAGCATCCACCTTTAACAGCTCCCAGACTGCAACACATGACAGTTTCTACTATTGGCTTCATGACAATTCAGACAACTATCCCTGTAGTCAAAGCCCAAGATAAAATAATACATTACAGTCACAGGAATTTTAAATAACAAAATTTCATTAACTCCAACTCAAAGCTTGAATGTCTTTCCTGATGTTTCTCTAACAGTTTCATTAGTCCTTTATTTATAAATTAAAAATACCCATACTCAGGGGCTTCAGATGTAGAGCAAATGTCTGGTATTCACTCATCACTGATATGTTGAAGCTATATCTTTAATCCACCATATATACTTTCATAATAGCCAAGAATTTTCAAGTGAAAATTCACTATTACAGTAAACTCCTGCTTCTTCTCCTCCTCCCCCTCCTCCTCCTCCTGATTATCTGCTTTATGACAAAATATACTTCATTAAATATTTAACAGTTTCCAAATATCTATTTTATCATGACTTTTTTTAAAAATCCAATCCATATGCCACTGCATCCAGATTAAAACGTTGTTTTGTCTAATAACATTTCTGCTACAAAGAAGAGTTAAAAAGAGGTTGCTATAAAGTGGAAATAATTTACCTGTTTTTTTTTTCTTTTTCTTCATGCTGGGATTACTTTCAAATTAACTGCCTTCCCCCATTGCCTTAAAACAATGAAACTATTGATCTTGTCATTTACTATCAAAACTTTTGGGAAGTTTAATCTTTATTTTTCCTTAAAAATTGTTCTACACACTGGTACCCCCAAAACTAGCTAAGATATTTCAGAAGGGTGTGACTTCCTGGAATTACCCAGTCTCAGGAGTTCTCTCTTGAATCTTAAAATTATTAATCACCAAACTCCTTAAGTTGCTAAGATGTTTTTAGGTTCCACAAACTTTGATTATATGATTTTACCTCTGTAATTCCAACTTGGCCAATGTTGAAATGACAGAAAAAAATTTTTTTCTCTTTTCTTATAACTTCATTTCCTGTAGAATGCCTAAAGTGGGAGTTAGTCCTGTCTACTGGGACAAATTCTTCAAATAAGAAAGGTCATGTGCGAAGAGTGATACCTTTCTTTCTTCATTGCCTATCGTTACTCTTTAATTTCTTTTTCTTCTATTATTGTTAAAGCTAACATTTCCAGAACAATACTGAATAACAATGATAATAATAGACACCCTTGTTTCACCCCTGTTCTTACTGGAATTGTGTCTAGCTTAACCCCACTACATATCATTGCCTACATATATTATTTCCTAGTTGCATGCAAAGATGTTTTTTGAACATCTGTTTTTAAAACTTTGAGTTCTAAATTCTCTCCACTCTTCCCTCCCCATGTACTGTCCCTAAGAAGGCAAGCAATTCAGCCTAGGCCACATGTGTATCTTTATGTAAAACCCTTCCACAATACTCATGTTCTGAAAGACTAACTATATTTTTCTCCTTCCTATCATATCCCCCTTTATTCAGTTTTCTCCCTTTACCCTATCCCTTTTCAAAAGTGTTTGGTTTTGATTACCTCCTCACCCTATCTGCCCTCCCATCTACCATTCTCCCTTTTTTATCCCCTTGCCCTTATTTTCCTGTGGAGTAAGGTACCCAATTGAGTTTGTATGTTATTCCCTCCTCAGGTCAAATACAATGAGAGCAAGTTTCACTCATTCCCCCTCACCTACCCCCTCTTCCCTTCCTACAGAACTGCTTTTTCCTGCCACTTTTATGCAAGATTTTTTGCATCTTTATTGCATTCTATTTCTCCCTTTCTCCCTCTCTCAATATATTCCTCTCTCCTCCCACAATTGGATTTTATATTTTAAGGAATCATAACTTCACATTCAACTCACACTGTGCGCTCTGTGTATATATATATATATATATATATATATATATATATATATATATATATATATATATATATATATTCCCTTCAGCTACCCTAATACTGAGGTCTCATGAATTATACACATCATCTTTCCATGTAGGAATATAAACAGAGCAGTTCAAATTCAGTAAGTCCATTATGATCTCTCTTCTTTATTTACATTTTCATGCTTCTCTTGATTCTTGTGTTTGAAAGTCAAATTTTCTATTCAGCTCTGATATTTTCATTGAGAAAGCTTGAAAATCCTCTATTTTTTGAAAATCCATATTTTGCCTTGTAGCATGATACTCAGTTTTGCTGGGTAGGTGATTCTTGGTTTTAATTCTAGCTCCATTGACCTCCAGAATATCATATTCCAAGCCCTTCGATCTCTTAATGTAGAAGCTGCTAGATTTTGGTTTATTCTGATTGTGTTTACACAATACTCAAATTGATTCTTTCTGGCTGCTTGCAGTATTTTCTCCTTGATCTGGGAGCTCTGGAATTTGGCGACAATATTCCTAGGAGTTTCCTTTATGGGATCTTTTTCAGGAGGTGATCTAGGGATTCTTTCAATTTCTATTTTATCCTCTGGCTCTAGACTATCAGGGCAGTTCTCCTTGATAATTTCTTGAAAGATGATATCTAGGGTCTTTATTTGATCATGGCTTTCAGATAGTCCAATAATTTTTAAATTATCTCTCTTGGATCTATTTACCAGGTGAGTAGTTTTTCCAATGAGATATTTCACATTGTCTTCCTTTTTATCATTCCTTTGCTTTTGTTTTATAATATCTTGATTTCTCATAAAATCACTAGCTTCCACTTGCTCCAATCTAATTTTTAAGGTGGCATTTTCTTCTGTGCTCATTTGGACCTCCTTTTCCATTTGGGTAATTCTGCCTTTCAAGGCATCATTCTCCTCATTGCTTTTTGGAGCTCTTTTGCCACTTGAGTTAGGCGATTTTTTAAGGTGTTGCTTTCTTCAGTATTTTGGGGGGCCTCCTTTAGCCATTCATTGTCTTGTTTTTCATGGTTTTATCACATCATTCACATTTCCCTTCCCAATTTTTCCTCTACATCTCTAACTTGCTTTTCCAAATCCTTTTTGAGCTCTTCCATGGCCTGAGACCAGTTTGTGTTTTGCTTGGAGGCTTTTGATGTAGGCTCTTTGACTTTGTTGACTTCTTCTGGCTGTATGTTTTTGTCTTCTTTGTCACCAAAGAAAGATTCCAAAGTCTGAGTCGGAATCTTGGTCTATTTTCGCCACCTGGCCCTGTTCCCAGCCAAGTCACTTCACCCTTGAGTTTTTCATCGGGGTGTGACTGCTCGTAAAGAGTACTTTGTTCCATGCTTGGGGGGCTGCACTGTTTTCAGAGCGATATCTCACAGCAAGCTCTGCTGCACCAGCACCCCTCCTCCCCCAAGAACCTCCAACCTGGACCTGACTCAGATCTAAGCTAGCTCTGCACTCCTGTTCAGATCTGCCACTTAATTCCTCCCACCAGGTTGTCCTGCTGCCAGAAGCAACTGCAGCTGTAGCTCTGTAAGCAGCCACAGAGCTGCATCACCTCCACTGCCCATGGGTTCATAGACAAATTGTGAACTCCTTTCATTCTGTCCCAGAAGCTTTTCCCACTAATTTTCTCTGTTGCCTTTGGTGTCTGTGGGCTGAGAAGTATGGTAGCTGCCACAGCTCACTGATCCAAGGAGCTAGGGCCTGTTCCACTCAGCTCCTGCTCTGGTTTGTCCAGGAGAGATTCACCCTGTGCTCTGCTCTGCTCTGCTCCCAGTTCCATGTGATAGACATTACTCAGCAACCATCCAGGCTGTCCTGAGCTGGAACCCTGCTTGCCTCTGCTTCTTTGTGGGTTCTGCAGGTCTAGAATTTGTTCAGAGCCATTTTTATAGGTGTTTGGAGGGACCTGGGGAAGGGTCATGCAAGTCCCTGCTTCCCAGTCACCATCTTGGCTCCGCCCCCCTCTTCCAGCACAGGTTCTTTTGAACTGCTTTATTAAGGAAAGCAACGTTAAGGGGTTACTTTAATCCAACATATACATATAAACTCATTAGTTCAGGGGAAAAAACCGGCACCCTTAACTTCAGAGCAGATACAATCAAATTACAAGCATCAACACACAAACCATGTCTGATTCAAATCTTAATGCATAGTTACCAGGGTTTAACAAAGTCCGAACATCTGGGTTTACAAGCTGGAGGGCTCTTAACAATATCTGCCCAGAGTGTCCACATCAACATACCTCTAACAGTGTGAGCCCCAAGGGAGAATGCCAACCTCTGGGTTTATATATCTTGTTCAGGGTCAAAGGTGAGTCACACATGTGTCTCACCAACATGACCTAAAAGCGTCACAAAAATGTGATGTAAACCCATGTGGCCTAAAAGCCTCTGATGTCACAAACATGTAACTCAAATCCATGTAAACTAGACTTTCCCTTGAGGGAAGCAGGTCATCAAGGACTCCTAATTTAATCAAGGAAATCAAGGCCAAACTGTTCAAGGGCATTTGATTGAGTGAGTGCTAAAAGCCCTCCTTAGTTACGAATACACATACCAATCAGGCTACCAAAAATTATTTTATAGAGCCAGAAAAAAATAATAACAAAACTCATCAGGAAGAACAAAAGGTCAAGAATATCAAGGAACTTACTGAAAAGAAATGCAAGTGAAGGTGGCCTAGATGTATCAAATCTAAAATTGACCATCAAAACTATTTGGTACAGCCTAGAAAATAGAGCAGTAGATCAGTGGAATAGATTGGGTACACAAGACACAGTAGTCAATGAGTATAGTAATCTACTGTTTGATAAACTTAAAGACTCCAGCTTCCAGAATGAGAACTCCCTATCTGACAAAAACTGCTGGGAAAACAGAAAAATATTATAGCAGAAACTAGGCATAGACCAACATCTTACACTGTATACCAAAACAAGGTCAAAATGGTACGTGATTTAGACATAAAGGGTGATACTATAAGCAAATTACAAGAGTAAAGAATACTTTACGTGTCAGGTCTATGGAGAAATGCAGAATTTGTGACCAAACAACAGACAGAGAACATTATGTAATTCAAAATAGAAAATTCTGATTACGTTAAAATAAAAGTTTTTGCACAAAGCCTATGTAACCAAGATTAGAAGGAAAGCAGAAAACAGGGAAACAATTTTTACAATGTCTCTGATGAAGTTCTCATTTCTAAAATATATAGAGAGCTCAGTCAAATTTATAAGGCTACAAGTTATTCCCCACTTGATACATGGTCACATGATATCAACAGACATTTTTCAGATAAAGAAATTAAAGTGTTTTTTATATTCATATGAAAAAATGCTCTAAATGACTATTGCTTTGAGAAATGCAAATCAAAACCACTGCAAGGTACCATGTCATCCCTGTCAAATTGGCTAACATGAGCAAACAGGAAAACGATTAATGAAGAAGATGTGGGAAAAATGGAACACTAATGCAATGTTGGTGGAGTTATGAACTCATCAAACCATTCTGGACAGCAATTTTGAACTATATCCAAAGGGCTATAAAACTGTGCATACACTTTGAGCCAGCATTACCACTTCTAGATCTATATCCAAAAGAAATTACACAAATGAGAAAAGGACCTACACGTACAAAAATATTAGCAGCCGCTCTTTTTGTTTTGTCAAAGAATTAGAAATTGAGGGGATGTCCATCATTTGGGAAATGGCTAAACAAGTTGTGATATTTGAATGTAATGGGATACTAATGTTCCATAAGAAATGATGAGCAGAGGAGGAGCCAAGATGATGGCTGGAAAGCAGGGACTTGCCTAGGGCTGTCCCCCAGGACCCCCAAAACACCAATAAAAAATGGATCTGAACAAATTATAGAACTGCACAAGCCACAAAATAGAAGAGAGAAGCAGGGCTCCAGCCCAGTACAGCCTAGATGGTCACGGAGTAAGGTCTATCACCCATGGAGCTGGGAGCAGAACTGAGCAGAGCCCAGCATGGGCTGCACCTGGACAAACCAAAACAGGAACCAGGCAGAACAGGCCCTAGCGCCCTGATCCAGTGAGCTGTAGCAGTTACCAGACTTCTCAGCCCACAAACACCAAAGACAACAGAGAAGGTTAATGGGAAAAGCTGCTGGGACAGAATGAAAGGAGTTCACAATTCAGCCACGTCTCCATGGGTAGTGGAGGTGGTGCAGCTACAGAACTACAGCTGCAGTTGCTTCTGGCCCCAGGCCCACCTGGTGGGAGGAATTAAGTGGCATATAAGTGCGGGAGTGAAGACCCTGCTTAAGATCTGAGTCAGGTCCAGGTTGGCGGTTCTTGGGGGAGGAGGACCACTGGTGTGGCAGAGCTTGCTGTGAGAAATAGCTCTGAAAACAACAGCACACCCCCTCAAGCTTGGAACAAAGTACTCTTTACTCTACAAGCAGTCATAACCTGATGAAATACTCAAGGGTCAAGTAGATGGCTGGTAACATGACCCGGCAGTGAAAAGAGACTCAGATTTAGACTCAGATTTTGGAATCTTTCTTTGGTGACAAAGAAGACCAATACATCAAGCCAGAAGAAGTCAACAAAGTTAAAGAGCCTACATCAAAATCCTCCAAGCAAAACACAAACTGGTCTCAAGCCATGGAAGAGCTCAAAAAGGATTTGGAAAAGCAAGTTGGAAAAGTGGAGGAAAAATTGGGAAGAGAAATGAGAAGGATGTGAGAAAACCATGAAAAACAAGTCAACGGCTGGCTAAAAGAGACCCCCAAAAATACTGAAAAAGCAACACCTTAAAAAATCGACTAACTCAAATGGCAAAAGAGCTCCAAAAAGCCAATGAGGAGAAGAGTGCCTTGAAAGGCAGAATTACCCAAATGGAAAAGGAGGTCCCAAAGATGGCCGAAGAAAATACTACCTTAAAAATTAGATTGGAGCAAGTGGAAGCTAGTGATTTTATGAGAAATCAAGATATTATAAAACAAAAGCAAAGGAATGAAAAAAATGCAAGACAATATGAAATATCTCATTGGAAAAAACTCCAACCTGGAAAATAGATCCAAGAGAGATAATTTAAAAATTTTTGGACTATCTGAAAGCCATGATCTAAAAAAGAGCCTAGATATCACCTTTCAAGAAATTATCACGAACTGCCCTGACATTGTAGAGTCAGAGGGTAAAATAGAAATTGAAAAAATCCACTTACAGCCTCCTGAAAAAGATCCCAGAAAGAAAACTACTAGGAATATTGTCACCAAATTCCAGAGCTCCCAGATCAAGGAGGAAATACTGCAAACAGCCAGAAAGAAACAATTTGAGTATTGTGGAAACACAGTCAGGATAACACAAGATCTAGCAGCTTCTACATTAAAGTATCGAAGGGCTTGGAATATGGTATTCCAGAGGTACATGGAGCTAGAATTAAAACCAAGAATCACCTACCAGCAAAACTGAGTGTCATGCTCCAAGGCAAAATATGGATTTTCAAAAAATAGAGGACTTTCAAGCTTTCTCAATGAAAAGACCAGAGCTGAATAGAAAATTTGACTTTCAAACACAAGAATCAAGAGAAGCATGGAAAGGTAAACAAGAAAGAGAAATCACAAGGGACTTACTAAAGTTGAACTGTTTTGTTTACATTCCTACAAGGAAAGATGATGTGTATAACACATGAGACTTCAGTATTGGAGTAGCAAAAGGGAGTATACATAAATACATACATATACATATACATATATAGATATAGATATAGATACATATATGACAGAGGGCACAGGGTCAGTTGAATATGAAGGGACAATACCTAAAATAATAAAATGAAATTAAGGGATGAGAGAGGACTATATTGAGAGAGGGAGAAACGGAGAGAAAGAAAGGGGTAAATTATCTCACATAAAAGTGGCAAGAAATAGCAGTTCTATTGGGAGGGAAGAGGGAGAAGGTGGAGGGTAATGAGTGAATCTTGCTCTCATTAGATTTGACCACAGGAGGGAATAACATATACACTCAATTGGGCATCTTACCCCACAGGAAAGAAGGAGGAAAGAGATAAAAATGGGGGACGATAGAAGGGAGGGCAGATATGGGGAGGAGGTAATCAAAAGCAAACAATTTTGAAAAGGGATAGGGTGAAAGAAGAAAATTGGACAAAGGGCGACAGGATAGGAAGGAGTAAAATGTACTTAGTCTTTCACAACATGAGAATTGTGGAAGGGCTTTCTACAATGATACACATGTGGCCTATGTTTAATTGCTTGCCTTCTTAAGGAGGGTGGGTGGGGAGGGAAAAGGTGAGAGATTTTGGAACTCAAAGTTTTAAAAGAAGATGTTCAAAAAAGTTTTTGCATGCAACTAGGAAACAAGTTATACAGGCAATGGGGCATAAACATCTATCTTGGCCTACAAGAAAGTAAGGGAAAAGGGGATGGGAGGGAGTGGGATGACAGAAGGAAGGGCTGACTGCCGAACAGGTCAATCAGAATATATGCCATTTTAGATTGGGGGGGAACATAGAATTGGGGAGCAAATTTGTAATTCAAACTCTTGTGAAAATTAATGCTGAAAACTAAAAATATTACCTAAATAAATAATGATTTAAACGGGAAAAAAGAAGGATGAGCAGGCAAATTTCAGAAAATCCTGGATAGAATTACGTGATCTGATGTTGAGTGAAGTGAGAAGGAAAATATTGTACACAGTACCAGCAACATTTTTCGATTCCTAACTTTCATAGATTTAGCTCTTCTCAGCAATGCAGTGATCTAAGACAATTACAAAAGCTCATGGTGGAAAAAGCTATCCATATACAGATAAAGAATCATGAAGTCTGAATGCAGATCAAAGGATACCATTTTCTCATTTTTGTTTTTTTTTCTCATGTTTTTTTCTGTTTTGTTCTGATTCCTCTTTTACAACATAACTAATGTGGAAATATATTTAATATGATTGTATATGTATAGCCTATATCAGGTTGCTTACTATCTTGGGGTACGAGAGGGAAGGAAGGGGAAGAAAATTTTGAATTCAAAATCTTATGGAAGTGAATGTTGAAAACTAAATATAAAGAAGCAAATATTTTAAAAAACCCAAAGATTTACTCAACAGGTTATACAGGAGACACTATGTTCTACTTGAATGAACATTAAAGAAATAGGAGCAATGTGAATGTTCCACAGGGCTGATTTAGTTACAAAATTAAGAATAATGGTTCTAATCAGTAGAGTTGTGTAAAACATGAATTTTTTGGAGGCAACTGATTTTTCCCTTATTAGAAAGTTTCAAGCAGAGACTTAGTAATTGCTCAATGGAAACACTGGAGACAGGATTCTTGGTCAGGTACAGTTTTAGAATTTCCTTCAAATTTTTACAGTTTGTAAGAGTGTAATTTTGTGACCTGAAACTACAAATTAAAATTAATGAGGATTTATTCATTAACTGCTCTCTGTAAGGTTCTGATTTTTGCTTGATATACAAATGTAAAGGAGGATAAAATTCAGTTCTAAAGGAACTTAAATCACCATTCCAGTCTATTTTTTTTTTCATTTAGATCAGCTATGGCCCATTTGATCTTCTCCTGAATGATAAAGTTCAGTATCCATATGTCTATCAGATGGGCAGCAGGGAATCCACTCTTCACCTCGCATTCATCCAAGTGATGCTCCATTTTGGCTGGACTTGGGTGGGACTGGTCATTTCAGATAATGTGAAAGGGGAAAATTTCTTCAGGGATCTGAAAGAGGAGATGCTCAAGAATGGTCTGTGTGTGGCTTTTAAGGAAACAGTGCCCAGAAACTTCAGAACTGGTCACGAAGTTTTTTTCCTTTTTAGGATCAATAGATCGTCATCAAATGTGATTTTTATTTATGGAGATACAGACTCCCTTCAAGAACTGTCAGCCACATTGAAGCATTACACACTCTATCATAAGATGTTGGTCACCACTTCTTCCTGGGATTTTTCTGTTGATTATACTTTTAAACTGTATTCCAATTTTCATGGTACAATGCTATTTTCTAAAGCTCAGAAGGAGATTCCTGGGTTCATAGATTTTGTAAGAAGCCTGAATCCCAGGGTTAACCCTGAGGACCTTTTTCTAAAGTCTTTCTGGGAATCAATCTTTAATTGCAGACTTTCAGAACAAAATCATGTGGAAATGTTATATTCTTTCTGCCCAGAAGGTGCTTCCTTGACAAATTTACATCTTGTAAATTTTGACATGGTCATAACAGAACTGAACTCTAATGTTTACAATGCAGTATATTCGGTGGCCCATGCTCTCCATGAAATGCTCCAGTCTGAGGCAAAAGAGATATCAGGACTTGGAGGAAACCCAGATCTTTCCTGGAAGGTAACATTTCTCTTCCACTCTTGGGAACAGTTGGGTTAGTTGGTGACTTGGGAGAAGTTACCTGTTTTAAAGATAATGCAGCAATGACCTGAGACTTCAATACTATCTCTTATTCTCTAATATTTTCCCATTTTTTTCATTTGTGGTTACATTTAATTATGAGTAAAATCATTGAAATTACCTCACATAATAGGCATTTATTTCAACTCTTATATAGCAACATTGGTGAAGGCATTGGTGTTTTTTTAACACATCTCTCTGGGTATGAGTCTATGTGGCAGGAGAATTTCGTTACATCTCTTCCAACAGAGGGACTCTATAGTGGCCTGGTCCCTGCCGCTGCCAACATTAGTTGTGCAACTTCTAATTGATCGTTTGTATTTTAACTTCTATCAGCATCTGTAGCTGAATAGCATAGTTGATATTTATACATAGATGCACTTTCTGCAATGATGTATTCATTTTCTCAAAAGCAGAGGAATCCATTTTTGGTGATTCTATCTTAGATACAATACTTAGTGCTTGAAGGAACTGTTTGCTGTTGTGGAAATGTTGGGAAACTGGAGACAAAGGGAGTGATCATAGCCTAGTGGAGTTTATTATACAAGAGAGGACATCTGGGTACAGGATGATTAGCAGCGTAGATTGGGAGAGCGCACATTTTAAATATTTCAACAAAAAAAATTCTGTGGTCTGAGGTTCTATGTGATCAGTCTTCTCAGGATAGATGGGAAGGCCCATGATACTATTTTAGCAGTCAAAAATAGAAATTATGCCAGTGAGGAAGAAAAACAAGTCTTCTTGTATAAGGCAATGATGAGGCTCCAAAAATTCAGTCACCAGCTCAGATGTATAGATCATATGTGGAAGAGAAGAAAGAATGGTCAAGTAACAGGATTACCAAGACAAAACATGAAATAATGCTATAGGGATAGTTCCAAGAGAACCAAAGATCAGAATTATCTGATTCTGTTGAGGAAAGGAGGTCAATAGAAAGTTATTTTTTCTTTTCTTTTTTGCAGATTTTAGATTGTTTGAAAGAGAATGATTGAAGAAAAGATAAGAATAGAGCTCGAGGTAGATGGAAAAATGATAAATGATAATAGAAATATCTCTGCTTGATTTTCATGTACTTCTTTTACTATCAACTAAGAATGATTTTTCATTTGTATAAAAAAAATTAACACTAGATAAAGAATTCTTTGGTCTGGGTGTGAATCAGAGAATGCAATTCCTGTAATCAGTCTCTCCGTTAGCAAAATGAGGTTGGTTGATGGACTGGTAGAAGAATTGGATCAATTGGGTATAGTTTCTGAGGGCTTTGCTTTGAGCCTTTGCTTCTAGGATCATAAATTAGAGACAGAAACTCTTGCCTTTTGTAAACTGGCTTTCTTATTGTTTAAATGTTATTTTTGTTTATTTGTTTCTCTTTTAACAACTAGACAACTGTGATAATTGACTTTGTGTTAAGTCTAGAAGCAGAAAGACCTCAATTAAAATATAACTTCAGACATTTCATAGCTGTGTGGTCTTGAGCAAGTCACTTAACCTCTATTTGTTTCAGTTTCCTCAATTATAATGTGGTGACAATAACTGTACTTAACTCTGAGGTTTGTTATGAGGATAAAAGCAAATTATATATGTAAATTACTTATCATAGAATCTGGCACGCAGTAAGTACTATATAAATGCTTATTTCACTAAAAAAGATATTTATTCTTGTCATATTTATCATTTATTAAACAATTGTAATTGTTTAATAATTTACATCGTGACATAATTTTCCTTACATAATGTAATTATAAAACACATAATGTATAGTACACTATAAAATGTACAATTATATAATAATAATAATAGTAATGATAATACCAATAATGATAATGATACCACTATTAATACTACTAATTTTTCTTCTTCTTGTACTACTACTATTACTACTACTATCATGAAGTCAACTACTATAAGTACCTCTATGACAACTACTACTAATATTAGCTGTAGGACAGAACACTTGTCTTTGAATCCTGGCAGAATTCCAGAATATTTTTATTTAGTTTTGTTTTTGCTATAAATCAAGGCTTGATTTATCGTTTTCTTGATTGTCTGGGAAGAAAAAAATCATCTAGAAATAAAGTGATGGTTACAATAAAGTGATAATAATGCAGACTAAATTTAGGAGAGTGTCATGGGTACTGATTTCTTGGGGAGAGCTGCTGCCTTCTGGAGGTATGCCTTTTTCTGGACTGCACTCTACTCCCATTCCAGTGAGACAGACCTTTCCTGCTCATCTTCTAAGTGGTCATATAGTTTCCCACACTCCTTTTTTGGTTCTCCCACTTCAGAATTTATTTTGAGACATTATTTTAATGTTGTTTTGAGGGTAGGTCAGATAATCCCCTGCCTTTACTCTTTCAGCTTGGTTCTGTTCCTAATTCTATTTTAAGGTGATATTTCCTTTATTATATCTTGTGCCACTTTTACCAAGCTGTTTTTCTCGTATCACACTCAATTCTTTCCCTAAGTTTTCCTCCACCACTCTCATGTTTCTTTAACTTTTTCAAGAATTCTTCTTATCGATGTGTCTAATTTGAATTTTCATTTGAGGCTTTGTTTGTTGCTGTTCCAATATTGCTATTTTCTTTGGAGCTTGTGTCTTGAACTTTTCTGCCACCATAGAACCTTTTTCCAGTCAGGATTTTTTTTGTTGTTGTTCTTTACTCATTTTCCCAGAATATTTTTGATTTTGAACTCTACCTTAAAACTGGACTGTGGTCTTGGGGTGGGTATGTGAGGCTCTGTCTCAAGTATTAGTCCTTTATGGACAGTTTTTTTAAAAGAGTTAGTTCTGTGCTTCCACATGTCATTGGTGCTTCTAAGGTACTCTCCAGGGAGAAGACCAGTGACTGCTCCCTTTGTCTGGGATGTGGTCTTTACCCAGGAAGCAATTCTGCTCTTCTTTAATTGCAAGAAGAAACACTACCTCTCTGCCTTGGAACTGTGACCACGTACCCTGCTCCTGTACAGCCTCAAGGACTAGTGCTCCTCTCTCCCTTGGAAAGTCTGTTGGCACATTTGCTGAAGCTGCTGCTGCAGCTGCTGTTTCAGCTGCCTCCAATGCCCACTGCTTTTATTTCATTATATCCAATCTGGATTAGGTCCCAAAAAGGTGTCACAGACCTCTCCTTAGAACCTTATAAGCTGTCTAGGCCTGAGAAAATGCCTCATCATGAGCTTTTAGTGGTTATCCTGCTCCATAATTTGATTTGATACATGTTTGGAGGAGAACACTGAGAGAATTCAGCTTGGTTGCTGCCTCTCATCTAAACATCTTGGGTCTGCCTGGTAAATAATTTTTAATGGGCTAAATTCAATGACTTTTATTTAGGCAGGAGATTTAAGGATTATCCACTGTACTCCTTTTCCTTTGTTCTTAATTATCTTGGACTTTATCTGTGATGCTCATTTAAAAGGCACAGTAAATATTCCCACAAATATTTCCTACTTTTCTCTTCAAAATTCTTTTATTCCTTCCTGTCAAATGTACTGATCTATTCTTTGCTTTTGTCTCTTTATATCTCTCTCAAAGGGATCACAACATTTTTTCTCTACAAATGACTCAATAATTGATTGACTGTCCACTCTTATAAAATTTACAAAGTACACTTTTTCTCAATATTGCCCAAGTTTTTGGAAACTGCCCCATTTTCTAGAAATTCTGGAATTCCCAATGTTTTCATACTTGTGTATATATTTATACACACACATATACATGAGTGTGCACAAATACAGTCACATATACAGTTTAGCCAGGTATGAAATTTGGTACTGAATACTAAGTTCATGTAATTTTTCCTACATATTGTATTTGCTTTTCTTATTTACTGATCTGGATTAGAGAATTTGTGCAATACAAATTGGCTTTTTTATATGAGTTTCAGATTCATTTTTTACTACAAGTCCAAACTTGCCTGTTATTCAAATTATCAGTTTTCCCTTATGCAAGCTATCCTATCCCATAAGATGAATGTGACATCATTTTTGCATATGTTATTTGTAGAAGTTGTTGTAGGTCTTCATAAAACTGTTGGTTTCTTTGATATACGTGGTAGAACCATAGGCTTGTATCATTAGGATGTTGAGTGGTTTGCCATAGTTTCCAATAGATATTATTCTGTCATCGTTGAGATGAAGCCCTAGTGCTGCTTTTTCTCATTCTTTTTTTTAATCTTTTTTTTTGTTTGAGGGGGGAAGGCAGGGCAGTTGGCATTAAGTGACTTGCCCAACGTCACACAGCTAGTAAGTGTGTCAGGTGTCTGAGTCCGGATTTGAACTGAGGTCCTCCTGATTCCAGGGCCAGTGCTCTACTCACTGTGCCATCTAGCTACCCCAATATGTCTCACTCTTTTACTGACTATAAGGTCGACTGCATTTATTCTAAGAGATTCTTGCCCGCAGTAGCATAGTGATAATTACCTGAATCAAGCGTTACTAACAAAGGTCTGTGTAGTTGAAGCTATGATTTTCCAGTAACAATGAGCAGCAGAGGATGATATGAATAGATAGTGTCATGGAAACCATGATCATTTATTTGAACAGTCTTTGATTTATAGTGGAGGATAGAAGGTGCAGGCATGCCATGGTGCCTGGGATCAGGGAGAGTTGGAGAGGACTCAACAATTGAACAACAAACATGTATTATTATTGTTGGCCTGTTAGATTCTTTCCTGTCCCCCAATCTTACCGTAACATTTCTTAGTGAGAAGAATGTGACCTCTTCTGTTTGCATCTTCCTCATTCTACATTTTCAATGTCTCTGGGAACTTTTCTTGAATATTTTCCATTAAACAAGAACATAGGGATCCTATCTATTCAAAAAACAAATTCCAGCTTTTATTTAAACCTCTGCTTCTCAAATCTTCCTCACATTGCATTAATGTTTTTTTATTACAATTTATCATTATCTAATTTCTTTCACAATTCCTTCCACTGAAATTACTCTCCTACTTATTTATTTTTCACCATTGAATTTTACAAAATATTTGGTCACTTTATCATTTTTATTTGCTCTTCATTCTTTACCTTGCATTGTATCACCATGAATGTCAATTTTTTTCTTTATTTTTAGTTTAGCAGCCACGTTAGACAATTACATCAGACTTTTTTTATTAAATAGATGTTAATAAAAAAAGTAATATTCCTCCTAAAAACAATCCATCAATACACATTTCCTAAGCACCCACTGTCTGCTAGGAAATGTGCTAAATTCTGGGGATGCAAAGAAAGGCAAAAAGCGTTCCAATTTGTTAGAATCTCATAATCTAATGTGGAAGAAATGGCAAGCTTCTGCATGAAGAAGGACTGAGTTCCCTGTGACCATAGGTTTAAAAAAAGATCTTGGAATGCAAGACCTCAGAGTTATTTGGAAGAAATTCCTAAGTTAGTGAAAGGAGGATGAAATCATTTTTGTGGCAAGTTCAATACCTATGACACATAATTGTTTACTGACTTTGTTATTCCTCCATTGTCCATGGTTTGCTATGGAAAAGGAGAATAAGATTATAGAGCTCTAAGAAGAGCACAAGAAGAATTTGAAGGAAAGAGAGAATGACAACTTTAGAAAGCTCCAAATTCAGAACCTATTTTGTGTTGAGATTAGAATTTAGGACATAGGCATCAATCCATCTTTCCCCATGGATTAACAAATTCCCATCCTTGCCTCCAGCTCCATCACTTCCTGAAGTGCATCCATCCTTTCAATAGTGCCAGTGATGTGTCATGTGGGGATGGAACCGGGATGGCTGCTGAGACATATGACATTCTGAATTTTAAATTTTCACGTAATCACATAGACACACTGGTGAAAGTTGGCAAAGTGATGCCTCATAGTCAGGTATTCAGCATTAATGAAGAAGACATCGATTGGCCAGAGGATTTCCCTCAGGTAAGGGACCAGTGAATAATATCTACTTCATAACTTTGCCTGTTTAGAGTCCTAGAAACTGTTTGTTTATCATTGGCTCCTCAAAGACATTGGAAATGACCGTGACAGAATGCGGACATCCACTTACTCTTCTTTTTGCTTTGAGTAAGATACAGCTCCAATTTCCGTTTTTCTCCCCAGTACTACTTTCAAATTCTTTCCAGCTAGGTTACATAATGAGCTGGATTCTTCATGCTAAGTGAATCTTGAAATATCCCAGATCAAGTGGTGAATTCTGAAGAAGAAGAATAGGGTGTAGAGTGGAGAATTATTTTTTCCCCAAAGAGACCTATTGCACCAAAAGCTATCCAATATATGAAATTCTACAGATAAATAAATAATTGATCCCAAATTTGCATCCACAAGAAGGACAATGGCTTTTAGAGATTCCTTATTTAAATGTTCTGGTTATGTATTCTGCTGATGTCAAATATATGTACCTATGCATTTTCATGTGTCTGTGTAATTTGATGAATCCCACCTCACACTTCACGGTCCCCAGAGGCTCCAAATGTCAGCCCAAGAATAATATCTGCCAAACCAATTTTATGATTCTTACTTAGGTTCAATCAAGATGAACTGTTTAATGAGTTAATCATAATTTATATTCTCAAAAGTCATGATTTGTTGAAATATTCAGGATATTTTATGAAAACACAAAAATCAGGACTTCTCAGGAAAAATTAAAGAAATATTTCCCCTTATGTGGTCATCAAAGTATTTCAGCATTACCTGTTCAAAATGGAGTGCAATTTAATATGTGCCAGAAGGTGTTACAGTTAGAAGAACAAACCAAGGATCTTGATTATGCCTACTGGAGAATCTGTACAGGCTCTTCGGGGAAAAGATGATCTAGACTGGAAGATGGAAATATAGGAAGGAAGTCTCCAATGAGAAGTAGATCATGCTTGCCTGGCAGAATTGCAAATACATTATTCTAAATGTTGTTCACAGGAGAGATCTTAAACTATCATCTCAGTGCATCTATCTTTCAGCAGCTATTCATACAGTAACATTTTCTCCTTTTCTGTGGTGAAAACCCAGACTCCAACTTCGATATGCAGTTGGAGTTGTGGCCCTGGATTAAAAAAGACAGTCCGTGAAAGCCAGCCCATCTGCTGCTTTGATTGCACCCCCTGTCCAGAAGGGATGTTTTCTAATGAGACAGGTGGGTTCCTAAAGATAGACAATCCTTCTCCCAAAATAATGGATGTTGTTCTTTTTTCTTTTGAATCTTAAACTGAAGTGACTTTTACTTACCAAAATAGTATTTTCTGAGTTAAAATAATTCTCCAATTATTAAGTCCCTTTCAGGCAATGTCCTTTCTAGTCATTCCTGTAATTATCATGAGAAAGCCCTGCTTCAAGATACCAAAACCTATCCAAGAAGAACCTGCCAGTATATTACTACTGCTGGAATCCAAAATCCTTCCCCACTCTTATCACTAAACTATAAACTTCCTCAATCCTGCAGGAAAATGTAATCTAAAACTTAATCCTAAACTTCCCCTATGCTAAGGGAGATATTAATAATCCAAATTTAAAAATCTAAACCTTACCTAAGCATAGTTGAATCTGGATTGACAGTAGTCATCTGGCCTCTGGAAGTAGTCTTCAAGAAAACATCCCTTGGTGCAAACCAAAATTAATCAGACTACTCTAGGGAGTTTTTTTCAAAGGCTATTTTCCTGGGGGCTGGAGTCCTCAGTCAACCAAGCATGGTTCACAAAAACTTTTAGAACAATCTGACACCCTGACTCTATTCTTCTGCCTTTGAGGTCCAATGTCAAAGCTGAAGAGGCCTGATCCTTATTTGTCATGTAGTTGGCATGAATATCTCAGTAAATCAAAGTGTTCAAAAACTTGGACTTTTGTTTTTTTGGTCTGTTCATCTTTCACTGAATGCAATGACCTACCTCTATTTGTTTATTTTTTTTCTCCCCATTTATGTATTGCAGTCACTCCTCACTTCTGCCTCATGGAATCCCTGAATTTTTGTTTGCATTCTTATTATACTGTTACAGTTAAGTGAGGAGGGTACACTATTTCACCAGTTATTTAAGTTCTTAGCTATTTCTTTAAGGAACTCTACATAGTTGAATCAACACTGGGATTTTCATTAATCACATAGATTTCCTTATGTCTTATGCACCTTTGCAGTTATTTGGAATGGGATTTCCATTCCTATTTAATTTTTCATTATATAAAAATATGGAGGTTTAAGGTGTTATTTATTTATTTTATTTAGTGAAAATATTTTTACCCATGTGATGAGACTTTTTTTTGGTTTCAGATATTTTAAATTTCAGGTAATTTTTTTTCTAATTTTGAAGTATTCTTGTATCTCTGCTATTCTTGTATCAACTTACAGAAGATGAATAGTATCTAGGATGAATCACTGTAGAATATTTGACCAGAGTTCATTCAAAATTTCTGAATAGGTATTTATTAATAATATTAAAAATATCACCTGTGTTTTATGCTTCTCTACTTAGAGTACTGGGCTTTATTTGCCTCATGAAATGTATCTGGTAATAGCCTTTCTAAATTCTTGAGAATAATGATTGCAGTATTTGTACTAATTCTTTTTCTAAAGGTTTCCAAACTCCTCCTGTGGATCCATCAGAATCAAGAGTTGCCCTCTGCTTGTTTGGTTCCTTTACAATTAGTTCAATTTCTTCATCTGATATTTGATTATTTAAGACATTTATTTGATCTTTTGTGTATTTATTTTCTTTTTGGATTATTTATTTACTTAATATTTTTAGTTTTCAGATTGATTTTCACAAGAGTTTGAATTACAACTTTTCTCCCCATTTCTACACTCCTTCCACTCTGAGACAGCATATATTCTGATTGCCCCATTCCCAGTCAGCCCTCCCTTCTGTCACCCCACTCCCCCCATCCACTTTTCCTTTACTTTCTTGTAGGGCAAGATAGATTTCTGTGCCCAATTGCCTTTATATCTTATTTCCTAGTTGCATAAAAAAGCTTTTTTTTGAACATCTGCTTTTAAAACTTTGATTATCTCCCCTCTTCCCTTCCCACCCACCTTCCATAAGAAGGCAAGCAATTCCACATAGGCCAAATGCATTTCATTATGTAAAACCCTTCCACAATACTCACATTGTGAAATACTAACTATATTTTGCTCCTTCCTATCCTACCACCCTTTATTCAATTTTCTCCCTTGACCCTGTCCCTTTTCAAAAGTATTTGTTTTTGATTACCTCCTCCCCCTATCTGCCTGCCCTTATATCATCCCCCCCCCTTTTTTATCTCCTTCCTCCTTCTTTCCTGTGGAGTAAGATACCCAATTGAATATGTATGTTATTCCCTCCTCAGGTCAATTCTGATGAGAAAAAGATTCACTCATTCCTCCTCACCTGCCCCCTCTTCCCTTCCTACAGAACTGCTTTTTCTTGCCACTTTTATGCAAGGTAATTTACCCCATTCTGTATCTCCCTTTCTCTCTCTCTCAATATATTCCTCTCCTATCCCTTAATTTGATTTTATTTTTTAGATACCATAACTTCATATTCAACTCACCCAGTGCCCTCTGTCTGCAAGCAGCCAGAAAGAAACAATTTGAGTATTGTGGAAACACAATCAGTATAACACAAGATCTAACAGCTTCTACATTAAGGGTTTGAAGGGCTTAAAATATGATATTCTGGAGGTCAAAGTAGCTAGGATTAAAACCAAGAATCACCTACCCAGCAAAACTGAGTATGATACTCCATGGCAAAATAAGGATTTTCAATAAAATAGAGGACTTTCAAGGTTTCTTAATGAAAAGATGAGAGCTGAATAGAGAATCTGACTTTCAAACACAAGAATCAAGAGAAGCATGAAAAGGTAAACAAGAAAGAGAAATCACAAGGGACTTACTGAAGTTGAGCTGTTTCTTTACATTCCTACATGCAAAGATGATGTGCGTAATTCATGGGACACTTCTCACCATTAGGGTAGTTGAAGGGAATATGCATTCATATAGACAGAGGGCACAGGGTGAGTTGAATATGAAGGGATGATATTTAAAAAAATTAAATTAAGGGGTGAGAGAGCATTATATTGACAGAGGGACAAAGGGAGAGATAGAATGGGGTAAATTATGTCACATAAAAGTGGCAAAAAAATGCAGCTCTGTTGAAAGGGAAGAGAGGACAGGTGAGGGGGAATGATTGAAATCTTGCTCTCATCACATTTGACTTGAGGAGGGAATAACACATACTCAGTTGGGTATCTTACCCCACAGGAAAGTAGGGGCAAGGGGATAAAAAAAGGACGGATGATAGAAGGGAGGGCAGGTGGGGGAGGAGGTAATCAAAAGCAAACACTTTTGAAAAGAGACAGGATCAAAGGAGAAAACTGAATACAGGGGGTCAGGATAGGATGGAGGGAAATATAGTTAGTCTTTTAAAACATGAATGTTATGGAAGTGTTTACATAAAGACATATGTGTGACCTATGTTGAATTGTTTGCCTTCTTAGGGAGGGTGGATTGGAAGGGAAAAGGGGATAGAATTTGGAATTTAAATTTTAAAAGCAGATGCTTAAAAAAAACATTGCTTTTCATGCAAATGGAAAATAATATATGAAGGCAATGGGGCATAGAAATCTATCTTCTCCTACAGGAAAGTAAGGGGAAAGGGGGCGGGGAGCAGTGGGGTGACAGAAGGAAGGGCTGATTGGGGAACAGGGCAATCAGAATATATGTATCTTGAGATGGGTGGAGGGTAGAAATGGGGAGAAACTTTGTAACTCAAAGTGATGTGGAAAACAATGATGAAAACTTAAAAAATATATATATATATTAAATAATAAAACATGGAATTCAATAAATAAATACCTAATAAAAGAATTGTCCTAATTTCAAATGAGGAATTCAAAATGAGACTAAGCTTGGTGTGGAAAGACTAAATCTGTGCTTTATTGGAAACAGAATACTATCATCTCTATGGGATATGCTATAATTCTTTTCTTTCATTTTATTTGCACACAGATTTAGAGCAGTGTCTGCAGTGTCCTGAACATCAGTACCCAAGCAAGAAGAGGGATAGATGCCTAGATAAAACTGTGACCTTCCTGGCCTATGAAGAACCTCTTGGAATGACTCTGGCCTCTGTGGCTCTCTGCTTCTCCCTCCTCACTGCTTTGGTCCTTGGAGTCTTTGTGAAGCACAGAGATACTCCCCTAGTCAAAGCCAATAACCGAAGTCTCAGCTATGCTATTTTGGTGTCCCTCATCCTCTGCTTCCTCTGTTCCTTGCTCTTCATTGGTCATCCTAACACTACCACCTGCCTCCTGCGACAAACCATATTTGCAGTTGTGTTTACAGTGGCCATTGCCTCCATTTTAGCTAAAACTGTCACTGTGCTTCTAGCCTTCAGGACCATAAATCCAGGGAGTCAGCTCAGGAGGTGGCTGAGCTCCACAGCATCTTTTTCTCTCATTTTAATCTGTACTCTAATCCAAATGTGTCTCTGTGGCATCTGGCTTGGGACCTATCCCCCATTCCTGGAGATGGACATGCATGCAGAGCCTGCCTTCATTGTCATTCAGTGTAATGAGGGCTCCATCCTTACCTTCTACTGCGTCCTGGGCTACATGGCCTTGCTGGCCTTGGGGAGCTTCACCATGGCTTTCTTGGCCAGGAATCTGCCAGACACGTTCAATGAAGCCAAGTTCCTCACATTCAGCATGCTTGTATTCTGCAGTGTCTGGATAGCCTTTCTGCCCACATATCAGAGCACCAAGGGCAAGGCCATGGTAGCCATGGAAGTCTTTTGCATCTTGACCTCCAGTGCTGGGATTCTCACTTGCATCTTTGCTCCCAAGTGCTATGTGATTCTTCTGAGGTCAGAGAGAAATACCTTAGAGTTACTGAAAAAGAAAGCTAAACCCTGTTCCTCATCAATCACAGTGAAGTAGCTCCTTGCTTCCTATATCTTAAGGACATATTTGAAATGTATATAGTTTATGCACCTTCCAAGTTCTGTTAATATCATCTCTTTCTTCTTCATTTGAATCTAATAGCATTTTGAAAGCAGTTTTACTACTTGATTTCTGAATAGAAATAAAATTAGATTAGCCGTTGTTTTGAAATAGCTTACAAATTTCAGACACAATATATAATTATGATTTAAAATTAGTGGAAAACTATGAATGAATTTAAAGATATGAGAACCTGGTTTCCAATATAATCTTTGGTAAGTCCATCCAGCATTCTGAGTCATCTATTTCTTATTCAATAAATGAGAATTATAATTTTCCTGAGTTCATATATCTGAGCTACATCAGTCATTACATTTATCAAATATAATTGGATGAGTTGAAAATATCCATGAGAGAAGATTTGTTAGAAAGTGTTTATGACCTAATCAATTTGCTGAGTATGGTGATTTGTCACCAGTGAACATGTACTGAAAGTTATTGTGACTGTCATTCCATTCCATCAATTTTATAACTTAAAGTTATGGTCTGCTTTAGAAAACTTTTCCAAACGATACCTTGGATATATCAGTAGTTCAGTGTCATAAGACATAAGACAAATGAGAAAGCATTCATGCCTTAGTATCTGTTCTCTGTTTTTCAGGAATCTGCTTCAAACTGGATATTTTTTGAGATTATATTATATTATTTATTTGTTTGTTTGTTTGTTTTTGAGGGGCTGGAGCACAATTTATTATGCCTCAGGCAAATTTTTAAATTTGAGGAGCAGCAATTATAGTCTTAGACAAAGCAACAGGAAAAATAGGCATGGTTAAACGAGACAAGCAGGGAAACTTCATTATACTTAAAGGCACCATAGATATTAAAATACATCAATACCTCATATATATGTACCAAATAGTATAGCATCAAAATACTTAAAGGGAAAATTATTTAAATTACAGGGAGAAATAGATAGCACATAAGATAGTTGGAGACTTCAACGTACCCCTTTCAGGCCAAAAAAAAAAACCAATAACAAAAACTTTTACATAACAGAAATAAATAAAATGAAGTTAAGGACCTGAATAGTTAGATATGATAAACCTCTGGTGATTGCTGAATGGGAACATAAAGGAACATACATATTTCTCCACTATGTACGACACCTATTTAAAAATTGGCTGCATTCTATGGCATAAAAATCTCATAACAATGCAAACAGAAATAATAGACATCTTTTACTGATCATGATGCAATAAAAATTATAATCAGTCAAGGGCATTTAAAAGACAAGTATGGAAACTAATAATTTAATCCTACAGAACTGGTGGATCAAATAACAAATCACTGAAACAATATACAACTTAATCAAAGAAAATGATAATTAGACAACGTAACAAAATTTTTGTGAGGGAAACAAAGCAGTCCTAAGGGGAAAATTTATATCACTAACACTTTGATGAAAATTGAGAGAAAGAACAGATGAGTGAATTGGGCGTGCAACTTAGAAAACTAGGAACAGAAACAGGGACTGAACATATAGGTTTTTTAATATGGGTCATCTCAAGATGAGGAAACTCCCTCTGCCAATGCAGGAAGGCATCTTCTCATCTTAGAAAGGCCCTCGAGCACTGAAAGGTCAAGTAACTTGAATAGAATGCATAAAATAAATTATTAAAAACCATTTTGCTCAATTATATGCCAATAAAATTGATAACAAATGAAAAAGACAAATGTTTACAGAAATATAAACCACCCAGATTAAATGAACAAAAATAGTGAATTTATATAACTCAATCAAAAAAAAATCTAAGCAAACCATAATGGGAAAAATGGATTAACAAACAATTCTATCAACATTCCATGAAATATTAATTCTAATATTATTAATTTGTTTGCCAAAGTAGGGAAAATGGCATCCTTCTAAACTTCTTCTATGATACATATACAGTTGTGATACCTAACCCACTAGGGAAGGAAACATATAGACCATTATCTCCGATGAATACCAATATAAAAATATTGAATAAAATGTTAGCAAAGAGGCTACAACATATTAAAAAGATTATAACCACATTGAATTTGCACTAAGCATGTAGGGGCTGCTTCAAAATTAGGAAAACTATAATCAGATCATATTAATAATAAAAATAATATAAATCATGATGCTATTAATAAAAGATTTTGACAAACTACAATAACCTTTTATCTGAAGAAAAACATAAATGGATTGCTAAAGTTAATTTACAGTTTTAATGTTATGTCAAACAAATTATCAAAGGGGTACTTTATAGAACTCTATAAAATAGGATTCATTTAGAAACCAAAATATCTAGAATATCAAGGAAAATAATGTAAAAAAGGTAAAAATGAAGAGGGAATGGCACTTCCAGATTTTAAACTATATTATGAATCAGCAATAATCAAAGACTAGACAGACAAGGGAGAATTGGAAATAACCTGAATTTTATAAGTCTGGAATAAAAATTACTTTGGAAAGAACTGTCTGCTAAGAGCTTCTGGGAAAACTACAAAGCAGGCTGGTAGAAGTGAGCATTAGATCAAGCTTAGAGCAAATACCATATTTCTCATTGAATTCACATTGAGTAACCTGATGTATAGGCAATAAGTGAATGGGAAGATCTTCCCTGCCCATTTGAGTGGGCTTTGGGGGTGGTGCTCTTGGGGTACTGGGGGGAGTGGCTAGGACTGGAGCCAATGGTAGGTGCCACAGTTATGGTCCATGTGACAACACGAAGCCTGTGGTGGGAGGACCTTGCTGAACTGTTGGAGCAGAGCTAAGAGGCAGTTGGTGAGGCAGTTGGTGAGAGGAGTTAAGAGCTGAAGGAGAGAGGAAGCAGTCAGCTAGCTGGAACACAGCTTGGAGACTGCAGCAGAAGCTGTGGCAATGGAAACAGGTGATACAAAAAGACCAGGACTGACCCTGGTGGAGACCTGAGAGTGCTGAGCAGGGGCTTGATGCCAGTGGGTGGTCTTCTTGCTGGAGGGCCCTGGCATTGGGGGAGGGAAGCACCAGTGTGGCTTGGGTCGCTGCCATCATGTTTTTCTGTGGGTACATATTGTGTGTATTATATGTGTGTATGCATGTTATTCAGTTATTTTTCATGCATGTCTGACATTTTGTGATGCTATTCCGGCTTTTGTTGGCATATGTGTCTAGATACACACATATACGTATATAATATACACATATATGAGCATATGTTATGCATATTATATATGTGTGTTGTTCCAAAACATTAAAAAGTGGAGCAATGTAAATCCCAACCACTCAAAGGTTTGCCCTCACAGCCAGCAAATTGGCCAACATGATGAAACACGGCAACAGTTCAAGTGGGAGGGGTGGTGGAAATACAGGCACACTCATATATTGTTGGTGGAGCTGTGAAGTGGTAAAACCATTTTGGAAAGCAGTTTGGAATTGTGCAAATAAAGTGGCAAAAATGCCCATACACTTTGACCCAGACAATCAGTTACTAGGCATCCCCCAAAGAGGCCACAGATAAAAAAGAAAGCCCTTAAATACACCCACAAAGTTAGAGCAGCAATTTTGGTGATAACAATGAATTGGAAACAAAGAAGATGCCCACTGACTGGAGAATGGTTCACTACACTGTGGTCCATGAATGTAATGGAATACAGCTGTGCTGTTAGAAATGATGTATGTGACACTAATGCACTGTTAGCAGGGTTGAGAACTGATCCAAACATTCTGGAGAGCAATTAGGAACTATGCTCAAAGGCAAACAAACTGGGCATACTGTTTGATTGAGCAATATCACTACTAGGCCTGTATCTCAAAGAGATCACAAAAAAGGGAAAAGAGCCTACATATGCAAAAGTATTTATAGTAGAACTATTTGTGGTGGCAAAATATTGAGCATACGCCCATCAATTGGGGAATAGCTGAACAAGCTGTGATATATTAATATAATGGAATGCTATTGTGCAATAAGAAATTATGAACAGGCATATTTCAGAAAAACCCTGGAAAGATTTGTACAAACTGACATAAAGTGAAATGAGCAGAACCAGGGGAAAAAACCAGTACAGCAATACCGCATGATGATCAACTATAAATCACTCAGCTTTTCTCAGCAACACAATGATCCAAGACAAGTACAAAGGAAACATAAAGGAAAATGTTATCCATATACAGAAAAAGAACTGATGGACTCAAAATGTAGATTGAAGTATATTTTTCCCACTTACTTTATTCTTTCTCATGATTTTTATTCCTTTTGATCTGTTTCTTCTTCCACAACTGTGATGAATATGGAAATATATTTTACATGATAGCATCTGTATAAACTACATCAAATTGCCTACCATCTTCAGAAGGAAGAAAACTTCGGAGCTCAAAATTTTGTAAAAATGAATGCTAAAAATTTTCTTGATATGTAATTGTGGGGAAAAAAATAAAATATTTTTTAAAACCAAAAAAAAAAAGAAATTATGTATGTGATACATACAGAGAAACCTGGAAAGATATATACAAACTGATGCAGAGGAAAGTCAGTAGAGCCAAGAAAACAAGCTACAAAATGACTACAACAATGTTAATGCAAAGAACAAATCAAAGATCAAAAGAGAATATGGGGGGGGGGGTGGAGCCAAGATGGCGGCTGGTAAGCAGGGACTAGAGTGAGCTCCATACCGAGTCCCTCCAAAAACCTATAAAAAACGGCTCTGAACCAATTCTAGAACGGCAGAACCCACAGAACAGCAGAGGGAAGCAGGGCTCCAGCCCAGAAGAGCCTGGATGGTCTCTGGGTAACATCTATTTCACAAGGAGGTGGGAGCTGGGAGCTGGGAGCTGGGAACGGAGTGGAGCAGAGCCCAGCCTGAGCGGCGTGGAACAACCAAACTTGGAGTTGGCCAGATGGGGCCCTTAGTGCCCTGAATATGTGAGCTGTGGCAGTTAGCAGACCCCCTCAACCCACAAACACCAAAGACTGCGGAGAAGGTTAGTGGGAAAAGCTGTGGGAGTGGAAGGAGTTCACGGTTTGGCTTCCAGCCCCAGGGGCAGCAGAGGTGGGGCAGCTACAGTTGCTGCTGCTTCTGGCCCCAGGCCCACCTGGTGGAGGAATTAAGTAGCAGATCAGAGCAGGAGTGCACAGCCTGTTGAAGATCTAAGCCCAGCCCGGGCTGGGGGTTCTTGGGGAAGGAGTAGTGCTGGAGTGACAGAGCTGGCACCTCCCCCCCAAACGTGGAACATAGAACTCGTTAGTCTACAAGCAGTCATACCCCACTGAAAAACTCAAGGGTCAAGTTAGTTGGTAAGGAATATGGCCAGGCAGTGAAAGCACATCCAGATTCAGTCTCAGACTTTGGATTCTTTCTTTGGTGACAAAGAAGACCAAAACATACAGCCTAAAGAAAACAACAAAGTCATAGAGCCTACAACAAAAGCCTCCAAGAAAAACATGAACTGGTCCCAGGCCACAAAAGAGCTCAAAAAGGATTTGGAAAAGCAAGTTAGAGAAGTAGAGGAAAAATTGGGAAGAGAAATGAGAAGGATGCGAGAAAACCATGAAAAACAAGTCAATGACTTGCTAAAGGAGACCCCCCAAAATGCTGAAAAATACACTGAAGAAAACAACACCTTAAAAAATAGATTAACTCAAATGGCAAAGGAGCTTCAAAAAGCCAATGAGGAGATGAATGCCTTGAAAGGCAGAATTAGCCAAATGGAAAAGGAGGTCCAAAAGACCATTGAAGAAAATAGTACTTTAAAAATTAGATTGGAGCAAGTGGAAGTTGTGACTTTATGAGAAATCAGGATATTATAAAACAGGACCAAAGGAATGAAAAAATGGAAGACAATGTGAAATATCTCATTGGAAAAACCACTGACCTGGAAAATAGATCCAGGAGAGATAATTTAAAAATTATTGGACTACCTGAAAGCCATGATCAAAAAAAGAGTCTAGATACCATCTTTCAAGAAATTATCAAGGAGAACTGCCTTGATATTCTAGAGGCACAGGGCAAAATAGAAATTGAAAGAATCCATCGATCGCCTCCTCAAATAGATCCCAAAAAGAAATCTCCTAGGAATATTGTCGCCAAATTCCAGAGCTCCCAGATCAAGGAGAAAATACTACAAGCAGCCAGAAAGAAACAATTTGAGTATTGTGGAAACCCAATCAGAATAATCCAAGATCTGGCAGCTTCTACATTAAGAGATCGAAGGGCTTGAAATGCAATATTCCGGAGGTCAAAGGAGCTAGGATTAAAACCAAGAATCACCTACCCAGCAAAACTGAGTATCATGCTCCAAGGCAAAATATGGACTTTCAATAAAATATAGGACTTTCAAGCTTTCTCAGTGAAAAGACCAGAACTGAATAGAAAATTTGACTTTCAAACACAAGAATCAAGAGAAGCATGAAAAGGTAATCAAGAAACAGAAACTGCAAGGGACTTACTAAAGTTGAACTGTTTTGTTTACATTCCTACATGGAAAGATGATGTGTGTGATTCATGAGACCTCAGTATTAGGGTAGCTGAAGGGAATATGCATAATAGGCATATATATATATATATATGTGTGTGTGTGTGTGTGTGTGTGTGTGTGTGTGTGTGTGTGTGTGTGTGTGTTTATGTATATATAGAAGTGAATGTGTATGTATATATCTATGTGTATATGTATGTATGTGTATGTATGTATGTATGTGTATATATATATATGTGTGTGTGTGTATATATATATATATATGTAAAAGAGAGAGAACAGACACAGGGTGAGTTGAAGATGAAGGGAAGATATCTAAAAGAAATAAAATGAAATTAAGTGATGAGAGAGCAACATATTGAGAGAGGGAGATAGGGAGAGATAGAATGGGGTGGATTATCTCGCATAAAGGTGGCAAGAGGAAGAAGTTCTGTGGGAGGAGGGGAGAGGGCAGGTGAGGGGGGAATGAGTGAACCTTGCTCTCATCAGATTTGGACTGAGGAGGGAATACCATACATACTCAGTTGGGTATCTTACCCCACAGGAAAGAAGAGGGAAGAAGATAAAAAAAATAAAAGGGGGGATGATGGAGGGGAGGGCAGATGGGGGTGGAGGTGATCAAAACAAGCACTTTGGAGGGGGGACAGGGTCATGGGAGAAAATTCAATAAAGCGGGATGGGTTGGGAAGGAGCAAAATGTAGTTGGTCTTTCACAACATGAGTATTGTGGAAGGGTTATACATAGTGATACACGTGTGGCCTAGGCTGAATTGCTTGACTTCTTAGGGAGGGTGGGTGGGAAGGGAAGAGGGAAGAGAATTTGGAGCTCAAAGTTTTAAAAACAGATGTTCAAAAACAACAAGGGAAAGTTTTTGCATGCAACTAAAAAATAAGATGCACAGGCAATGGGGCTTAGGGATTTATCTTGCCCTGAATGAGAGGAAGGGAGAGGGGGATGAGAGGGGAGGGGGGTGATAGAGGGGAGGGCTGACTGGGGAATGGGGCAACCAGAATGTATGCCATCTTGGAGTGGGGGGGAGGGTAGAAATGGGGAGAAATTTTGTAGTTCAAATTGTTGTGGGAATCAATGCTGAAAACCAAATACGTTAAATAGATAAATTTAAATTAAATCAAAAGAGAATATAGGGAAATCACAAAGAATAAGCTTGGCCCCAAAGATGACATGAGAAGATGCCCCCTCTACTCCTTTGCAGAACATCTCATTGTTTTCAGATTTTTTTCAATGCATTTGATTAGACTTTGCTGATTCTTTTACCTTCATCCTCTTTTTTTTCTCTTAAAACATTCTGTTAGGTGGCTCTCTGGGAGGCGGAAAGCACCATATTATTTGAAATAGTTCAATTATTTGATATAGTCCTAGAAATGCTGGCTTGAGCAATAAGATAAGAGAAAGAAAATGAGAATAAGCATAGGCAAAGGGGATATAAAATGATCACATTTTGCAGATGATATGATTTAAAAAACACTAAAGCATTAACTAAAAAATTGAAATAAAGACTTCAACAAAGTAACATGATATAAAAAAGCCACAAAAATCATCAGCCTTTCTAAATATTACCAAGAGAGCCCAGCAGGAAGAGCTAGAAAAATAAAATTCCACTCAAAATACTTCAAGGTTGTATTATATATCTGGAAGTCCCTTTACTAAGCCATACTGAGGAATTATATTAATACAACCACAAAACACTCTTTTCAGAAATAAATACAAATAACTGGAAAAATATTAGTCATCTTTGGGCCATGCTAATATAATAAAAATAATAATACCACCTAAACTGATTATATTATTTATTAACCAATCCCCCATTGCTTTTTGTTGGGTGGCATCCTGCCATTTGCTTTGTTTCTGTGACATCTTTGAATGTTTCTCTCAGCTCAGAATATTTTGATGGAAAAATGATTGATGGAATTCTGAGACCTCCTCTTAGAAATAGACATGGCACTGGATGTGTTATTTTTTAGAAATACATGAATGTTTTTGCAATAAAGAAGAAAACAAAAATAGCACCATCTAGATCTTTGTCCTTTACTTTCCATTCCTTTATTTTCTGTTTTGTTGGTTTATATATAAAACATTTTTCAGTTTTTAATTTATTTTTACTTTTCAACGTTAACATCCATAAGATTTCAAGTTTTGGTTTTTCTCCACCATCTTTCCCTCCCTCCTCCCCTAGACAGCATCTAATCTGATATATTTGTGTATATATACATACATATATATACATATACATTCATATTAAACACATTTCACAGTAGTCATGGTGTAAAGGAGAATTAGAACCAATGGAACAATGGGAGAAACCACTAGAAAGAAGAAAGATCAAAAGAAAGAGAGACAGAGAGAGAGAGAGAGAGAGAGAGAGAGAGAGAGAGTGCAAATAGTATGCTTTGACTTGCATTCAGACTGCATAGTTCTTTCTCTGGATATGGATTACATTTTCCATTATGGGCCTTTTGGAATTGTCTTAGATCTTTGCATTGCTGAGGAGAGCCAAGTCTATCAATGTCAATCATCACAAAATGTTGCTGTTAGTGTGTAAAATGTTCTCTTGGTTCAGTTGAGTTCACTTAGCATCAGTTCATGTAAGTCTTTTCAGATTTTTCTGAAGTCTTCCTGCTCATCCTTTCTTGCAGAACAATAGTATTCCATCACTTTCACATACCACAACTTGTTCAGCCATTCCTCATTTCATAGGCATCCCTTTCACTTCCAGTTTTCACAACAAAAGTAGTGTATATATATATATATATATATATATATATATATATATATATATATATATATATATATATATTTCACACTTGTATCCATAATTAGGTAGATAGATAGAAGGGGAGGACTATATTTGTACCTTCATTGGTATTGAAAGCCACTGGAGTTGATTGAACAGGGTGATGATGTGATTAGACCTATACTTAAGAAAATCATTTCAGTTGGTGAATTGAGGATAGATTGGAGTGGGGAGGGACTTGAGGCAGGCAGACCCATGAACAGCTACTGCAGAAATCCAGGTGTGAAGTAATGTGGGCCTGCACCATGGTGGTATCAGTATCAGAGCCAAGAAGGCAGTATTATGGAGGGATGTTGAAAAGGTGAAGACAACTTGTTTCCGCAACACATTGGATATGTCAGGGAGGGTGTGAGAGACAGTTAGTAGTTAAGGATGACTTCTAGGTTTTGAGGCTGATTGTTTGGGAAAATGGTGTTGCTCTTTACAGTAAATGGAAGTTAAGAGATGAGGAAAAGGGTTTGGGGAAAGATCATGTGTTCAGTTTTGGACATACTGAATTTAAGATATCTACTGGACATGTGTGTCAAGATATCAGAAAGGCAGTTGGAGGTGAGAGATTAGAGGCCAGGACAGTGATTGGGGCATGAAAAGTAGATTTGAGAGTCATCAGCATACAGATGGCAATTAAATCCATGGTAGCTGATGAGATCACTTTAGTGAAGTAGTACAGAGAGTCC